>NW_026606587.1:2870000-4070000 GCF_029890125.1 Rhinichthys klamathensis goyatoka | reverse complement strand
ATTTTAATACAGATCTTTTGGGTAGTGAATTCCGAAGGGAAACAACCACCTGAGATTTAAAGCTAGTAGACCACATGCAACCTTTTTTGATTTCACTTACAGTATTTCTGATATGACCATTATAGTTTGACATGGATGTGTCATAGAAATTGAAAAGAAAGCATGGTAAAGGTAAGCAAAGGCAAATCCTGATCACTGCATTATAATGGTGAGGCACAGGCAGCCTGTGGATGCATAGCGGAGAGAAAAGCAGAGAGACGACATGCAGTGTGAGTGTTTGAGAGAAAAAAAATGTGCTCTTAAGCATTCCATCATTTACGTCCCTGCAGCCTCTCTGTCCCCCAACCCCTCCTCTTAGAGAGAGAGAGCGAGAGAGGCAATACGCAAGGCAGCAAACGGCAAGAGAGGACTCCAGTCTGCTGAAGCACAGCACTGCATGCTTTCTTGAGAGGAGAGAGGCAGAGAACCACTAGGCTTCTCCTCCTCCATCCGTGTGTGTGTGTGTGAGAGGCTGGTGGACACAGCAGCAGTGTTAGCATTAGCAGGGGATCTGTGCTCGATCTTCCAAAATGCTCAACAACCTCACTGAATGCGAAGAGGGCGATGGGGGACCCAACAGTCAGGGTGAGTGGTCTGATCCTGCAATTGGGAGTGTGTGTGCGTGTGTGTGCAGATGATGAGCAAATGTGCCTTTTTACCGGTCACTGGTTATGGTACCAGTTCAAGCTGATGTATTTGTGTGTGTGTGTGTGTAATATAGACCAATCATGCACCAATGACAGCTGCTTGTGAGTGTATGTGGGAGAAACAAGATGTCAGTTTAGGAGTGCAAATATTTTTGTACTATCATAATCAATGTTGCTTCTGTGTGTGTGTGTGTGTGTGTGTGCGTGTGCGTGTGCGTGTGCGTGTGCGTGTGCGTGTGAGTGTGAGTGTGTGTGTGTGTGTGTGTGTGTGTGTGTGTGTGTATGCAGCTTTGGCAAAGGCTCGTGCTGCAAGGTTGCTGTGAGGAGAATGATAATGCTTTCTGTGTCTGTCTGAGGAAGTACTGACAGCAGTGTTTGTGTGTGTATGTGTTTTGTGTGTGTGTGTGTGGTCCAGCGTTGTCACTTCCTTGCACTCTTAAAAAAAGTCTATAGAAATAGGCCTAATGTACTGTTAATACGAAGATTTTTTTTAACAGGTGTCTATTTTGAAAGTTGCATTGCATTTTAACAAATGGTCCTGGCAGAAATTTAACAGTACCATTTTTACATTTTTACCACAATTCCGTTCCAGTTTTTTTTTTTTTTTTTGCAGTGTCTGTCTGTCTGTCTGTTGCTTAATCTAATTTAATTTCAACAGGCAGTGAATTTGGATCCCTGTGTCTTAGATCCTCGAGAATAATTGGAATAATTGTAGCGTCTTAACAAAAGCAGACCTTCGGTGCATTTCATGTCGCTAACCTTTTAAAAAGTGAAAGAGGGTCTGAGATGCAAGATCTCAGTTTTTAAAAGAGCTTCGTACCTACAGGTAGAGCTGCAGCCTGTGAGAGAGGAATTAAATTAGCTTGTACCTGACCTCCTCTCGCATGCGTTCTTATCAACCCCCTGCAGTACATCAGAAGCTGCACTCATTATGAGTGACGAAACGTTTTGTGCATGTGTTATGCACTCAAATGTTACAAATTGCATCTGTTGAGGCAATTAAGTGAACAGCTCCCTTATTTAAATGACCGTAGTAAAGTGTCATGATCGGATTGCAGTGGTTCTTGCAGAGACGCTGTCCGTGGTGCTGAAATTGATTCTGATTGAGCTGCTAGTATCGGTGGAGCTCTCCGTGGTTCTGAAACAGTCTGTGATTGCATGCATTGTGAATGCACACTCATTCTGGGCCCTCTGTCGATGACGGACTGATCTGTTTAGTGTAGGACATGAGTGGAACTGGGCTGCAGACTGCTGCATTGTAGCTTTTGCTTCTTTTCAAGGGTCTCTCATCTCTCACTCTCTCTCTCTCTCTCTCTCTCTCTCTCTCTCTCTCATCTCTCTCTCTCTCTCTCTCTCTCCTCTCTCTCTCTCTCTCTCTCTCTCTCTCTCTCTCTCTCTCTCTCTCTCTCACTCTCTCTCTCTCCTCTCTCTCTCTCTCTCTCTCTCTCTCTCTCTCTCTCTCTCTCTCTCTCTCTCTCCTCGCTTCCTTCAAAGTCCAATGCTGCCCTGAATTTTCTCTCTCTCTTCCTCCCATCAGGGGGTAGGGACAGTACTGCAGTGGTGCTAATGCCTATTTGGTCATAAAATTCATGCTTGGTAGCTCACCAGCTAAAACAGTCTTGTTCTATCATTCTCATTTTGGGGGAATACAAAGCAGAAAAAAAATGCAATATTTTTAAATGATTAAATTCAAATAGTTACATTTAAATAAATAAATAAAAGTACATTCACACACGCACACACACACCTTTTACAAACAAACTAAGATTTTATTTAAATGTTTAAGTTTCATAAAACAAATCACAATATTTACAATAATATGCAAAAAAATTGTCTGTATTATACTGTTTACACGTGCTTTGCATGCCATTTCTCAATCATGTTGTCTATAATTATCCTGTCTAATCATCTTTTCTACCCAGAAAAGTTTTTTTTTAATGAGAGGATCATATCTTTAACCCACTTAAATATTAGAGAATATATTTTTCTTTGAAAAGCTAATACATCAGAAAGCAACAAGGATTGACTTTGAAGTCATTTTTTGAAATTATTTAGACATAGAAAATGGTTGGCTGTAAATATGTTATTTTCTCTACTAACACTATTTGACAGCATCTCGAATCTTAAAATTCAAAGGCTTGTCAGCTGAACTTTCAGTGGTGAGAATGTAATTTTTTGTGTAATGATTTTGTCAGTTAACACCCCATGCTGACTTCTCTTGCAGAATGATGTGCATTATAATGACACTGCAGTTACATCACTCATAGAGTAGCCGGAGTAGCTGGATAATGAGGTTTGAGATTTCTGATTGCATTATGACACCGGTGATCTTTGGCATTTGTTAGCGAGGAAGAAGGCTGGACTAGATTAGTTGAGAAATTGGATTCAAGGCTGAAGGAAATTGATTGTTGATTGTCTTCAGAGGCACTACATGAAGACCCAAACACCTCACAGCTCCAAACTATACACATGATAATGAACGGTGTTAAAGATATCATTGTGGTCCAAGAGGTGTTATTACACAACAAAATATTACTGTTATTAATTAAAGATGGGTGGCTTAATTGTATATACTGCATGTTGTTTATCATGAGCAATGTAAAAAGTAGAGCACAGAAAGATTGAGAAAAAAAGACAGAAAAAAAGAGTTGTTCAGTGATGGCTGAATGTCCTTGTGGTGAAGTCTTAGGACAAGTAAACATCAGGCCAGATGGCACAGACCTGTTTTAACAGCCGCAGACACATGAAGACATTAAAACATAACAGGACTACCCTAAATTAGTAACATCTAGAGGACTAGCTGTCCTCAAAAACCAGCCTCACACTAACAGAACAAGAGGGAACTATTTGTTCTTAAAGAGGACCTATTATGCTTTTTAACATTTTCAACTTGTGTATTGTTGCTGTTTAAAGGATGAAAAAGGGAGTTATTCTCTATATACCAGTAAGCACTGTTTCTGACCTCCCTAAATGCCTCGATTGTAGTCTTGAGGTTTCTTCTGGGAATGTACATACACAAAATCCCCCATTTAAAGAATTCCAACACAAGGCATACACTGGAAAAGTTGCGTTAGTAGTGTGCTGAAACTGGCATTTATGGTAAGGGGCGTGACATTTCCGAAACATGCTTAAAGTGGTTGACCAATCACAACACACTGGCTCAGCCGACCAATCAGAGCACATTGTGCTTTTCGGAAGGAGGGGCTTCATAGAGACAAACTAAACACTGTGTTACTGACAAACTGGGAAGAGAGGTGCAACAATGTAAAATATGTGAAAAATAATGTGTTTTTTTTTTAACATTCAAGCATGAAAAACAAAAAACAAAATCAAGACTTTGTAAAAGGTCATAATATGGCCTCTTTAAGCAAGCTCAATTGCTTGGACTTTGCTATATGCATTATACATGTGCTAAGGAATCAACTATTTTTTTTATTTGACATGACAAAATATGTTCGTTGGTATAACCTACAGTATGCATTCAGGTTGATTAAGTCATGTAGAATATATTTTGACTTGAATTAAACCAATTTAAATGCATTTTTAGGTTACCTTACAAAACAGTTCTGTGCAGGCAGACACAGCCATCACAATAATAATACCATGACGCACTCTTTCTTTGAAAAAAAAGGAGCTGCCAGAAGCTGTAAGTAATGTCAAAACATACAGTATTCATAAAGTCGTAATACTCCTCTTTTACATAAACCATATTATAAAGTGTACCATTTATTTCTGCTACCTCATAAAGTTTATTCAGGATTGTCAACAGCCATGCAAAATCACAGATATTTTTACGACTCTCCTTCATAAGACACAGAGGCTAATACATATTATTACACTTTACTGCTGGTTAATCATAACTGCAGCATTGCCTGGATAAAGATACAGTAAAACGCACGGTTAGAGGATCTGTTTGATGTAATGTTTTAATCAACGCGTCATGTGTCAACAACAGCAACACCTCAGCCAATCAACTCACAGCATCTGAAACGTGTAGTGTGAGTATGCCCGATACACAAGCTGCCACAATCATGACAAGAAACAAAAGACAAGCAACAAAAATGTATTTCCTGACAGCTCATTGCTTAGACAGGATCCATGCAGAGACTGTGTCGGATGTTTATTAACACAAATATCTGGCTTAGCTCTGAGCTATGGCGTTCATGGACAAGTAGACTGTTGTGATAATTGGTTGCAGTTTATCTTTTAAGAACATCAGGTTATGTGTATGTCATTTGAAAGTTGCAGTTGTATTTATAGTGACTTACTGTCTTTTATTGTAGCTTATTGTAACTCGTTTGCATTTTTTATGTTTTAAGGCCCGTTCACACCAAGAACGATAATTATAAAATAAAGATAACCATATCGATAACTATATTAGCATCCACACCAGCGAACAATAACGATCTGTTTATTATAAATCTGCTGCTGGTTTGTCGTCTGCCACTTTAAATGCTCGAGCTCTTTAAAGCAGGATGGATTCTGATTGGCTGTCAGTGTTTTTATTGTTCATCAGCTGGAAAGATGATAAAGCAACTATAAAGATAATGATAAAGATATAGTTCTAAAAATCGTTCTCAATACTAAAGAATAGCAGAGTTCACACGACCTCTATAACGATAACGGCACAGAGAAACGATAAAGTTGGAGTCACTTTATCCAGGTAATGAATGATTAAAACAATGACAGCTAATCAGAATCCATCCTACTATAATGAGCTTGAGGATTTAAAGCGACAGACAAGCATGCTTAGAATAAATAGAACAATATCTTCCGCTGGTGTGGCCCCTAATATAGTTATAGTTATATCGTTGTTGGTGTGAACGGGCCTTTAACGATAAGATTTCTCTGTGCCAGTGTACCGTTATTGTTATAGTTGTGATGTGGGCTCTGCTGTTTTTTTTATTTTTAGAACCAATTTTATAATCTTTATATTATCGTTATAGTTATCGTAATTGGTCTGAATGAGCCTTTAGGCTTACGCAACATTCAAAAATGAATTGGGAATGCCATTTAAATTCAAATCATATTTAAGGTAGTAAGCAGGATGCAGAACCGTAATTCAAATTTAATTCAGTTAAATTTGAATTCAATATTGGTTTAGGGTAGTGAGTCCATACAGTATATAATTTATGTAATAATACTTTTTCAAATAATAGGCAGCATAGGTAGTCAGCTAGTTATCCGTTGCAAAAATAATTCCTGGGGTAAGTGTGCATTTCATGTGTTTTAGGGTCAGGGGGATGTAGTTCTTATGTAATTGTGGCAGTGTAGTGAGTATTATGTCACTGCAAAAGACCATGCATTATATAAGAATATTTCCCTAATGCCACATAAAGGATTTTTATATGCCTTCCTGTAATCCTGCTGATGTATTTGCCCTTGATGGATGGTTTTGTTAAGTTGTCATGGCCAGCTGTCTCTGGCAGGTGCCTGGGAAGCCATTTTATGGTGAGAACAGAGGGGAGGGCAGAGGCTGTTAGGTGAGACAGAAGAAAAGAGCAAGAATAACAGTCTGAAGAGAGGAGATGAAAGGCTATTGAGACTTCATGCAATGTACAAGTTGTCAGAAGGTTAATTACATGTTGGTTAAACAGTGTTTACACTGTTTGGTTATAAATAGGGGCACCAGCAGTGATAGTTATATCAAATTATAGTTCAGTGGTGTATTTTTTGTTTAGTATAGCAAAGGGACCTGGGCTCAAATTATGATTTTTTTATATACTGTAAATGTCACCATGAAATCTGCTAACAATCACATTATTTCCTACATGACACACACTGATTGGCCTCTGCTGATTGCGGAGCCAATGAGATTGCTTGCTCAACATTGAAATAGTCAGGTTCAGTTAGGGGTGGGCAATATACCGGTATACACAATAAACCAATAGAAATTTGTCAACCGGTAGATGTTGGATTATCTCTATTACGGTTATAACATTGCCAAGCTGTGCTGTCACAAAAGCTTATCATTTGAATACGTTTTTAAGCCTTGCGGTTTTAACAAGTGATTTTAAACCGTTCGAGTGCAAGAAGCAGCGGAAGGGAACTCATTTTGGTATATGTACGCTGTTTGAGAGACTGTTTCTGAGCGCACCTGAACACACCTGAAGCTCATGCACTTGAAGCAGCTACTCTACGCAAGTTTTTTGCGCCTTTTTGCGTTTGAACGGTAAAATATGCACATTTGTGTGTCAAAATGGCCGTCTTTGCGATTATCCTCTTAAACACAGTCGGTTGTGTCTTAAGTGAGTGTAAATAGTTGAGAAAAAACACGTGTATCAGTATATTGGATCCGTGCATTCGGCCTTGAAAGTGACAGCAGCCTAATATACCTTCTTCAGTCTGTCATTAATGTTAATCAAACAACAAAAGAAAGAAAATCTCTAACTGCTCTTGACTGAATTGTTTTTTGTTGTTTTTTGTACATTTGATTACTTTATACAGTTTATGTAATGTTTCTTATCTCTGGTGCTTGAATTTTTACAGGTAGGTCAATTTAATTTGTCATTGTTCTATCATAGTAACTCCTTCTTTATGTGTACGGGTGTGACGTCATGACGCAAAGACATGCTCGAATTTCCCGCGGAAACCCACCAGTACCACTGGAATTAAAATCATGTTTGTCCTATTGCTTAAAATTAGTTGAATTGCTCTTATTTTACCACTGACTTTACTTGTCTTCAGTAAGCTTGAGATTTTATTTTATTTATTTTTTATTTTTTTATAGTTAGTTTAGTTAGTATATATAATTTTGTTGAAATTAGTATCAACAATTTTGATTTCATAAAAACCTTATATAAACCAAAAAATAACAATATTGTCATACATATCGTTAGTGTGAAATATATTTACTCATGAAACCCTCCACCAGCTCCACCTGTCTAGATCTGCTACAGGTTTTTTTGTATGCCAATTCAGGTAGCAGCAGCATACTTACAATTCTGAAGAGTCACACCTATTTCTAAATATGTTTGTCATTCCCAAACACTGACTGTGTGAAGTTGTGAACATATCATAGAGAGTTGGCAGCACATACTCTCCGTGTTTGACTTGCTGCTACGCATGAACACTCACTAGCGATGTCCAATAGTTTGTGACACTGACATGCACATCTCTGCCTTGTGTGACTGCTGGTTGTAGAATGTAGTGCTGCTAATCTGCACCAGTTTTTAAGCTCATTAAGACAAGCAAACATACACAACTATACCCTCAATTAATTTAGCTGTGTCCACCGAATTGAGAAGAATGAAGTCTGTCTGGGACTTCTGATGGTTGGAGGAAATGTCTCGGCTCCAGTGAGGTCTGCGTGCTTGCTCTGTTTATTGTCACCTTCCTGCTGTAAGTTAAGAATTGATTAAGTTTCAGTCTGAAGTGCCAAATCAGAGAACGCAGTGGCATTGAAAAAATAATGAAATTAGTCTTGCATAACCGCAATGAATATTAAAGAGAGTGAGAGGTGCAGATTGTGGTACACATTGTGTTGCTCATAAAGGTGCTGATGGTTCTTTGAATTCTTAGTTCTGTTCTGTCTTTTCTGTTTTCTGGTTACTCAGATAGATAGGTCTGCAGTTCTGGTCCTTGAATCTGATTGAGCAGCATTCCAAGTGTGCTGATGTAACAGCCCAACAGCACTGGGACTTTTCACTGTTTGTATCGTCTTTTGGTCTGTTTTTGCTCATTCCAGACAGACTTTCAGTTTGTGCATTAGTGATGCAGATTTTTCTGTGAACCCTGTAATGGACTGGTCATCCATTAAGTGTGCTTCCCTGTTTCCTACTTCAGTGACACTTTCTGCAGGTCATTGAATAACTGTCTAAAGTGATTCATAAAAAAATGCTGGTTCATTCAGGAATTAAACAGGTCTTGATGACTGAGTCGTTGAATCATTCATTAAAACTAAAGTTCCAGCAGTGGTTTTGTTTAGAGCTATTTAGGTTTGCAAAGCAAAAAATAACTAGCTAAAATCTACGTCACTCAATATTAACTTCTTGCCATATTGAACTGTTGTATAAACTATAAATTGTTTTTACATATTTTACGCCTTGCATTTGTTCGCCGCAGGCAAATTTCACATCGGGTTCAAGTTGGTCAGATGAATTCGCTGCGTTCATCAACAGAAAGCTGCTTGGTTTGAAAGTGAAAATTTCTCTGAACTGTTGCAAATGTGACCGCACCTTAGATCAGGACTATATTGCAACTTTTTAGCCATTAAAACATCTGATATTCAGTGTAGTTCTACTTCTATGGAAGCGACACATTTGTCCATACACTGCTGAGAACAAGAGTAGAGATGGAAATGAAGAAATGGTACATGCTGTCCCTGTGAGTGCTGGATGAGTCAGTTTCACCCCGAGTGCACTGTGTGCTTTCTCCATTTCTCTCTCTTAATCGCCAATTCTTTTCCTCCCTTTTGCTCTCCTTTCACAGTAGGATGAGGATCTCCTTCTCTCATTTGGAACTGTACTAAATCCCTCAGCATGGTTTTCATGCATGTCTCTATCATTTCTGTTCTCCATTTGCATTGGTCCACATTGCCCTGTACTCTCTTATCCTCTTTAAATAAGGGAGTTAGCTGAGCAGGTCTTTTGTTGCTGTAGAATTGATGGATTTCCATGTTTCATTCCTTTGTGAAACAATTTTATGAATTTCATTGATTTTATGTATGAGAAAAATGATAGTCTGTCACCTTACACACATTTCAGACCACATTTTTTCTCTTGGCTTTGTGTATGTCTGCATGTAACGTGGGTATGTAGGTGCATGTTTATCCATGCAATGGAGTATTGCACATTTTTGCCAATTATTTCTCAATATTGTCTCAAATGGGTGTTTGTATATGGGCATGTTTAGGTAATGATTTTTATTAAAACGTTTAGTTTATTCCCATTTAGCTAACAGTAAAATCATTGCACTGTCATTGGTTTTTTTTTTTTACCTTGACATTTATATTGCTCTAATCAGCATAAATCATGCTAGGTTTCACACAATAATAATGTAATTAGTACTTACTTTTTGCAGTCAGCATTAACATTGCATGGAAGTTTGATCTTCAGTCATCTTAAGTGACCTTTTCCACAGCTTTGCGTGTTGCATATAAATGGCTGTATTGATAGAGACAACATGATCTCCAAGGGCAAGATGATTTATGACATGGCACGTGTTCACAGACACAACAGATTTCGAAGCAGAGCATTGCCTGGGGTTTCGAGGCAGTTGATATGTTCATCCGCAAGACAGTGACATATGATGTCCCATCTCTGTGTGTGTTTTGTCCAAAAGCATGACCCTCTTTCTACAGGACTGTCTTCACACCATGTGCCCTTGAAGTCTGGTAAAGTCTGCCAGTATTGGCTCTTAACACTTTGTCCTATTCTTTATACCTTTAATAGCCGCTCTGCTGGCTGGAATTCCGTGAATGGGCGCTGATCTCTGTAAGCTGGCCTTTTAAGTAGCAGTATGCAGGTCTATCTTAGACCAGTCTGACCTACGAACGCTTTAATGTCAGTACAACCATCTCTTAAAAAAGGGTCATTTGTGTAGTATGCAGGGATGAACTGGCTGTAGGGAACACAGGGACTTTTCTTAGTGGGTTGGTTGACTTGGGACCTCTTGATTAAATAAATAAATAAATATATATGCAATATATAAGAAAATATAAGGCTCTCAGATGTGCGTGTGATGGCACTTTTTCGGTTTTCCGGACGCCAATATCATTGAAAATTATTTGTGTCTGTATGGTTGTCACATTTAGTTTTGGGTTTGTTTCATGTTCATGTTTCACGTCTTTTATTTTGAAGTTTTGTTTCTGGTTTCTTGTCATGTGACTTCCTTGCCCTCATGTGATTATGTCTGAATCCGAAATCGCCCCCTAAACCCTTATTCACTATTACCTACGTTAGTCACTAATACTGTTCACTTGAAGGAGTTTGAGCTGAGTGTACATCAGTTGTACACTCTATACTGCAGTGCAATGTGGGATTGAATGAGTGCACTCAATAATGTCCACTATATTTCAGCCTATGTCTTGTGCTTCCCTAGCCTCTTGTGCAATGTTCTGATTGGTTCCCTCGTTATATGTGTAACATTCTCATTGGTTCATTGTTTAATATTTCACAGGTGTTTCTTGTTAGTCATTAGTCCATGTGTAGTTCATGCTTTGTTCCCTGTAACCGCTGTTGGTGTTATTGTTTTATGTTCATGTTTAAGCCAAGTCGTCATGTCAAGCCAAGTCCTTGTTTATTTTGTTCACGGTTTTGAATGAAGCTGCACATGGGTTCTCATGCAATTCGCCTCATTGGACTTCTCTCAGCCTTATTACTTAAGTTGACATTTTTTAACACAGAGTCCTGGTTATAACTGGGTCGCTAAGATTTTTAAAAGTAGTTTATGCTTACCAAGACCAAATTTATTTGATCAAAAATACAGTAAAAAAAAACATTAACAATTTAAAATAACTATTCCTATTGTAATATATTTTAAAATGTAATTTATTCCTGTAATGGCGAAGCTGAATTTTCAGCATCATTACTCAAGTCTTCAGTGTCACATGATCCTTCAGAAATCATTATAATATGCCGATTTGGTAACATTTAATATTATTATTAATATTATTATCAATGCTTAAAACAATTGTATTGAATGAAACATTCTGCATGGAATCACGTGTCATACATCCTCTATATATCAGGTGACTCCATGCAAAGTATTTTATGTTTGAAGGAATCACTGTAGTGATGAAAAAGCTGAATGAATCATGTGGATTTTAAGCATGAATACACATTATGTCTGGTGCATTACATGCATATCTGATTGTGTGTGTGTGTGTGTGTGTGTGTGTGTGTGTGTGTGTGTGTGTGTGTGTGTGTGTGTGTGTGTGTGTGTGTGTGTGTGTGTGTGTGTGTGTGTGTGTGTGTGTGTGTGTGTGTGTGTGTGTGTGTGTGTGTGTGTGTGTGTGTGTGTGTGTGTGTGTGTGTGTGTGTGGATTCTTGTGGCAGCTGCATGCACCATCAGGCAGTAGTTCTCCACTATGTAGGTCAGACTGCATGTAGAGAGAAAGATAGAGATCTGTTTGCAGAGCTGAATGGCATCAACACTGTGACTGTTTGCTTATTTATTGAATTGGAACCAAGAGTTAATTTCATTCCAACCTTTTCATGCATTCATGTGTCCAATTTAACAACAACAACAACAACAACAAAAGCTAAGATAAGTTTTGAGTGTGTGCATATGTGTACGTAGATTTCTTGAATGCGCAATTAAGGATCTTAAGGATAAAAAAAAAATCCTTCTGTAAGAGTGACTCTCCTGGGGGTTTATACAGGGAGCTTAAACTTTAGGGAACTCTCTAGATAGATGTGTGCAGGTGTATGGATGGTAAAGGTCAGAGATGCCTTCCCGAAAGAACCCCTCAACAATAGGCCTACAGAGATAGCTAGGCCTACTCCAGCTCACTGCTAGACATACAGTATACTATGCTGTATATCAATTAATCATCAGAAATGTTAGTTTTACCTTAGGCATGAAATTACATATTCATTTTTGCATTTGGATTTTAACATAATGCAGATTTAATCTGCAATTTTAATGAATGAAGGAACTTGTCTATGTTTTAATGTTTAATATAAGCTTATATAAAGGGATAGTTCAACATGGACACAAAAATCACATAATGTATCATAAAAATATCATAAGTTGTTCATATGACTTTTGCACACTTGCATTGCAAAATTTAAATGCAGGCCTATGTTACATTTAAATAAGTAGCGTCAGATCCTTTCTTTCGCATTGTGACATGCATCCAAACGAAACAGAAGCGAAAAGAAGGATGGAGACTTGGATGGAGGCAGATTTGAATGTAAGCTTTTCGATTGTAAAAATGGGGTAGGGCTTATGGAGTAAAAATGATTGGAGAAAATCACTAGAGAGATGTCTGTCATTTTAACAGAAGATAGTGACATTTTTGATAAAAAAAAAAATTCAAGGTAAAAAAACATTAAAAATGAAAGATATACCATAAATACTTGCAAATTATGAGTTGTATACGTACTGCTCAGGGACACGGACTGACAGAGCCAGAACCAACTAATCTGGAGAAATGAGGTCAAGGTGAAGGTCACATATCTTGCCACATACATGCTATTATTAGGTTCTTAGGAGTCCTCTACATTTAGATTAGCCATGTGAAAGCAAGACCTGGGATTGGAGATAGAGAAGGAAATATGGGAGCAAATATGTGCGAAGGCCCAAACACAGACAGTTAACAGTAGACTAAAACTGTTACAGGAGATTTGGCTTTTGTGTACTTATGTAACTCCAGTAAAATTAAATAGTATTAATAGCAGCATACCAGATACATAACAGTGCAAAAGGTACATGTGGGAGTGTGAGAAAATAAAAGAGTTTTGGAAAGAAATCAGTAATATGATATGGCACTTGGTCTCGGTGAGTTTACCACTATCCTGAGTTTTTAATTAAAAAATGTTTAAAAATTAAATGATTTTAATTTGGCCACCCAGGAAAGCCATTTATGTAGTGATTGGTACTCACGTCACTGCTGACATTGTGATTTTTGGATCAAACGTCACTTAAAGGACAACTCCGGCGCAAAATGAACCTCGGGTGTAATAACACATTGGTACAGACTAAATCGTTCCGAGATTTGTTTTCATGATAATCGAATATAAAGAGTTTTATCTCTAAAAACAGTTTAGCTTATAACGCTAGTATATTGGGCATCGAGTAAGCAAAAAGAGATCGCTAGTTAATACCATTAACAAGGCTCAAATTAGCCCCACACTAACACGGCAGCATAATGAGTGTCCTTACATGCAAACCGAAGCATTGAGAACTTTGTAAGTGTATAGACAGTTTAATAAGAAGATACTTTACACAGACAGTACAGTTAGCGCATACAGACAGCAGCCATCTTGGAAAACAGCCTCGATCAATCGAACCACGAAGGTGAGCGAACAGTACGTGTAGATATTGAAGATAAGATAAATTATATTTATTTTTTTATTTTCTCTGTTGCGTTCAGTGCTTCTCTTATGCGCTCAGTGCTTTCTTCCGGAAACAACGGACCATATGAGATTCCAAGTCACAGTTCAGCTCACGTATCACTGTGTTCGTGGTTTGACTGATCGAGGCTGTTTTCCAAGATGGCTGCTGTCTGTATGCGCTAACTGTACTGTCTGTGTAAAGTATCTTCTTATTAAACTGTCTATACACTTACAAAGTTCTCAATGCTTCGGTTTGCATGTAAGGACACTCATTATGCTGCCGTGTTAGTGTGGGGCTAATTTGAGCCGTGTTAATGGTATTAACTAGCGATCTCTTTTTGCTTACTCGATGCCCAATATACTAGCGTTATAAGCTAAACTGTTTTTAGAGATAAAACTCTTTACATTCGATTATCATGAAAACAAATCTCAGGGAACGATTTAGTCTGTACCAATGTGTTATTACACCCGAGGTTCATTTTGCACCGGAGTTGTCCTTTAAGGTATGATTATGAGTACAGTACATAAGATGACCACTTCCCCCCTTCTTAATTCAGGGCACCAGTCAAGGACTTTTACCTTGGCAGTATGAGAACACTCCCAGCAGGGGCTGTTCAATCATTTAGAATTAATGTAAACTGAAGGGAGTTGCTCAGCTGATTTATCTGAAAGATTGGTGAGATATTGTTAACTAGCCTCTTACTGTGATATCATCACAAGGAAGACAAAATGTAATAAAATACGTTTTATTAACAAAAGATAAACAAGAATAACTAACACAACTTCTAACTGAATACTATAATGATAAACGTTATCTTATGTTGTTTCTCTGAAATTAATAAGGTGAAGAACCTATATGCATCAAACAAATAAACAAAAGATGATTTGTTATTAATTAGTATCAGCTATATTACCTCTAATGTATATTAGAAAATCATACACTGATAATACAAAAGTGCCAAGGTCTGTGGAAAGAGGTTTGGTTAAGTGATATTTACATTCCACGTGGTTGAGTGAGCATATGGCGGAGACGTTTTCCACTGGTTGTGCTGGGTAACAATGCAGTGGGGAAATGAGCCGGAATCCATTTCAACAGCCTTGAACAAGAAGCTCTGTGGGATGCTGATCTCCTGGAGCACCAAAAGGGTCCTAAAATCTGAAACACACAAATGAGGCCCCGAAGTGGGCCGTCGGTTAGCATCTGCCAGCCTAGCGTTTGCGGTATGTTCCACACGTCGGTGCCAGTTTGCCCGATTCAGCATGTTGAATCAGCGTCATGGCCGTTGATGAGAGTGGCAACTCTTGATTGGATGTTCAGTTTAGCGAACGAGTCAGTGCACGAGAATTAAAGCGAAAGTGATGAAAGAGAGCAAGTAAGTCAATACGGCAGTGACAGAAGGTTGATCTAATGTTATCCTACCCAAGCATTCCAAAACATGAATATTTTCATAACTGAATACTATAAATATTCAAAATGGTAAGCAAGTGCTGCTTTGTTCACATTTCGTATAGTTTCTGTTTCTCCCTTTAAATGACGAATGTAGACTTGATACCTGCTGATATAGACAGTTAATTCCTTTCAGGCAGGCACAGAACGCACATGCTGGTTGCAGTCGGCTGTAGTCTGTGCTGTGTGTTCAAGCGCAGCTTTTTGGTCCAGACACAACCGATGCTAGGCGACAACACCGTCGGTTTTCGACGCCGCTAGTTCTTTGAAGTTGGCTTTGTGTCTCCCAGGCTTTACAGGACTGAGACCCAGTGCATCTGTTGTCTCATCCGATAGGACACTGTTGAAAGGATACCTTTATCCCTTTCCGATGAGGAGGAGATTTCTATTTGGCGCTTCTCCATTCAACAGCTGAATTTTGTGTAAGATTTTGCACTACAAATAGCTTTCACTGAGAGAATGCTTATTTTTCTGAATAAGTATGACATGCGTAACTGTAGTTTACATCGGTTTTTAGGTTTCCAAACATTATGAATAGATTTGGATGGATCATTGTGATCTATCTTTTGTTCACCCACTGATGGTGCATGTGGAGGTCCTGAGGAACTTGTATGGCAGTCACAGGCCAAAACCTTTAGGAATTGGTATCTAGATGGGTGAAGGGCAGAAACTGCATGTGGATTAATGAGAAGTCCTGTCCCTCCTGGGCTTGGTAGAGGCATTCTTCTTGCCCTCTAAGAGGTGTCCATCTTTTTCTGATGGTGTTGGAGAGTTTGTTTGTTTTAGTCCACCAAGATCCAATCAAAATGTAGCAAACCTTTGTCCACTTTTATGGACAGAGACGGACCCGGCCATAATGGGCCCTGGAAAATGCTGTTCACCACGAATGGGATATTTAAGTATTTATTGTCATGTGTATTTTACACTCCAAAGGCTCATTGCCATTTATTGGAAATAAGACTGAAAGGCTTAATATAACTCGATGGTTAAGAGAAACATCTTCATGTATTGCAATGGAAAAGATTTTTAAGGGAAAAAAAGCCACATTTAAGAGAGTCTATCACTCCTCCTATTTATTTATTGAACATGGGGATATTGACAGTATAATAGAGGAAAATCAAAATGCTTGATCTGGGTATATTTTAATATGCACTATGCTAACCCTACTTTACTGCACATATGTATTGTTAATATTGATTGTGTTGTATTGCTAACTTGCACTCCCATAGTATATATTGTATTAACTCAATGTTGGTTTGTGTTATTACGCTAAATGTCATATCAACCCTTTTGTTTTGCTTCTGTTTTTGTGCATTAAGTATGTTGTTATAGACAAGTGATGTACATCGGGTGCGTCTCAATCAGCTCCCTAGCTCCCGAGCTCGTGTACACGAATCCGGGCGCTGGTAAGGACCCTGGCTCACGACACAAATTGGGACAGCGATCATTCAATTTCCAGCGACATGACTACGTACAATGTCAACGTACAACATTGTAGAACGTCACAGCTGGTATTAATCAACAACAGGCAGGACCTATATCTTTTTGATACTATTTTGTATTCTGTTTAAATACATTGTTCTGTTACATATCCTTACAACATTTCAGCCGAATATTGATTAGAAATGTTAACTAGACATGTTCACTACCTGTTTAGCGATGTGTTTATGCTGACCTATAAAAAAAAGGTTTGTCTTTTTAAATCTTCTATCGCGTGTCATTATATTTATTGAGTTGGTTTGTTTTTGTGTGTTTTGCGCTTCAGAAAAGTGACACAATTTCCGGTAAGGAAGCTCCCATAGTTTTTGCAGTACTGTTAGATTATAACTCTATCAGGTGCATTGTGGGATTTTTTTAGGGAGCAAAAATTCCAGTGCACTGGAAGGATTTCGCGATTGAGACAGGCCTTAAAATGGCCGACTCCCTTATCAGTGACCTGACTACTGAACTTGGGAGCTGATTGAGACGGCACCCATCGTTAGTTGTGAAAGTGTTCATGAAAACTTAGCCTAATAAAAACAGCTTTGAGGAAAAAATAGATAGATATGCCTGTGAAATTGTTCACAAAATGGTTAATAACATGTATTTATAAAACATTTAAAAAAAAATTACAACAGAAGAATTTCTGTTTGATGCTAAGCTGCTGATAATGTTCTCCACTGGGCAGCTAACCATTGTGACTGGATCATTGAGTCAATAAGCTGAACCCAACTCAGAATCAGATAGATTCATCAATAAGGCATTCAGATCGGTTTTACGGACTGGATCAAATGATTAATTGAAAAGATCTGACTCAAAAGAATGTTTTTATTCAGACCATTGAGTCAATGAGCTGAACCCAAACCAGAATCAATTGGATTCATCAATGAATCATTCAGCTCGGTTTTACAAACTGGATCAAATGATTAATTGAAAAGATATGACTCTAAAGAACGTTTTGGGTCAGATCATTAAATCAATTAGCTGAACCTAACTCAGAATCAATTTGATTGATCAATGAATCATTCAGCTCGGTTTTATGAACTGGATCAAATGATTATTTGAAAAGATCTGACTCAAAAGAATGTTTTGTTCACAAATTGTACATTGCTGCTTCAATGAACCATAGATATTTTGCTAACTTATGAACTGTATATCTTAAAACTTGAATTTCAGTCTATTCATCACATAAAGTTGTTGACTAAATTATTACAATTTACAGAACTGATGGTGTATGAACTACCTTTTATGCTACCTCCGTGGTGTAATTTGTCATTTGGAGAATAGAATGTAATGTACATTGAATAGGATATGAGAGGTGGTGGAATGGACTGCAAGAGAATGAGATGTCAGTGCCAGACGAGCCATTATGGGAGATTAAATCTGATCCACACTAAGAGTGACCCTGTGGAGAGAGAGAGGGAGAGAGACTCTCAGCCTGGCTTATTGTATTAATAGCTGTCCGTGGGTGTCAATAGCTGTATATCAGATCTGTAGAGACTTTGATTTGATTTAAAGTTTGCCTGTACAATATCAGTCCCTGCCCTTGAGTTATCCAGCACTAGGATGGCTTTTCTTGAGTATCTCCAAATGCACAATCATATGACATTTTAAGTTTAAATGCAGCTGTGGAGCACAGGATATTTCTTTAACTTTTGACTGCCCACATCTGCATATCAATTACATTCAGTATTCAGCAACTTGGCCCACCTAGTCACGATGAAGTAATAATATGTAGGATAGATTATTCAGAGACACCAGAAGAATAAAATACCAGTTAATTTTTTAGATATATATGGGAGGTTTGACCATTGCAGTGGGGGAGGATCAAAGAAAGAGATTTATCCTGAAGAAATGGATCACGGTTTCCACAAAAATATTAAGTATAGGCAACTGTTTTCATCATTGATAATAATAAAAAATGTTTCTTGAGGAGCAAATCAGCATATTAGAATGATTTCTGAAGGATCATGTGACACTGAAGACTCGAGTAATGATGCTGAAAAATCAGGTTCGCCATCACTGGAATAAATACATTTTAATAATACATTAAAATAGGAAACAGTTGTTTTAAATTTATATAATATTTCCCAATATTACTGTTTTTGCTGTATAAATGCAGCCTTGGTGAGCAAAAAAGACACTTAAACACATTTAAAAACCATACCGACCACAAACCTTTGACCAGTAGTGTACATATATAAAGTATTGAAAAAACTGATAATATTTTTTATTTTACCTTTAGGCTCTGTTTCTACACCTATTTCTTCAATGACTTTAATGTGAAAGCTACCATACTAATATTACAAAATGTTATACAAAATCAAATGCGACAAAACCAATATCATACGGCCCCTTTAAGCTGTAATTTATTGCAAATAAATGTTCTCATGTTTAACCTTCCTGTGCTAAAGGACGCGGTTTGACAGGCTAGCGGAGGTATGTTGTGATTAAGACGTTGAATACCAGTCAACTCTTTGTTGTTACTAAGCAACCTGTTCCCTGGCAACGCTTTACTTGTCCTTTGGCAACCGTTGATTTAATTCAGAATGACTGTTCCCCCTTTACTCCCATGCTGTGTCATCTCTAAGTCCATGCAAGTCTTGGGACCGATGAACCAAGACATTAAAGAATGTTCAGCATCCAGATTCGACATTGAACTCTGCTGTTAGTGTTAAAAAATTGCTGCGTCACAGCACTGATGTCTTACAGTATTCACATCACTTCAGTACAGCAGGGACTTTTTATAAGGCCATGAATCTGTTCAGATAAGGAATGTCTATGAAAGGTGCGTTTCAACAATTGAAGAGGATACGTGGCTGGCAGACTGCAGTGTTAGAGGAGCGAGACAGCTGGGGGATTTCATCAAAGAGCATGCGACAGGGAGCAAGAGTGGGAGGAAGATGAAGACAGAGAAAAGGAGGGAGGGAGATGTTACTCAGGCCAACAGCAGCACCTTTGCAGCTATGCGCCACTTTGTGTGTCAGTACCCTGGGCGGAAAATATCTGCAGAAATTAATCTGACAGCTGTGGCTGTGTCTGAGCGTGCCTTTGTGCATGTGTGCATACGTTCAGGTGGCCTATTTCCTGAAATTAATGCAATATCTGGCATGCCAATGATGCCATGGTCACCCACTCTGTATGTGGCTGCATGTGGGATTATCCTAGTGAGCCACACCTGTAGTAAAGCCTTTGAAAGCTAGTGTAAACTGTCCATTTTGTGATAAATCTACCATGTGAGAGACACAACCTGTGCTTATCTATCCCTTTTCTGGTGTTTTAAACAATCTGCTACTTATAGTGTCATTAAATTATAACATCGAATTGTGCTATTGCTGTACCATATCTGAAACTTCATTTTATTCGTAGTGAGCCTTATAGAACTATAGTCATACAGGAACATACTGTAAATACTGTAGATCTGCAGTAAGCCGTATCCTTGCGATTATAGAAGTGCTCTTTTTTTATAGCGTTTATACAATACAGATTGTTTCAAAGGAGCTTTACAGTGATCAAGAGGAAAATAATGATTCAGTGTTGCAAACAGTTCAGTTTGGCTGTAACGCAGCTTTAAAAAGAAAAAAAATGTCATTGTTCAGCTGAAGTCAGTTCAGTGTTGATTCAGTTATAAAGATCATCATCAATTATTCAATTCGGCTATGAAGCAGCTCTGCAGAAAACAGGGATGTCATCGTCCACCTCAGTTCAGTTCTCATACTATAGTGTCAGTTCATTCAGATCAATATTATTGTTGAATATTAAGCAAGTCAGAGGTGACAGTGGCAAGAAACCCAAACTCCATCAGGTGACATAATGGAGAAAAAAAACTAGTGAGAAACCAGGCTCAGTCGAGGGGTCAGTTCTCCTCTGGCCAATGAAACGGACATGCTGTGGTTTAATTCAAGGCTGCATCACAGGTCAAAAAACAGATTGTGGATTAGTTTCATTCAAAATATTTCATCCAGTTACTTTTGCTTGAAAATCGGATTCTTCACGCCTGTGTGGAGACGAAGCTGGTCATCAGGGTCTGTGCAGAGGTTCTCGTGGTCTTTGCTGAGGATCTGTGTCGATGTCTGTCGTGTTGACAAGGTATTCACAAGGGATTGTCTAGTTGACATGGTCTCTGCTGACATTCAGGGCTGTGTTGTGGTCATGTCTAGGTGCAGGTATTAGCGTAGATGCCCTTCTAACGATGTAAAATATACATCAGATTCCCAGTTCTGGTTGACCTACTTTATGCAGCCTTACAATCCTTTAACAGATCTTAATTTAAAGACTCCCTGTGGTGAAAATCAAGTTTTTAATGTTGTTTATATGTCTATGTGGTGTTTTTAATATGCTTTAAGACAAACCATGTGCAAAATCATGTCAACAACATTGCTGAGCATTTTATCCTTAAAACTGCAGTGAACCAAAGACAATCTCAAAAACGCATTTTTCCTTGTAACCAATCACGTCAGCATGTGATCGTCAACGAGTGGATCTCTGAGCTGGCGTGAGTGAGTAGAGAAGGGGTTACTTTGCATTTGCATTGAACCGCGTATACTAAATGAGGCAAGTGTGTAGAGTTACATTCAAGCTATTTTAAGGCATGAATAATTTTTGTTCCTAGGAAAAAAAAATTGTATATGTAATTTTGGTGATCAAATATGAGTTTTAAGGGATACAATTATTGGCTACAGGGGGACTTGTGATAGTGTGTTATGTATATGCTAGGTTAAAGAGATGTTTTAAATCTAGATTTGATTCTAGATCTTTTAATTCTAGATCCTGAACAACACTTCCAGAGTTTGGGTGCTAGAGAGGAAAAGGATCTATCGCCTGCAGTCAATTTTGATATTCTAGGTATTATCAACTGGCCAGAATTTTGAGACCGCAATAGACGTGAAGGAATATAATGCGTTGAGATCTTGCTCAGGTACTGAGGAGCTAAACCATTTAGTGCTTTATAAGTAATTAGCAATATTTTAAAATGTATGCAATATTTAATAGGGAGCCAATGCAGTGTTGACAGAACCGGGCTAATATTGTCATATTTCCTGGTTCTAGTAAGAACTCGAGCTGCTGCATTTTGGACCAGCTGGAGTTTGTTTATTAAGCATGCAGGGCAACCACCCAGTAGAGCATGACAATTGTTGTGCATTTAAAGAAATACACTTGTTTTGATGAGTGATAACATACTAAAGCAGATGCAAAGTACTTGATTATAATTTTAACAGTTATTTGTTAACAGTGTTATTTGATGTAACATTTAAAGTAAATATATTTTAAAAGTACTAAATTGCAACATCATCATTATAAATGTGCAATTACACGTGTAAATAATTAAATACATGACACAAGTTTCAATAGAAATGATGTTTTAGTTAAGATAAATGCTTGTCAGTACAGTAGACAGTGCACTTTAACCATAATATTTCAAATACAATAGAAGTAATTATGAAATTACATATAAAATGTACTTAAGTGGTTCAAAAAAGCAATCTAAAATTCAGCTACTTGCATTTAATATTAATTTAAACTATAATACATTTTCATTTATTTGCAATTAACATGCAGCTGTCCAAAAAGAATGACTAATAAGTCATTCAGGTAAGTAGACAACTTTATAGATCTGTAGTGAGCATTATAGGCCTGTAGTGATTCTGTAGGTCTGTAGTTGTTGAGTAAACAATATCAACAATGTCCCCCAATGAACTCCAAAATAATTGTTTCAGTCTTTCTGAACTGCATAATGGAAAGCATTTTAGGCATAGTAAGTGTGTTCCCGACATAAATACAGTCCTTCAACTATACTGCACTATATTCAAGCATCATAATTTAATGAAAAATTGCTTTACAAAATGCAAAACATTTTCTGCCTTAGCATGGGCATTATATATTTTGCACAGACTTTTTCCCACCACAATAACTTTAAAGAGCTTTAAAGATAATGTTCCCCCATGAATCAAACCCATGATCATGGCATAACTATTGCCATGCTCTAACAGTAGAGTCAAAGAATATAAGACATACTCTGATCAGCAATCCCATTCATTGTGATGGCACTGCTGAAGGATATCTGCAGAACGTCACACACGCTGCAGCTGCAGCACTGCCTTTGGCTATGGTCTATCTACAGACACAGACACACAGCTGTGGTCCTCTCTGCGCTACTGACTTGTGGTCTGGACAGTCATTATGTAAGCCTTGAGTCATTGGATTGGTGGTGCGCTCTCCTGGGGAACATGAAGGTTTATGTCAATAATGTTCACACTCACCACACAAAGGATTTGAGGGCAAAGACTGTGAATGACTAGAGATTTAGACACAGAACAGTGCTTGCCTTTATTGCGCAGAGCCTTTTGACCCTGAGTTAGCACGCTGCAAGCAGACAAGTATAATAGAATAAACGAGCATATAAATATTTTTTTTGTGTGAAATATTTGGAATTCTGCATTGATTTCTCATAAACCTTACTTGAACTCACAATTACAGACAAGCATAATTATGACTGAACTAACACAAACAATTGTACTTTTCACATTGAGTAATCATCAGTGTAGGGTGGAGAAAGTAAGTAAACCCTTGAATTGGAAATTCTCCGCCAAATGTTTCCTGGAGCTGCTTATAAGACTTGCAAATATGGACATCCCTCCACACAAACCTGTTTTAGTTTATCAATATTTTTGGGTTGTCTTGATAGCACAGTCCTCTTTAGGTTATGCCACAGCATCTGAATTGGCTTAATAGCAGGACTCAGGAAAACCTTATTCCAGCCTGCCCTGCCAATGATCACCAAATGCAGTGGCATCCACAGACCTCTGCGGGGCCAGGGGCGAAATCGAGCCACTGACCCAATGTCCTCAATAAATTGTGAAAAGTACAACTGTTTGTGTGTTATGAGTTTAGTCAGGTTGTGTTTGTCTGTAATTGTGACGTAGATGAAGATCAGTGCGCAATTTACGAATAAGAATAAGTTTGGAAATTAATACTTTTATATAAGTATAACTTTTAAGGAATGCATAAATTAATGAAAAGTGACATTTATAATGTTACAAAATAATTAAATTTCAAATAAATGCATTAAGCATTAAACATTAGGCAGCACAAATGTTTTCAACATTGATATTAATAATGTTTCTTAAGGAGCATTTCACCCATTTCAACATTAATCTTTATTGAAAGAGGGTCATATGTAGTCGAAATGTAAAAGAAATTTTGAATTTGGTGCCCTCGTGACCGAGAAAAGACTTTAAAAATAACTTTAGGGCTCATTTGTATGTAAGACAACAACTCCCACAATGCACCACATTGCACAGCTCCGCGAGCCACTCCCACTAATCCAGAACAGCGCAAACATCAGAGAAATCACTCTTCCGTCTACAAGGCTAGCTGCCACCAGAGTTAGAAATTCATTTCACACAAAATTTCTAGTTAGTTGGCAAACTCATTAGTGAATTACTCCTCGTTTGTGTTTCTTTCTATATGGTGAATTATTGCATGATACCGGGATGTTCAGTCAGTCCGAACATATGAGGTGCGACACTATGGTTCACATCACAACACAAACGTCCGTGTGCTCGTCTGATTCAGAGATTTCGTCCAGGAGAAATTGCCATCGTTGAAATTCTCTGCAGCAGATGGACTCTATCTGTGTCCGTAGCGCACAGCGAGAGCACAGGCACCAGCAGTTCGCCTCAGCGCGAGCCAGTCCGGGCTCCTCGTCCGCGACAGGCAGGTCTTCTGACTCGGCTGCAGAAGCCGCAGCAGCCGCCTCCTGTTCCTCCATTAGTCTCAGCTGCTCTTCACTATATTGCGGCTCGTAAAGATAGCCACGAATATCGGATTCAAGCAGCAGATTTTCAAAATCCTCTTCTTCCATATCATGTTTAGTTTCTTCCGTCATTGTCATTACTTCCTATCTCCACAGCGCTTGTTAGCTTAGCTTCCAAACAAGATGGCTGATATTGATTTCAGTATCTGCAAGTGAACTCCCACCCACTGATCTGTAATAGGTCTGTAGTGTGAGTGGGTCTCACACCCTGGATAAATGATGAGCTAGTGTTTGTAGTCTCAACCCTTATACAAAGAAATGGGACTTCCTGCTTTTTATGACGGAAAATGACGATTTTTACGTCATAAAAAGCAGGAAGTGGAACACTTAAATCATTATTTCTCCCATCTCAGGTGAAAATAGGGGAATAAACCATGACCATTCAAAAATATGACTGGGTTTCTAAAGATACAAAGCTTAATGCAAATGGGTGAAGTGTCCCTTTAAGCACTAAACTAATAGAGCATCAAATTGGCATATTTTAAACATTTATTTTATATATTTCACAATATTACTGTTTTGTATTTCTGATCAAATAAAGGCATTTTTGGTGAGCATAAAATATTTCTTTAAAAAAAATTAAAACACTTTTGAATGGTTGTGTTTTCTATTTTAATATATTGTAAAATGTCATTTATTCCTGTCATGTCAAAGCTGAATTTCAGCAGCCACAGTCTTCAGTGTCACATGATCCTTCACACATTTTTTAAATAGGGTGATGTAGGGATGGTGTATTTTTGTAGGCTTAACCGGAAGTTAGCATAAACTTAGTTCCCTCTACAAAAACCCAATAGGATTTTTCCATTGGCTTTTTGGATTATTGCAGATAATAAGGTCTGTGACTAACAAAAGCTTACGATTCTAACAAGTTTTGTTCATCATGGTAATCTTCACAAATAAACACAACTCTTGAGTGATTTTTGGAGCGTAAATATTATCAGCAGAAGTCAAAAGCAAAATGTAGGCTATAAAAGTACTAAGCCAAGGAATTTCTTCAACATCACCAACAGCTTCCGAGAACTCTTTTTGTCTTTGTTCAAAAAAAAATCCCTAAAAGTTTGAGTTGTAATGTTTTCCAAGAGCGTGATTATAAACACAAAGACGCTGTGAAAGTGGACTAGTGAGTAAATGAATTTACCTGTTCAGCTGGTGCCATTTAATGTCCCCAACAATCTCTCTAGTCCCATTTAGCCACTTGTTGGCCAAAATAAACACAGTATGATTAATTGTGCAACCTTAGTACAACTGGCAAATTAGTCAGATTCCCCCAGGTTTTCCATCATTTTTTTTCCACAAAAGGTTTGAGAACCACCACACAAGTCAAATGTCTGGCTATGTGAGACTAGTCAGCTCTTGGCTCTGAAACACTAATGTAGAGCTACCTCAAGACATTCACAGCATATACAGAAGAGCTTATGACATTAGATAAATGGCTGCTGGTCTGCTCACTCAGAAGAGCTTCTCAATCAAATTTCCACCATATGTCAAATTTTGTGGTTGTGAATTCAGACTGTTATGTTTTGCCAACACTGAAGCCTTCTGCCATTAAGTTTGTTTAGATTAAGCCAGTTGGCATAGTGTTACTTTCTTTGTCACCAATGCCAGCTTAGTGAATCAGCACTTTTGGCTTGAGGATAAATGCTTCAGTCCAACTACCGAGAGAAAACGCATTTAAAAGATGCACACCAAAACAAAAATGTCACTTTTCCAAGTCTAGGTTAATTTCTGCTGTATTAAATACACTTGAGAACTGTGAAGGAGAGGTGACATGCCTCAAGGTTTTCTCTCATAATGTCTCTATTTCTCTGTCTTCCTTCATTCCTTCTCTTGTCAGTTTTCTCTAAAATGAAGCCAAGTTTTCAGGTCTCATTGCAGCTTATGAGCAGACATCATGTGATTCCACTTTTAATATTTCAGGACTTAACTGTCTTTTATCATCAGAGCTTCTGAATCTGAGGATCAGCAGGTATTTAATTAACAGCAATATCTTTTGTACCAGTCGTTGGTTTCTTTTCTCCTTATCCTTTTCTCTTTGTTCTGTCTTTACTCAAGACTCAGTGGATGTGACCTAATATTGCAGTGAAAAGGCATTCGCATAACAAACAGGAAATCTGGGGCTTAATCCTTTTTCGGTTATTCTCTTTGACTCTGCCTGTTTCAGGATTGACCCTGATGCTGTCATTAGGTTCAGCCCCCACTTTCTGTCTAGATCTGATAAAACTACAAATCACTTGTTCCGGTATAGCACAACTAGTAGAGCACAGTGCTGAAAATAAGGACATGGGTTCGATTCAAAGGGAATGCATTGGCCAAGGAAATGTGTGTCTTTAATCATTGTTCTACCCGCTTTGGAGAGTTCTTCGAAAATTCTCAGATAAGATAAATAGCTTCTATTGACTTCTCAAATTAAAAACGATGATCAAACCCTTGATATGAGTTGTTTTTGTGCTTTGAGAATACAAATCATACAATATGATGATGTACCACAGTAGAAAATGCTTGTCAAAAATGCTTGTCAGAGGTTTAAAGAAATCTTGATTCTAATACATCTGACACCCAGTGATTTGAAGATTGGCTCTTTGGATTGAAAGTGGGGGATAATTTGAGAGAAACAGCTAATTCTGGGTTATCAGGGCAAGCAGTACTTGCTGTTTCACTCTCTGCATATACTAGACAAAGGCCTTTGTCCTGTGGGAAAGCTGATTTGCGCTGAGTGCCATCATGATTAAAAGGGATATCATTTAACACTGCTGGCATAAAATACAGAAAGAGTAGAGTAGAGTGTTGTTTATAAAACATAGCCTAATAAATAGATTTCTGAAATACAATCCCTCTTTCAGTAAACAAAGATCAGTTCATTCTTTAGCCATGACCCAAAAGGGATACAATGTAATTGATTTATTTTCAAGAGACTGGATAAAGTTGGCATTATGGAAAATAGAGAATGTATAAGAAAGGTAGTAATGAAAAGGACCTTTAAGGAGCTAATTGTTTTTTTTTTTTATGTTGAGCTAGTAAGATTTATCTGGTGATTCTGGATCATATTTTTAATATTTTCTATATTAATTTCTGTGTTCAATAGCTCAATTTGTAACATTGCAGTGAAGAAAGAGTTGAAGCGTGGATCAAACCTGCAGCCATTTTATTTAAATAACCAAGAAGATAATCCAAGAACAAAATATCAATCCAACAAGGAGAAATAGAAATGTAACGGCTCTTTAGCACAAAGACAACACCGGACACCCAACAGAGGAAACCCAAGGACTATAAATACAAAAGTAAATGAGGAACTAAACAAGACACAACTTATCCATAACTATAAAAACAAATCAGGAAATGGAGAAAAAACTGAGAAAAGAGAAACCAGAGACAACACAACAAGCTACATTACATTTCAATATAAGAGTTCTTGCAAATAAAGACGAGTAAACCCTCTCCCACATGGTGCCTACTGGCGCCGTAAACAAAAACAACACCAAAGTGGAGGGAGGAGGTGGTGATGGATATCAGGGGATAGGAAAGAGGACTAGGACCCCCAAGAGGAGGAACACCCAGTTCACAGTCCACAGCGGAATTTGCGGGGTGGAAAGCCCTGACTGAGCCGGAGAGATGGAGACCCATTGCCTTAGGCGATGCAATCAGGGGAAAGCTAGGGAGGCTGGAGACTAAGGTGGAGCTGAAAGGCTGGAGAACCAGGTTGCCGCCGCTGGACCGGTGAGTCAATATGAACCAGATGAACTGAGGACCGATGTGGAGCTGGGAGCTTGGAAGACCAAGGCTGGGCCGGAGGGATGAAGGTTGATGGCAGAAATGGAGGGATTGAAGGATTAGAGGGTCCAGGTATAGCGGCACGCCTGGAATTCTGTGGTGTAGCCAGGGTGACATCAAGATGGAGTCAAAAGAACAAGGGGCCTGTTATCATTTGGTGGTGGTGGTAAGATGTCCTTCGGATGAGACGTTAAACCGAGGCCCTGACTCTCTGTGGTCATTAAAAATCCCATGGCACTTCTCGTAAAGAGCAGGGGTGTAACCCCTGTGTCTTGGCCACATTCCACCCATTGGCCCCTGCCAATCATGGCCTCCTAATAATCCCCATCCACTGAATTGGCTCTATCACTCTCTCTCTCCTCTCCAACTATAGCTGGTGTGTGGTGAGCGCACTGGCGCCGTTGTACTGTGGCTGCCGTCGCATCATCCAAGTGGATGCTGCACACTGGTGCTGGTTGAGGAGAGAACCCCTGATATGATTGTAAAGCGCTTTGGGTGTACAGTAGTACATATGAAAGCGCTATATAAATGCCTCATTCATTCATTCAAGACAGCATCCAAATGCAGTTTAATGACAAATGTAATCCAAAGTCATAGTTCATACCAGGCAGAGGGTCAAGCACATGTAATCAGTACAAACACACATACAATCCACGGAGGGCTAACAGGTACAAGGAATCCAAGACTCAGGCAGAGATAAACATAAGGAACACAGGACCTGCTCGGAAATTCTGACAGAGAATGCAAACCAAAACAAACAAGACTTCATAACGAATGCAAGGCAAAGGGCATAGAAATAGACAGGGGTAATGATCAAATGAAACAAGACACAGCTGCAACAGATAAACTAATAATAAGCATAGAGTTCTGGGAAATGAAGTCCGGGAGTAACAGAGTTAATGGTGACAGTGAGGGACGAGGCTGCCTTCTGCTGGTACATAAGGCACCAACAGCTGAAAGATGTAAAGACCCCAGTGATGCCGGAGGTATGACAAGCCATGGTGGATGAGCTGAGGGAGCGAGAAGCCACAGTGGAGCCAATGGGTCAAAGGGGCAAGACAGAGTCATGGCCTCAACGACCTGATGTGGAGCCAGAGGGTCAGGATTTTAAAGTTTCCATTCAGATGACTACAGTTGAACTGACTGGCCAGGAGACTGTGGTTGTGCCAGAGGGCAAAGGAAAGGAAACTGGGCGGAACCAGCGAGGGGGCAGAACCAATGAGGGAGGCGGAGCCTGGCAATTCAGTGGTTCATTCATTTTAAATGATTTATTCTAATCAACCAAACACATAAAACACATCTCAATATTATAGTTGACAATGATAGTTCTAGAACACTTCTATAGGACCTCTGGGTTGAGCTTAATGCAAACTGACCATATAACAGGTTCCTTTAACCACCAGGCCAAAGCAGAAATAGAGGAAGCTTTACAGGAGTACTTGAAGTAAACCAAATAAGACATGTTCTGTGAGTCATAAAGTGACACTGAGGTACTTGTGTGTGTATAGTGCTGTTTCACCCACAACAAAACATGAATCACTTAAGATATGAAGGACCCGGTGAGCATAAAGAAGGTCTGATGACAAAAGGGGAACAAAGAGGATGCAGGAAGACATGAAAATGGTACTTGAGGAAGGGAAGAAATGATAACAGTAAAGCGTGATTGAAAACTTAGTCAGAACAACATGAAGGAGGTGTGGAGTGGGATGAAAACCATGACCGACTGCACACTGGCCAGCAGCCATGCTGGTGAGCATTTATTTTTTGTCAAATTTGTTTTTCGGTTGCCCCTTACTCAGCCCACCACAAACCTTCTATGCATTTAGGACACTGAGGCCTCCATCCCACTTCCTCAGTGTCAGGCTTGCTATCTCTACTGATCAGTTGTGAAGGGAATTGAGGAAGCTCCACACAGTGGCAGAGCCTGATATAATCAGCCTCAGGGAGCACAGGACACGAGCTAACCAGTTCTGCGGGTTCTCAAACACCTGCTCTCTCTCCTTCAGTTAGATAAAGGTGCTTCAGTTCTGGAACTGACAAAGATGACATGCACCAGGACCCTGGTGGAATATATGCTCTCAGATCATAAAGACCTTTGAAGGGCTGGACCTGAAATGTCTTGAATCGCTAGTCGTCGGCTAAACTAATTTCAGCTTAAAGGTCTGGTGTTTATGCTCCACATAGACCCACATTTTGGCCACTTCTAGACATAGGTTTATCAGAATTTCTGGAATTCTGCATGTTCTCCACAATTGGGCTAATACTCCCTTGTGAAAAAGAAGTCTGCTTAATTGTATTGTTTGTGCCCTTGTAGTGTACTTCAAATCTTAGAAGTATATTTCAAAAACCTGTACTTGCAGATAATATAATATTACTGAAATAAAAGTCCATCTAAGTGTAGAGAGTACACTTTCATGACTGTTATAAAAAAGCATTTAATAATAATGTCAAATTGCTTTACTTTCAAGTAATTTTTAAATCATTGTTTTAATCTTTTGTCATGCTTTAAAAAAGTACACTTATTTTGATTTGTTGATTAACACACTAAAGCAGATTTAAAGTACTTAACTTTATAATTTTAACTGTAGTGTGTTATTCAATATTACATTAATATTTGAAATATTGCAACTTCATCAATACAAATGTATACAAATATATTTACAAATGCATGAAACACAAGTTCCAAAATAAATTACAAAGTATATAAGTTTAACATACTGTAAAGGCTTGTCAGTACTTTTTAAAAGTGCGCTTTGATCACATTTCAAAGACAATAGAAGAAATGATCAAATTAAAGATGTACTTAAGTCCAAAGGGCAAACTTAAGGGCCAAAAAGCACACTTAAGTTTGCATTTAATATACATTTAACCTATAAAACATTATCATTTAACATACAATTAAGTGTTCGAAAACATTAAATTCATTACATTCATCTTTTGAAGTATATTGAAGTATATCCGTAATAAGACTTTTAAAAAAGTATGCTAAAGTGTACTTAGTCAAAGGGTCAGCACGTTGATCCTATACACACCATAAATCAGTCATGAATTGTGGTTCTGACATGGAATATACTAAATGTGACGCAACCTGGTCACACAAATGAAAGTGAAAAGAGAAATGGGAAGGCAAAACATAAAAAATTAAAAAGCAGATTATTTTGATGTCATGGACTGAAATAGGCTTTGAAAAGCAGATTTTAAAACTGTGGATTATAGAAAGGCAAAGGTGCTTAGAGGGAACGAGTGCAGTGCTGTTTTAATTTCACTGAACAAGAGCCAAACTGTGGAAGTCAGACATTATGATCATGAAATTGAAAATAGACAGTGTATTTTAATAAACTTGTAAAAAGTTTAATTGCTAGTGTTGTAAAGGCAGCAGACAAGTAGTCAGTAACTAGTCCCTATGAAAAAATAAGTATTGAATGTGCACTTGTAGTGTACTTCAATTCTTAAAAGTATATTTTTAAAAAACTATATATCACTTTCAGATGATTATTGGCCCATTAAATGGTGTACACTGTACACTGTTACGACTGATTCTTAACACACTTAAGTACTTAAGGCCTACTTTTGGAAAGGTAATATAAAGTAAAATATAATTTTAAAAATATATGTTATGTAATAAAAGTAAATATATTTATTTTAAATTTGAAAAGTATATTATGTACTTTATTATAATTTTTTTTTAAGAATGCTAAATATTTTTCACAAGGGGTGCTAAGCTAAACTGCATGAGATAAAAACATCAGGCTCATGTTGCATTCAGAAAAGCTTTACTCAGCCTACACATTTTGCTCACCATTAATTAGCATTTATTTAATCTTTGATGGCCTCTCTATATATAAAATGCATAACGTTGACATGATTTTGCTACATCTCAGTTTATAGAGTCATATATTATCCACTCTTGCACTTACAGATGCAGTATTTTGATAAGAACACATTTTTATAATTTCTTGGGTCAAGAAATTGTCAGTTTGCAAAATATTTCTACCTTGCCGCGAAACACTAACACTTTCTGCATGCGCTTAAATCGACAATTAAGGACGCTTTTCTGTCACATATATCACATGTGCACTTCAATAAGCGGACAGAACGCAGCTTATAGAGGTTACATGCAGGTAAAATCGGGGTAAAGGACAAAATTTTAGCTGTGCCAGTCAATTTATGTTTGAGCCGTTTATAACCTTACTCCAATTACAGGAAAACAGGTTAACACGTTTATATGACACCATGCATTGTCGGCTTATTAAGCATAATCGGGTTGAGAACATGCATGTAAACATGCTAAATGATATTTGGGGGGGAAACAGCACTTTTGATACTCGTTAATGTCAGCTTGCTAAAACAATAATTATGATATTATAGTAGACGATACATATAGCACACCCCAATAGCCCTGATCTTTAAACACCTTCCAGACAGACTCTCTGTAGTGAAGGGGATTTTTCAGTAACTTTGTAAGTTACGCCAATAGGTGATGCCAAAGGACTGTCTTTATGGGTAAGTCATTTGAATAAATGACCATTTATGAGGGAACAAAACCATTTATGAGGGAGTTGAATCATTCACTCAATCTTTTTGTTTAAAATTCATTTAGGAAATATACAGAGACGTGTTGCGGTTCCGCTGTGCGCTTGTTTGCAAATTTTCGCTGCCCGAGCAAAGATATAGACTAAGTAAGAAAATATATATGGCAATATATACACAATGTACAATATTAACTTCTTGTTGATTGAACTTTTGTATCATAGCAGTACCGTAATCATGAACTTGGTCTGAAAATCACTGCGTCTATCTTTTGGGGGTAGATATAGCGCGTGTTATTACTTAAATATAATCAAATCACATATGATATTAGAATATAAGTAATAAATTGTGTTGCTCTAGAATATCCCATGTCTCAGAAAAGAGGGCTGGTGTGTATTTAAGTGGACAGAGCGCATAAGTGGACAGAGCAAGTGTATAAAAAGGCAGTGGAAAGAATAGCTATGAGAAAAGTACAAGCATCGGCTACTGTCTTTTGTCCTACTCTTGCCTCTGCAACATTGCAAAACCGGAGCCATTCAAATGGACAGCAGGGCAGAATCAGCAGACCCCCTCAGTATACAATCCCCTCTTTGATATCTGTAATAGGCACAGAGATGCTCGGGGTCTCTTCAGGGGATTGTAACAATGAACCAAATGCTTCTGTTATAAATTTTACCACACAGCACACTATGTCAAAGATTAGAATCTATCTCAATCTGTAAACCAATCTTTTTCTCATTATTCCTTATTACAGTGTGAGTCTGCTGGGGTTGTGGGATGGTGTGTGTCAAGAGAGCCAGAAGTAGGAGTTTCAGCCAAGATTAGAGAGAAAACACACTACAGTCACATAGGAACAAATGCACAAGTAGGAACCAAGTGATAAACCAAAAAGTACGATGATTAAAGCGTTGTGAGACCAAGGATCCTTAAATGAAATAATTGACTTTTATTTTGGCTTCACAAGATTAAAGTACTATATATCTGTATATAAACCTGGCATTTTAAACTTCCGTCGAAAGCATTGGTGACGTATTGATTCAGCGGTGACAGATGAAATTACAAGGTGATGAATTGTGTGTTTAAAGGTCATAGGGTCGCAGGTCAATAAGCAGGAAAATGCTGTGAAAATTAAAATGTATCAAGCAGGAAGCATGATTAATTAAACTAATACATCAGATTAAACCGGGCAAGCTAAGAGGCAGGATTTCCCTTGGCCATTTAATGAACATTCTCCCACATATAATTATGTTAGAGAAGGCAGGGAAGGTGACATTACAATCCGCACTACAATTTAGAAATTCACGCAATTAAAAACAGTGACGTATTTATTGGACACAAGAGCATCGTTCTGAACCTGTGAGGGTGTATGTTGCGCTACTTCAGAATAAACCGATCAAGGGTTCCTGTGATAAAGGATGTGCGGCTGAAAGCGGCAGTGTAAAAATAGGCACAGAACCGGGTTGTTGCTATGGAAGAGTATGTAGAAATCCTGGAATTCCTCACCCACACACACACACACACACACACACTGATACTCAAGGAGTGCTGCATGTTGATGCGCTGCTGTTTTTCTTTACAGTTGTATCTATCCACCCCCTTCCTGTTCTTTTCTCTCAGATGGACATGAAGTTGTAACGACTGGAGTAATTGTACTGTACACAGCACTTAGTTTGTGTGAGATGTGAAAAAGCATTCTGTAAATTCTGTGAGACAAAGCACCCTTACAGAGAAATGAACATTTTAAACTGAATATGCTTATGTTGTAAATCTGATAATACCAGTACAACATCGTTCTTTAGTATTATATGCTAATGCGATGACGTTGATCTTATATGTAAGCAGATCCAGTGGGAGCAATGCTGACAAATTGCAAATGTTTTTACTTGATGTTGATTTTGATGAATACAATGCATACTGTAATTTTATAAATATAAATACTATTTTTATATTTATTTGAAACCTAACAAACTTTTTTTTTTTGCTTAATTATTATTATTTTTTTTTTATAAATAAATGCCATTTGTTTAGTGTTTTGTTTTCTGATGTATACTACTGTTTATAAGTTTGGGGTCTGTAAGATTTTTTAAATGTCTCTTGTGCTCACCAAGGCTGCATTGATTAAAATACAGTAAAAACATTAATATTGTGAAATATTATAAAAATCTAAAATAACTAACTAGTTATTCCTGTGATGGCAAAGCTGAATTTTTAGCATCATTACTCCAGTCTTCAGTGTCACATGATTCCTCAGAAATCATTATAATATGCTAATTTGGTGCTCAACAATAATTTATTATTATTATCAATGTTGAAAACAGTTGTGTTGCTTAATATTTTTGTGGAAACCATGATACGTTTTTTTTTTTTTTTCAGGATTCTTTGATGGATAGAAAGTTAAAAAGCATTTATTGGAAATAGAAATCTTTTGTAATATTTTAAATCTCTTTAAGGTCACTTTTGACCAAATCAATGCATCCTTGCTGAATAAAAGTATTAATTTCTTACAAAAAATAAAATAAAATCTTGCTAACTCCAACATTTTGAATGGTTGTGTACAACAACTTTATATGTTTTATATTAAAAGTGTCCAAATACTTTTTGGGCCCTCTGTTAATGTACTCAATCTCAGATTAACAGCAATGTTTAATTCATGTATGTTCACAGGAGATGCAACATCCAAGGAGAGCAGCCCCTTTATCAACAGCAGCACCAGTGACGTAGAGAAAAGCCAGCAGTATGATGGGAAAAACATGGCTCTGTTCGAGGTAGTGCAGCACTGCTAATGAGTGTTTCAAAGGGTTACATGCAGTATGAATGTAGGCTTACACTTGTTGGTATGTGTGTGTTTTGTAGGAGGAGATGGACACTAGTCCTATAGTGTCTTCTGTGCTGAGCAGCCTTGCCAACTACTCCAACCTGACGCAGGGCAGTAAAGAGCATGAGGAGGCAGAAAACAATGAGGAGGCGCGCAAGAAAACTGTGCAGGTGACAAAAACTCTTCCATTTTTACCCTTTAGGTCAAACATTGTCTTGCAAATATCAATTACAAGTCAGTGCTGGCAAATGACCATGGTATAAGACTCTCAAGAACCTCAGTCTTCCTGTGTATGTTGATGGACGGTACTTAATCAATGATTGAGTGGATGTTGATTGACAAGCAGATAAAATGGCCTTTTAATTATGCTGTCTGTGAATTATATTGAGCATCATGCACCAGTTAATAGATTTACATGGTGTCCTGATTATTGATTGGTTTATCGTTTGATTGACAGGCTCCACGTATGGGCACGATAATGGGCGTTTACCTGCCATGTATGCAGAACATCCTGGGGGTGATCCTTTTCCTCAGGATGACCTGGCTAGTGGGCGTTGGAGGCGTCCTGGGAACCTTCGTCATCGTCTTCATGTGTTGCTCCACGGTCAGTCTCAGACGCACATACACAGACACTGCAGAAGCTCAAACACTAATACTACACAAATAGCCTTTCCATCCTTCATATCTGAATGCACTTTATAGCATCTACACCAACAGAAAGGTCTCTTCAAACCTCGAAAGAAGAATTTTTTTATCACCATTATGCAAGCATGACCCCCCAGAGACTCCCCATCGAGAGCTTAAGGTTTCCTTTTACCCCTCTGCACCTTTAACTGAAGATTGCTTACAGTTATACAATCACTTTGTTGTAAGTCACTTTGTTGTAAGTCGGTACGTGAGCGTCAGATGGAATTTCTGCCAAGAACATAAATGTAAATGCTTACATGTGGTGTTTGATTTCAGAGCTGCCAGTTAAGCACAAGCTGCTGGTGATTCTAGTGGCGTGCGTGTTTGCATGTGTTCTGTGGGTGCTCGTGTCACATATTAGTGAATATTTGCTGCGGTATTTTCTTTCAGAGTGAGTTTGTGCAGTATTATGTAAGTGAATGTGCAGTGCTGTCCCAGTTTGAGCTCTTTCCCCTCCTGTCATATCTTCTTTAATATTGTTTGATATAAAAAAGCTGAAAGCTGTCCCTTCAGATTGTACCACCATAAATCCCCTATTATGCCCTTTTGACCCTGCCAAACCCCAGCAGATACACTCAGACTCGCAGAATAAATTCTGTCAACCCACACTCACTAGTCATATTCACAAGGTTTGTTTCAGTCTTGGCAACGCTGGCAGTATATGAATACTGAGTGCTTTCAAATAAATAATACTCTTGCTTCCTATTTGAGTGCATCAAATATCATACAAGTTACATGAGTGTAAAATGTGCTCAAGTACATTTCTGTTTAAAAGTTTGAAAGTACTTTTATTCAGCAAGGATGCATTAAATTGATCAAAAGTGACAGTAAAGATATTTACATTGTTACAAAAGTTTTCTATTTCAATGAATGAACAAGTTCAAACAATATGGCATTTAAAGGGATAATGCACAGTCAAATCACTTATTACGCAGCTTTCCAACTCATAAATAATGAAGGGGACATTAAAAATTGATTTGAGAATTAACTGTTTTAAAATCATACCTGTTTATTATCTTATAGTCTATTACTGTGTATAAAACTATTGTTCTAGCAGCAAGACAAACACTTCAACAATATTTTTGTAGGCCTGCTATTAATACTGAAGTCTTCAGTTTTTATTGAATGTTTGAATGAAATGAGACAGACAGCATGTCTGTGGTGTGAAACCAGAGACATGAAAGAAGTGCCGACCTCAAATAACCGGATAAGCGGTCATTATTGGTCAATTGCTATTGACGACGGTCATTATTGGGAAATAACTGACCTTGGAATGTTACGACTGACCAATCAGAATCAAGCAGTTCAGAGAGACATGTAAAAACAAAGATTATTAAATGCTGTAGAAGTATTGTTCAATGTTCATTGTTAACTCATGTTAAATAACGTAGTTAACTAATGTTAACAAATGAAACCTCATTGTAAAGTTTTTAATTACCATCCCCAAAATGGCGTATTGGTAATATTACAACATAATTACAGAATTCATGTCTTCATGCAGGGGTGTTACTTCAATTCATGGGGCCAGGGACAAAATAATGTTCCCTCTTTTACCCTACAACCGATGAATCTGCTAAACCAGTAAAAATCCCACTCAACTGCATAACCTCTCAATGTTTTATTTTCTAATAAATTAATTTTTCTTTCACAAGTCATTGGAGGACTTAGTGGGCGCCTCTTTTCTCTGTCACTCATTGTCCCCACTGTATTGATCTTTATTTACTTTATTTACAGACTATGCTGACTGCGATCTCAATGAGTGCTATTGCCACCAATGGAGTTGTGCCAGGTGAGCAGAATTCACAGTATTTGTGTATACGTGCAGATGCCCAGAGGACGGCTGTCCTGTTGTTCTTCATGCGCAGTTAGCTACAGTGCACAGTACAGCTCCCAACTGTGCTGAGATCAGCTCCAGACTCATAACTGTGTGTTCGTTTGTGTGGATGCTTGTATGTTTATTTGAAATAACAGTAGCCTGTGTCATGGAATTCTTGAATGTCATTTCAAGAAGAAAAAAGTATGATAATAGCTATGTCTATCTTAATCCACTTATTGTTATGTGAATTTTGGGATATCGCAACAAAAAAAAAGTTGAATGCAAATTCCAAAATCCGCATAACTAATACAAAATGTGCATAAAAAGCGTATGTGCTCAATTGAGGTGGATCATTTTTTAATCCAATAAGAAGACATGCAGAAACTACGATGGAAACACATTTTCCGAATAAATCACTCCATGCACAACAAAATACTCCGATGACTTTGCCTCAACTGAGAATGTGATTATATAACTGGACTAACCAGTGGACCAATTTCATTGCACAGCATCTCAAATATTGGTTTGGTCATTCTGAAATATCTGAGCTAAAGTCTGTCATCAAAATGACTTGGCATAATTACATCCCAGAACTTTCTCACACAATTGCGTTCCCAAACACCAGGCATCCGCCTCCGAATGCAAGATAACTTTACAGTGTTTATACAGTGTTCGTCTGCACACTCTGAGGCGCAAGTCATTTATGATGTACGGAAAAAGAGCCACAGTCCCTTTCCTGATTGCAGCAACTTCCATTTTTAGTACAGCTATTTGGCGCCGGTTTCCCAGAAAGTGACGATTGTGTTCTCTTGGATACATGGGATGGAAGCAAATGTTTTATGCAATATTCCAATGTTGCGCTTAAGGAAAATTCACAACATTGGATGGAAAGAAAGCTACTATTCGATATTAGTGTGAAATGCTGTTCTATTTAACTCTTTAGATGTATATGCTTAATGGTACATTTGTTTGTGTGCTTGTAGCTGGAGGTTCATACTACATGATTTCTCGTTCACTGGGGCCGGAGTTTGGCGGGGCCGTTGGTATATGTTTCTATCTGGGGACCACTTTTGCAGGAGCCATGTACATCCTGGGATGCATCGAAATCCTGCTGGTACAATTTCATTGGTTTCCGCTTAATCTGACATTCAGTGTCAAACTAATTACATTTAAACTAATTAAAGCAAAATTTATCAATACAAACATTGCAAGCATAGCTGACAAGCTCAGCAGGCAAGGGTAAAAACTGTAGGAATAATTACATTATTGAGCATCTCTTTTCTTAGATTTATGATTATTTTTACAAAATGTATTTTAATTTATACTGTGAATATAATATGTCCACTGAAAGAATCTTCCAGGTCCTACTCTGCACATTCTTTGTTTTTCTAGCATCTTCTGCATATTTGAACCATTTCAAACTGTGACTTTATTTTTTTAAGATCCATATTTTCACACTGCACTGAGGATAATTAAAGGGTGAGTTCACCCAAAAATGAAAGTTATCCCATAATTTACTCACCCTCAAGCCATCCTAGGTGTATATGACTTTCTTATTTCAGCCAAACACAATCAGAGTTTGAGAGCCTGAGTTTTTGAAGCCCAAAAAGCGCACCATCCATCATAAAAGTAATCCATACGGCTCCAGTAGGGTTTATAAAGGCCTTACATAAAAATATTTATATTTATAACTTTATAAACTATAATCACTGGCTTCCTGTAACTGCCGTACACGAGTCTAGTTCCGGCGGAAGAGTTACCTCTGACCTGACGCATGATGTATTTACGAACTCGGAAGCGCAGAGCAAAATAAAACACCGGTCATGAATTAGAGTTCTAAAACGAGAATTTTTAAAGAGAAATGTCGGAGGAGCTTGAGTTTGTTGCCCAGCACTATTTGTTTGAACCGCGAAAGGCGTCTACTCTCACCTAAGCTTACACAACTCCTTCCTACGTCATGCGTTAGGTCAGAGTTCACTCTTCTGCTGGAACTAGACTTGCGTACAGCCGTTACCGGAAGCCAGTGATTATAGTTTATAAAGTAAAAAATATGGAAATTTTTCTTACAAAAACGCATCACTTCGCTTCAGAAGGTCTTTATTAACCCTCTGAAGCCGTATGGATTACTTTTATGGTGGATGGATGTGCTTTTTGGAGCTTCAAAATCTCAGTTACTATTCACTCCCATTGTAAAGCTTGGAAGAGCCAGGATATTTTTTAACATACAGTAACTCTGATTGTGTTTGGCTGAAAGAAGAAAGTCATATACACCTAGAATGGCTTGAGGGGATATGGGATAATTTAAATTTTTGGGTGAACTAACCTTTTAAGGGACGCAATGCATTAACAGCTGGGGGTTGTAAACTTTTCCATTTTGATGATTGGGGTAAATTTAAACTTTTGTCTTCTGTGAAACATGTAAATATCATATTTGGCTGACAAACAGCCAAAAAAGATGACTTGACTTGACTACTGAAGGGCAGTACTAAATAAAAATATCTTACAAATATTATTATAAAATCTTAAAAATATTATTGATTTTTTTGTAGATCTACATTGTGCCAGCAGCTGCCGTATTCAAGATGGAGGGTCTGGAAGGAGCAGAGGCCGAGGCAGCGTTGTTGAATAACATGCGTGTGTACGGTACCATCGTGCTCTCCTTGATGTCTTTAGTTGTCTTTGTTGGTGTGAAGTACGTCAACAAGTTGGCCCTTGTGTTCCTCGCCTGCGTCATTCTCTCCATTCTCGCTGTCTACGCCGGGGTCATCAAGACAGCTTTTGATCCACCTGACTTTCCGTAAGTAGAACTTTTTGGGATTCAGAATGTTCCTTTAGGGCACAGAGCGTCCATAATCATACAGACCTTATCCTGTATAGGGTGTGTGTGCTCGGGAACCGAACTCTTGTGTCGAAGAGCTTTGACATTTGTGCCAAGACCATAGAGAAGGGAAATGGCACGGTCACCACCAAGCTTTGGAGAGCCTTCTGTGACTCAGAGTTCCTGAACGCCACCTGCGATGATTACTTCACCAACAACAACGTTAGCCAGATCCAGGGAATCCCTGGAGTCACCAGTGGCATCCTGGCAGGTTAGAGGACTTACAGACATTGAAGTATTATAAATAATACTTTTAATACTTTTTCAATTAAATTATGTTCTTTTGAACTATCTTTTCTTTAAAGGTTTCCACAAAAAAAATATTAAGCATGTCAATAATTTTAAATTGTAATATTTCACAATCTTAATGTATTATTTACTTTACTCTATTTATAGTATTTTTGATTGAATACATGCAGCCTTGGTTAGCATACGAAATGAAACGATATTTGAATGATAGTGTATTTTTGTAGTGTAGAGACAACAGTGTATAATTATTGTCTTTGTAAGCATTTTGACAAAAGATTTGAAAAGATTGTGTAAGCATATTGTGTAGTTGTTGCGCTTGGAGTCAATTTTCCTGTGAGCTTTTTGTTTTTCTATGCAGTTTTCTTTTTTGCATAGTAAAATAAACCCTGTAGCTGTAGTTGGCCATTTTTTGGCAAATCATTTTGTCAGATAAATACCTTAACTATGTATAGTGTTTTGTACAGAGCCCCACTGGTCCCTCTTTGTCAAAAAAATTAATTATAACTATCTCGTGGCCTCAAGATAGTAACTCGTGGCCTCAAGATAGTAACTCGTGGCCTCAAGATAGTAACTCCTGGCCTCAATATAGTAACTCGTGGCCTCAATATAGTAACTCGTGGCCTCAATATAGTAACTCGTGGCCTCAAGATAGTAAAGTGTCTGACACATGAACCCTTTGTTATTAAACTGGACCCTGTAGTGCAATACTTCACATTCTGTGCAATATTCTCTGTTTTGATATTCAGTGTGCAATATAGTTCACTGCAGTTTTGCTTCTATGTATTTACTAGTACTGTTCATCACCGTACAATTCTGTTATAATACGGTAATGTAAATCTTCCAATCACACTGAAATGACTTCCGTTCACACTGAGAATCATATGCATCATGTACTGTGTGAGCATGCATCTTATATGAGTATGTGCGCGAGTTTGTGTGTGTGTGCTCACGTCTCATATGAGTATGTGCGCGTAGAGTTTGTGTGTGTATGCTTTAAGTTAGTGTGTTCTAGGTGTGTAACAATATATCGTGTCACAATTTTATTGCAATACAAAAATGCAACAATATGTATCGTGGATAGTGACAATATGTATCGTGGATAGTGACAATATGTATCGTGGATAGTTCACCCAAAATAATAATTACTGTGTGAGAAAGTTTTCAGAGTTTAAGTGTCAGTACTACATTAAACTACTATAATATTGAATATAGTGTATAATAATGCAATGGAGGAATATTTGTGTGTCCTGATAATGCCAAATGTCTAATGTTACCAGTACAAATTGACTGAAATTATTTTAAATACATCTAGTCTGTGAAGATTGAAAGCATATTCGTCTAAAATAATAATTCTGTATTTTCAGCTTTAGAATCATGAATATTGTTATTCTGGTGTCTCTATTGTCCTGTGCATTGTGTTTCCAGCACCAAGTTCAAGCCTATTCATTTACACACACAATGTAAAAACATTTAGCATTTTAATCAACAATTCATTTTTTGTTCACCTTTTAACATGTCTTGGAGTATCGCAATAATATTGTATTGGGAGTTCAGTATCGTGATATGTATCGAATCGTGACGTATGAGGCGCCGTCTAGGGCTTAAATCAAAATTCATTCACGCACACATATATGAAACACGTGCATACACATATACTTAGTAGTCAAACATACATACTGCTGAATGCTCAAACAAAATACATATGAAATGCACAACGACACACCTAAAGTCACTCACGCACATACACGCAAACTCTACACACACGAGATGCGCGGAACTTTTCACGCACATACTCATATGAGACACGCACACACACACAAACTCTCCATGCACATACTCATATAAGACGCATGCTCACACAGTACATGATGCATATGATTCTCAGTGTGAACGCGCACAAACTCAATGAGGCCACGAGATAGTATCTTGAGGCCACGAGTTACTATCTTGAGGCCACAAGTTACTATCTTGAGACCACGAGATACTATCTCTAGGCCACGAGTTACTATCTTGAGGCCACGAGATACTATCTTGAGGCCACGAGTTACTATCTTGAGGCCACGAGATACTATCTTGAGGCCACGAGTTACTATCTTGAGGCCACGAGAGACTATCTTGAGGCCACGAGTTACTATCTTGAGGCCACGAGATACTATCTTGCGGCCACGAGTTACTATCTTGAGGCCACGAGATACTATCTTGAGGCCACGAGTTACTATCTTGAGGCCACAAGTTACTATCTTGAGACCACGAGATAGTATCTTGAGGCCACGAGTTACTATCTTGAGGCCACAAGTTACTATCTTGAGACCACGAGATACTATCTCTAGGCCACGAGTTACTATCTTGAGACCACGAGATAGTATCTTGAGGCCACGAGTTACTATCTTGAGGCCACGAGTTACTATCTTGAGGCCACGAGTTACTATCTTGAGGCCATGAGATAGTTATAATTTTTTTTTTTTGACAAAGTGGGACCAGGGGGGCTCCGTAGTTTTGTTCTTCCCTCATATTTAAAATATTTAAAAATTTAAATATTTTCCTCATACTTTGAATTAATACAATATCAAAATTGTTTCAACATAGAAGCAAATTAAATAGACACACACTGCCCGGCCAACATATTTAAATAGACAAATGCTTAAGAGTCTATGATTGGATCATTATTGCAGTAATTATTATGTTTCTAGCATGTTATATGTTTGGCAACAGTTCTTCTAACTGTAATTGATGGAGTGTGTAGCTTTTCATTTATTAAACAACCATGTAGGAAGACACATCATGACCATATTCCATTATGACAATGTCAAGATTCATCAGGCTCAAATTGTGAAAGAATGGTTGTGAGGGAGCTTTAAGAATAATTTTCACACATGAATTGGCACCTCTGAGTCCAGACCTGAAATTCCTTAAAAATCTTTGGGATGTCCTGGAGGAGACTTTACAGAGTGCTTGACTCTTGTATTGTAATACAAGATCTTGAAGAAAACTTGATGCACCTCTTGATGGAAATAACATCACAACATTTATTTCCACCAAGAGGCGCATCAATTTTTGGTCAAGATCTTGTCTTCCTACATGATTGTTTAAGAAATGAAAAGCTACACACTCCATCAATTAGGATTAAAAGAACTGTTCCAAACATATAACATGCTAGAAAGTTATCACGACAATAATGATCCAATCATAGACTCTTAAACATTTGCATATATAAAATGAACTTAAAATAATGATGTTGAAAAAATGTCCATACTATTATTTTACAAATTTCGAACCCCATTTGAATATTTGAAATGCTTGAGTATACCAGTAATGTTATTGTTGAGCTTTAATGTTCAAAAAATGTACTGATTCTGTATTTGATGTCATTTTGTTTTTAAAAAATTGTGAATCTTTTTTCCTCTTCACAGAAAACCTTTTCAGCATGTTTGCTGAGAAAAATACATTTGTAGAGAAACGAGGTATAGCTGCAGTACTCGACCCTGAGGCTCCACTAACCAACACTAACCGATATGTCCTCGCTGACATCACCAGCTTCTTCACCCTGCTGGTTGGCATCTACTTCCCCTCTGTCACAGGTCAGTACAACCGTTCCATAACTACTAGGGGAATAATTATAATTACAGTTTTTTTTCAACTGCTTACACACAAAATCCTTACTTGTCACACAATTTCTGAAACCCGAACTCAAACACCAGAACCACACACCAAATCTGCAAAACCATACACTAATTCTCAGCCTTCGACTCAGTTTTCAATTTCATGAAACACTTTTTGCAAACCACAACACACAATTCTCTATGTACCACACAAAAATCTAACAGGAAGTATCTTGATTTTAATTCATCAGTGCCTCACACCAACTCCTCACATGTGCAAACAAACACCCATTGCTTTGTTTAACACCAACCTTAGAATAGGCATATAAATAGGACAAAGGTCAAGTTATAGGTTTTTTTGGACTGTGTAAAACTGTATTCACAACCACAAATGCCTGTAAAAAAATAAATAGTTAGGTTTCAATCTTGCTTTCGTGTTTGCCGTGAATTTCTCTACATCTCTCTGCCAATTACTTTCAATCTTGTATGGAAATGTACATAGGAGCTCATGAAAGAAGAGCTTTAGGTTTTGAATAACTGTGTGTATATGATATATTTAAAAATATAATATTATGGCAAAGGTGTTTGCAATGTAAGACAAATGTTTGCAATAGATGTGAGGCATTTTGCAATTTTTGTGCAATTCTTGGATTTGTGTGTAAAGTTTTTAGCCTGGTTAAAACCAGACCATTCTCAGTTGTAACTGAGTTATGGTCTGGCAAAGCGTCATAGACAAATCATTTCCAGAGGGGCGTCACCAACGGACGTCGCGGATAGACCTAAACCCAATCAGAGTGATGAAGGAGATGACGTATGCAGAGCGGCGGAGAAACATCTCCGAGTGTTGTTCTTTGCTCGGTTTTTAACAAAAAGGAAATGTTCAAATCGCTTAAAACAGACGCGATAGCTGATTCGAACGAGTGATGTTCGACGGTGGCATCCATCTTTGTAATGTAGGCTACAAAATCTGCTTCAAAATCCCAGCGCTGTCGTCATCGTGTAAAGCCGCCCCAACGTATCTGATTGGTGCCTCGATTTCGACGGATTGGAAATGAGCTTGAATGAGCTCTTTGCCAGACTAACTTTCAGAGCAAATCTAAATTTGCCGGAAGTTGTCTGGGTTTTCCCAGGCTATAAAGTTTAAAAAAAAAAAAAAAACCTGATCCACAAACAGACCCAGTGTTTTCTGACATAATGTTTGTGTGTATGTCACAGGTATCATGGCTGGTTCCAACCGTTCTGGTGACCTGCAGGATGCTCAGAAGTCCATCCCTGTTGGGACCATCCTGGCCATCACAACCACCTCAATCATCTGTATCCTTTACTCCAAAGGCAAAACCGCTCCAGCTTTGCTTAAATAAATGACACAGTGCAGAACTGCACATCTTGAAATACAAAATACAGTGTAATTTGGAAACGACAATGATAAAATTAAAAGACTTGATATTTTTCATCTGTGGTAAAATAGCTGAAATAGTATGAATGTCTTTTTGCTGCTTTGTGTCGTTCTCCTCAATTTTTGCTCTCGCAGACATGTCTAGTGTGATTCTGTTCGGAGCCTGTGTTGACGGAGTCGTTTTGAGGGACAAGTGAGTCTGTACTTCTAGTCAGTGTTATTTTAATATCACAGACACGTTCTATTATAGTTTTGTTAATTTTTAAATGAGATTTTTTTCTTTCTTCATTTTAATTTTGGTTAAAGTTTTAGTATTTTTTATTTTATTTTAAATATGTCTATATAGATTTATTTACTTTAATTTATTTTAGTACTTCAACTTTAAATGAAAATGAGAAATGTGGCTGTAATGAAGCGCACGACATAAGAGCATAAACAGAAAATCTTTAATAATAAATCCAAAAACACAGGAGATTACCTGGAATAGAGCATATAACACAACCAACAAAACTAAAGACGATGCAGAATGATGAATAAAGAAAGCTAAGGGTTTAAATACACTGGGAGCAATAAGGGAACAAATGACTGACAGGTGAATGTAATTAGTAACCAAGGGAACTAACTAGGGACTAATCAAGATTAAACTGAACTGAGACACAAGAAACAAACACATGGGAAAGACAAAAGACAACTAAACATAATGGACCCTTTTCACATTTCCGGGTTTCTCAGAAGCGGAAGTCGTCATAGTTGGGTAAACTTCTATAGCAGTGAATGAGCAATGAATGAGACTAAATTAAATATATTTTGTGTGTTCCCATTTGCTCAAATAGCAAAAGAGAAATTCACAATAGTGTTTTCACAACTTTCAAAAAGAGGTAAAAAATAGGGAGAGATTGATAACTACAGTCAGAAGGGAGAAAGATGTAAATTTTAAAGTCACTCCCACAGCAGCGTTAACTAGTTTCTTGTAATTTGATGAAAAGGTAATATAATACAAAGTATAGTGTTATAAATGTACATACATTAAAAAAAATATATATATATTTATAAAACACTTTGCAGGATTTGCGATGTTGCTGTTAAAACGCATCATCAGTCTGTGAAAATGGTCCATGCTGACAAACTAGCTGAAGTAAAATAAGTTTAAAAATTGTTATATTTTATTTTAAGTGTTATTTTTTTAAGATTTTAGTTTTAGTTATAATAACCCTGGTTGTACTTTTGATTTACTTTAGATTCAGTATAGCCTCCAATTAAAACTTTGATTTCAGTCAGTGCAGTTCAGATCAATTTAATTAAAATAATTTCCACATAAAAACAAAACACATTTTATTTTTAAACTAGTGTTATTTTAGTATTGTTTTTATACTACTCTAGTATTTATTAAAATTTTGGATTAGCTTTTATTTTCATATTTTCAGTTTTGAATTTTGTTATGTGCTTTTGCCATGTTTATTAGTCCTTCGTTTAAATATTTCTGTTTAGCTTTAATTTATTTAATTTCATTTTTAGTTTTAGCAATTTGAGTATTTCAACTTTATTTTATTTTAGTTAATTGCCAAGGTGGCATTTCTAATTGAATTTTTTAGGCTTTTAAAGTTTTTAATCTAATCTTTGTATATTATTTCAGCCTTATTTCAATTAACAAGAATTTATTGAATGCTATTAGTTAACAATATCAACTCTGTTCTAAATGCAGATTTGGGGAAGGCGTGAACGGTAACTTGGTTATTGGCACCCTGGCATGGCCTTCGCCCTGGGTCATTGTGTTTGGCTCCTTCTTCTCCACCTGTGGGGCAGGGCTTCAGAGTTTGACAGGAGCGCCCCGCCTCCTTCAAGCTATCTCCCGGGATGGCATCATTCCTTTCCTCAGGGTACATGTATATGTTTGCCCTCTGATTATCTCTCTGTTGATGCTTCCATACTTGATCATACTAAGTGGTATTTCTTCATTTTATAGGTGTTTGGCCATGGCAAAGCTAACGGTGAACCTACATGGGCTCTCCTCCTGACGGGCTGCATCTGTGAGATTGGCATTATCATTGCCTCCCTGGATTCGGTTGCACCCATTCTGTCAATGTAAGTAAGCAACTACCCAAACGCACACAGCGCTCATCATTCTTTATGATTCCCAGAGAAACAACAGCAATAAGTTTCCACTCACTTATTGCTGTAATAAAACTTCTTCACTATGCTGAATAGCCTATTTTCCAAAAGCCTGTTCTTCAATAAAGTGCCGCAGGGATGACATCAAAACCCGGAAGTGGTTCCCTTGAGATTTTCCTATAGGTTTTTATAATAGAGTTTTAAGTACGGTCTGTGGTGAACATGACGTGACGTTGTGTGCAGTTTACATTGTTGAACAAAACGTTCAAGTATCATCAAGTTCCTCTTCAGTTGACGCCTCGTCGAGACCGACGAATAGGAATCTCGCTAGAGAGGCTAATATACTTCGAGTGAAACTAAACGAGCCAATACATATTGGCATGCAATCATTTGCAACAGCTGCTCTAAAACGCAATGTGGGTATATAACGAGCAGCAGGTGCAATTGCACTTCAGCTTTTTGCTTCGGAGCCAAGCGTTTTGATGCTGTTCTCTTCATTGAGTGTTTATATTAAATGAGCGAGCTCTCCAGGAGGATCTCTCACGTCTGGTGCGGGCGATACAGCGCGGCAGCGGGTCGATTTCTTTCTTTCTCTCTCTCTCTCTCTCTCTCTCTCTCTCTCTCTCTCTCTCTCTCTCTCTCTCTCTCTCTCTCTCTCTCTCTCTCTCTCTCTCTCTCTCTCTCTCTCTCTCTCTCTCTCTCTCTTTCTGTCTTTTTGTGTTTCTGTTTGTCACTGAGCAAAACAAAAAGGCTGTTCTTATGCTACGTTCACACCGGACGCGAATAGCGCGTCAAATTCGCGCCTACCGCGTCTAGTTATACGCTTGACCACTTTGAATCCATTCGCGCGTCAAGAGAATCGAAACCTGTTGGCGGCCATCTTTTTTTATTTATGGGCGGGCCACCCAGATGGACAGGTGGCCCACCCAATCAGATTAATAAAAACAATTTAAATTTTTTATTTTAATAATAAGAATAATAATAATAATGAATTAAGTTTGGCCATATACAGCCCGCCGAACACTTAATATGATATATGACAAGTGCTGAGCGCGTCCATCTCTGGCTCAGCGCCAGCCAGCGCGCAAGCGCACAGTTTGAATCTGGCAGTTATGTCATGTCACTGTACATATTTTGTCCAGACTTTGACACCCTTGCAAGGAGAGGGGACGAGGCGCATTGTTCACATGAACACCATGTCTTAGAAAGACAAAGACTTAAGGGCCCGTTCACATATCGCGTCTTTTGCGCGCTCAAGTTTGTTATTTCAAATGTACGCGCTCATAATGGAAGCAACACGGTCGCGACAGACGCGATCAGGCGTCTGATTGACTCGTCAAACGCGTGCGTTTCGACTGCCAAGGGACTCGCGATTTGCCATAAAAGCACGCGTTCTCAACGTGCGCTTTGTGGTCACGGAAAACGCACGTCAGAAACGCGCGGTTTTTGCATCAAAACGTGCATCCTCGACGTGTGATCTGCTGTTTAAATGAGATTGTTTCTGTCTGCAGGTGTTTTATGCATCAGAAGTGTTTTTGTAACAAGAAAAGAAAAACAACTCTCGGTTTCACGTTCACTGTTTTTTATTTCAGCACCTCGGACAGTCCCTTAATCCCTTCGTTCAGACACATCTCGCAAATTTTCCAGTTGTAATTCCGGTAACACTTTACAATAAGGTTTCATACATTTTATTTTTTTCTGCAAAAACCACGAGTTTCTGACTCGCGTTTTCCGTGACCACAAAGTGCACGTTAAGAACCCGCGCTTTTATGGCAAATCGCACGTCCCCGCATGCTTTTGACGGGTCAGTGTGCAATCAGACGCCTGACCAGGCGTTTATGAATACTTTGGCTTGCCATACGCATACGGCAGCGTTCCCCGAGTCAGACCCGAAGATAATGGCCATGCTTTCCCGGGCCACCAACAGGATCGGGCTCGTGTGGAACCCTCCACCGTGTCCCGAGTCCTCGAGGCTGGATGATTGGTTTCTCGGGGTCGCCCTTGCTGGTTCTCAGCAACCCACCCCGGTTCCTTTCTTCCCGGAGGTGCAAAAGGAGCTCACTGGGTCATGGAAGGCACCTTTCACTGCCAGAAACCGTCCCGGTGGCTCCTCCTCCCTCACCACCCTTGATGACGGACCGGCTAAAGGTTACATGCGCATCCCTCCAGTGGAGCGGGCTGTTGCTATGCAACTGTGCCCTAACTCCACCTGGCACGGAGAACCGTATCTCCCTTCCCGGGCCTGTAAGCACTCGTCAGACTTAACCGGCAAGGCTTACAAGGCCTATGGGGAAGCCACTTCTGCCATACACGACATGGCGTTGTTGCAGGTTCATCAGGCCAAGGTACTGAAGGACCTGCATGAGGGTGGTCATGATCCTCAAGTTCTCCAAGAACTTCATGCCGAGACGGACCTCGCGCTTCGTGCGACGAAGGTGTCCGCGCGGTCGGTGGGTCGTGCGATGTCCACTATGGTGGTCCAGGAACGCCATCTCTGGCTGTGTCTGGCAGACATGAGGGAGACCGACAAAGTCAGGTTCCTTATCTCCCCCGTGTCCCAGACCTGCCTCTTTGGCGGCAGAAGCAGACTGAGGCAATAAAGCACATCCTGCCGCGGCGGTCAGCTGCTGCCTCCATCTAACCACCCGCGGCTCCTCAGTCTACTCGTCGCCGAGGGCATCCTCCTGCAACTGCCCTCGCTCCCGCACCGAGGCACCAGTCGCAGGCAGGCCGTCCCGCCCCCCGCCAAGAGGGGCTGCAAAGCCCCGAAGATGGATGGGACTGCTCTTCAGGAGATGGTGGCCGCACCTCTCCCTCCCCCGGAAGAGGGCCGGGTGGAAAATCTTGTTTTCCCTTTTGTTTGTGTTCCGCCGCTGGCGTCAAAACCAGCGGTACCCAAATTTTCAATAAAAGAGCAGTTTCGCCCATCTCTAGGTCCGAAGAGGGCCCGGAGAGTAGTGGGAGGAGAGAATCCTGACCACTCTCATCCGCCGCTTCTATCGCCAGCGGGCAGCAGCGTGCAGTTCGAGAGCACAGCCAAGCCTCCTCCTGCGCCTCATGTCCCGTGGAACCAGGTAAGTGTTGCACAGCACACTCAGACCCTGCCACTGGCCGCCTCCCAGAGAGAGCCTCCGGACCTGCATTCCACCTCACTGCGGGTACGCCTACGGTCCCTTTGGTCCCGCTTGTACGATCTCTTTGAGCCTGGTTAGCGTTCCCCAGTTCATCTCGCTGGCTCATTCGGACCATCAGGCTCGGCTATGCGATTCAGTTAGCCCGGCGTCCCACCAAGTTTTGGGCCATCCACTCCACTACAGTGAGAGGAGCCGATCCCCATGTCTTGCGAGCGGAGATCGCAGTCCTACTGGCGAAGGACGCGATAGAGCCAGTCCCTCCAGCCGATATGAGGTCAGGGTACTACAGCCCCTACTTCATTGTACCCAAGAAAAGTGGTGGGTTACGACCAATCTTGGACCTGTGAGTTCTGAATCGGAGCCTTGTCAAGCTACCATTCAAATTGCTCACGCAGAAACACATTTTCGAATGCATCCGTCCCCGAGATTGGTTTGCAGCGATCGACCTGAAGGACGCATACTTTCATGTCTCGATTCTTCCTCGACACAGGCTGTTTCTGCGCTTTGCGTTCGAGGGTCGAGCATATCAGTACAAGGTCCTGCCCTTCGGGCTGTCCCTGTCTCCCCTTGTCTTCGCGAAAGTCACAGAGGGGGCCCTTGTTCCAATGAGACATCAGGGCGTTTGCATCCTCAACTATCTCGACGACTGGCTCATACTACAACACACTCTCGAGATCAGTTATGCGAATACAAGGACCTTGTGCTCAGGCACCTCAGCCAGTTGGGTCTTCAGGTCAACTGGGAAAAGAGCAAACTCTCCCCCATGCAGAGGATCTCTTTTCTCGGTATGGAGTTGGATTTGGTCGCACAGACAAGCGCGCCTCACAGAGGAACGCGCTCAGTCGGTGCTGAACTGCTTGAACATGTTCAGTAGTCCCACTGAAATTTTTTCAGAGGCTCCTGGGGCATATGGCAGCAGCAGCAGCAGCGGTAACTCCGCTCGGGCTGCACCATATGAACCCGCTTCAGCACTGGCTTCAGTGGTAACCCTCGAGAGAGGGAACTGAGACGGCACGTCCTGTCGCCACATCTGCTGCGGCCCGCCGGGGCAGCCAGCTCATCGGCTCGGCTCCTCAACAAAAAACTGAAGTGCAATCGTACCTGCTGCTCGTTATATATCCGCTCTGCGTGGCAGAGCAGCAGTTGCAAATGATTGCACGCCAATGTGCATTGGCTCGTTTAGATTCACTCGAAGTAGATTGGCCTCTCTAGCAGGATTTCTGTTCGTCAGCCTAAGACGTGTCATCTCCGTTCCCTCCTTCAGGGAACAAGGGTTACCATATGTTATATGGCATATACCACTTTTTTTTTTTTTACCACAGACCTTATTTTACTTATTTTATTATATATTATTTAAAAATATTAGTTTCTTTGATTATATTATTTTATATAAGTATTTTAATATACATTTTAATTTAATATAATAAATAAATATTTATATCATATTTTAAAATGTTATTTTTAAATATTTTTCAAAATATTATTTTTAATGGGAAAACAATTGATGATTATTATTTTTAAATATTTCCTGAGTCTCTTTGAAAAAATAACAAAATCTTTATTTTTATTGAGGAGATAAAAATGGTGCAAGATTTGTTTATTGAATATCTCAGATGGAATGCCACTAACAAACACATGCCAAAAACTATTATATAATCTTCGTTTAGTTGCAAGAAGATGTGTTTTACTCCAGTGGATCAAGACCAAGCCTCCTACTGTGAGACACTGGCACAGGGAAATTGTTAAAATTATATCCATGGAATGACTGGGCTCTCTTATGAGTACTGAGAGCTCTCACTAACAGACACAACTACCAGTTAAAGTGCAGTAAGCAATTTCTGAGAAACACTTTTTGATATTTGAAATCAACCCGAATAAACACACACCCCTCCCTTTATTGTCCCCCCCTTAAATGCAGAATGTCTCTTTATCATAGCTAAAGGGAAGAACTAATGCTTCGCAAAAAATAAAGCAAAGATGATGAATGAACAACAAGGAACACACAGCACACAATTAAGCAATATATACAAGCAAGAGTTGGTTGTTAGTCGCCTGAGCACACCAGCTCCAGACAAACAATGACATTCAAAACTGTCCTGTTTCTATAGCTAGGCTACATTACAACAACAGCATATCTTAATTCTGTGAATAGCAAAACCAATGATACTCGCGCATGGTGCAGAAACAACGCAACTTATGTTCATGTTCAGTTTGACAAAATTACTTTCCATTGATAAACATAAATATATTTTAAGTACGTAAGTAAATAAATAGTGGTTCATTGCTTCAAAACAAAGCATAAAAACTTCCAAGGGGAAGTATTTTCTCAATATTACATATAGAGTTTTGCTCTGTTTACCCCCACAGGTTCTTTCTCATGTGCTACATGTTTGTAAACCTGGCCTGTGCGCTGCAGACTCTCCTCAGGACCCCGAACTGGAGGCCACGCTTTAAATTCTACCACTGGTACATAATTACACATGTACAAACACACACAAACTCCTGCTCCCTTAGGTTTGCGTCAGTGACGGAAAGTATGTTTGTATACAAAATGATTGGTTTGAGTGGATGAATGTTAAACGTCTAGTCGTAATCTTTAATGTTAAATGTTGAAGTGAAGCCTACAGACATCCCACCACATAATTAAGTCCTTCCACCTCTAAGAATATAGTCACCTGTGGCAGTTATCGTAATTAGTGTAAGCATAGCTGACACCAAAATTTATGTAACTTTGAGCAATTGCTGGACAAATGAGCATGAGATAGACTATGATCTTTCTCCAGGGCTTTGTCACTCTTGGGCATGAGCTTGTGTCTTACCCTGATGTTCCTCTGCTCCTGGTACTACGCCATCATTGCCATGGTGATCGCCGGCTGCATCTATAAGTACATCGAATTCTGCGGGTAAGCGAACCTAAATGAGCCTCAGGGGGAAGCGACTTGACAAAAAAGGAAAAAAAACTAATGATTTTCACACAACCTAAATCAATCTCTCTCTTGGCAGAAAATGCATTATTGTCTGTACAGTTTTTTTCTTTTTGCTAGAGGATTTATTTAAAGGCCTGGTGAATGTGGCTGAGTAATTATTCACAGTAAGTGTATATACTGTAGTTTTAGATGATTATTAGTGGAAGACACGGATTAATGATTTTTACCTAATCCAGGTGTTTTTAACCTTTGGCCTTCCAAATAAGATTTTATTTTCATGTACTGTATAAAGACCCTTTAGTACCGTTTGAGATAAATATTAAGCATGGTATTATAAGGATAACATGTTTCCAGAATTCAGTTATTTGATTTTATATTGTCTGTTATAATGTACTAAAGCCAAAGTAAATGATTAAAATATGATCAAGTATTTACACTAATCTTTAAAAGTGTGGGGTTGGTAAGATGTATTATTGTTTTTATAAACTTATGCTTATGCAGTAAAATACAGAAAAACAGTAATGTTGTGAAATATTATTGCAATTATTACTGTTTTCTGTTTTAATACATTTAAAATGTCAAGTCAAGTCACCTTTATTTATATAGCGCTTTTTACTACAGATTGTATCAAAGCAGCTTCACAGTGATAACATGAAAATAATACAACAAAGTTTGTTTCTAGAAGAAAATTGCATCAACGTCCACCTTAAGTAAGGCAGATCAATAATATTGTTGAATATTAAATGTCCCCAACTAAGCAAGCCAAAAGCCAAGGCTACAGTGGCAAGGAACCAAAACTCCATCAGGTGACAGAATGGAGAAAAAAACCTTGGGAGAACCCAGACTCAGTCGGGGGCCAGTTCTCATCTGGCCAACGAAGGAACAGTGTATGATTCGGGCAGCGTTACAAGTCAGATTTGATAGGAACATTTAGAGTATTTATCCATTTCCTTCTGTTTGGAAGTCGAAGTAATCACGCCGGTATGGAGACGAGTTGTTGAGGATCAGTGCCGATGGCTGTCGTGTCGATGAGGCCTTCACAGGGCTAATGAGGCTGGCACTTCAGGATGAGTTGGGATGGGTCCAGGCGCAGGTCCACAATAGAGGGTCCCTCGGGATAAACAGAGAGACTAATATTAGCGTAGACGCTTCTTATGATGTACCAAGGACATCAGGATTTACGGGACGTGTTCCTGGTTCCGGCTGATCCTAATTTTGAATTAAGGAAGTCTATAGTGAGTTATGTGTATGCTAGGCCAAAGAGATGTGTTTTTAGTCTAGATTTGAACTGACAGAGTGTGTCTGCTTCTCGGACAATGTTAGGAAGATTGTTCCAGAGTTTTGGTGCTAAATAGGAAAAGGATCTACCGCCAGCAGTTGATTTTGATATTCTAGGTATTATCAACTGGCCGGAATTTCGAGAACGCAATAGGCGTGAAGGACTATAATGCGTTAAGAGCTCGCTCAAGTACTGCGGAGCTAAACCATTTAGTGCTTTGTAAGTAATGAGCAATATTTTAAAATTTATACGGTGTTTAATAGGCAGCCAATGCAGTGTTGACAGAACCGGGCTAATATGGTCATATTTCCTGGTTCTGGTAAGAACTCGAGCTGCTGCGTTTTGAACTAGCTGTAGTTTGTTTATTAAGCGTGCAGGGCAACCACCCAGTAGAGCATTACAGTAATCTAGTCTTGATGTCATGAACGCATGAACAGATTGTTCTGCATTTGTTAATGAGAGCATATGGCGTAATTTAGATATATTTTTTAGATGGAAAAATGCGGTTTTACAGATACTAGACACGTGACTTTCAAATGAAAGATTGGTATCATAGAGCACACCCAGGTTCCTAACCGACGACGAAGACTTGACAGAGCAACCATCAAGTGTTAGACAGTATTCTAGGTTATTACGTGTGGAAGTTTTTTGTCCAATAATTAGAATATCTGTTTTTTCAGAATTTAGTAGTAGGAAATTACTAGTCATCCAATTTTTTTATATCAGCTATGAATTCTGTTAATTTTGTGAATTGGTAAGTTTCGTTGGGTTTTGAAGAAATATACAGCTGAGTATCATCGGCATAACAGTGAAAGCTAATTCCATGTTTCCTAATGATATCTCCTAATGGTGGACAGAGTGAACAGCAGCGGTCCTAGTACTGAGCCTTGTGGTACGCCATACTGAACTTGTGATCGATAAGACATCTCTTCATTTATTGCTACAAACTGATAACGGTCAGATAAGTATGATAAATTTTGATTAGGTTGACAGCAATATTTATTAATAATATTAAATATATCCACCTTAATTTATTTCTTTTTAAGAACTGATGTCAATATAATAAAAAAGTGAATTAATCTCAGAAAAAGCTGAATTAAAAAATAATCAAATTGTTGTGTTAAACATATGTAATATCTCATTTTACAAAGTTATAAATTAAGTCCCTAGTTTGAAGCCCCTGATCCACAAAAAATTATTTTTATCAAATGGCGTGCTTGTATTTAAATTTAAATATTTGAAATTGATCAATAGAACACAATAAAATGTTCAAGTTCCAACACTACAATTTAACCAAATTTAGACAAAAACAAGGTGGGATTTAAAGCGCTAAATTGACTATTGACTGTGTGTTCCATCTTTGTAGGGCAGAGAAAGAGTGGGGCGATGGGATACGTGGCATATCTCTGAGTGCCGCCCGCTATGCTCTGATGAGGCTGGAGCAAGGTCCTCCTCACACTAAAAACTGGAGGTTAGTGGTGGATCAGTAATATGCCTGTGAACACAACAAATGTTGGCATGCAGTATATCACATGTCAAACTGCATTCTTCCAACATATTGAGAATGAATTAAAATGTTAATCAAAATTCATAATGTTTTCAATATTCCAGGCCCCAGATTCTTGTTCTTATGGGTTTGGATGGAGAGCAGAACGTGGAGCAACCTCGACTGTTGTCGCTGACCAATCAGCTGAAAGCAGGCAAAGGCTTGACCATCGTAGGAGCGTGTGTGGAGGGCACCTACTTAAACAACCAACCACAAGCACAGAAAGCAGACCAAGTACGCAATCACACACACACACACACACACACACACACACACACAACTCCTGAAGCCACACACGAGGCAATGAGCCATTCGTACATGGTACTAATATAATAACCTCTATCTGTCTTAGTCCCTAAGGAAGCTGATGGAGATTGAGAAGGTGAAGGGATTCAGTCAGGTAGTGATCTCCTCTAACCTGCGGGACGCCACCTCACATCTGATCCAAGCTGGAGGTCTAGGTGGCCTCCGCCACAATGCAGTTCTGGTCAGCTTCCCCAAGAACTGGAAACAAGCTGAGGAGCACCACCGTTGCAGAAACTTCATTGGTAAGACAAAAGTCTAGACATGGATTTTCATATATGGTGGGTTAGTTTGGACTGTGTGGTGTTGCAAAGTAGCTCAAAAGGGAAATATGAATAACTTGTTATAATTTATCAGTTAATAAAATTAACTTAATATAGCTGAATTATTATCACAATCAATTAATATGATCGTCCAGCGAACACTCGGTATTGATCGTACATCAACTCTCAGAAAGGAGATTTTTCGTGACCACAGAAAAATGAATTTTTCTTAGCATGTAGCTGTGATCGCATCGTTAAAGTGGCATTGATTTACAAGCAGGGACCAGAATCAAACTCACATGAATGTGTACACATTTTTTTATTGAACTAAATAATGAACACATAACTGATCTAAACAAACACATACACACAAATCACGCATATGTAACCTTTGGATAAATATTAAAAAACCAGACTATGCCACCTAGGTTACTTCTCCACCCAGGAAAGTATAAAAAATAAACAAAATACCCCAAAAAGAAATATACCCAAAAGGATTACAACAATATGAAGGACCCTGCTGGTTCGGATTGCGTCAAAGACAGAGACGTGACTTCCAAAAGTATACAAAGTTTATTTTACACAGGAAACATTCATTTTAAAGCGTCCTAAAAATAGATTGCGTACACAGTTTACCAATTAAATACCCACAGTTGATAAAGAGACCGAATTAACCAACTTTAACAGAAGGGACAAACCACCACACAGCAAATTAGTGAATAAAGGTTTTTAAAGCAAGTGATAAACAAAATAAAGAAACAATACCAAAAGAAAACAAATACACTATCCTCTTCTGCTAAGCCTCAGTATCACCATTCAAATAAATCACATGCGGATATACACTGGCAAACAAATGAAATACCAAAGAAAGGGAAACAAAAAAAATGAGAAAAGATTACATAAACAATCAAAATGTCACTATTTAATATCACAACTAATAATATTTAAGATCGTTCAGGCTGCTTTGATGGACCAAAATACTAGCGTGTTAGTTTAATTTAACAGCCCATAAAACACGCATGTCCAATACTTCAACACCTTTCATACAGACCAATTAGGGCAGAAGTCGTTAAAGAGCTCGGCCAATACAGCGGTTCGAAACCGCAAACGTCCACTGCAGTCAGCCGTATGAACAGGACAATGAAACAGCGATAATTGCACCAGCTGCTGTGCATTGCGGCGCAAGCATATAATGAGCAGAAGGTGCATCGCATCCTTGTTTTTCCGCTGAGGAGCCGGACTTGTGACTCAGCCGTACAACGGAAGCTCAGAAACTGTGGCGAGGGGATACACGTTTTCTGTTCCCTTCCTCGGGGGAACGAGGGTTACCATACGTAACCGAGACGTTCCCCTTCGTCAGCTCACTATTACGTATGGCAAAAGAGATTCTGACGAATGGGGATATCTACCAAAACGCCACTGCTGCAAATAGACGCACATATCCAGCCCAGCGGGGCGGGCGTTGCAAGCCGACACTAAGAACGGGTCCTTGGCGCTACTGGCCACTGTGGGCGAGTATACTGGAAGATACCGGCTCTAGAATCTAGGGAACATGTTAGGTGTCGCCCAGCCCGCAGCTCTACAAATATCTGTCAGAGAAGGTGCCTTGAGGCAGTTCCCAGGAGGAAGCTACACTTCTAGTTGAGTGTGCTCGCAACCTGAACGGACAAGGCATGCCTTGGGCTTCGTAAGCCAAGGCGATGGCATCCACCATCCACTGGGCCATCCTCTGCTTGGAGACATGGACCTCTGCCTTTTCCTTCCACTGGCCTCCGTAACAGACGAAGAGCTGATCTGAGCTCCTAAAGCTTTGCGTTCTGTCCACGTATAACCGGAAGGAGCGGACGAGACAGAGAAAATCCAGGGCTGGGTCTGCCTGCCGAAGGCAGCGCTTGCAGGTTCACTACCTGGTCCCTGAAGGGAGTGGTAGGAACCTTGGGCACGTATTCAAGCCGGGGTCTTAGGACAACGTAAGAGTTGTCCAGCCCGAATTCTAGAAACGATTCGTCGACCGAAAATGCTTGCAAAATGAAAAAGCATGCTTTAGGTCATGCTTTCCCAATGACTAACCTTCAACTGCATCGTGATGTGCTGCGATAGCGGCAACATACACTTTGAGGGTGGAGGGAGACAGCCTTCGCTACAGCCGAAGGAAAGAAAGCACAACTCTGATCAGACATCTTCTGGGGTCTTCCCCTTGGGAAGAACACCATTCAAAAACAGGTTCCACTTCAGTGCATAGAGGCGCCTCGTTGAGGGGGCTCTAGCAGAAGTGATGGTGTCTACCACCGCCTGGCGTAGGTCACCTAGAACCTCCGCGTCCCATCCAGGGACCAGACATGGAGTTTCCAGTTTCGAGGCAATTGTTATGGCAATGCAGTTGAGGCCCCGTCCACTGACCTGACATTGCATGCCCATTGTACGTGCCCCCCACCCCGCCCCTGCCGGTGGCAGAGGCATCTGTGAAGACCACCGCATGCCTGGACACTTGTTCTAGGGGAACACTTGCCCGTAGAAACTTAGGGTCCGACCACGGGCTGAAGGTTTTGAGGGAGTGCGGGGTGATGTGCATCCGGTACGTGCCACTCTGCCACGCCCATCTCTGGACTCTGCTGTGAAGCCAGTGATGAAGCGGTCTCATTTGAAGCAATCCGAGTGGCGTTACTGCGGCTGCGGCTGCGGATGCCATATGCCCCAGTAGCCTCTGAAAAAGTTTCAGTGGGACCGCTGTCCTGCTCTTGATTGTACTCAAGCAGTTCAACACTGACCGGACGCGCTCCTCTGTGAGTCGAGCTGTCTGGTTGGCCAAGTCCAACTCCATACCGAGATAAGAGATCCTCTGCACAGGGGAGAGTTCTCCTCTGCTCTTGTCCCAGTTGACCTGAAGCCCCAACAGGCTGAGATGACGGAGCACCATGTCCCTGTGTTCGCACAACTGATCTCGAGACTGAGCCAGAATCAGCCAGTCGTCAAGATAGTTGAGAATACAAACGCCTTGTTCTCGGAGTGGAACAATGGCTGCCTCCGCGACTTTCGTTAAGTCGCGGGGCGACAGGGACAGCCCGAAGAGTAGAGATTTGTACTGATATGCCCATCCCTCGAACGCAAACCGTAGAAACGATCTGTGTCGAGGAAGAATTGAGACATGGATGTATGCGTCCTTCAGGTCGATCGCTGCAAACCAATCTTGGGGATGCATTCGAAAATGCGTTTCTACGTTAACATCTTGAATGTGAGCTTGTGCAGGGCCCGATTCAAGGTTCGCAGGTCTAAGATTGGCCGTAACCCACGCCTTTCTTGGGTACAATGAAGTAGGGGCTGTAGATCCCTGTCTTCATATCGGCTGGAGGGACCGGCTCGATCGCGTCCTTCACCAGTAGGATATCGATCTCTGCCCGCAAGACGGGCATCGCAACTCCGCACGGAGGTGAAGTGGATGCCCTTGAACTTGGGTGGGCGCAGGGCGAACTGAATCACATAGCCGAGTCTGATGGTACGGATGAGCCAGCAAGACGGGCTGGGAAGCACTAGCCAGGCTCCCAGATACCGTGCAAGCGGGACCAATGGGACCACAGACGTACCCGGGATGGAGCAACGAGGTGGAAGACAGGGACTCGGCTCGGGAGGCACTGAAGCGGCCCGAAGCGGAGTCTGAGTGTGTTGTGCCGCACTTACCTGGTTCGTGGGATGTATGTGGGAAGCCCTGATGGCGGATTTCCCCGCAAGGAGGTATCGGTCTTTGGACACAGTTGCATCGTCACAGAACGCTCCACCAGGGGGATCTCCACGTAACCCTTAGCCGCTCCGCCGTCAAGGGTAGTGAGGGAGGAAAAGACATCAGAACGGTTTCGGGCAGAAAAAGGTGCCGTCCATGCTCTGGTAACCTCTTTATGCACTTCCAGAAAGAAAGGCACTGGGGCGGGGCGCTGAGAACCAGCACGGGCTGCCCCGAGATACCAATTTTCCAGCCGCGAAGGTTCGGGACATGGTGGAGGGTTCCACTCGAGCCTGACACTTGCGGCGGCCTGGGAAAGCATAGCCGTGAGCTCTGGGTCTGACTCGAACAACGCTGACACACCCGAAGGCGGCAGTGCAGCCGAATCGTCATCCCCAGAGGACAGTGACTCACCCTCCAATGCAGCGGCATCTGATCATCCGGTGGAGCTCCAAAAGAAACGACTGGGACCACCTAGGACGGACCAGCGCGCTCTCTTGGAGGCTCCGCGGTTTGCTGCGTTACAGAGGAGTGAGGGACCCGAAGAGTTTGACTCGGTGGGTTACCTCTCACTGTGATCCTCGGGGAATAAGCGAAGGGGCTCCACCTCTTTCAAGGTATCGGAGTCTCCACCGTAACGCCGCGATGATCATGCTCCCACAATGATAATATGAGTCATCCATGACCGCCATTTCAGCGTACCTATAGCCCAAGCATGTGATACAGCGATCATGATCGTCAGCCGGAGTCAGACATTGGCCACATCCAGAAACACATGATCTGCGATGCATAGCAGCTGGTGCAATTATCGCATGCCAATGTGCATTGGCTCGTTTAGTTACACTCAAAGTAGATAGGCTCTCGAGCGAGATCCCCATTCGTCAGAATCACTTTTGATTATATATATAGAGTGTGTAGGATTAGGATGCACTGTATAGGAAAAGGGTATATTGTTCTGTTTTAGACTGAATTTAGATTGAGACTTTACATTCATTTCAGTCATAAATCAGTCTTAATCTTGGAAAAGATTTCTCATATCTGGTTGATGACCTTTTTACCCATGTTTTTATGACTTTTGTGTTAACACGGCATGATTGTGAACTGCCTATTATGAGCAATGATAAAGAATGATAAAGGATACATAGATATCTTCATAAATGAATATTAACTGCATGCATGTGTATGACTAAGGCTGCATGATTAACTGAAATAAAATTGAATTTGTGATTTGATAAAACACACAAAGCCATATCGCAAAGTCTGTGATTTAATGAAATAAATAAATGCACTGCATGTTTCAGAGTGAAGCGTGTTACAGTGTAAAAAGTGGTAATTCGCCATTGTTACCATAGCCTGTTAACTGTCAGTGTTGCATTTTTCATCCCAATTGCAATTTTTATCAGAAAAATTCCCCTTTTTTTTATTTTTTCGTTCAGCCATATGTATGACCACACAAAGTGTGTTTGACTATATTGCTCTGTTTTGTCCCCACAGAGGTTGTTAGGGAGACTACCGCAGCTCAGTTGGCCTTGCTGGTGCCGAAGAACATCTCTGCATATCCGTCAAATGGAGAGCGTTTCACCGAGGGCTACATTGACGTGTGGTGGATTGTCCATGATGGAGGCATGCTCATGCTCCTTCCCTTTCTTCTGCGCCAGCACAAGGTACACAAACACACATACATGTATCATGTTGGCAGAGTGTTCAGAACAATGTTTTATTATTGTTTATAGATAATAGTAGCTTGATTGTGGACAAGAACCGTACACCTCTGGCCTAAACTCTGCTTACCTAAACAGCATTTTAGGCATCAGAGGCGTGCAACCAACTCCAAGGCTTTTCAAAATTGAAGGCAGCAATTTACAGTATGCTTCATTTAAAGGGGACCTATCTATCTATAAATTACAGGAATGTCTGTCTGTCTGTCTGTGTGTCTGTTATTCGCATATCTCTAAAACCGTTAGTCCGATGGATTTCAAACTTGACAGGTGTCTTGCTACGGGCATGAGTAAGTGCAGTGCCAAGTTTGACGTTGTTTGGATTAGAAATGCAAAAGATATCGGTAAATATATTGGTAAAAGAAGCACACATTGAAGATGTTTAGATGATGTTTAGAAGGTTGTGGTTTAAAAATAAACATTCTGACATAAACACTCTGTCAGCTAAACATTAAGTCAGCTACAAATAAAAATGTCACTGAACTTTTGTTGTGTAATTGTAACAATGAGCACTCAAACACACCAAACCAACAATTACTAAAAACAAACACAAAAACAGATTTTGCACCGGCACTGCACTAGTTATGCAAAATTCACTTTTACATGGTGTTTGAAAACTGATACGTGTCCACAGTGTGTGTAAACAACCAGCCTGTAATGGTAAAAATCCACCCACTCCACATAATCCTCATAAATAGGTACAAGCGCCGCCCATGACTGGTGACGATCTGCCCTATAGACTTTATTCAAAGCAGCGCCATCTTAGATTTTTAACAGGAATGAAAGCAAGGCTGCGCTGGATTTGCACAAAAGTTGATTCTGAAAGATGGGTCGATACCAACATCCTACTAAAGTTCCCACATGAGCACCTGTACAACAATTTACATTTGATCATGACGAAACATGCTAATCGATAAGTTGAATAAAGTTAACTCCACAACAACTAAAAAAATTCATCATTCTAAACTTCTTCCTGAGTCTCTCCATTTGTGTCCGACTCCGGTTCGAACATATTCTGTAAGGCTGAACACCGCTACTGACAGTTTCTGACATTTTGGCTGTGTGAGATTCTCCAATTGTGTTGTTGCCGGAGTATTCAAAGCACAAGCTGTAAAGGCTCCGCCCTCTTCTGAAAAGGGGGCGGGGAGCAGCAGAACATTTGCATTTAAAGGTACACACGAGATGGCTTGTTTTTACTCACACCCAAATAGGGGCAAATTGGACATGCTATAATGAATGATCTGTGGGGTATTTTAAGCTGAAACTTCACAGACATATTCTGGGGACACCAGAGACTTATATTACATAGGCCTATTGTAAAAAGGGACGTAATGGGTCCCCTTTAAGATCTGTTGGATAGAATCTAAAGCAGCATTACATGCATCCTTCACACCGACAGCAATCCCACAATGCCATGCGACAAGCACAATAACAGTTTTTAATGGCAGTTGATATTTACATGAGTGTAAATTGTATGTACTACAAAAATATCAGTCAAAATGTATACACTACCATTCAAAAGTTTGGGATCGGTAAGATTTTTAAATGTTTTTAAAAGAAGTCTCTTCTGCTCACCAAAGCTGTATTTATTTGATCAAAAATACAGTAAAATCAGGATTTTGTGAAATATTATTACAATTTTAAAATAACATAATATGTAACATAATATGTAACATAAAAATATCAACATTTAAATTGTCCATATTTTAATATTTTTTCAAATGTAATTTATTTCTGTCATGGCAAAGCTGAATTTTCAGCATCATTAAACACGTCTTCAGTGTCACATGATCCTTCAGAAATCATTCTAATATGATGAGGTGCTGCTTAATATTTTTCAGGATTTTTTTTATATCATTTTTTACTGTTGTATTGTTAGAAATGTCTTTACCGTCACTTTTGATCAATTTGATATATCCTTGCTGAATTAAAGTATAGCTTTCTTTTAAAAAAGTCACTGACCGCAAACTTTTAAATAGAAACTTGTAAATAGAAATAATACGCTTGTACTAAAGGATAAATTGTATGAGCAATGGTGGGCAGAGTTATTAAAATTGGTTAACAAATTTATTTTATTTAAAACGGAGATGGCATTGACATTTTTAAATTAAAAAATGTTTAAATATGTTACACTATTTTATTCAATACTGAAAAGTATTAATAAAAACAGTTCCATTTTAATAGACAAACTATTTCACCCAATATTTGTTGTGCTTGTCAAAGTTTCTAACTATTAGCTTAATATGTCAATTTCAAACACTATAGAAATCACTGTGTGAATTGTGTCAAGTCTCTCATCGTGTGCTATATTTATGTGGAGTGGCTGAGCATTAATGGAGTTATGTAAAGTGTGGCAGTTGAGGTTTAATTTCAGTACTTTAAATCAATTGCTGCCTGTGAGGCTGCTCACTAGGGATTGAAACTGAGAACACATTCAGTTCATGTCTTTGAATGAGAAATACTGACTCGATTGCTATACTGGGCTGAGTTTCTTGAAAGCGTTGTAAGCCTAAGTAAATCGTAAAACCATTAGCACCAATGGTCTCTACAATCAACTTAGCTCAAAATGCATTTGATAGACAAACTATTTCACCCAATATTTGTTGTGCTTGTCAAAGTTTCTAACTATTAGCTTAATATGTCAATTTCAAACACTATAGAAATCACTGTGTGAATTGTGTCAAGTCTCTCATCGTGTGCTATATTTATGTGGAGTGGCTGAGCATTAATGGAGTTATGTAAAGTGTGGCAGTTGAGGTTTAATTTCAGTACTTTAAATCAATTGCTGCCTGTGAGGCTGCTCACTAGGGATTGAAACTGAGAACACATTCAGTTCATGTCTTTGAATGAGAAATACTGACTCGATTGCTATACTGGGCTGAGTTTCTTGAAAGCGTTGTAAGCCTAAGTAAATCGTAAAACCATTAGCACCAATGGTCTCTACAATCAACTTAGCTCAAAATGCATTTGATAAACACAGCCCTGGACAATAACTGTGGTTCAACTGTAGGTGTGGAGGAAGTGCAAGATGCGTATCTTCACTGTGGCTCAAATGGACGACAACAGCATTCAGATGAAGAAAGACCTGATGACATTCCTCTATCACCTGCGCTTTGATGCTGAGGTTGAGGTGGTTGAAATGGTGAGGAACAAAGATGCTTTCTTCACACACATTAGTTGATACTAGAAACCATCATTCTAACCTGTTCTTTCATTTAATTCAAGCATGACAGCGACATTTCAGCCTACACTTACGAAAAGACCCTGGTGATGGAGCAGCGATCGCAAATCCTCAAGGAGATGCATCTTACCAAGAACGAGCGTGAGAGAGAGGTATCAAAGAACAGAGTCTTCCCTTGTGAAAAATAAGTACATTTTAGCATACTTTAAAAATTTTAGCATACTTGCAATTTAGCATACACTTTAGCATACTTGCAATTAAATTAAAATGTTATAGATTAAATTGATATAAAAAATGCAATTAGCTGAGCTTCAGAGTACTATATACACACACGCACACACATATATATATATGCAGGGGGGGGGTAAAATTAACACCCGCCAAATAAAAATCAACTGTGGTGGGTAACGCTGTCAAATCACTAGCCAATTTGGCGTGTTATTATGTTTACTCACTTTGCTTGGGAAGTTCGTGTAAGCCAAATCTACGCGAATTTAGCAAATACTCAACTCGTGAGTCATCGTGATCTATTAAATACAGCATATTGTGCAAAATCTGCTAATATCTGGCTTATTCATTTGCATTGAAGGAATAGCAAAGATTAAAAAGCATTTGGTTAACAGAATCAAAAAAGACATTGTTATTTTCCAACATCCTACAGGTTCTTTGTACTGTATTGATCTGTCCAGTGTCCACCTAAAACACATTTTTGGTGAAAAGGATAAGAATGAATGAGGAAGGGAGGAGACTGCTGGATGACAAGATTTTGTTTGAATAAGAAATCCAATTTTTTATATATATGTATGTATGTATGTATGTGTGTATATAATTAAATATACTTTTATGATTTGAAGTACAATACTTCAATTAATTAAGAATTGAAGTACAGTAATGCACATTCAATACAATCAAACACTTTTTTTAGGGTCTACAGTTATATTTTTTGCTTATTTACACATCAAAATAAGTGTACTTTAAAGCATGACAAAAGATTATTAAAACATAATGATTTAAAATGTACTTTAAAGTAAAACGTTTCATTTGCCATTATTACATTTGCCATTTAATTACATTACTGCATTGCACTTAAAAAAAAAAAAACATAGGGTTAAACTTTATTTTAAGGTGTCTGTGTTACACTGTAATTATACACCTAAGTACAGAGTAATAATAATTAACTGCATGTACTTACTGTAGGGTTAGATTAGGATTAGGTTTGGTTAAGGGTTAGTTGCATGTAACTATGCAGAATTTATAGTTATTACTAACTACATGTAACGTAAAATAAGGACACTGTAAAATAGTGTTACCAAACATAGTCCTAAAAATGTACTCTCTTTAAGTACACTTAAGTTCCCTTTATTTCATTAATATAATTTCTGCAAGTAAAAATACACTTTTAAGAATTGAGTTAGGGTTACAGTTAAGCCTAATTAGGCAATACAGTTAAGCAGACTTATTTTTCACAAGGTTTATTCTAACAGACATCAATATTTCGCCGTTTGAATCAGTCTAACCGCGCTGATGTTGTCTCTTCAGATTCAGAGCATCACAGATGTGTCCCGTGGCTCTATACGGCGAAAGAACCCTTCAAACCTGCACCCCCAGAGGAGCATCGCTGAGGAGTCCGTGACAGGAGGTGGCGAAGAGAGACCCGAGGAGGAGGTAGCTGCTGTCTCTCAGTTTTGTCTCTGTGCATTTATCCATCAAGTGTGTGACTTTGTGCTTGTTTTCCAGTTGAGCTAATCACGCCTTTCCTTCAAGCCGATTAGATGATAACACGGACCTATCAGCCATGAAGATAGCATCTCTTCATCACTTTCTATTTTTGCAATTCTCTCTCTTCTCTCAGTCATTATCTACTAGAAAATCGTTCTCTTCTGTTAACACCCGGGCAGTGCATCTCTCGCCCTCTCTCTCTTTTCTTTATCCTTCTGAAAACAAGGTTACCGGAAAAGCGACAATTCTCACTTCTTAATTTTTGTTTCATCCCTCTCTATCCTCTCACTCTTTTTACCTTTCTCTTAGTCTGTCCGTCTCTCCCGTCCTCGACAGGTTCAACTCATTCAGGGCAAAAATGCCACCCCCACCCCCACTAGCCCCACCTCCCCTACCGCTCCGACACCAGTGGCCATGAGCCCCGGAGAGGAGGTGCAGATGACCTGGACGGACGAAACGGAGAAGACCAATAACCCAGCAGTGGCCAACCCTGAAAACATAAAGGATATGTTCAACATGAAACCGTGAGTCAAGAGAATGGCGGTCTCTACTAAGTATATATTGTGTCTGCTATAATAAATGAATCAAAAATGAGTTTTGAGTAAAAAAGGAAATATTCACTCAATCATTGTATAATTCTATTAGTTGAGAGTGAGATGTTAGTCAAACCTTTGCACAGAGATTTAGGATTTGGGGTTTTCTCTGATTTTAGTAACAACAATAATAATAATAAAAAATATTGACCCATGCTAATTAAGATGTTTTTCTTATGGAACATGTGTATGGAACTCGCAAACTGACTTTATAACTCAAAATAGAATTGCCAGATGTAAACTCGCAATTGTGAGATAAAAAGTCGCAATTATCTTTTAAAATGTGTTATTTTGTGGAGGAAACAACCCAGCAAGCAATTTTGCGTTTAAAAGACGTTGCATAGAACATGTCAAAGAAATGAAACCACACACACACCTTGTACTCACGGTTGACTTTGCTTACATGATGAAACACAAGTTAGTTTGGCAAAAACAACATGTAACCGAATTCAAGGTTATTTTGGCTAGAAGTAGGTTACTCATAGCTGGACTATATCGGGTCTATAGTTAACCGAGACGGTGAAATGACAGCTTGCTGGGAAGCTTCCATAAACAGCAGCAGTATGTTAAACTCTACTTTGAAACACAAACACTTCCATCATCATTAGAGAATTTGCGTGCGTTTTAATTGCTTCGCTCTTGTCACTTCAGATTACAAAAACAGTGATGGTTAGACTGTTGACGCCTGATGCTAAAAAAACAAATCAGTGAGACACGACACAATGGTTTACCGAACACATACAAGAACCACCAGCATGCTTCCACCTGACTTTTTCAAGTTGACACTCGACATGCTGATGGTTTTTTATTAAATAATTGCCCGATAAATATAATGGTGCATCCTTACCTTTGTAGTTACGGTTAAAAAAAAAAACTCACTGATGTTGTGTAATTACGTTCTCAATGCGGTTGAATTTGTGCTGTGTTCCTGTATTTCTCTGTTCACTGGGTTGTTCACTGTTATTTCCCCTTGCTCATGCCTCAGGGAATGGGAGAACCTGTGAGTACACTTTCAAGATAACACTAATGCTACTTCATTTGATTCCTTCACTTTTTTTTGTATGCTTCATATCTCTCTGATAAGCAGAAATATACTAAAAATGTTGTCATATCAACCTCACATGCACAAAAAAGTCTTTGCAATGCTCTTCATATGATGTGTTATACAGGAATCAGTCGAATGTCAGGCGCATGCACCACGCGCAGAGGCTCAATGGGGTCATTGTGAAGAAGTCGCAAGAGGCTAAACTAGTCCTGCTAAACATGCCTGGACCACCGAGGAACCGCACCGGAGAAGAGAACTGTATCCTTTTTTCCTCTAAAAAAATCATCTGTCATTCTGACTTAAAACTTTTTTCCAGTGAAGTTATTTCTTGCTTGTGTATGACAGAGACTACTCTCATGTAAATGTCAAAGTTTGCCGCTTAACTTCAGACACACAGACATGGAGTTCCTCGAGGTCCTGACTGAAGGTCTCAACAGAGTCCTGCTCGTGCGTGGAGGTGGACGTGAGGTCATTACCATCTACTCTTGAGGGGCTCAGCTCAACCACCAAATATTCCTCACCTCTCGTCCCTCACTGCATAAACGGAACGTCCCAGTAACCCCTACCTACACCATGAGCAATAACGCCCCAGCACATATCAGATGACTTTGCACTACATAGTCTAAAAAGACACCAGCTTAGTAGATGTCACTTCTTCCACGTTATTAAGTTTTATCCTTCAATCAGTCACTCTATCTTCCTCTTATTGGCTTCATTCTCACCTCATAAAGTCAACAGCGTAGATCACACACAGATGAGTAAATGATTGAGTTGGTCTTTGTTACTATATTCTGACTCATTTCCAAAAGCCCATGTTCTCCAGTGACACCCGACCAAATACTCTGATCCATCTAAACCTTATCTAATATTATATGTCTTAACAAAACATTTTTAAGGGACAGTCACACTAGATTTTAAGCATGCGAAACTTTATTTTGGGTGGACCTAAAAAAACAGTCGATTTTAAATGTTGAAAGGGTTTTAGTGACCATTACAAACCATCCAGCTTCTTTTAAAGTGTGTCTTTCATCTAAACTTGTGTTAGACTTCCATTCAGAAGTTTGGGGTCGATAAGATTTCTTAATGTTTTTGAAAGAAGTCTCTTATGCTCACCAAGGCTTCATTTATTTGATCAAAACAATGAAATATGCTGATTTGCTGCTTATTATTATCGATGTTGAAAACAGCTGTACTGCTTAAGATTTAAAGTATTCGTTGATGAATAGTTCAAAATAACAGCATTTATTTTTGTAACAATGTAAAGGTCTTTTTTGTTCAATTTTATGTGTCCTTTCTGAATAAAAGTATTAATTTCTTTAAAAAAAAAAAGATTACCAACCCCAAACTTTTAAATGGTAGTTTATATAGATGATTCCCAAACTAAAATGTTCCTCCACGGTTTAATGGCGATATTACATTTAAAGGGGTCATGACATGGATTTATTAATATTTTATTTTAATATGTTCCTTGAGGTTCACTTATAATGTTAATAAAGTTATTTATTAAAGTTATATATATTTTCAACCCTCATTCTGACCCTCTGTCTGAAATGATCAGTTTTTAAGGGGCGGCTCCTTTAAAGCTTGTCAGTGAACGACCACTCTGTTATGATTGGCTAACGTCATTGCATAGCAAACGGTATTAACTCCCACTCGCTATTGCACGTAGGTTAGTGTTTTGAAACCGTCATTTATAGACAAAACGTTATGAAGTCATGTACTTACGGTTTGTGATACAGCTGCTATCAGATTCAATACAGCTGATTGCTTCATCTGTCAATGAAAGTTTCTCTGCGAACTCTCCATTACGCTGTGCCTCATTTACAAAAGAAATGCTCAGAACAAACATATAATCCTCCGATACCATTCAAATAAACCATCCACGTGTTTCCGACACTGATCCTTCTGAAGTCTTCTGATTATAATAACAGAGGCAGTGATTATAGTTATAAAGTGATTATAATTTGCTTTTGACGGGACGCTCATATCCAGCGTGGGGCAAATGTCAGCCGTTAAGCGACTGAATGCCAGTGGGCGGGGCCTATGGTACAATGATGTAAAACTATTGGTCGATGTCTTGCTCTGAAGGCAGTCATATGCAAATGTTTGCCCGTGTGACATCACAGATCCCAATATCAGAACAAGCTGTTTTTGGAGCTTAATTAAATAAATGTTGTTGTTTTTTTTATAACAAGGAGGACGTTTTAAGCTATTTAGCATATCTTTTAATGGTACGAAGACCTCTTACATGTCAATGACCCCTTTAAAACCTCTATTGGTCATACATTGTATAGCTATTTGAATAGGCAGCTCAAATACTAGCAAATTATTAGGATGAATTATTATATAGTAATGAATCTCAAAATCTATTGTGATTGCCCCTTTAGGTTTTATATTTTGTTCCTTTACTATCACTCCATTGTTTTATTGTTCATCATTGGGTAAATAGAGTGGAATCTTTCTTTGTTGAAAACAAGTCTTCCAGTGTACCACGTAATTGTCTAAGGTGTGTTTTTACACCAAGGACAGAATTGACCAGGGTTTAATGTGAGCCAGTGTTTAATGTAAGCACTACTGGATCAATGACTATCAGCTTTGCCCTTGACCATCTGCATGTCCTCTGACTACATCAGCCTTTTAAGAGTCATATACTGTACGATATGAGAGGGCTGGACCACGCGTGTGTGTGTGTGTGTGTGTGTGTGTATATGTGTGTGTGTTTGTACTGGGGTAGATTTTATAATATTGGAGGGTTGATGGATATGTTCCTTTCCCAAATATGTTCACTTGATCCATGAAATGGAAAAATATCATCAGCAGACATGAATTATATATTGCTCAGTTACACACGTGTACATACTGTGGAGAGAGTCTGAACAGAATTGAAAACCCATAAATATTCCATAAAGATATAATCCTGAATAATCGCATTTAATAGTATAATTACATATATCTTAAGGGAATGTAAATAGAAAAAAAGGATTAGTATTTATATTTCAAATATTTATTTACAAAGAAAATTATTTATTCATTCAGCAATTTTTGATCGATTGTAATCATGGGGAAACATGGTATATGTACATCTCTTGCCAAATCACAAAATAAATCGTGCCATATGAGAGGAAAAACATTTTTATCAAAAAACGAACCAATCTTTGCATTTTCATAAAGAAAAGGACAGTGCTGGGTCACGGCATCATAACATACAGGATCATGTGTCTGACATTTCCAGTTACTTTGTAAACCAGATGCAGTTTTATTCTAATGAAATCATCCTTTTTCACCCAATCAAATTTGTGAACAAAAGCATATTTTAACTGCATAGTATTTTAAACTCATGTCTAATGTTTGTCATGAATGTCTGACATTTTCGTTTATTTTTACATTTGTAAAGACGACACTAATTTGCTACATTTAAGCAGCATCTGTGAGCGACTGATGCGTACTGTTCAATTCACGAGCACGAGCATATTATTTAGTTCATGTGTGGTAGTAATAGAAGATATTAAAACACATTTATCTAAAGAACTATTTTATTTTTTTGTAAAACTGCAATGATGAAAAAAATATATTCGATTACTGAATAGACTAGTAAACTATCGTCTTGTGTAACTGTGAGACCTAAAAAGGAAAATAACTAAATGTATGTTTTAAACTTTAAAATCAAATTGTGCTGAGTTTGCTGCTACCTTCATTACAATGTAAATATAAATTGCGCTCCCCCAAAACATAAGACTGAGGGGGGGGGAAAAAAACAAAAGAAAAAAATGCAATATTTATAGATGTTTTTTGCATTTAAATCGAAAGTGTATTTACATTTAGACACCCAAGTTAGTTAAATAGTTTAATGACATAAAATAAAAAATTTTTTACAGGGTTACAACTCAAAGACAGGCAAACCGACTCAAAATGTCACCGCCGGTCTGTCCTTATACTATTCAAACATACCTCATCTTTCCTCATATGTTGTCATGTCAAAGTTCACACTTGTAGTAGAAAGGTAGTGTGTAAAGGTTGTGGTCTATAAATTCATACAAGTGATCTTTAACTTGTTTGCAAAAAGAATTTGAATTATAGCTAAGTACATTTTCTTTATCAGTATTCTAGTTATGCTCAACTGATCTTTTTTTTTTTTTTTTTATCCGAAACAGAAATTGCAAAGTACGTAATAAGTGCTATACCTATCATAATTCTTCCAAGTTTATTGCTTCTGTTCTAAAATGTTAATCTTATCTGAAGGAACTTTTGCATTGCTGTACCGTACGTTAGAATTTACAACACAAAAGACGAGTTTGGCTTCTTTGGAGTCCTATGCAATTACAGTTTAGTAAGTTCTTTAAGGATCTAAAATGACTTTCTACTGAATTGTTTATAGTGGTATAGGTACTATAGATTGAAATCAGAGCTTCCGTATCTGCCAGGGTGACTTGCAGTTTTATGAGAACTTTCCACAGTATTTAAAGTCATGCAAAGAATAACATACAGGGACAATGTCGTGATTAAGCCATATTGGCTGTCGGATAACAGAGGTTTTTCTCTGCGGGTGACAATGATGTCTGAAGTCCCGTTCATCATGGAGTATAGACTATCTGAATTGAATTCACATCGATGCAAAGGGCTTTTCGATATCATTTTATCAGATTCGTCTTATCCTTCCCCAAGGCTGAAGACATAAAGAAGTGTCATAAACTTTGTGTCGTATAGGATGTCGTTCCTTATCTTCCCTTGAAAGGGGCGGTAAACTCTAGAATCACCCCAAATTGGCCAAAGCATAACTAGAAATAAGCACTGTGAAAATTCAAAGTTAGTGTTTCTTTCTCACATATCTACATTCAATCTCATTTGTTGGTATTTTTATTCTTATTTCATGTCCTCGCTGTGGAGCACTCTTGAAGGGAACCTGAAGTAAACACCTTTAGGGCCGGTTCACACAGAACTCGTTTTTTTGCTGTTAAAAACACGAGAAGCAGGTCAGTGGAGCAGAAAAAAGACGAGTTTTTTGAAAAAGTTGAACTTGTTTTAACTCGAGCGCCGCGGTTTTAGAACGCCGCGTCATGCAAGAGACGCTGCAAAAGACACGAGCGCAACGGTCAAACACATCCGTCTAGCACGTCTTTACATTGAAAAACAATGGAAAACTAGAGGTGTGAAATGGAAAAACTCGTTCTGTTTGAATGGGCCCTTGGAGTTCTTTTTTAAAAATGCAAGACGCCGGTCAGTAGAACAAAAAAAGTGCAAGATCTAGAGATGATTTGTAGAATGCCGTTTCATACGCAACGCGCGAGACACGAGTGCAATGGTTAAAGACATTTGTCTAGTACGTGTTTACATTGAAAAATAGCGCTCTGTGTGAATGTGCCCTTAGAATGCATATAGAAGAATCATCATGTTTTTTTTATGCAATGTTGACGTGTAACTAACCTGCAGCAATGTATAGATTGCAACAGTCTGGTTCCAGAAGTAAAAACTCCATTCATTTCCTCCATAGGGAAATATATTTTTAATGATAAACCTTTAAAGACAGCCTTTCTGTGAGCTACGAGGTTGATAATTGATAGCATGTATTTCTGTTGAAGCCATCAGCCAGCTTTATTTCAACTTAGTTTAAAAATAATCGTGTTTAACGGAATTCGTGGTGAAAAACTACATTACCCATAATCCTGTGCAGGACATTTCACCAATCAGAGATTACGTAATCGAGTCGTCTCCCTACACATTTCAATATATATGCATATTTTGCAATAAACTTAAAATATATTGTTTATATATACGTGTGTGTGTGTATATATATATATATATAGCCTATATATATAAATCAACATTTTTAAATGCATAGTTTTACATTTCTCCATCATTTTTAATTTGATTATGCTCTTCGCAATGCTTCATGGGATTGTAGTTATTTCCCTCACTGAAGGCGTCAAGTGCACATTCTTGTTTTTTTGTCCAATTTTCAAATACTTTTTTGCTTCAAATCAAAGTTTGTACTGTTATGATTCATCTCATAGCTGGTTGACTTGGTTCGTGGCTTATAACGCTTTAATGAAGACTTTTTTGAAATCCCTATGGGAGAAATAAATGGAAGAAAAAAATACTTCCGGAACCAACGCCGCTGAAAAAGTGGGCGGGCATTGTTTTACTCTATACTGGTATAACGCAGTTTACTAGTCGATTAACAGGGCTTATAAGATAACCAGCGAAATGAATTTGAAATTGCAGGTGTTTCAGAAGGTGCTAATGATTATTTCCGAGTGATTGCTGAAGCGGCATCTATGAAAATGTGTTCAAATGCAATATTGAGAATGCTGACTCATATAGAATGGGCTATTTAGCCAGACTTGATAAAGCTAATCAATGCGAAGAGATATCCTGTCATGTTGGGATATACCAGACTGAAGGGGCTTTGCACAGTTACTTTAGATTGGCAGGAGAAGTTCTTCATCATTCATCCAGTGCTCCTGATACCCGTTTCAGCATGTTGGTGTTTTAACCGAAAATCTCCAGACCTCACCTCCAATTTAAGCACTGATTCTGATTTTCTAATGGCACCGTACATCTTCTGATATTTCTGAAACTTTCCCGACAGTGTGTGCAAGAGCATTTCTACACAGCCGACATTTCGACTTTCTCCATAGGAGGGCAATTTGATGCTTTTTTTTTTTTTGTATGGTAGTCAGTGTAGATCCAAAGACAGTGATCTTGATTAGTGATGTGTTTTCTGTTTTCTGCTTCGGTTCTCACGAGGAGTCAAAATGGTGCATGTTTGTGAGCGTGACTGTAACGGGGAAAAGGGTGAAGTGTTTCCGTTTCTTTACGTATATGACTCTTGTGTGACATATCACTTTATTGGAAAAGAGAGGTTTAACCGTGGCAGTTGCTTTTGTAAATATATGACACATTATAGTTATCTTAGCCTAGCTGTTTAATTTGTGTGTCCATGCAAGTTTAATATTTTAAAAATAAATAGAACATTGTGTCTCAATTGTGTTATATGAAAATATATTTAAACTATATCTTAAATTATTGTTTTATCTTGTCAAAAGCTTCTATGTTCTATGAATAATGGTTTCTCTGGACCATTTTATAGACTTGTCTGCACAAAATGCAATAAAGTTCAAGTCGTTTATTACAACTATTTATTGTGTTTTCATTTGTGAGCGAAAGAAATGAGTGGTCGTAGTGTGATGTGGAGTCTTGAGTGAGAATTTTCTTCACAGACATGTAATGTTTTTATCGAAACATATTTAAATCAGAATATTCAGGATAACACAGGGACTGTCCTCAACTTAAACTGAATAAATAATGAAATGTCACTTGATATCTTTTCCTCAATTTTTTATATTTGCTTTATTCTGTTTCATAGGCAAATACAAGAACATGAAAATTACACTGAACTTATAAATAACTGCAGCCCTTACTACTATCATCACATTTCTGTCACAGTGTTGCATTTTATAACAAATTTGTAACAAATTGTATTCTTTGGGATAAACCCCTTGAGATGCATCATCTCATTTTCAAGGACGTCCTAATATACGTGTGTGTGTGTGTGTGTGTGTGTGTGTGTGTGTGTGTGTGTGTGTGTGTGTGTGTGCGTGTGTGTGGAATAATAAAAGATACTGCAGCTATCCACATTGTCATGACATTTAAAGAGAAATTTCTCTACCTTCTCTTACATGAATTTGGCAGCCTCTTTCATCTTTAATAAAGAAAACAGTTATTTAAACTCAATCTTAAAAAAAACAATGAATGCAGAGTATCTGCAGAGTTTTTAAAATCAAATTTAAGGCTTTTATGGACTTTATTTTAAGACCTGCTCAAATAAAATGAATGCCATAAAGGGGTCAAATGACTGTATAACGGCCTGTGGGTTCTATCTGTAATTGTAATAGGTGTTACTCACACAAAATGTAAATACAAGTATGCTGTTTGTGTTAAAGTTAAAATATCTGATCAATGATTGGCGTAGATAGTGAAACTAAACTAGCCTTTGCCATCAGGGTTGGCTATTTGCACTCGGTGTAAACAGATACTGCCTGAATGCAAAGTGTTAAACAAATGTAACCCTAATGTGCTTGTTCAGTTGACATTACAATGTTGTTGAGACAAATACAAAAAGTCCAGATAAAAACATATTTAATATGTTTGCCTGAAACTATTAGCTATATGTGCAGTTTCACACATTTTTCCCCCCTTAAACATAGCAGCACGGCTATAATAAAAACATACTTTTGTTCAGTTTTATCAGTTGTGGTGTTTGCAATCCTTCAGTTCTTTCGTCTAAATTTCAGAGTGTTCCTGTAAACTCAAACACTGGAGCTTGGCATTAGCCAAGGCCATGGGTTCGATTCCCAGGGAATGCATTAACTAATTTCTAAGAAAAAAAGCAATCTAAGTTGTTTTGGCATCAGCTAAATGTCAAAACAAGGCTGAAATGTACAGATGCTTTTTATATTTCCTGGTTTCTCAGAAGCGGAAGTCATCATAGTTGAAAAAGAAAGAGTCCACAATAGCTTTTCTACGACTTTCCAAAATAGGGGAAAACATAGACAGATGTGAGAAAATTTTTAAATTTGCCGTCACTCCCTCAGCTGTTGTATTCGGAAAAACCCTCGGAGCAGCTTTAACCCGTTTTTTTTATCATTTAATGCAAAGGTAAGAAACATTATTTATATAAAAAAGAAAAGAAAATATATTTTAAAAACTTTGCTAGATTCATCACGTCAAATACCTATGGAAACACGTCATCACAGTCTGAAAATGGTCCATCGTTGATCAAGATGTTTAGATCAATGTGTCCCATAAATAGTCTCAAGGACTTCTTGCATCTTACATTCACAGAATATAATCTACTCTTCAGAATAATACAGACATAGAGGTGCTGTTTGTTCTAGAGGTCACATAAAAAAACTACAGCAGAAGAAAATGTCAGTGAGCAACAGCAAAAATAGAGCCTAATTCTATCTATCTATCGATCTATCGAAAGCTTCAATATGTTCCTTGAAGTTTAACAAAATTTAAAATAAACACTTATTCACTGATTACATTTTCTGTTCACTCTTGTGACTTCATCATCAAACTGGGTTTCCAAATTAGGCACTTTTGCATATTTAAATGCAAATGAGCTTATCTTTTTGTACCGTGTTATCAACACTATTAGAAACAATAATGTGAAACCCTGTTGAAAGTGCATTACTCCGAGTCTGAACTCAGCAGAGAGCTTCATTGCTTTGTCACTGATTGTGCCATTGATCTTTGCAATAAACGAGTTTCTTTGTTCCTTTCTCATCCTATCTCTCACTCTTTTGTGATATGATGATTTCAGTCTATACCATACCCTTTGTTGAAGTTTAAAAACTGCTGAGTAATTAAATCCTGGTAATGGTTATTACTAAGGACAAAGTGCAGCTGGATTTCCCTTTGCCTAAGCAGCATGTGGATGATGTAACTTCATGTTTTAGCCAATGGAATGCTCTCTGCTTATCAAGTTACAGTAGATAAAATAAATAAGTGTCACTGGAAGAGAACGGAGGCAGGACTGCTAGCTCTGTGCTCAGTTACAGTCAAAATGAAGAATAAGTCTACAAACTTGCGTGTGCGGCTCCCTGCACTAATTTTTGCATTGGAGGTCATGATTGTGGTCCTCTATGCTTTCTTTGTGACGTACGATGATCAAGCTAATGCACTTTTACAGAACAACCAGACACGACCCATGGAGAATTCATTGTATCAGAACTATCCATTTTTTGCTGACATTCAGGTGATGATATTTCTTGGATTCGGCTGCCTTCTGGCCTTTTTCCGGCGCTATGGTTTTGGTGGAATGGTGTTTAACTTCCTAATCGCCACATTTACCATTCAGTGGGCCATTCTGGTCCAGGGCTTCTTTCAGTTTTACTATGATGGGAAGATTCATCTTGGTGTGCTGAATCTGATCAATGCTGAGTTCGCCTGTGCTGTTGTGCTGATTTCTTTTGGAGCAGTGCTGGGAAAGACGAGCCCTGTGCAACTCCTGGTAAGTTTATTATTTTTGCAGCGGGTGGTTTGATATTAGATATTGCAACATTTTCCATTGTCCATCGCAACACTACTTGATTTCACTAAAAAGATACAGTGGAAAGATGTGGTGAACATTCACATTCACATTCATTATATTATATTATATATTCATTCACAAAAAGTCAAAGGAGACATACACCTGTTTTATGTGTGTGATAAAGATCTGCCATGCATCAAAAACTCTTTAAATAGTTTCTATACAAAGTTCACTGCCTACTGCCCAAATCATCTTCCTTCTAAAGCAGCATCCTTGGGGAGTTCCCTACATAGGCAGCATCTCTGCGTGAGATAAACTGTTAACATGTTGCAACACTTGTGAAAAAGAACAACACTATAAGACTTTATTAAAAAGTAGGCTACTTATTGTGGAAATAATACACTTTAAAAGATAAACTTATGCATGAACAGAATGTAGTGAATTTATATTGGTTGAATGTTAAAAATAAAGGTGCATTTTAAATTCATATTAAATGCAATTAGCTAAACTTTCATGTTTTGATCAACTTAAGTAATACTAATAAGTACATCTCTGTCATTTTATATTTGTCTTTGACATATTTCTGAATGTAGTAATTGTAAACTAAAATATTACTGGAACTTGTGGTCACTTTAGATTAGGGTCCGATTCTCAATATTAATAATTAACTATGACTTTTGCCTCAATAAACTCCTAATTACAGCTTATTAATGGTTAGTTGTTATGTTTAGGTATTGGGTAGGAATTAGATTAGGAATGTAGAATAAGGTCATGCAGAATAAGGCATTAATATGTGCTTTATGAGAACTAGTAAACAGCCAATATCCTAGCATGCTAATCAGCAACTAGTTCAGTGAGAATTGGACCCTAAACTAAAGTGTTACCGAACTTGTATGTTGTGTATTTAATAATGAAGTTTCAATTACAATTAAGTGGCCTTTTATTTTATTAAAATTGTATTATCTGTAAATACAGTTGTTGTTTTTTAATTATTTTAAGTGCACTCATTTTTCACAATAAGTTTTACATGATACTCCTATGAATCTGCACACACAAATGTGGGATGAATGCATATTTTTTGTATTTAACTATTTTATTGATATTTCACATTATAGGTTGAAATACTTCTTTTTTTTCCACTAAGCTTGGCGCAATGCATTCTGGGATTGCGTTCACCGCAATAGATGATGCTGCCTTAGAATTTGCTTAAATGATGCATCCTATTTAAAAAAAAAAAAAAAAAAATCTGATAACATTTTGTATTGAAGCTATATGAAGCCCTAAAATGTCAATTGTGTCACACTTTTGTTAGTACATTTATGTCAGCAAGATGAGTCATTTAACATATTTTACATCTTCTAACTACATATTGTGTATTGTTTATAGGTGATGGCCTTGCTCGAGATCCCAGTGTTTGGTGTCACAGAATGGGCCGTCCTGAAATACTTGAAGATCAACGACGCTGGTGGCTCCATCCTCATCCACATTTTTGCATGCTACTTTGGACTGGGTGTCACCTTTGTCCTCTACAGACCCAGCCTAAACGAGGGACACCCAAAAGAGACGACGAGTTACCAGTCGGATCTGCTATCTGTCATGGGAACCCTGTTCCTCTGGGTGTTCTGGCCCTCTTTCAACTCAGCGCTGACCTTCAAGGGTGACGACCAACACCGAGCTGTTCTGCACACGTTCATAGGTCTTAGTGCCTCTACAATCACCGCCTTCGCCCTGTCCAGCATGCTCAGCAAGAATGGCAAAATCACCATGGCCGACGTGCAGAACGTAACGTTGGCCGGAGGTGTAACGGTTGGGGCCTCGGTGGACATGATGATTTCACCGGCCGCTGCTTTTGTACTGGGGATCCTGGGATGCATTGCGTGCATGCTGGGGTACAAATACCTAAGCCCGTTCCTGGCGCGTCGGCTGCGGTTGCAGGATCAGTGTGGCATACACAACCTGCACGGTCTAACGGGACTCATTTCCAGTCTAGCAGGAATCTGCGGCATCCTGGTGGCGACCGAGGAAACGTACGGCCCCAGTCTCTACCAGACCTTCTCTCATCGGGCTCCTCCAGAGGGAGACCCTCTGCTAGCGGAGTTGCAGGTGTTTATCCCGGACCTGGAAGCGGGATTGGGTCGGAGCGCTCAGGAACAGGCGCTCTTTCAGGTGGCTGCCGTGTTCGGGACCATTGCTGTTTCGGCAGTGGGCGGTGTGCTGACTGGGGTTGTTCTCAAACTACCGTATCTGGCTTCCCCCAGTGATGAGGAATGCTTTGATGATGAGCTCTTCTTTGACGTTCCTCCAGATTTCAACTGCGCATACGGGCCCGCAGGATGGTTAGAGACGCGAACAAAACTGATGTTGACTGAAAAAAGCAGTGCTTGAAAATGACTGATGTTTGACAATAGCATTAAATAAGAGGAATGAATCTCAATGTTGGACTAGACTAGACCATAAAACATTATGGACTTTAGAATTGAGTACTGTGTAGCTTATTTTTAAAATATCTTATTTTAATATTTGACGGGAATGGGATATGGTTCATATACTGTGTGTATCAAAATATATGCTTGATTTTGATCAAATTTATGTATTTTTTTTTAAAAAAGAAAAAAAAATCATAAATATTTCTATATACCATTTCTAATTTTCCATTAATACATTTTAAATTACCCTTGTGAAAAAGAGTGTTTTTTTTTGTATTTTGAGCGCAGCTTTAGGACTCTCATTTAGCAACACCTCCCTCATTGAACAAAAGATAAAAAAGGTCTATAAAGTTAAACAGTTAACAGGTCAAAAACTGTGAAATATGAAGTACATTACATTTACAAGTGTTAAATGCTATCTTGATGAAAAGTTATAAATTAACAGGTTGATTATATTTCTTGGGGTCATGCACTATCCCTTCTATCTATCTGTGACTGATATGCACATAAATAAGCATACACAGAGTTTTACTGCATGCATATACACTCACCGGCCACTTTATTAGGTACACCTGTCCAACTGCTCGTTAACACTTAATTTCTAAGCAGCCAATCACATGGCGGCAACTCAGTGCATTTAGGCATGTAGACATGGTCAAGACAATCTCCTGCAGTTCAAACCGAGCATCAGTATGGGGAAGAAAGGTGATTTGAGTGACTTTGAACGTGGCATGATTGTTGGTGCCAGAAGGGCTGGTCTGAGTATTTCAGAAACTGCTAATCTACTGGGATTTTCACGCACAACCATCTCTAGGGTTTACAGAGAATGGTCCGAAAAAGAAAAAACATCCAGTGAGCGGCAGTTCTGTGGGCGGAAATGCCTTGTTGATGCCAGAGGTCAGAGGAGAATGGCCAGACTGGTTCGAGCTGATAGAAGGGCAACAGTGACTGAAATAACCACTCGTTACAACCGAGGTATGCAGCAAAGCATTTGTGAAGCCACAACACGCACAACCTTGAGGCGGATGGGCTACAACAGCAGAAGACTCCACCGGGTACCACTCATCTCCACTACAAATAGGAAAAAGAGGCTACAATTTGCAAGAGCTCACCAAAATTGAACAGTTGAAGACTGGAAAAATGTTGCCTGGTCTGATGAGTCTCGATTTCTGTTGAGACATTCAGATGTTAGAGTCAGAATTTGGCGTAAACAGAATGAGAACATGGAACCATCATGCCTTGTTACCACTGTGCAGGCTGGTGGTGGTGGTGTAATGGTGTGGGGGATGTTTTCCTGGCACACTTTAGGCCCCTTAGTGCCAATTGGGCATCGTTTAAATGCCACGGCCTACCTGAGCATTGTTTCTGACCATGTCCATCCCTTTATGGCCACCATGTACCCATCCTCTGATGGCTACTTCCACCATGTCACAAAGCTCTAATCATTTCAAATTGGTTTCTTGAACATGACAATGAGTTCACTGTACTAAAATGGCCTCCACAGTCACCAGATCTCAACCCAATAGAGCATCTTTGGGATGTGGTGGAACGGGAGATTCGCATCATGGATGTGCAGCCGACAAATCTGCGGCAACTGTGTGATGCCATCATGTCAATATGGACCAAACTCCCTGAGGAATGCTTCCAGCACCTTGTTGAATCTATGCCACGAAGAATTGAGGCAGTTCTGAAGGCAAAAGGGGGTCCAACCCGTTACTAGCATGGGGTACCTAATAAAGTGGCCGGTGAGTGTATATACAATTGCCTATAAAATGTATAGCTCTGTTCAGAATATTATCAAGTTAGGCTATGCAGTAAAAAAAAAGTGAAAACTTCTTGTAATGTTAAATTAGAATTTGGATGCTGATTGATGATACTTTCTCAAAATATGTCAGTTATACATGGAATTATTTGGAAATGTTCGATTCAAAAAGAAAAGAGAAAAAGATGAGCTGTGAACATTTGTTTTTTTCGGTTGTTTTGGATATTTGCCATTGAATTGAATTTATTTAGTTTTACTATATTTCATATATGTGTTACTGTTTAATTTGTCACAATAGCCTACTTAAAACCTCTTACTTTTAACCTTTATAAAACCATTACATCCTATAGCAGATGTTGGGAAATATTAAAGGGATAAACAGGGATATCAAATTAAAAAGTGTGTGTCTCAAGGTGGAGGTATGTCTGTAAAAGAAGAGGGTATAGATGGTATGATTCAATTTGGAAAATATAAATTGTTTCAAGTGCAAAGTAAAAAGGTGAAAAATGAATATTTACAGTATTTACAAGGGACAACAATACAACAAACTAAGGTGAGAAGGTGAGCCTGAGAGGCGCCAAACAAAAGGAATAAATCGAACAAAACACCTCTAGTTTTATCAAACTAAACTAATTATCAAAAGAAAATGTAGAAAAATAGTCGGTTACACTTTATTTTGTCCTTGCAGTGTAATTATACATTTAGGAACTGAGTAATATCAATTAACTAGCCTACATGTAGGCTATACTATAGATTTAGGTTAGGATTGGGTTTGAGTTAGTTGCATGTAATAATGCATATTTTATAGTATGCCTAATTAGGCTACTATAGATACTAGCCTACATGTAACATTATAACAAGGACACTGGTCAAATAAAGTGTTACCCAAAAGTTCTTCAGCGTAAAAACGCCCATAACTAAACTAGCTACTCTAACTGCTTCCAATAGCCTTACACATAATATAGGCTACAACGTGACGAGACTTGAGGAGACAGCACAAACGCAGGTTGGTAAAAACTGTACTCTACATCCACAATATCTAGAACATTTCGGTCAATATAGCACATAGCCTACAATAACTCTAGCAACATCAATAAACAAGAACACAAACTCAAGCTAACAAGGTGTATGGGCACGGCGACAACAAACAGCAAAAAGGTGTCGACAGACACGGTCGTACTTATACAGGAATGGTGCATGGTCAAGGAAATGAGAGTTTTGAGCTGCTTTTTTTCGGGTATATGTAGGCTACTTGCGGAATGTGCCGTGCTTGTCATCTTTCATAATGAAGAGTGACAGGCTGTTCGTCCAATGGAATCTGAAACATAAAAACAGACCCAAAACATTAAAATCATATATTTTAAATTAGTTTATATATATATATATATATATATATATATATATATATATATATATATATATATATATATATGGGCAGTCGTGGCGGTTTGAGTCAGACTGAAGGTTGAGGTTTCGACATATAATAATTACATTTCTATTTACATTAGTGTTAATTTATATATTATATTCGATATATTACAAAAGAAAAAATACAATTAAATAATTAAATAAAATTAATATTAAAAGAAAATAATTAAATAAACAAAACGCTAGTTTCTGCAATGCATGTGGAAATTGTGCAATAACAGAGCAGATCTATCAACGAGGGTATTCAAAGAAACGGAAGCACTGCAAATTCTGCAAGTAGGCCGATAACTACACCCGAAAAATAAGAAACACAAAAATCTTCTTTCCCTGACTTTTATCTACATTACGAAACGGTAGGAAACCCTGCCCCCTATCAGCGTCCATTTTGGGGAAAGCAGGAAGTTGTCTTGTTGGGGGAGAAGCCTCATGACAAACAGAACTGAGCTTCTTAAATATCCACAGATATAAACATCGTTATCTCTTTTTGTTTGAATGATTGTTCGGTGTATGTGTTGCTTGTTTATAGGCGGATCTGACCGTTTGTTTTGCAGTTGTGTTGAGTGGCAAACTTCACACGCGCGTAGCAGAGGTCGCGACGATAACCGGAGTGCTAAATAAAACCAGGTAAATTTTTTGTCAAAAAGCAGTTCTTGGTCTAATTAGGAGTTTGGCTCAGATTTAAATGTAAATATTACATTATTTACAGTAAGATGTCTGTCGGGATATGAATGTGGCGTTTAAATTAGCTGCTTATGTAATGTTGTTGTTGTGTCTCGAGAACGTTTGCTGCAGAATCGAGCGTGTTATTTAAAGAACAGCAGCACCACAGCTCGACTGTAAGATGGTTCTCTTTCCGTTTGTTTTGTCGAAGAGTACTAAAATAGAAGCATAAACTATGACTCGTGAGGGTGGTTATGTTTGTAAACCGTATTTTGCTTTTTTTTCCCATTTACAGCAGGTCAGAATGGCGGATGACTTCGATGTTGAGGCCATGCTGGAAGCTCCTTATAAGAAGGTGGGTTGATACACGGCCGGAAGTTGCCGGATCTTAACATTTTTTGTAGGTTTTAAGTGATTAACAATTCACCCAAAAAAAAAAAAAAAAAAAATCTGTCATACTTTACTCACCCTCACGCTGTTCCAGTCCGAATGAATTCCATTCTTATGAAGAACTCGAAATGACAAATTCAGAAAATTTCTCTGGTTAGGATAGTTCACTCAAAAATGTAAATTCTGTTATCATTTGCTCACCCTCAAGTTGTTCCAACCCTGTATGAATTTCTTTCTTTTGCTGAACACAAAAGAAGATATTTTGAAGAATATGGGTAACCAAACAGGCCCAGCACCCCAATGACTTCCATAGTATTTTTACCCCCAAATATCTTCTTTTGGGAAAAAAAAAAAAACAAATCTTACATTTCCTCAGTCGCCACCAGGATGGCGCAAATTCCTGCTAGGCTGGAAATGGGTCCCACAGAAGAACGAAATTCATACAGGTTTGGAACAACTTGAGGGTGAGTAAATGATGACAGAATTTTCATTTTAGGGTGAACTATCCCTTTAAGAGCGATGAAAGAGGACTGAGCTTTCAGGCTTCAAAAAGGATGAAAAACAGCATGAAAATAAGTATACATATAGGGCCTGTTTACACCTGGTCACTTCATGTATTTTTCCTGATCGGATAGCTATCTGATTTGTTAACTGTTCCATAACACTTGGCCACATAAATGTGTCTCCACAAACCGAATATATCCGATCTTCTATTCCCACACTATATGCGAATTTAACAGAGTTCATGTCAACGAAAGAAACGGATATACGTTTTTATTTATTTATCATCTGCAAGATCAAAGACCACAATAGGAGAGAGAGCAGCATTAGCACTGGTAAGATCTTTTAGTCTCACTACTTTTAATGAAGATTGTGTGTTGAGCATCTGCGACTATACTTTCAGTTTCATTTGCGGTAGTTTGCGCGTTGGTTTGCTGAAGAGATACTCAGCTACTCATCTGCGGCGATGCATTTTGCTGTGGTGCTTTCATATGTGGCTATAACATGCTCTCACACTTTTTTTTTGTTGATATTTTGGGAGGAGTAAAATTTACACACGTGATTCCAACAACCAGATGCATTTACACTTGTCCAGTTTTGTTTTGGAATGCGTTTTGTTTTAAAATACCTCTTGAAGTGGTTTGAGTGATCGGATTTAAATCTGTCTCGAAAGTGTTTCAGAGGGCATTTACACCTTGTCTTTTCACAATCTGATAGAATCAGAAAAAAAACGCATGAAGTGACCAGGTGTAAACAGGCCCATAGTGTACAACAGTTGGGTTCTTAAAGTCAAAATCCTATTTATTTTCATCATTGGGAAATTGATATTTAAACCATTAAAGACAGACCTGCTATGAGCTTGTCAGTCGGTGGTATATGCTTTTATTAATACCATAAGCCTGGATTATTTTTTTCATAATTGTGAAAAGTGGAATTCTTGGTGAAAAACTACATTATGATTTTATATTTATAGTCAACATATTTAAATCAAGTTTTATATCTCCTTCACAAATGCATCGTAAATGTAGTTCTTTCCCTCATTAAAGCAGTTAAGTACCTTTTTGTTTCTCTTATTTTGAAATACTTTTTTTTTTTTTCATACAAAGTTTTTAACCCTTTTATTATTGTCTTATTATCTACTTATGTTACCTTTATGTTGAGTTTTTATTATTATTATTTTTAGCTTAAAGTTCTTATGTCTCAGAAGAAAGTAATTCAGGTTTGGAACAACATGGGTGGATGACAGAATTTTATGGGATTTTTTTTTTATGTGAAAACTGTGAACTGAACTCCTTGTCTTGTCATATGGCTACTCAGAAAACCCTACATGTGTTGTCTGTGCCTGACTGAAGTGTAAAATTGTGTAATGTGTATGAGAAAGAGTTATGTTGTGTAGTTGCATATCTTGAATTACAAATAAATGCCCATCTATCTCTCTTTATAGACTTGCCTAATGATATCTCACCTCTACTCCCCTGAATACATCTTTGATTCCAGTGTGAACTGTGAAAAAAAGTAAGGTAGTAATTGCGCAATGTATAAATGTACTTTGATCCCTTAGGTAAAAAAAATAAAACAAATAGACCGCCACCTTACACCATCAAATCTATTCGGTTTCAGAACGGCGAATGAATGGCAATAGGTGAAATATAATGTGACATGGAGCAGAGACAGTATTCACCTTTCCATAATGTCACTGAGTAAAAATCTGTTGAAGGTGAAACTAGTGGAGTGGCATAAAAATGTACACTATCATTCAAAAGTTTGGGGGCGCTAAATTAAAAAAAAATTTTTTTTGAAAGAAGTGCCTTATACTAAGGCTGCAATTGTTTAATTAAAAAATATGGAAAAAATGGTAATATTGTGAGATATTATTACAATTCAAATTAAATGTTTTCTATTTTAATATATTTTAAAGAATAATTTATTCCTGCGATGGCAAAACCGAAATTATTGCAGCTGCAGCTATTCTTCAGTATCACATGATACTTCAGAAATTATTATAATATGCTACATTCATAATCAATTTTAAAAACAGTTGTGCTGCTTAATATTTTTCAGGAAACCCTAATACTTTAAATCCAGCTTTCTTTAATGAATAGAATGTTTTAAATGATTTGAAATATGGTTTGTAACATTATAAATGTCTTTACTGTCACTTTTGTACATTTTAATGGATCTGTGCTGAATAAAAGAACTAATTTCTGACCCCAATTCTCCTATAAATGAAATTGAAGTTTATAGATATGAATACTGTCTCTCTACCCAGTCTTGTGATGGTCTCTAAAATCGTTGCTTTGTGCATGCCCTTTTTAGTTGTATCTCTTTATCTTAAAGGGGTCATGAACTGCATTGGTTGAACTGCATAATTTAGAAATAAAAGGCCATTTTCTACCCTTATTTTAGACCTCTGATTTGAATGCTCTGTTTTAAGGGGTGTGTCTGTTGTGAGACTTCAGTGTAAACGCCCCCTGCTGTGATTGGCTCACATCTTTGCATATGAAAAGCAAACTTAATTAGCATTAAATTTAGATCTATTCCCGACGCATGAAAGGGTGCAGCGATAAGCATTGTAGCCGACATGTCTGTTGAGCGCATAAATGCTGTGATCTTGTCATCGCAGCTCAATTTCTGCACTCTCACGAATGCTTTTATCATAACTAACAGTTCAAACATGATGTAAATAAGAGTCCAGAACTGATTATTAACAGAACTTAGATGTACATGTTGTGGCATTACTAGCTGCGTTTCCATTAGCCTTTAAAGTGCGCTAATTGAAAATAAGCCCAATAGAAACACGTAAATTTATAAATGTTATACATTTATTTATATAGGAGTTTAGGCTCGCATGAGGTGTTTTTTCAGGCAATTTGAAAAAGGAATATTTCGCAAAACTGCAATGGAAATGGTCACCTGACGTAGATGGCGCGGTATGTTTGGACAGAAGCCGAGACCGAGTTCTTCATTAAACTCATAAAAGACAAAAGTATTACAGGAATACTGGATTCTAAACAACAAAGAAATGCCACATTTTATCAAGACCTTAAAACATTAGGAGGGAGAAACACCTCATACATGGCCGTTCCCAAGTATAAGGGGCTTTCCTTGCCATTAATGCTTGGATATTACGCCTACGTCTCCTTCGATTAAAAATAATGGCTGGTGCGGTGACTGAGATATACGTAAACCTACCAACATCCATTGCCATAATTTTTGGAATGACTTATCGCAAGATTACATCGGTTAATTGAAACGGCATCATTTTTCAATAGTTTTTTATTGACATTTAGAAAATATCGCAAAAGTTTTGCGCAAATCTGTAATGGAAACGCGGCTATTGTCGGGTCCATATCTTACAATATAAGTCTGTTTGCAAAGCTGCACTGAATGAGGAAGGACTAATGAGGTTTTGAGCTCTGAAACTTACAGGATGTTTTAATTGTTGAAAATTTGATTTCTCAATTCATGACCCCTTTAAAACTGTATCACCAATAATCATTTCTATCATTAAAAATAAATAGAAATTTATATATTTTTTAATGTTTTTCTAATTAACAAAAAAACAAGTGCCTGTCATAGCTGTCAAAATGCAGGAAAAAACCCTGAAAGTCTTTTGATGAGGTTTTAAGTTGTATCTTTTTGGATGACTTTGATGCGGTGTCTTTTGCAAGGCGATATGACTAAGCCGTGTAAATCCCTGTCTGCTTCAGGACAAGCTGTGAGACAGAGATGGCATCGAGCTCTCACAGTCCAACTGCGCTAACTGGGGAAGATCACACGGACTGACAGCCTCGACTCTGGAATGCCCTTTAGCATCTCTATAGCATAACAACAGCAAGACTTAGGCTTAAAAGTGCAGGGTACCTATACTACTGCCCTGAGAGTCCCCTAAAAAAACATGGCCTAACATGTCAAGACCTTGAACTTAAACTGATAGTTTTCAAAAGTTGAAGACTATCCCCGCTAACATCTTATTATTAAGAACAGACCATTTGATTATATTCAGTTTGCACACGCTTTTCTCCAAAGTGATAAAATGAGGAAAATCAAGCAATTTATCATGAAGGAGCCAACAATAGTAGCATTTCTGTCTTCTCTCTTATCCCCCTCCCCTCTCCACTTCCAGTGTTTCCTCTCCATCCTCATGTTGTTCTTTTATCAATCCTGTTCAGGGTGAAAGCAAGTCCTCTAGCGCCAATGGTCATAATGAGGAACGCAGCAAAAAGTAAGCAAAAACCCTCTGTAGTCTGTTCATTCTTCTTGATGTTAAGCTTTTCATGTAAAATGTACTATGAGAATGAATGAAATTGTGGGGGTTTTTTCCCCGGTAGGAAAAGACGCAGCAACAGTCGTAGTCCGAGTCCAGGCCAGCGGAGGAGTAGAAGCGGGGGCCGCAAGAAGAGCCGAGAACAACGCAAGAGCCGCAGCCGCGAGCGAAGACGTTCACGGAGCAAAGAGCGCAAGCGTTCGCGATCCCGCAGCAAGGAACGTGGTGGACGTTTTCGTGGACGCAAAAGCCCCTTGTGAGTTTAGCCCCTGATCATTCATTGAAGAGGCTCTATCTTATTTTTCTTTAGGAAGTGAACGCTGAACGATGTGAACTCAGGTTCGCACACATGAACCGTACTTGGGTCTGCCTAAAAAGGGTGGTCTCGCTGCTGCTATGAATGCAATCAAAGGGGCTGCAATCGTATTAAATCACGGAAGTGAACCGCTTTTAATGACGTATGTATATAACTGTGTGTTTGTGGGTGCTTTCACTCACGTTTCTGACAAGCGTGTTTGACGCACTCCAAGCAGAGTGAATGTATATCTAATTTCTGCCTGCCTTGAGCAGAAATGGTCTCCCGCATTCTTTTGAACATTTGCAGTACATTGATGGCAGATAGATGCCATTATGTGTTGACTCTTTGGAAACAAAACCAAAGGTTAAAAAAAAAGTACAACAAAAGTGATACGAGCAACTCTATCCATTTTGGCACCTTCTCCGTCATAGCCGTTACCTAGTTACATGGGTAAACGGCTATAGTTTCATGAAGCAAGTGTACCGGGTCTGTAGTTGGGGCCCTAATAAAATAATGTGAACAGAGACCAGTGGGGGAAGGGCAGGGGAGCAATTGAACTCTGGTTCGGACCAACCAATCGAACGAAGTGTGACAGCACCCTCATTGACCAAGGTTCAAGAAGTTTTTTTTTTTCCCCAATATAATAATATATATTGCTTTTAAAGAGTCATGAAACCCCAAAACACATTTTTTGAGATGTGAACAGATATGTACAGACTGCACATCACTAAAAACACTAAAGGTACTCATTAAGTTTATTCATAAGTGGAAATTAGTTATTTTTGCATTTTTTTAGAGCAATTTCTGTCTTCCGGTTTGAAAAGCAAAGTCGGAGCAACGTCACGGGTTCTAACGTCAGTGCGTAATACCGGCAAGATCAGGAGTGGTGATTGTCTGCCGGGGCTCCAGAAGGGGCTGGACGAACGAGCTGACGTCAACCGTTTCTGAGCGCTTCTCTGAATTTATTCATGATAATGAACTCTTTTAACTCAATCACTGTATAACTCATGAGAGCGCATTACAGCAGAGAATTCAAACAACATGCATAATAGCATAAGAACGGTTTCTGTGCAGAATGCGGCGATGAGTTTAACAATGCTCGCAACGCGGATCAAAGAACATATACAAACAGGAGTAAGCATGTTTCAAGTTTTTATGGACACGTTTAGTGGTGCACGATATATCGGCCGATATGGTAAATTTTTTACACATCGGTATCGTTCCGATGTCAAAATAGGGCCGATGTGAACAGGCCGATAATCATTCCTGTGTTTTTGACGTGCGTGTAGATGTGAGTGTGGGGGCGGGGATGTTTGTTTTTGCACAGGCGCATACATTACGAGCGCAAGTTCTGTCAGTTTAAAGTTAAACATCAAGCGCAAGAAGACTGGAACTTGCGCGCTGTTTTCTGTCAGCCGCATATTTTTGTCCCACCAAAGCCTTATTTGACCGGTGAGTGATGTAGATGACTGACTGCTGCGCTTGTTTAACTGAGAGAACGAGCAGAGAGAGAGTGAAAGCCCCGGTCGCCCGCGTGCACTCACCTCTTCAAACTGTCTTACTCTCTCTCTCTTCCTCCCTCGCGCATATTAATGAATTGAGTTTAGGGATCGACCGATATGGATTTTTTAGTGCCGATACCGATTTTTTTCCCATCAGCCTTAGCCGATGACCGATACGGGCTGCCGATTTTCTTGAGCCGATATTTGGAGCCGATACATTTTGCTCCCTCAATTTACATCATAAAAATGACATGATGTTAACAAATGTTACAGGTCTCAATTTAATAAAAGTAACATTTATTTAACGTAAAAAAATCAATATTTAACAAATAGTAAAAACATGTGAGGTAGAACAAGAACAAGTAGATAAACAATATTTAACAAATATTAAAAACATGAGGTAGAACAAAAAAAATTTCACTGCTGAAAATAAATATTTAAGCATAAATAAAATAATTACACTATTGCACACAGTAGCAACCAGCATAATAAAGTGCACAGTGCACACTGTACTTCATTTTAAAAGTAACGAACTATTTACTGCCATGGTTTAAATTTTTCTACATAAAATAAAATGAGCATGTCTAGTCTCTAATATCACTGCGATGGCGAGGGAGACACACACCACACGCGTCCAAACCTCAGCCAGGTGGTCGCTGAATAAATCTCCCACAAAAAGCACGGAACAACGTTGGTATTACTTAATCCTATGAACAGTGTTCGTAACAGCTACCGTACGCATACTAGGGCTGTCAAAATTGCTCAAATGGCGTTTGCATATTCCCTCTAAAAAACATATTTGAACATATCGTCGTGCATTTGGTCAATGACGCGCATTACGTCAACAGGACAAATTAATACAAAGAGACATAACTACTAGTATAAAGTAGCTTATTTGAGTTTAAACATATTTGACAACGTATTACTACAAAAAAAACCGAGTAAATCAACTAATGGCCAAGACCGCAGAGCTCACTCTGGCTCGCCCGGACTCGCAGGCGCTCTCTCTCTCGCACTCACCCTCACCCTCACGCTCTCCGCGCATACCGGTTTAAATGAACAACAAACAAATGTTGAGTGCTGATCAAGAGTTTTGTGCAAGCAATTTAAGGTATATAGCAGGCTTCATTCAGTGATTGAAACAAATACATTAATTGAAGTTTCACAGTACATAGAACCGACACTGAGCGCTCCGAGCGAGCTGTGCTGTGGTAACGTTAGTCTGCTACCGCGGGCGTGTTTTTCCACATTAGAATATTAATTTTCACCTTCAAAATTCAGTTTTTTTAAACTATTCGAATATATATTCGTATTTAGAATATTCATTGACAGCCCAAATGCATACTGAACGGATAGCCTACAGCTATTTGCAGCTCCCTAAATACAATGGCAAGCAAGCAGTTTTATAGACGAGTCATTCGCGTTTTCCATTTGGACCCACAAACTTGCTTAGCTATATAGTTGCAACCACATAACAGTTATAGAGCAACGTGTTTCCATTTTCAAAGTGTTTGACAATATTTCAGCAGTCAAACAGTTAAAAGATGCTTTGAAAGTTTAAAAGTTACCGTTATCTTGAAGCGCAGGTTGTGGGGGAGGGGCAGTGCAGGGTCTGCACGTGAACTGCAGCGTCTCCAGCAGCACAGAGCTGCCTGTGGACGCCTGTCTATAAATAATGCCGGGAAAAAACTATCGGCGAACGCAGCAGCCGCGTATCGGCCGATTCCGATACACGTAAAAAACGCAAATATCGGCCCGATATATCGGCTGGCCGATATATCGGTCGATCACTAATTGAGTTGACTGAATATCTTTGGGAACACACGATGGTAAAAGGTCGGAAGACCTAAGTTTTTTTTTCTGAACTACCACAGGTTGTGAATTGTGCTAAAATAACGTTGCGTTATCTTCTCTGAAAAGCTTTCCACACATTCAGATGACATAAACCACACTTTCAATAAAAAAAAATAAAAAAAATCTATCTAGTGATGAAATGTTTTCTGTGTTGAGACTAATCTTGTGCGATGTTCTAAACTGCCTGGATAATCACACAACGTGTGCCGTGGTCCGTTAATGACACGTCCGATTCGCGAACTAATGACTCCTTTGAACCGATTCACTTTAATGAATGGTTAAAACAACTGATCTGTCCAACACTGAACTCAAGAGACATAAATCGGAAACACTTTACAATAAGGTTCCATTTATTAAAGTCTAGTTAACTACATTAGTTAACATTCTATTAATATTAGTTTCTATGCAGATTTACTCCATGACAAAACCACCCCAGTCATTCTACAATGATTCATTCTTTCCAAATAGAGCTATTCAAGTCATCTGGTGAAATTGTTTTTATATCACAATATCCTGTATATCGCAGAAAAATAAAATATCGCAATGTAATTTTTTACCAATACGTGCAGCCCTAATCCTCGCTATGTGTTTTCTATACAGAGATATCGACATCGGTAAATATCGGTATCGGCCATAACAGCAATACTAATATTGGTTATCGGTATCGGCCACAAATTTTCACATCAGTGCATCACTACACACGTTTCATACAGGTGAAACTCGAAAAATTTGAATATCGTGCAAAAGTTCATTTATTTCAGTAATTCAACTTAAAAGGTGAAACTAATATATAGACTCATTACATGCAAAGTGAAATATTTCAAGCCTTTATTTCTTATAATTTTGATGATTATGGCTTACAGCTTATGAAAACCCCAAATTCAAAATTCGAATATTGTGAAAGGTTTTTGCACTTTCGCACGATATTCTATTTTTTCGAGTTTCACCTGTATTCTACTCTAGTGCTCTAAAGATGAACCTGCACCGTATATGTGCATATATTTAATCACGTCAAATAAATTATATGTACAAATAAGGACAATGATACAGCCGTCTGTCTGATCATGAACACGATGGATTATTCTAATACACAGAATAAAATGATGTCCATTCTCTTTCAAAGAAGAATGGACAAAATAGGAACTATGCCTTTGTTCTTTCTGTGTTAAACTGACACGTCTCGTTTGTTCAGAGACTGTAGTGCTCGTAAATGTAATAAAAATATTATTAGACCTTTTAAATGTTCTTCCGCATTTCTTCCTCGTTCTTGGGAACTTGTTGTCATAGGGTTACATTTTTAAAATGCATCAAGGTGTCCTCAACTGTTTTATTTTTGTTTGTTTTTTTCTCCACGGTCATATTTTGTGTCTTTTATATTAAGTGTATTGCAGGTGTGTTGTTTTATTGATGATTGTGTCCCCTTTTCCCACCTTCTACTCTCCCACTTTTCCACAGCTTTACACGCCCATTTTTTGAGACTTGTTCAACTCAGAGGTGTGAACGACTAGACTAAAACAGGGGGATTTCATGACACTTTTAAAGAGCAAACAGTAATTGCCCACTTCTTCAGTGAACATGGTTCCTGAAGTATTTTTCCCCACATATATTTTCTAAAGTATATGGGGGTAATATTATAATATTAACAAATACATATATAAAATATTGAAAATATGATATAATTTTACTGATCGCTCTGGTCTTATGGCATGGTTCTTGTTTTCATGGTAACAGCAATGTCATCTCTGATTGGTGGATTTAAGGAGGATCTCCTTTCAGGATTATGGATAGTGTAGTTCTCCCCCCTTGAATTTAGCTATTTAATATGATTTCTAAAGAATATAAAACTTGTCTCACTGCTCACACTTGTCGTCTACCAAAGCCAATATAATCACATATCAAACTTACAGCTCATGTTAGGTCTGATTTGGGTTATCATTATAAATAAATTCTTCTATGAAATGACTTTTGACCTCTAACCAATAGTTTTTCCTTGGCTAAAACAGCATTTGGTTTTCAATGTATACTTGCCCCCTTGCACCAGTATGTACTAGTAGCCCTCGCATGGCCACAGTGGCTGAAAGTTGACTAGTTTAACACTGAGACAAACCCTTGTTTTATATGTCATAGTATGGGGCCGAAATTAAATGGTGGTCCCGGAGGGAAGACCGGCCCACAACATTTCACCAAACACAGGTGATCTCATCTGTAACTCTGGTTGCCTGTTGTGTGCTGAATGTTAGTGTTTGTCTTTAGTAATGATACACAGATGGGTAATAAACACAGACTGATGGAGTATTCTGATTCTAGTCGCAGGAGCCCGTTTAAGAAGGACAGAAGCCCATTTAAGAAGGACAGAAGCCCGTTTAAGAAGGACAGAAGCCCATTTAAGAAGGACAGAAGCCCGTTTAAGAAGGACAGAAGCCCTTTTAAGAAGGACAAAAGCCCTGTCAGGTGAGACACTCATCACTGTCTGCTGTAGTATTGAAGTATTTCCACAAGTTATTCCATAGCCATGCTATTTTAAATTACACTAGATAAGGCATAGCGAAATTAGCCATCTTGGTGTACTTAAAATGAGAAGAAGAACTGAACTGGTAGATGCAGTTATTTTTAAAGTGTCCCTATTATGGTTTTTCGAATATCCCTTTCATGCAGTGTCTAATATAGCTGTTTGTGAATGTAAATGTTCTGCAAAGTTGTAAAGTCGAAAGTGCATGATAAACAAAGTTATTGTCTCCCAAAAGAAAGAATTGACTCTGAACCGCCTTTACGAGTCGTTTTTCATTAGAATCCTACTGCTTTATGGTTCTATGTCACTAGAAGATACATTTGCATAATGCCCGCCAATGTCGTATGCCCGCGAAAAACTTGACCCGCCCTCAAATGTCATTTCACTGAAGACTGCTTCTCAAATCTCGGAGTTCAACGTGGGATTCTCAAAACGCTTGCCCTTGAAAGATGGGTCTGTACCCAATTTATTTGGACTAACTTGCTCCTCAGAATCACAACCTGTAAGTATGAATAATTATTGATGTATATATTTTCTACTGGGTGTTCAAAATACTTAGTTTTGTGTTGTATTTTGTGTAAATTTCCGGCTAATCGTTATTACGGTGTTACTGAAATACTTCTGCTAATCAGCTGTTAGCCACTATTACCTGAAAGTGTGACTATTAATGCAGATTGTCTGTCATTCTTACTACTTTAAGTAAAGATAAAGGATAGAGCAAGATTTGTTTTACAAATGTTTGTTAAATAAGTCATTCACGTTAGTGCTGGGCGAACATGCACCGTTATTGATCCCGCATGTGCACTGCAATAAATTAGAAATATACACATCGATTTGTTGATGGACATACTCTTGTTAATGCTGATGTTGAGGAATTACAGTTGCAACATTTCATAATGTACGTCAAACTGAGTAGTGAATCACTGGGGAACGTCCTGCTCAAATCGTCCTTGCGATGGAGGTTCGGGTTGAATAACCAGTTCTTCCAATGTTTCATCATCGGACTTGCGCTCAGATTGATATGGTAAAATCGCTACTTTCATCGTTGCGGTAGGAAGCCTCCGGACAGAGCTGACGTTCAACTTTAAAAGGTTTTAGAGGTTAATCTTTCACCTTCTGTCTCACAGTAATACTGTACGTCAAGTCGACTGCTCTCTGTAATCTTGCTATAAGCTCTAGGTTGTTTCATTGATTAAATGCATTAATGTTGTTCAAAATAGGCTAATCAATAAAAAGAAAATGTCTTTTTAAAAGAGTATATTCCAGGCCATTTGGCCTGACATGAAAAGGTTTTAAAAGGTTTTTGTCTTGTTAAAAATCATAGACCGAAAAATAATTACATTGTTATAGTATACTATGTTAACTTTATTAACTTGATTCACTCACAAAGAGTTGATCTGAGTTTTGTATCATATTTACTATAAAATCTTATTTGATATCAAAATTAAGGGCTATATAGATCTACATAAATGTGTCGTTGATTAAATTAATTAATGTTGTTCAAAATTGTCTAAAAGTACACAAATACACAATGTATTAATTTAATAGAGAATGTTAAGGTCCATTTGGCCTGACATGAAAAAAAGTATAATATAATAATATTTATTAAAGGTGCAGTAAGCCATTGCTGAGACGCTGTTGAAAGTGGATCGGACCGAGCACCACAACACGCATGTAGCCAATCAGCAGTGATTGTGTCCACTCATGATGGTGGAAGAGAGAGAGTGAACAAGAGGGAGATCTGAAGAAAGACTGTAGAAAGAGAGATGGTTGAGAGACATTACAAAAAATAAGATTACCTGTGTGTTGGATTATGCAGAACTCAGAACATGATTTTTATGTCTATGCAGTATCTTGTAGCCAAGAGATATGAATTCAAACCTAGTAGTTTATATTACACTTAAAAAACTTTATCAAATGGCCATGATCTTTGTTTTATGATTACAGAATGGCTTATGTCATGGGAATGTCCATGAGAGGTTCATTTGCGGTCATAAGCTTTATTTCCAGAGAGAATGATTTGCGTTTCAGTGGTTGACACCTGTGTGTTTCTTTAAACAGGCAACCAATAGATAATCTGAGCCCAGAGGAGAGAGACGCCCGTACAGTGTTCTGCATGCAGCTCGCTGCCAGAATTAGACCCAGAGATCTGGAAGAATTCTTCTCCGCAGTGGGAAAAGTATGATGCCTCAGATTAAAGCACACTTGGTTCCTATTTTTGGTTAATTTTTCTCCCCATTTACTGATATTAAATGACGGATACATCACCTGACCGCTTTTATATCCATCTTTTAAGGTCCGTGACGTAAGGATGATCTCGGATAGAAACTCTCGGAGGTCAAAGGGCATTGCCTATATTGAGTTTGTGGAGGCCACATCAGTACCGCTGGCAATCGGCCTGACGGGGCAGAGAGTTCTGGGAGTGCCTATCATAGTCCAGGCTTCGCAGGTCAGAGCATCAACACAATTCAAATCCACGGTCTGATTACTAATTCACTGCATGTTAATCATTTTGTTGAATTGTTTGCATATTTCAGGCTGAGAAGAACAGGGCCGCAGCCATGGCCAGCATGCTCCAGAGAGGTGGTGCAGGGCCCATGCGGCTGTACGTGGGCTCCCTGCACTTCAATATTACTGAGGACATGCTCAGGGGTATCTTTGAGCCGTTCGGAAAGGTGTGGTTGGCTTTTGAAATGGTTTTGCATGCATAAAACTAACAGTAAGTGAATCTGCTAATCAGTCTGAGTTATTTGTCTCATTTCAGATTGAAGGCATCCAGCTAATGATGGACAGTGAGACAGGCAGGTCGAAAGGATACGGCTTCATATCAGTGAGTTCATCAAAATGCAAATTTACTAATGATAAAGTGGCCATATGCTACATTTTATTTATCTAACTTACTAGTCAGTCAGTTGATGACTAGTCGAAAATTCTGGTCCTTCCCTATTGGTCCTTCGTGGTTGTGATTTGGTGAAAGAATATAATTGCAGTTTTTCACATTTTCTAAAAATTATGATTGCAGTGGTTTTCAAAAAATAATCTCCAGGTTTGCTGTGCTTGTTTGTGAGCTGCACAATTTGACCAAAAATGTCTGTTTATATATTTATATGACCATTATTATTATTAATAATAAATATTATTATTATTGAACAAAATAAGAAATATTACTATTGTAAAATTTAAGAAATTTGAGATAATATAATAATTTTATTTTACAGTAAATTACAATACTGTGTCTTCAATGCTATTATAATTTCCTTATTTTCTAACTATAATTGTTCAAGCTTTTATTTTGGCTGCAAAACTGCAGGTGGTTCTTAAATCTTCTCTTTTTGTTGATTACATCCTGTTTATAAGTACTTCTCATTACAGTGTATATGCATATGTAGCGCATATATTTGTTTAATTAAATCCCAACCTTTGTGATTTAACAATTCCACCATCATATTAAGGTCTTGGATTTATTATTAATTGTTTAGCCCTAGTTGTGAGGCCATTTCTGAATGACCAATTTCTGTAGCTTTTTTTTATTTTTATTTTAATAAATCTTCTGACTTTCATTTCAAAAAGACAAGGACAGTTCTATTTCACCATTCCCATGCTGATTGGCTGTCTTTTTGTGCAGTTTGCAGATGCAGAATGTGCAAAAAAAGCCCTGGAGCAGCTAAATGGTTTTGAGCTTGCGGGGCGGCCAATGAAGGTGGGTCATGTTACAGAGCGTTCGGATGCGTCCTCGGCCAGCTCTTTCTTGGACAATGATGAACTGGAGAGAACTGGCATTGACTTGGGCACGACGGGTCGTCTTCAGCTGATGGCAAGACTCGCAGAAGGTACAGATTGAACCCTACGTGTTACTGTCTCTCAGATGTGCCAATGACTGTTTCAACCTACTTTGCATTTATTATTCCAAGTGATATTGCATTGTTGTAAACTCATTGAAATGTGTCTGGGATGTTTTTAGGCACAGGACTGCAGATTCCTGCCGCTGCCAAGCATGCCTTACAGATGAGCGGCTCTGTGACATTTGGAAATCTGGCAAATGGTGTGTATTTGAGTCATTTTCATATTCCTATCTTAGAATCCATTGAATGTGCTGTGTACCTTGATCTAAATGTCTTGATCTAAACTAAAGCAAAATCTGGTCATATGACAGATGCCACCGAGTAACCATGTCAAATTGCACCTTTCACTTTAATATAAACCTTCATCAGAGAAAACAGATACACAGATCTTCATCAACCTCATTGTACTTATATCTCATTCATAAAAGACAGGACAGATTCTAAAATCCCAGTGAGGCTTTGCGACTTAACATATTGAAATAAAATATGATCCTATGTGTCTGATGTGATTAATTTAAAGTGCACTGAGGCCTTGAGAATTTGTCTCCGGAGGAGATTTGATAAATCCAAACAGACCTTGTTGACCTGCTGTCCTGTTCCCACCAATTATTTGTTCTTTAGAAGGCTTAACAGTCCAATTTTGTGAGAGTGACAGTTATTTCAAGAGCCCTATTTCCCGATTCGCATAATATACAGTGTTTAGCATAAGTGAACACACCCATGCTAAATTTGACTAAAAAGAGAAATAAAAACTCATCTTTTGGAAATTGATCTTAATGCCTTAATTTAAAAAAAATGAGGAAAAATCCAACCTTTAAGGACACCAATTTTCTTTGTGAATGATTAATGTATCGTAAATAAATAAATGTTCTTCCTTAAAATACAGGGGGCATAAGTAAAATAGTCCCACATCATCACATACCCTTCACCATACCTAGAGATTGGCATGGTTTTATTTCAGTTAGCCTAATAGCTGGTTTGATTTGCATTAAGAGATGATCTTATGGAAAGTACCCCATGCCAATCTCTAGGTATGGTGAAGGGTATGTGATGATGAGGGGCTGTGATGATGAGGGGCTATTTTAATTCCAAAGGCCAAGGGAACTTTATCAGGATGCATAGTATCCTGCATCCATGAAATAACTGGTCTTTCAAAATAAAACTCTGCCTGCCTCTATGGGAATTTAACATAGGGGTGACCTGACTTATGCACCCTGTATTTTAAAGCTGCAGTCCGTAGCTTTTCCTCTTTGTCGCCATCTCTCTGTTCGAAATCTGTAACTGCAGTGATTCCCGGAATTATCATCTTTACGTGGGTTGTAAATCGGCATGAAACAGCGCGGATGAACACAGTGCTTTGAGGCGAGTGGTGCTGTCAGTCACCGCGCTGTGTGGATACCGTCATACAGAATCACAGATTCACTTTTTGAAAGTTTGACCAACATAAGAATTTTCATAAGAAAATGTCTTCTGAACAAGTAACATCCATTTTTGTTCTGACCAACTAAGGGGGGAAAAGCATTCGACATGATAAGCTTCGTTAGATTTAATCAACGCGATTTACAGCAACCGTGCAAATTATAGCCTACTTTGTTCTCAAATTGTTCATGTTAACAACATCAGGATTGCGTGACTAATGTTAAATTTAATGTGTTTTATGGTTACCTGTGTAGTTCAGAATTCATATTCTCCATAATAGCAAAACGAGAAAGGCACAACCAAGGAAACTCCATAACTGTGTGAATTAAGAAAACGTACTGTTACACGATTGAACTATTGAAATGTCTTACTTGTTCAGCAGAAAAAAGCCGTCTCTTCTTCCGTTTTGAACCCCTTCAAAACACGGAGTTCACGCACTTTTCAAAAGCCCCGCCGATGTTTAAATCCTTGTGTTCGCATGAGACGGTTTCTTTCTCTTTCTCTAGCCACCTTAAATCCGAAGTACGAAGTCTTTTGGGTTTTATAACTGCTGAATCTCCAGTTGACACTGATGATTGTTGTTTGGATCTTTCTGGATGCCATAAGTTTAATTATGTAAAGTGCTGCGAGAAAAGCCTATACATCTAAACATCTCGTCACGCGCAGTATAGCCGGCTAGCCGAAACTCCTTCTTTATGTGTGACGCAAAGACATGCTCGAATTTCCCGCGGAAACCCACCAGTACCACTGGAATTAAAATCATTATTACAAGCTAACCGTTTTGAATCTAGCTATGGCAAGCAGATAGTTTTGACCACTGGCAGAATATGTTTTTTTTTAATATAATTATTTTGGATTATTTTTAACTTAAAAAAGTTACGGACAGCAGCTTTAAGGAAGAACATTTATTTATTTATGATACATTATTCATTTCATTCACAAATAAATTTTTTTTTAATTAAGGCCTTAAGATCAATTTCCAAAAGATGATTTTTTTTATTCCTCTTTTTAGTCAACTTTAGCATCGGTGTGTTCACTTATGCTAAGCACTGTATGCACCTACAATATGATGCTTAACTGTGATAGTGACAGTTATTTGTGTTTTTGTGCCACTTACAGCCTCATCCGCACCTCCTCTTCTTCCCAATCACGGGATGAACCAAGCTATGAACCTTCCAACCCAGCCTCTGGCCACACATTGTTTACAGCTCTCCAACATGTTCAGTCCACAGATGTGAGTTGTACTAATTATTAAAACGTTCCTTCCTTTTCCTTGGTGTATGTGATGTCAAATAATATAAGTCCTGGTTGAAAAAATAAACTTCTTGATGCGTTGCTTTGTAGGGAAAACGAACCTGGCTGGGACATGGAGATACAGGATGATGTCATCGAAGAGTGCAAAAAACATGGAGGAGTTGTTCACATATACGTCGACAAGAACTCTGCTGAAGTAAGTGATCACCTTTATACAGTGGCTACACTGTCTACACACCCCTGTTAAAATTCCATTGTTTTTAGTACAAAATTTAAACTCTGGATGGTTTAAGACTTACTACTTGCTTCTTCTTTTTTAAATAAAAAATGTAAGCGATAAATTACCTAACAATTTATACTAAATTGCTACACCTTTTGCGTTCGGATCTGTTTTTTTCCTTCCCACGGGGACTGCATTTTGCTTATAAACATGCTTGCGCATGTGCACACACACACACACACACTCACAATAATTCTGAAATTAAAATAAAATGACAAATTAAATAAATGTATGTTTGTAAATCAGGAGTTCTTAGACCAAAAATCTAAGAATTAAAAGAATTGAAAATATGAAAACAAAAGCACATTTCATTGTGATCCCCCCCCCCCAATTTCAATTATTTTACTTCAATGAAAGGTTAGATTTTTGTACATTTTTGGAATGAAATATCAAAAGGATTTACAATGCAGATTTATTTATAAATAATCAGCCATCTTTGATCATATTTACCAAGGGTGCCAATAATTCTGAGCGAGTGTGAGTGTGATGGGTAAGTGTAAGGGGACAGTTTGGACAGTATAAAAACCATTACATCTATAGTGAGTCCCCACAAAGATAGCGAACCAGAAGTGTGTTTTTACACCCTTACATTTTAGGGCTACATTTAAGATTATCAAAGCCATTTCTTTTTTATTCCCCCAATATGACAAATCCTCACTTTTGCTTTTGCAGGGAAATGTTTATGTAAAATGTCCAACCATCCCAGTCGCAATGTCGGTTGTCAGCGCTCTGCACGGGCGGTGGTTTGCAGGTAAGCCTGTCCCATTTTCTCCCATCTACCAAGTTTTTTTCTATATAGGACTGCTTACATGGGCTGTGTGTGACATTAATCGCAATCTCTTTCCTTTTTACAGGTAAAATGATCACAGCTGCCTACGTGCCCCTCCCTACATACCATAACCTGTTTCCAGACGCTGCCACAGCCACAGAGCTCCTGAGGCCCATGAACCGGTGATCCAGCCCGTCGCTTCGGATCGGACCCCTTCCACCTACTGACCCTGCTTCATCTGGAACCCGTGCATCTGTACCCCTTCCCAAATGAACTGCTTGTGGGCCTGAGACAGTCCTGTCATTGAGGGCCGCTTAATGTATGAAGTTAGATTTCACAGTTGGACTGCATTTTCAGTCTTGTAATTGCAAAAGCAAACTTCAGACCAGCTCTCAGCTTTATGTACAGTGGTGTATTGATAAGTGAAAACCTGTAACACCGTCACCCTCTCTAGATGAGTTCTTGACTCTTGGAAACCAGTTTTGAAGATTCTGGGTTTTTTTTAAAAGGTATTTTACCTTCTTTGTTTGTTTTTGTAAGGATAGAAAGAAGGTTTCTTCTGCTGTTTGGTCGTCAAGTCAAGAAAGTTTTCATTGATCTTCATCTTTTCAAGACAGACATTGTGTTGTGAACTATTAGTACCGGTACATTTTTTTTCATTCTGTTTCACTTTTAAACAACAAAAGACTACCAAAAAAATTTGAATTGTTTTTGTTTCTTCTTTCTGGAGAGAGTCTACTCAAGCTGTTTAGCTTTCTAAAACAACGTTGAATTTATAACTTTTCATTATCAAGAATTGATTTTTCTAAAAATCTTCTACGATTAAATGACTTTCACAACACTGTGTAAAAATGAGTTTTGTCTTTGTATTCATGATGTTATGACGTGTTGGTAGACCAGATCCAGTTTTATTAAGAGCAGAACACCTCTGGAGGGAGCTGTTAGGTTGTTTTACAATCTGGTTAATTGAATAATGAAGTTTTCGTAAGTATAGAAGGGATAGTTCACCCAAAAAATACAATTCTATCATCACTTAAAGGTAGGGTAGGCAATTTTTTTCATAAGCACTTTGTTATTCTGGTTGAAACTCTTTTCACGTCCTGATAGCAATCAATAATAAAAGTACATACATCTTCTGTGGAAGTCTCAGGACCAAAAAAGATTCGTCCAATCATTGCATCCGGTCCAAATGCAATGACACGATGTCCTTGACTCTTGCTGCCTGTCGACGTATGTATTTCCATACCTCCTCGCACCCTGCTCACGCAAACATCACACGTCATCAGCGTGTTCAATGAGGTTATCCAGAGTTGAAGGCACAGAGTGCCAGAAACAAACAGCAGGAAACGTTTACAGTTCCTCCTCAACCAAAACAATGAGCTTATGCTGCGTTCACGCCATGTCGTAACTGTAATTAAGAGATGGGAACCAGTGACGTTTTACCCGGAGCTGTTCACTTCCTCGGACTTAGATTTACGCATTCCTATGCCAACACTATCAACACCGAAATGAAAATGCAGCAGTCAGAGGCCTGTTCCATAAAACAATTTAGGCCAGGCTTTTTTCAGTTAGTCTGACTCATTGTCAGTTGATTTGGTTCCATAATGCAAATTTAACACTGCTCAAAAAGATTTTAAAAACAAGTTCATCTGAGCTCAGTAATTAGCCTATATTAGCATACACATGATTTACGATATTACAATAGTCCCTTTACAGTTACTGCTACCATAAAAATACACTTACTTAAAGGTTTAAAATTCTACATAAGGTACATTTAATGTTCAACAACAAATATTTTAGCTAAATGTATATTTTAGTCAGAATTATTGGATTCCGTTTGGCGTGCACTGGCACACGTTCACTGTGAAGTTTAGCAGTATAATGGAAATATTTGCATAACTTTATAATATACCTGTGAAATGTAAGTTATGCACTGAGGAACACAGCATTTTTCAAATGCATTAAACAGCACAAAACATATATAGCTCTGTAAGTTGTTTACATTCATTATTTATAGTAATGTTATGTGCTTTGAATCATAAGGTAATGTAACACCGTCTCTAATGACGCTTTGCAGACTGCTGTGCGTGACCTGTGTGTTCATGTGTTTTGGAGGAGATGTGGCTTTGTAGACGCTCTGAAGGGAGGGTGGGATCTAATGCTTTCAAAGCTAGCTTGCAATTGCTTGCCGCTAGGAAATTGCCTACCCTACCTTTAATGAAATATGTCAAGTTTGGAATGACTGTTGTTCCAAACTTACTGATATGACTTACTTTTTTTTTTTTTTTTTCATACAATGAATGATCAGAAGTGACCAAAGCTGTTTGGTTACCAACATAATATAAAAAAATATCATCTTCTGTAGAAAAACTAAATAAGAAAGTAAGTCATATGGTTTTGGAATGACATGAGTTGTATATGACATCATTTTAATTTTTGGGTGAACTATCCTTTTAAAGTCACCAGGAGATCAAAATGGACAATTCTTTTTACTTTTTCCTTTTCTTTTTTATTGGAATATTGCAGTATTTATTATAAATGATTTATCCATATTATGACATATTAATATACTTTTTTTTTTTCTCATGTGCCCTCGTAATCTTTAATCAAAATAACTTCCCTTTCTCTCTTTAAGTGATTTCTCTTCTCTGATGATGTGTTCACCGGCTCGAGGGTGGGACCTGTCACTCACATGACATCACAGCAATAGCAAACAACAATGATCCAATCAATTTCCAATGGACAAATTTCACTTCTATAAATGTCACAATAAGGAAGAAAAGACTATCACGACTTCTGTATCATGCCGACTTTAAAACACTGTCTTTCATTTATTAATTTATTGCGTATATGAAGTGTAAAATTATATGACAAAAAAAACTTTTTTTTTTATTCTATTAGTATTTTCAACATTTTTAGATATTAAGACCAAACCTTGATAGTTTTTCCAATCATTAATATTAAAAACTATCAAAAATGATTATCAACATTTTTCTAGTATAGCCTTTATAGCAAATATACAATATTTTCTTTTATCTTCTTAAAAGTAGCCACGTTTTATCTAGAATCTAGATGAGAGCTCTGCATACTCTTGAATGAACTCGCACTCCTTTAGTCATTTCGAAGGTGCAGTGAGTTACTATCTTATATTGCATCTTGAACTTTAATATTAACCTTAATCAGAGAAAACAGTTTAATATCTCAACATATATAAACATTATAGAAATGTAGCCCTCTATCAACAACTCGAGAGTCATAATGGAGCTTTGAGGCTTAATGAAATATTGCATATCTTAAAGGTGGTTAATTTGATTTATTTGAGGTGCACTGAAACCTTGGGAATTTGCCTCAGGTGGTTGTTAAAATCTGACAAATCTGAGCTGTTAAAGCCAAACCTACTCTTCTGCCAAATCCCTGGATGAACCAGCTCAGCCTTAGGCATTATTCCAACTTTCCCAGACAACATAATATCAAATGGGACATGTCCTGGCTGAACGAAAGTTGTAGCAATTTTTTTTTCTTTTTTCTGTGTGAGCCAGATATTGTATATGTGTGAATATGCTGCAATGCCATTAAACCTTTCAGCCAATCAGAATCAAGAAATTCATATAAACTTAAAGCGATTGTCCACCCAAAAATTAAAACTCAGTCATAATTTGCACACCCTCAAGACATTCCAATCTATGTATGACTTTCTTAGTTCTTCAGTGGAACATAAAAGAAGATATTTCGAAAAATGTTGGTTACCAAACCAAACCACAAAAAAAAAAAAACACTGAGATATTTCTTAAAATATGTTCTTTTTGAATCAGAAACGTCAGTGGACCAGCGGACTGGAGTTCTGAGACCCTACAGACCTTGACACAACAGCCAGGTTGGTTTTGGCACAGTGTATCTGCCTTTGAGGAATCTGCTCCCCATCTGTGATAGTAAATCAAATGAGAAAATAAATCGGCCGGACCTCAGACACACCTTATGATCTGCCAGTCAATCTGCGTCATCTCAGTCCGAAAAAAAAAAAATGTGTATCTTATGTTGAGAGTATAGAGGCAGCTTCATTTTCCAAGTCTGATGAAATTGCTAAATCTTCTTATGCTTAAATGGTTTCCATCCATATAGATTTTTTAAATTAGATTATTACTACTGCTACTATTTCTAATAATACATTATATGTATTAATTGTTTTATTCAATCAATCTACAATTTGATTTAAATTTTTGTTGTAGGCTAACTTTTAAACTCATTTGAATAGCATTTATTTAAAAAGTTACATTAATTAAGTTACTTGTGGATACTGTTAGTTTATTGATATTCATAGAAAATCATTGACCTGTAATAAAGAAAACATAACCAATTAAATTGAAACCTGTGAATATCCTTATGAAAAAGAAGTACACTTTAGCATATAAAAAGAGTAGGCCTACTTATTACGGAAATAGTACAATTTAAAAGAATATACTTAATTGCAAATAGATATGGCATTAGGTGTCCGAAAACATTTAAATCAGTTTGTTAAGTTAACATGTTTTATTAGTTTAAATTTATATTAAATGCAATTAGCTGAACCTACTGTGCTTTTTGACCCACTTAAGTTGGACTTAAGTACATCTTTATATGCAATTTTTTAATTCTAATATCTTCTAATATAATTTGGTTAAATTGTGTACTGCCAAAAAGCATTCATGGTCAATTTAATGTAGGCCTAATTTCCAATTAAACATTTGTAATAATGAAGTTGCAAATTAGCACATTTGAAATGTATTTACTGTAAATGCAATATCAAATAAAACTACAGTTAAACATTATAATAAAGTATTTTACATGATGCTTTAGTCAACATCGTGTATCTCTTTAAAGCTCAACAAAACGTTATAAAAAAATATGATTTAAAGTCCCCCTGTGGTGAAACTCAAGTTTTCAATATTGTTTATGTCTATGTGGTGTTTTTAATATGCTTTAAGACAAACCATGCAAATTCATCTCAACAACACTGTTAAGCATTTTCTCCTTAAAACTGCAGTGAACCAAAGACAGTCTCAAAAACGCAGTTTTAAATCGCTGGTGTTTCTGACGTCACAAACTTCCTTGTAACCAATCACGTCAGCGTGTGATCGTCAAGGAGTGGATCTCTGAGCTGGCGTGAGTGAGTGGAGGCGGGGCTAATTTGCAAATTCATAGAACTGTGTTGAGATGAGGGTGTACATTCAAGTTACATTTAAGCTATTTTAAGGCATGAAGAAATTTTTTTCAAGGGGAAAAAAACGTTTAAGTAACATGTAATTTTGGTGTTCAAAGATGAGTTTTAAGGGATACAATTATTGAGTAGGCCTACAGGGGGACTTTAAAATGTATTTTAAGGTAAAACTTTTAATTAGACATTATATCCCTTAAAAAAAGTAGTCTATAGCCTATAAGAAACAGTCATGAAAGTGGGCTACTCTTTTTAAAGGAGAACTCCGGTCAATTTTAACATTGAGCTCATTTTTTTGTACATTTGGAGTGCTGTCAGTACAGACAAAAACGACAAAAATCGGTGTTGCCTACACCGTGTTATCCTCTTTAAAATTCGCACCCTGTTGACTTCAATGGGGCAAGTTCTAAACCTGCTTTTAGCCTCTTAACATCCTTAATGTGTCATTACAAGTGCACAGCCATGTGAGTGGTGTTATTAAGTAATATAATATAGTAATATAACTAACGATCGCGCGCGCGAACTCGACAATCGACTACTGTGGACTTCGAACGAAACCAGGAAGTAAATACAGGTATGTGAGCTGGCTGAATAAACATCATTTTTATTAATATCTTTCACATCTATTGCAGTCAGATTGACTGTGGTCACTCTTAATAACACCACTCACATGGCTGTGCACTTGTAATGACAAATCAAGGATGTTAAGAGGCTAAAAGCAGGTTTAGAACTTCCCCCATTGAAGTCAACAGGGTGCGAATTTTAAAAAGAGGATAACACGGTGTAGGCAACACTGATTTTTGTCGTTTTTGTCTGTACTGACAGCACTCCAAATGTACAAAAAAAATGAGCTCAATGTTAAAATTGACCGGAGTTCTCCTTTAAGCTCACTTCAGTGGCCTTTCATTTCAGTAACATATCTGCAAGCACATTTAAAAAAAGATGGGTATTAGTACAAAATATTGTATTAAATTATTCATCTTACTTTATAAGCTATTTGAACAGAATGTGCGAGACTTCTGAATCACCGCATTAGGTAAATAACTAGAAGAATAACAAAAGTTTGCTACCAGCAATATCAAACAGCATAACGGACTGTTTTTGTATAGCTACAGCTAAAGTAATTGGAAGTGACAGGCTGATGGGAAGCCTTGCACATTTAACGTTAAAAAATAATGTGGAAATGCCTAAATCCCCGAAATCCGTCGGTGAAAGGCCACTTCCTTTTTTATACAATCTAATGAGCAAACTAAAAGATATTCACAGCATTGTGTTTGACAATGTTATAGAGTTGACGTGGGCTATATTTAAGACCTCTAGAGGGAGCTGTGAGTCTGATTTAGGCTGGTCAAGTGCGTAGTGTTTGAAAAAATGCAAAACCACATTTGTCTGGCTGAAAAATGTTTTGAAATAACATTAAAGACACTCATCTTAAGTTTCTTTCTAGTCAAATTGTGCTGATTTGCATAAGTGCACGCAGAATATTTCATGGCTGTTTGTCATTCATTCTGTGCTTGTTCTTGAGCAATTTGGGAAACAAATCAGTGTCAATCCGAAATATTAGGCATACCAGAAGGATGTTTAAAACTAGGAGCTTAAGAAGTGGTCAACAACAGAGTCTCCTAATGGAGAGCCATGAATGGAAAGCCAAACACTGTTTCCCCTTGTGAAAAGGCAACTGACTAGCAGAACAGGAATGCTCTCCAGGAAACCTCAATGTGGGAAACACAAGTGGTTATAAAAAAAAAGAAAAAAAAAAGGACTTTGATGTTCACAGACATCTGTGATGAAGGCTGACCTTGGCAAGAGTGACAAAAAGAAAAGTGTGGGAAAGAAAGAGAATTCATTGCAGAACTAGGTTGGTTGGAACAATTCTCATTTTTTTCATTCTTGTCTTTGGTGCAAGAAATATATTGGCTAATATAAGCCAGCAATGCAAACTTACGTTGTAATAAAATTTATTTGTTAATTTATTTGTGGCAAAAGAGTGTTTTGCATTAATGCCAATCATACTCATGTGGAGATAAGAATGAATGATTTTTATTTTATTCTGCATGTGTAAACAAATGCCACTTACACTGAATACAGCTTAAAAATATTTATATTATATTTTCAAAATATAAATGGTTTTCATTAATTTTGACTAACATTATTAAATGATAACTAAATTATACAAAATTCATTCTAAATTTTAAAATTTAAATTACACTACCTTTCAAACGTAGCCTAATGTTTCTTATTATTATAAATATTGAAAACAGTTGTGCTGGTTTTTTGGTTGTTTTTTTTAAACCGTGATTGCCTACTTTTTTTCTCAGGATTCTTTTTTCCTCCAATGACTTTTGTAATATTATTATAGTCTATACTGTCACGTTTTATCAACAACAACAAAAAAAAAGTATGAGAAGGGGGGTATGAGATGGGAAGACAAAACAAAAGCTGCTGTATCTCATTTCAAAGGCTGTCCTGTCCTCCGGAGGTCGCGTTTGTCGGTCGCATGAGTCATAAAGAATGATTAGGCCTATTAGTAGGGAGGTTAAGTGACTTTTGACTTCAAGTCATGATGCAAAGGTCCCCTTTGGTATGGAAGTACCTTAGGGCCATAGAAATAAATTTATCCTAAGACACAAGTGAGATCACATTTTGTATCTTATATACACACATTTTTTAAAAATGGCCGCCGACCATACTTGAGAGGCCCATATCTTTGCTTCTGTCATAGCTATAATGACAAATTTGGTATCAACGGGTAAATTTTTGTGGTCAAGGAGTCCAATAAAATAGGTTCCAAGACTAAAAAACAATAATGTTGTCCTTAACATGACAATTGGAGGTGAAGTATGCAATTTTTTATTAAAAAACGCATGCCAAACACACAGTCCATTCACAACTTAATAATTTCTTCGTTTAGGTCTGCTTCGCATGCGCCCTTTACAGCACTGGCTGAAGACGTGGGTCCTGCGTCGAGCATGGGCATCCGGTCGTTTACGTCTCAAGGTAACTCAGAACTGTGTCACAGCTCTGGAGCCCTGGAAGGCGGTCGACTGGTATCAGACAGGTGTAAACCTGGGAGTAATCTCTAAACTGATAGTGGTTTCGACAGACGCCTCCAATTCGGGCTGGGGCGCCCTCTATGAGGGCAGACCGACTTTTGGCCTGTGGTCAAGCCAATAAAAGAGCTTGCACATAAACTGTCTAGAGATGAAGGCGGTCGAGAACGCCTTGCGGTTCTTCCTTCCCCTTCTAAAGGGCCACCATGTCCTTGTCCGCACGGACAACATGTCGGTGGTTTCCTACATAAATCGCCAGGGCAGTCTGAGATCACGGAACCTTCATGCACTGGCAGAACGCATCCTTGTATGGGTTCAGCACCCATCACTGGCCCAGCCCATCACTGGCCCAGCCCATCACTGGCGGCTGGGCTGCCCATCACTGGCCCAGCCGCCCTCTCTATGCTTTCCCTCTGATCATGCTGTTACCACAGGTAATCAAGCCTATAAGGGAGAACGGTTCCTGTGTACTTCTAGTAGCTCCGTTCTGGCCGAACCAAGTTTGGTTTCTGGAGCTGATGCAGCTTCAGAGCTTGCCTCCGTGGCCTGTCCCATTGAGGAGAGATCTCCTCTCACAGGCCGGGGGTACGATTTGGCACCCACGACCCGAGCTTTGTGCTCTGCATGTGTGGGCCATCAACGGGTACCCATCAGTCTCCCCGACGGAGTGTTAAACACGATTACGCAAGCTAGAGCGCCCTCTACTAGATGGCTTTATGGTTCCAAGTGGTCAGTGTTCTCAGGTTGGTGCTCAGCTCGCAACCTGGATCCACAAGATTGTGGGGTGTCGGAGGTTCTCTCCTTCCTACAGGAGCTCTTGGATAAGGGTAGATCCCCATCCATGCTCAAGGTATATGTGGCGGCTATTGCTGCGTTTGTCAAACATTCGCATGGCCAGTCACTGGGTAGGAACGACCTTGTAGTCCGCTTCCTCAGGGGAGCTAGAAGGATGAACCCTCCTCGCCCCCCCTCGGACCTTTCCTTGGTCCTGGAGGCCATGAAGGGTGCCCCTTTCGAACCTCTACAGTCTGTGGACCTTAAGTATCTCTCATTGAAAACCGCCTTTCTGGTGGCTATCGCCTCAGTCAAGCTGGTGGGTGACTTACACGCACTTTCTGTTAGTGCGTCGTGCCTTGAGTTTGGGCCTAATGACTCCAAGGTCATCCTCAAACCAAGACATGATTATGTCCCCAAAGTACTTGCCACTCCTTTCAGAGCACAAGTCTCTGTGGATCTGACAGCGAGTCTGACATTCTCTCGTCACAGGCGATTTTTGAGATTCACCTTCGAGGGCCAGGCATATCAATACACAGTCCTACCGTTCGGCCTGTCCCTGGCATCCTGTATATTATGATGTACATGGACGCGGCTCTCGCGCCCCTGAAACTTCAGGGAATGCCAGCTTTGAACTATTTGGACGATTGGCTGATTCTAGCTCGATCTCATTCAGAGCTCATAGAACACAGGACCATATTACTCGAACACCTCGAGAATCTTGGTCTCACAGTCAATTGGGCGAAGAGCCAGGAAATATCCTTTCTGGGCACAGAGCTGAACTCGCTGTCAATGACAGCGCGACTATCGCCAGAGCGCATACTGAACATTGCGGCACTATGGTCCCGCTCAAGAGATTTCAGAAGATGCTGGGCCTCATGGCCTCATCATCATCAGTACTCCAGCTGGGTCTGCTTCGCATGCGCCCACTGCAGTGGTGGCTGAAAGCATGAGTGCCGTCTCAAGCTTGGGCCTCCGATCTGTTTCGCCTCAGGGTCAATCAGAAATGCGTCGCAGCTCTGAAACCTTGGAAGGCGACCGACTGGTACTGGTACCACCGCCTCTTCAATCTGACATTCTCTCTTCGGATCTGACAGCGAGTCTGACGTGAATCTCCTTTGCCTGGTTAGGGCCCTTGGAACGTTCGGCTGCTTTCAGACGGTCAGGACAGCTATTTGTTTCGTTTGGTGGCCGATCTAAAGGTCTAGCTGCCTCGAAACATAGCCTTTCCAGGTGGAAAGTGGACGCTATCTCACTGGCTTATACATCTAAGAGCCTTCGTTGCCCTCTGGGCGTCAGAGCTCATTCCACTAGAGGCATGCCTCTTCATGGGCCTGGTCCAGTGGGATTTCCCTTCACGATATCTGTATGGCGGCAGGCTGGGCCTCTCTGTCTACATTTATAGGGTTCTATAACCTGGAAGTTCCCGCGCTCCAAGCTAGACTGTTGTCAGTTTAGTTTATCCGCTCAGTTCTGCCGGACTCGGTTCCGCGGACTGCAAAGTTTTCAGTTCAGGCAGGCTATTGCCTCCCCTGACTGTTATACCGTGTTAAGCACCCTCTATGCATTTAAGGTAACCACGTTTACCTTATATCATTCTTATTAAGCCCATTCCCAATGTCGGCTTTTTATATCCCCATATCATATGAACTCAGGGCGCTCGCCCTTGGGTCAGTGTTGTGGTAGATTTAGCACGCACGGCGTTTTAAATTGGATTCCCGTAGCGTAAGCTAGCTTACGCAACACGAGAGTACTCTCGTAAGAGAACGTCACGGTTACTAACGTAACCTCGGTTCTCTCTAGAAGAGGGAATGAGTGTTGCGTAACCCTGCCGTGCTTGTGCTACCATCTGGTTTCGCTTCAGTCGATGAAAACCAAGGAGCATCTTATCGAGCTCTGGCTTATATAGGCATAAGCCACGCCCATTCGCCCACTCATTGGTGCTTACGTCACGAGCAGTGCCTCGATAGGTTGCAGCAGTTGCCGCATAGCATCCAATAGGCGCGCGAGCTGCCTCGCCTAGGTCTGCTAGCTGCAGCAAGTGTGTTTTAAATTAATACAAATTATAAGGATAATTTTTGGCTTCAGTATTCTCGAGAAAAGAGGTTTTCCCTCTAAGGTTTTTTTTTCCATAGTCAACTAGCTAGCTATTTATTAGTTATCTAACATTAAAAAAAAATATATATTTAATGAGAAAGTCATACGAACCTCAAAGTGTTAACCTGTCACCTCTGACCTTCAACAGCTGTTACAGCTCCTGGTGCAGATGGGATGTGTTGTTGCAGGAACTGATATGCTATAGGCTACTCCTGACTGGTCGAAATCTCATGCTACTTAGGACAAATGTAATGTACAGAAGTAGCTGCACTGCTTAAATACAAAATTAAAGTTTTTGAACGAAAAGATAAGTAAAGTCACTCTGATGACAATTTTTATGTGAAATGTGCATATTTACCCCCAATTGTCATGGTATGGGGAAAATTATTATTTTTTTAAACTTGAAACCAATTTTATTGGATTCCTTGACCCCAAGAATGTACACTTTGACACCAAATTTGTCATTATAGCGATAACAGAAGCAAAGATATGGGCTCTAGAGTATTTTCGGCGCATTGGCGGCCATTTTTGAAAAAACATGTTTATTTCTGATACAAAGTGTGATCTCACTTGTGTCTTAGGATAAATTTATTTGTATGACCCTAAGGTACTTCCATACCAAAGGAGACCTTTGCATCATGACTTGAAGTCAAAGGCCTATTTTTTGGGCTTAACCTCCCTACTATATTTCAGAAAAGTAACCATAAACCAAAATTGTTAAATTGTTGTAATTTGTTTCTGAGTTTGGAATGTAGGCCTAGTGGTCAGTTAACTGAAATGAAGCAGCCTCAATGATGCACGCATGTGGCCAACAAATGCGACCTCCGCAGGACGCAGCCTTCGCAATGAGACACAGGTATGTCAATGCTTTTCGCATTCTCTCGCAAATCTTTTGCGTTCCTCCGAGAAACTTTGCGTTCCCTTGCAAAAATGTTTGCATTCCCCCGTTCGCCTGCAAAACTTTCGAGTTCTTTGTGACCGAACCTTTTGCGAGAGAATGCAATATGTTTTTGTGATTGTGTAAATGTCAAGTGTAGTTTCATTTTCATTGACTTTTAGTTTGTCATTGTTTTCCTGTTCCCTTTTCCTGTTCCGATCACCTAATTCTGCATCCAAATTAGTAAATCCATCCCAAATAGTAATTGTGTCCCAAATCAGCATATGTTGGTAATGAACATTCCAAAGGAAAAAGTGGTTTGAGTGATCAATAATCAGTGTCTAACCTGACGAAAAGGTATTTTTATTCAGTCCCAGACAGCAACATAGTGTCTGCCCAGATCCGGCCCACATCTGGTAGGCCTACACGTGGAATCCACACGTGTGGATTATCCACATCATATTTCATCTGTATATTCTGCAACAAATCTCGTAATTACAGTAATTTCAACATGGTGTGAATGCACCTCTATGCTGTGTTCATGCCATGTCGTAATTACTGCAATTTCGAGATCACAATAAATGACGTTCTACTCTGAGCTGGAATTATGTGTTTTAATGGCAACAGTGGTCAGGTGGTACAAGTAAGAGCTCTCAGAAAATTCCCAGTTTGCAAGTTGTAATTACGACATGAACGCTTTTAACAAGTTGAAATCTGTTCAGTCAATAATTACAGTAATTATGACATGGCGTGAATGCACCTTTAAATTAAAGTGAATGTGGAGGATTTTAACTGTGACAAGATGATTGACATGGTAGTTTAAATGGTGACAGGATGCACGTAACTAAGTATAAGTCAAGTCAAGTCACATTTATTTATACAACGTTTTTTACAATACAGATTGTTTCAAAGCAGCTTTACTGATAACAGGAGATAACAGGAAAATAATACCAAAAAGTTTGTTTCCAGAAGAAAATAGCGTCACAGTCCAGCTTAAGTAAGTTCAGTGATGTTTAATTTTTGTTTTTAAAAAAAGTTATTAATTTAGTTCATTTATATATATATATGGCCACTCTGGAGTAAACCGGGATGTCATCGTCCAGCTCAGTTCAGTTCTTGTATAATAGTGTCAATGCAAGCAGATCAATATTATTGTTGAATATTAAATTAACCCCTTAGCTGTCACCCCCCCTTTTGAGAATGGGGGTTAAAATGCACTATTCAAACTTAAATGGTTGTAATTCAAGAATGCTTTGGAATATATACCCAAGTTTGGTCTTGTTTTAAAGAAAACACTCAGCAGATTATTGCTGACGTTAGAACACTTCAAAAAATTAAAGTATGAAAAAGTTATGGAAGTTTAAATTTACAGTAAATCAAATATACTGTACTATATATTTTTTATTTTATATAATATATATTTTACAAAATATTTTTTAGTCTAAAATTACTATAAAATCAAAGCCATAAATCTAACCAAGTTATGTTCCAAATTTGAAGTTGATATCACAAAATTTGAAGTTCCCATGAGATTTTGTTTAGGCGTAGTACCAAAAATAGCCACCGGGTGCCATTGAATTCCATTGAATTTAGTTGTATACATTCTGCCTTAACAAATTAATACATTTCTGTCCAAATATCAATTCTGTCACAAAATTTGGAACCTTGAGACACAGACCTTTCTGACAATATGTGTTTTGTCAAGATTAGAAAAGGTTTTGATCATAAATTATGAAATATAATGATGCCTAAAAGGGGAGGAGCCTGATAAAATAATTTAGAGTACCGTTTCTATGGTAACGCAACGTTCAATTATAAAACGGTTTTCACAGGATGAATTCTGAGTTTATAAGCTTTCAAATGATACCTAATTTATGATAACTGTGATATAATAAAAAAGGCGATAAAAAAGATAATATTATATTTTTGAGGATAATATATATATATATTATCATTTTTAGAGGATAATATTATATTATAATTTTTTATTGAAAAATACTAGATTATATGTTTTATTATGAACTTTTAGCATAAAAACAGAAGTTTCAATCATTAAAAGTGGGTGCATCGACTTTTTGTTACAAAGGTCAGACCTCCTATTATGATGCAGATTTTTTGAGGTGCACTCTTGTCATAAATTCATCAATTACTCTTCCTACATAATTTGTAACACAAAACAGGGGTAGAATATCTATTTAGAAGTCTTTGACCTTTCCAACGATATATAATTTGTCATAATTAGATTAGGATTTAATAGAAATATAGTGAGGTAAAGTTAGGCGTCCCGGTAGCGGGACGGTGACAGTTAAGGGGTTAAATGTTAAATTTAATGTCCCCATAACAAACGCTTGCCTGCTATTCTGATACACACACAAAAGTATGAAATAGTACAGTTGAAAAAAATTTTTAGGGCATAGGACGTAGGTTTTTTTTTTTTTTCAACTAAAATTTTTACATTTGTATGCATTTTGGCCGTTTATTTACACGACAACAGCATTTTGGGGGCCTGAAAATGCAAACTTTTGAAAATGTATTTCAAAGTGCAAGTTTGTAAAAACAATACCGTTATTGTCTCGGTGTAAACTACAAAAACGTAAATTCGAGAAAACGGTGCCATCATGCGCATGCATATTACGTGTACCAGTCTAAGAGCGTGGTGTTTCTTTACAAAGCGGCATCGCCAACTACTGGCCTGGCATGAATAATACAGCATTTTTATTCGTTTTCGCGGATCCGTGTGAACGGGGATCGTTTTGACGATGGTCCCTCTGTACGTAAAAAAACGCAAAGAAAAAACATTTCCGTTTTTAGTACATCGTTGTCGTGTAAATGTTACCAGAGCTGTGCTACTGTTTCTTATTCAGTTATTGTGTGTATTTAAGCCCTCAGTTCTTTCTGTTCATTCTTCGCTGTCATCTTTACTTAAGTGCAGTGCATGTTAACTTACTCCAGCTCCTGAATGTTTCTATTTATTTGGATCTTTCTGTGGAAAGTGTGTTGGACTACTGCATTACACTGTGAATATACCCACTCAGCATCTTTAGAGCAGACCTTCAAATCTCATGCACAAGAAGCTATGTCCTGTTTTTCTGCTTAACAAAAGCTCTTCCTTTTTCGCTTGGATGACTGGCTTGTTGTAATCATTAGCAGACGTCCGAAAATCTCTCCCACATTTCCTTGTTTTTGATTTCGAGAGAAGCCTTTGAGTGTTTAATGCTAAGCCAAACAGTGACACACACTCCAGACAGAAACAAAATGCAAATGAAAACGCCCAAGTGGGTCGACCGGAAACATCCATGTCTGGAATTGTTTTCTTCTGTTCCTTTATAGTATATTATGCTATCCTGCATGGATTTTGGCTTTCTGTGGCTTTGTCCTAAACCACATTAAAGTTCCCATACGCTACACTTAGCCTATATAAAGCAAGCTTAGCAGCGATTTTTGGTTCCCCAAATAACTTTTCAGTGATCAGTTCTTAAAAGAACCATTTTTTTTTCTTAGTGAAGAACATTTTAATAATCTAAAGAACCTTTTTCCACTATAAAGAACCTTTTGTGAATTGCTAAGTTACATGGATGTTAAAGGTTCTTAATGGAACCATTGATGCTATAAAGAATTTTTATTTTAAAAAGTATACAAATCTATAAACGAGCAAAACTGCTCTCCTAAAATAACCTTTTGACCTTTTTTTGGAAAATATGCCAGATATGTTATCTGGAGTATCTTGAGTGTTATCTGGAGTATTTTGACTAATAATTGTTTTCACACAATTTTAGCTCAACCCTTAAACCTCTTTAAAATGTAAAATGTATATGGAAATTGAAGGAAATGTAAAAAAAAAAAAAAAAAAGTTGTGTATTACCAAATGAAGCCTTTACTGTAAGATACTGCCCACATATGAACAATAACAGCATTATACTGACAACTGAAACCAATTTTGAAACAAAATATGATTGACTGATTTACAGGTGCTTTGTGGATTGATGTAACTGTAGCATTACTGAGCATGCAATACTTTGACTTTTCCAGTAGTCCAGAAATAGATGTTTGTAACAATATGCATATTTACATATGTACAAGGCCCAAGGTGTATAACAAATAATTAGAAGTATATCTTAAGTCTGTTTCCTCTGCTGTTGGAAACTTCGTCTGGTGATGTCATGTCGTGGTCTTCCTAAAGCGTAAAGGCTTTTCTCCACTCGAGAATCAGTTAGAAGGCAGTGGAGAGGTGTGAGCCAAGCGCTTTCCGTCGGTCAGTCTGGTCTACACAAGATGAGAAAGGAGAAGCAAGTATATGAGCACATCTGCATTTTTCATAATGTCAACGATCTGAATGCTGAGAGTACTGAGTAGTTTGACAAGACGTTGAGTACAGTGTGTGTGTGTGTGTGTGTAGGTCTATCAGTTTATCATTGTTATAATAATTCATTCTCTAGACTAGAGGCTTGTTTGTCGTTTCATTTTTTTCTTGTCAGTCAAAAATATTTATTTCAAGTACCCCCTTCAATATTTACATTTAATTTAATGCTTTTTGTGTTTTATTTTCATTTTTTAATTATTTATATTTATTTTACATTTTAATAACTTAGTTAATTATTAGCTTTTCATCAAGAACATTCACTGAACGTCCTGCAGTTCCCCAGTTTATGTCAAAATGTTCAACCAAGGTTTTTCTTTTCCTTTTTTTACCTTGTTTTTCATCACTTGCTTGCAATATACAAGATGTTTAATGTCCTTCCAAGGGCATCTGACCTCTACTGATCTCAATTGATTTTGTGCTGAAGATAATATCTGAAATTATGTACATTAAAGTAATAGTTCACTTAAAAACATTCTGTCAACATTTACTCACCCTCAAGTTGTTCCAAAACAAAGATTTCTTTCTTCTGCTGAACACAAAAGAAGATATTTTGAAGAATGTTCATAACCAGACAGTTGATGGGCCCCATTCAATATACAAAAAATACTGTGGAAGTCTATAAGGACCATCAACTGTTTGGTTACTGACATTCTTCAAAATATATATTTTTTTACAACTTGAGGGTGAGTAAATGTTGACAGAATTATTTTTTTTTAAGTGAAGGAATGTATCCTTTAGCATTACCCAAAGTTCATTACTTTCAAATACCAAACCAAGTATCATATTTCTATTCTAAGTATTGGGGGATGTTTATAGGTAGGCTATTCATTTACTTTTATTGTCAATTTTGACATTGATGCAAAATCAAGCAAGGATTAAAAATCAAATACTTACATACTTCCTCTTGGATTTCAAAGTTTTGGACAACTTGTAATCTGTAAAGAGAAATTTAGATTTTTGCTATATGCATAGATTTGTTTTATGTAATAGGTCATACAAAGCATTTAAATATATACAGTGTGTATGCCAACATTAAAACATTGTACAGCAAAAATAGGTAAGATAAAAGACAAAGTTACCCCCAGTCCGATGAAATTCTTGTTCTGTGAAGCTGGCGTTGCAGCTTCTGTTGTGGAAACAGAATTACAGATGAAATTACATGCATGAATGATGTCACACATTCAACAAATACTCTTTTCTTTTTTTACTTCTTGCTTTTTGTTACTCTTTTTAAAACCAGTTACAGTTTAAGTGTGAGGTTCGATGTACTACTATGTAAGCATAGCTGACCTAATGATGATGAATGTAAGATATGAGAAAAATCCTTCACATTTTGTTTGCTTCAAGATATTTCTGCCTCCAGTTTTCCTTTTTAACAAGACAGCTGACATTAATAAATATCTATTCCAAATTCATTTCACGCTATTAAGAGGCCTACAAGCACCGGCCACTGGCAAAAGATCTAGCCTACTAATATAATAAAACATTTTATTTATTTTTTGATTATTATTTATTATTACAATGTGACATTTGAATGGCTGTCAATAGAGAATAATGATTTTTCTGCCAGATGGTGTAGTTACAATATCTACCAGCTGGGGCTAATGGGTTTAACTGACAAGTCAGTGTGTGTACTTAGTGTGCATGACCACATGACAAAAGATTATTAAAACATAATGATTTAAAATGTACTTTAAAGTAAAACTTGTTACAAAACATAGTCATTAAAGTGTACTCTCTACGCATAAGTTGCCTTTTATTTCATTAACATTATCTATACAGTACAGATTTTAAAATATATATAGACCTACACTTTTAGGATTTGAAGTACACAACAAGAACACATTCTACAGAATTAAGTGCACCTCTTTTTCACAAGGGATCCTATTCCAAAGTGGAAAAAGATTGTTTATTTAGATTAGGATATGAACCTTTTAAGCCGAAATTCACAGTCAGACCTGAGGAGCAATGCCTCTATAATCTATAGAGAACTTCAGTAAGGTGATAATAGCATCATGTGGTGCTGCTTTTCGTCAGAGGGAACTAACATATATTGCTAGAGCACCTTCTAAATAACTGACTTATGGCTGTGTTTGAAATCACATACTTTTAGTATGCGAAAAACAGTATGGTATGTTCAAAAATCACAGTACTCATAAAGGAATAAGCAAAATGTACCCGGATGACCTACTACTCCCGGCAAGATACTGAAGTGTGCATACGATGGACACTTTACTATCCTATTTAGACGCTCCGTCTAAACCTCGTATTACCTTCGTATTTCTTTCTGTTTTGAACCATCATTTCTAGTTGTTTATACTACTAAATACATCTTACCCAACATCTCAGATTAACCTTACACCGCTAGCTTCCGTTATTGTTAGCACAACACACTGGTAACTCGCTAGCCTGTTAACGCGCCACCCGTGCGCTCATTTATTTATTTTTTTATTTTCTCTCGCGCGCACGCGCCTTTGAGTTCAGAAAAAGCGCAAGTGAGTAAGAACCAGTCAACAAACACGATGAGTAAGAATCAGTCAACAAACACGGTGAGAAATGTCTTGTCCTGTTATTGTCACCTGTGTCACATGTCATATGTTTAGTATAGCCTTCTCCGATGGCAATATAGGATTTATATCTGATAAATGCAAGGAGACAGTCAGGCTGACGGAGAAGATTTCAGAACTAGAGACACACATACAAACTTTAAATGAGGATGGTAAGAATGCTAGATCTTTAGATAGTATTTTGAATGCATAGTGAACTCTTTACTTCAGCCATGATTCGGTTCCGGCTGAAGTAGAGCCCGTGCAGCCAGGCAGATGGGTAACAGTTAGGGATCGCTGCTCTAGTCGCGGATCAAAGAGCCACTCTTCCGTTCCGATTCCCATAACAAATCGATTTGCCCCACTCAGTGAAACACCCACTGAGAATTCTGTTGATTGTGCCCTGGTATTTGGTGATTCGATCACACGGAACTTGAAAATAGAGACACCAGCCACCATAGTCACATGTTTGCCGAGAGCCAGAGCGCCTGACATCAAAGCAAATTTAAAAGTGCTGGCTAATGCTAATCGTAAATTCTCTAAGATCATTATTCATGTCGGCACTAATGATGTTCGACAATTAAATTTAAAATTAATATTAAAGAGGTGTGTGAACTCGCAAGTACGATGTCAGGCACTGTAATTTGCTCTAGCCCCCTTCCGGTTCGCAGGAGTGATGAGATAGTTAGTAGATTGTGTTCACTAAATCGCTGGTTGTCTGAGTGGTGTCCGCAAAATAATGTAGAATTCATAGACAATTGGAAAAAATTTTGGGGCAAGCCTGACCTGTTGAAAGAGATGGTATTCATCCCTCCTGGGATGGTGTTGCTCTTCTCTCTAGTAATTTGGCTCATAGTCTTAGAGCTAAAACATGACAAATTTGGCACCAGGTCAGGAAGCAGACAGACTGGCTAAACCGACCGTCTGCTAGCGGCCTCGTGTCACCAAGGTCAGATAAATCCCATCACATAGAGGCTCTTTCACCTAGATATCATGTAGAGACTGTGTCTGTTCCCCGAATTTGGATATCCTAAAAACGTCAGATTAAAAATGTAATAGATGTTCAACAAATAAAAAACAGATATAATACAGATGAGCAAATGATAAAGCTTGGGTTGCTGAATATTCGATCCCTTACTTCAAAATCGCTCATAGTTAATGATATGATTTCAGATTGTAATCTAGATGTGCTGTGTTTGACAGAAACCTGGCTAAAACCAAACGATTACATTACTTTAAATGAGTCAACCCCACAAGATTACAGTTATAAACATGAACCTCGTCTGAAAGGCAAAGGGGGAGGTGTTGCTGTAATTTATAGTAATATCTTGAAAACCACTAAGAAATCTAGTTTTAAATATACTTCTTTTGAAGTATTGGTGCTTAATGTAAAAATATATAGTGTGAATGATAAATCACGTTTGAGAATTCTGCTGGCTACTGTATACAGGCCACCAGGGTACCATAAAGATTTTATCAAAGAATTTGCGGACTTTCTATCAGAGTTAGTACTGGCTGCAGATAAAGTACTAATTGTTGGTGATTTTAATATACATGTAGATAATGAAAAAGATGCATTGGGATTGGCATTTAAAGACATTGTAAACTCAATTGGAGCTAGACATCACGTGTCAGGACCTACTAATCGTCATAATCATACTCTAGATCTAATACTATTACATGGAATAGATGTTGATGCCGTTGAAATTCTGCAGCAGAGCGATGACATCTCAGATCATTATCTATTCTAGTCTCATGTAAACTTCACTTAGCCAAAGCAGCAAAGCCGACTCCGTGTTATAAATATGTTAGACCTATAATTTCTGCCACTAAAGATTGCTTTATCAATAATCTTCCTAATCAGTTTCATCATCTCAGCATCCCGGATAGCTTAGAAGAACTCGATATTGTGACAGAAACTTTTAACTCTCTATTTTCCAGGACTTTAGGCGCAGTTGCTCCGTTGCGCTTAAAGAAGATTAAAGAAAATAGTCCAACGCCGTGGTACAACGAGCACACCCAGGCCCTTAAGAGAGCAGCCAGAAAAATGGAGCGTAGCTGGAAGAAAACTAAACTAGAGGTATTTTGGATTTCATGGAAGGAGAGCTCGATTGCATACAGAGAGGCCTTAAAAACTGCTAGATCTGCTTATTTTTCAACCCTATTAGAAGAAAATAAACATAATCCTAGGTATCTATTTGAAACAGTGGCTAAACTAACGAAAAAGAAAGCTTCAAGCCCAGAAGTGTCCAAGCAACACAGCAGTAATGACTTTATGAACTTCTTCACTTATAAGATTGATAATATCAGGGACAAAATTATAACTATGCAACCGTCTACTACAGTATCGCATCAGGGAGTGCATTGTAGTCTCCCTGAGGAAAAATTTGGTTCATTTGCTGCTATAGGAGAGGAAGAATTTTGCAAACTCGTTAATTCATCTAAATCAACAACTTGTATGTTAGTGTCACGGTGTGGGTTCATGTCTTGCTCCTGTCTGTCTTGTGTTCCCCCCATTATTGTGTATTTGGTTTAGTCCTGTCTAGTTTTCCCGCTCCTCGTTTGTGTTCATGTTTTCCACCTGTGTTCTTAGTTAATTGCCCAGCTGTGTCTTGTTTCACTCACCCGGTCCTCTGTATTTAAGCCCTGTGTTTTAGTTTGGTCCTTGTGAGTTCTTAATGTTGTAATGGTTGCTGTTTCCGTGTTCCTGGTCTGAGTTTCTTTCTTTCTTTTGTTTGTTTGTTTTGTTAATAAATGTGCTTGCAATTGGATTCACTTCTCGCTTAATTCTTCCCGCTTCATTCTTCCCGCATCGTTACAGTTAGACCCTATTCCGACTAAGCTACTGAAAGAGATGCTTCCGGATGTCATAGATCCTCTTCTTAATATCATTAATTCGTCTTTGTCTCTAGGATACGTGCCAAAAACCTTTAAGCTGGCTATGATAAAACCGCTTGTTAAAAAAACGCAACTTGATCATACAAAATTAGTCAATTACAGGCCGATCTCGAACCTGCCTTTTCTGTCAAAGATACTTGAAAAAGCAGTATCCTTACAACTGTGTTCCTTTCTTGAAAGAAATGATATCTGCGAGGATTTTCAGTCCGGATTTAGACCATACCATAGTACCGAGACAGCTCTCATCAGAGTCACAAATGATTTGCTCTTATCATCCGATCACGGTTTGTATCTCTCTATTAGTGTTACTTGATCTTAGTGCTGCATTTGACACAATTGACCACAACATTCTTTTAAATAGACTAGAAAACTATGTTGGCATTAGTGGAATTGCATTAGCATGGTTTAAATCATACTTATCTGACCGTTATCAGTTTGTAGCAGTAAATGAAGAGATGTCTTATCGATCACAAGTTCAGTATGGAGTACCACAAGGCTCAGTACTAGGACCGCTGCTGTTCACTCTGTACATGCTACCATTAGGAGATATCATTGGGAAACATGGAATTAGCTTTCACTGTTATGCCGATGATACTCAGCTGTATATTTCTTCAAAACCTAACGAAACTTACCAATTCACAAAATTAACGGAATGCATAGCTGATATAAAAAATTGGATGACTAGTAATTTCCTACCACTAAATTCTCAAAAAAACAGAGATTCTAATTATTGGACAAAAAACTTCCACACGTAATAACCTAGAATACTGTCTAACACTTGATGGCTGCTCTTTTAAGTCTTTGTTCGTTGGTTAGGAACCTGGGTGTGCTCTTTGATGCCAATCTTTCATTTGAAAATCACGTGTCTAGTATCTGTAAAATCGCATTTTTCCGTCTTAAAAATATATCTAAATTACGCCATATGCTCTCATTGACAAATGCGGAACAATTAGTTCATGCGTTCATGACATCAAGACTAGATTATTGTAATGCTCTACTGGGTGGTTGCCCTGCACGCTTAATAAACAAACTACAGCTAGTTCAAAACGCAGCAGCTCGAGTTCTTACCAGAACCAGGAAATATGACCATATTAGCCCGGTTCTGTCAACACTGCATTGGCTGCCTATTAAACATCGTATACATTTTTAAATATTGCTGATTACTTACAAAGCACTAAATGGTTTAGCTCCCAGTACTTGAGCGAGCTCTTAACGCATTATAGTCCTTCACGCCAATTGCGTTCTCGAAATTCCGTCCAGTTGATAATACCTAGAATATCAAAATCGACTGCAGGCGGTAGATCCTTTTCCTATTTAGCACCAACACTCTGTAACAATTTTCCTAACATTGTCCGGGAAGCAGACACACTCTATCAGTTCAAATCTAGACTAAAAACACATCTCTTTGGCCTAGCATACACATAACACACTTCCTTAATTCAAAATTAGGCTGCATAATTTAGATCAGCCGGAACCGGGAACACGTCCCGTAAATCCTGATGTACTTGGTACATCATAAGAAGGATGGCGTCTACGCTAATATTAGTCTCTCTGTTTATCCCGAGGGACCCTCTATGGTGGACCTGCGCCTGGACCCATCCCAACTCATCCTGAAGTGCCAGCCTCATCAGCCCTGTGAAGGCCTCATCGACACGACAGCCATCGGCACTGATCCTCAACAACTCGTCTCCATACCGGCGTGATTACTTCGACTTCCAAACAGATGGAAATGGATAAATACTCTAAATGTTCTGATCCAATCTGACTTGTAATGCTGCCTGAATCATACACTGTTGCTTCGTTGGCCATAGGAGAACTGGCCCCCGACTGAGTCTGGTTGCTCCCAAGGTTTTTTTCTCCATTTTGTCACCTGATGGAGTTTTGGTTCCTTGCCACTGTTGCCTTGGCTTTTGGCTTGCTTAGTTGGGGACATTTAATATTCAACAATATTGTTGATCTGCCTTACTTAAGGTGGACGTTGACGCAATTTTCTTCTAGAAACAAACTTTGTTGTATTATTTTCATGTTATCACTGTGAAGCTGCTTTGATACAATATGTATTGTAAAAAGCGCTATATAAATAAAGGTGACTTGACTTGACATGAGGACACGGAAGAGGACTTATTAATGGCAGTGAAGCAACGCAACTGACACTGGTATCACATTTAGTGCAGGGTAAGTTACTGTAAAAAAAGTAATTAATTATCTACTAATTACAACAGTGTTTATTGTTTATTCATTGTTTATTGTTTATTCATTGTTCATTGCCCATATCAAACTTGACCAGTTGAACCATAAAAGAATAGACATGAAACTGGTCTTTTAATTCTTTCAAATAAATAATTTAAAATTGCATAAAAGACCAAAGTAAATAAAGGGAGAACGGTACATTAAAAACATACATTTTAACATTAAACTTTAAATGTATACGTTAAATCCACTATTGTTTTACATAGAATTGTTCTGTAGTCTTATTTTTATTTATTTCTTATCTAATACAATTACATCAGAAGTAACTTTAAATTACAGAAAAATGAAGAGATACACTTACTTTACTTTTTCAAGGGGAAAGTAATTAAATTACATTCATTCATTATTTAGCAATGCATTAAACCCAACACTGGTCACATGATAATGGCAACATGGCCAATGTAGTACATCCGGATTACATTCATGATCCTTCAGACCTATAGAACATACGAGTTTTTTTAGAGCATTCAAAGTACTTTTTCAAAATAAGTACCTATACTCAAGAGAGTATCCCATTTAGGACGCATCCCCCCTCCCCCCAACAACCTGGAGCAATTGTTCAGAGTCTGGTAGACATTTAGCCAAAGAGACTTAGTTTAATTTTTGCAACGAATAAAAATTAAAAGACTTAAGGGCGCTGTAAATACTCAGCGTTAGACACACACACACCATCACAAATCAATACCAGATTGAGGTGAAGCACATTGTGCTGGCTGGAGGTCTTTCATCGTGAAGCACTAGGCCTATCAGAATATTGCCAAGTCTTTGAAATAACTTGGAAATGTGTTTGTCACTACCTGTCATCAAAATACTTCAACAAAAGCACCAGAACAAGTGACTTTATCCATATAAAATGCTGCTGACAATCATGAAGGACAATACTTTGCCTGTCTGACCTTATGGAAACTTACAACATTATAACAAATTGTGTACATAAAAGCTTTGGAGTTTGGACCCAAGTAAAAATGCTCTTACGGCATTTATGGAGGAATGGCATACCTTTCTCTCTAGGAGGCAGTAGGCAGTGAGAAGGAAAAGAAATCCTCCACAGATGGAGACCACAATGAAGCCCAGTCTGTAGAAATCATCACTGGAGGACCCCTGAGGAGCTTGCCTGGATAATCCCACCGCAACCTCTTTCAAAGGACAAACATGTGGCTTTAATCATTGATGGAGGGCTGTGTGTGTGTGTGTGTGTGTTTGAAAAGCATCTGTCTTGCCTACAGCTTCACTAGTGTACTGTACCTGTTTCTTTTTCATGTAGAGTTGTAGACTAATGTATGTGTGTGTGCAATCACCTGTGCTAGTGGTTAGCGGTGTCTCAGTAGGAGGTACATTGATGTTGTACTCTTGCTCGCAGGTCCAGTTAACAGGAGTGTTAGTGGATGTGATGAGGTGCAAGTAGAGGGACAGAACCTCCTCGACTCTTTGAAGTGCCTGGACTGGAGTCTCATTGTACTGCCTCTCGAATGCTACAGGGTCCTCCTGCAGAGAGTCAGAGTGAAAGAAAAACCAACAAATAAATGCTGAGAGATGGGGTTCAACTGTAATTTAACATTGTGGATCCTACAGGGATATTTCACATAAAAATGTCAATTCTGTCATCATCTACTCAACCTCATGTTGTTCTGAAACCACTACTTTCTCTTTTTTAACATACACAAAGCTCTCAAGCTTCAAAAAGAACACAGTAGTACCATCAAAGTATCATAAATGTGGTCCATCCCTTGTGAAAAAGAAGTGTGTTTACTTGAATTGAATGTGCACTTGTGGTCTACTTCAAATCTTAAGTACTTTAAAAAAAACTATACTTGCAGATTATATAATAATGAAAAAGGCAACTTAAGTGTACTTAAAGAGAGTATTCACTTTCATAACAGTTTTTTTAACACACTTAATACTCTTCATGTCAAATTAAAACCATTATGTTTAAATATTTTTTGTCCTGCTTTAAAGTACACTTATTTTGATATGTTGACTACCGAATTAAACGTGTAAAGTGTTATTTCATATTACCTGTAAAGTTCATATATTTTAAATAAACAACAAATGTGCACTTATTGAAATACTTGACAATAGTTTCAATATAAATTACATTAAAGTATATTTCAGCACATTCAGCAGTAAAGTTTCAAAGTCAAATATTTCAATGAATAGAAGTAATTATGAGATTACAAATAAAGGTGTTGTTAAGACTTAAGTGTTTTAAAAAATCACTCTGAAGTTCACCTATCTGATTTTAATATGAGTGAAACAATAATACAGTTTTTTTAGTGAATTATATTTTTTAAATAAAATAGTTTAAAAATATAAAATAATTTGTTTAGTAATATATTTATTACAGATATCTAAAGTATATATATATATATATATAGCATTATCATAGTGTGCATTACACAACCATTCAAATGTTTTTATTTTTTATTGTTTTATGTTTAATGTTTTTGAAGTCTCTTATGATCACCAAAGCTGAATTCAAACATGAAAAAAAAAAAGTTTGAAGTTCAATTTGTCAAGTGCGTAGCAGGTTTAAAAATTGGCCTCAATATGTTTCTCCTTTGATCTGAATGGGGAATCCGTATGAATGTTGGAAATGCTCACGCAAGTTAAGTCAAGTCTTTCTTAGTCAAGTCAAGACAAGTTTTTCAAATTGTTTTTCAGTATTATCTTCAGCAAAGCTAGAGATAACCGTTTCCTCAAGTGTAGTTTGAATGGATCCTATAATCCACATGCTTTTCTTCATGCCATGAGAGATTATATTTGAATGAAGAGGGTGCTGAAAGAGTTTTTGCCTCATGCCACACTAGTGCATGTTAGTAATGACATTGTCAATAAATCACCAAAAGCTTATTAGAAAAGAAAAAATTAGGTTGAAAGCAGGTACAGAGGCTGTAACGATGCCTTTTTCACAGTACAACTATAACAAAGAGACAGCATGACTTCTTTTTACTTTTTGTACTTGAAACCACATTTCTCACGCACCGATGATATACGACACCAGCTGCCAGATGGAAAAATTCTCAAGTGGATTTGAAGAAATATTTTTTTAAATAAATGAAAATGACTACAAATGTGACAGGGTTGTAAGTAAACCAATTAACAATGCTCAACTAGCTTTATAAGCTATAAGAAAAAACTAATATATCCTCAGACATCTTTACATTGCTGTAGGACTTCTAAGGGTTTTACTGGAGATCTGTGGCTCTCACGACAAGAACATATGAGGAGTGCAGATTTGATCAAAGATATGGACCAACATTTGTGCTTGAGTGATGTCTCTGAATACATTTCATCAAAGAGTGGATCAGTTTCAGTCTTTCATATCGCAACATTATATAGAAAACACAACCAACTCCAGACTGCTACTTTTGAAATGTGACCCCTGAGCATTTCAAATCTGTTTGTGGTTTCACAAAAGACTAAACTCACATATACATACAAACACTCTTGAAGTGCTTCTGCGATTTATGCAATTCCAATTGTGCAGACCAAAATCAAGCAAACCTGCCATATCAGACTGCCAAAAGAAATGTAGGCCTTCAAGATTCTCTGTCTTGCAATCTAACACTTTACAATAAGATGGTGAAAAATTAGTTAATGCAATGGGCAAAATGAACCACCAGTGAACAATACTTTTTTCACAGTGTCCTTGTTACACGTTACATGTAGTTACTATATAACTATAAATTATGCATAATTACATGCAACTAACCCTAAACCAAACCCCAATCCTAACCCTAACCCTATAGTAAGTACATGTAGTTAATCATTATTACACTGTACTTAAATGCATAACTACACTGTAACACGGATACCTTAAAATAAAGTGTAACCCCACATTTTTTTATCATTAATTAATCTTGCTTGGTAAATGTTAATTTCTACAGCCTACCAATAGATTTTTAATGTTGGATTCCTTTAAAAAGTGGATAACACTTTACATGAAGAGTATATACATTAACAATTGGTAATGCAATGAACAATAGCCTTATTTTATAGCATTTATTAAGTAAAGGAAAATAGACAGTGATTAAAGGGTTAGTTCACCCAAAAATGAATATTCTGTCATTAATTACTAACCCTCATGTTGTTCCAAACCTGTAAGACCTTCATTCATCTTCGGAACACAAATTAAGATATTTTTTATGAAATCCAAGAGCTTTTTGATCCCTCCATAGACAGCAACGTCATTGCAACTTTCAAGGCCCAGAAAGGTAGTAAAGACATTATAAAATAGTCCATGTGACTCCAGTGGTTCAAATGTAATGTTATGAAGCAACAAGAATATTTTTGTGTGCAAAACCCCCCAAAATAACGACTTTATTCAACAATCTCTTCCACGTCATTCTCCTACGCGGTTGACATAGTGTAAACAGTGCAGTGCTTCCGGGTTCTACATCAGAACGCCGCCTCACTATTGGCTGACTCCTGGGTCAGCATCACACGTATGTGTCATGGTGCTCATGTGACCAGCGTCGGCCAATAGTGAGGCGGCATTCTGGTGTAGAAAATGGAAGTGCTGTACTGTGTTTACAACATGAAAAACGTAGGAGATCTGACACAGAAGAGAAGAAATTAATTAATAAAGTCGTTATTTATTTATTTATGCGCACAAAAAGTATTCTCGTCGCTTAATAACATTACATTTGAACCAATGGAGTCAAATGAACGTTGCTGTCAATGGAGGGATCAGAAAGCTCGTATATCTTAATTTGTGTTCCGAAGATGAACGATGGTCTTTCAGGTTTGGAACGACATGAGGGTGACGGAAATGACGGAATTTAAATTTTTTGGTGAACTAACCCTTTAATGCAACTTAGTATGCAACTTAACTTTAATCCATGAATGTATCTACACTGCAATTACAATTGCATACATAATATTATGAGATTGTTTTAAATATACAATTTTTAATAAGAAATATTAAATGATACATATATACTGTACATGTAACTAAGTTGGTGGCAACGCAAGTCACTGTCTTTATAAGTGAGTCATTGAATCAATCATTCAACCAATTCTTTCAAAACGGTTGATTCATTTAGGAACAAAAGGGTCATTGAATCATTGACTCATATGATTCCTTAAAAAAGTAATGTGGCTTTGCTTGGAAATATTTTCATCTGAACCTAAATTGCAAGTTACTTATTGATTTTTAGACAACAGTCTATTCGAACTATTATCAATTTTGCTACCATGCTGATATTTGAGCAAGACGAACACTGCAACTAAGCAGCGCAGTAATATATAAAAAAGAGTAATTTACACGCCAATCAATAACAGACTCAAGATGCTGCCAGTTGCATTTGTATGAAGTGAGAGTCCATGGTGTGATTAAAGAGACACCAGTTTCAGTTACCAGATGGGTGACTGATGTATGGTGATTAGAAAATATCAGACCTCTGAACGCAGTGATGAACCAATCAGAATGGAGCATTCCAGAGAGCTGTGTAATATGTTAACTACATAATAAAAATAAAAAAACATCATAAAAATCCAAAGAACCTTTTACCACTATCATAAACCTTTTGTGCAGTGGACGGATTCCATGTTAAAGGTTCTTAATGGAACAATCAATGCCAATAAAGAACATTTTATTTTTAATAGTGAAATTGAACCTCATTGTAAAGTGTTACCACATTTTTTTCTTATTTTTTTTCCCTGACAATTATGAACTAATTTTAAAGTAGCCTAGAGAAGCCTACTTTTTTGTCCCTGAGATCAAGATATGTGAGTGTGAGTGCAAACACCTCCAGTTCTTCATTCAGTAAAGGTATGCAGTGTTGGGAGTAGATGTTGAGAATGAGGTTCTGTATGGAGACCACTGCTTGAGCACTTCCTGAGCCCCGCACATATTTGAAGTGGACGTTGAACAGTTCAAGCACCCTTGGCAAAGTAGCCTTCACATAACACACCACGCTCTAAAGAACAAAGAAGGAGAAACAGTAAGAAACAGGTTGGCGACAACTGGAGAATAAAATCTGGCACATTAGCACGTGTACTTAACTTTGCTTTCAAAAGAGATAAGGCAGCTGGCTTTGGTTTTGCTGGAGAAATCAACATACTTTGTGGATAATTTTCTGTAATATGGGCCGTAGCGGTTCCTGGCCGTAAATTTAGGTCGGGCAGATTCTGGATCTTAGCTATTATGATAAACAATTTGTGAGCTTTATATCACTGAACACATCATACGCACTTTTGGGAGAAATCTAATGATGATTGACATACTTTAATGCACACGACTAACGCATAGAATGCCATCTTAGAATCACCTTAATATAGTATTTATTGTCTCCGAATGATGTTTTAGTATGTTGCAAGTTGTGTAGGAATTCTAATGAGGGAAACAAAGTCATGTCTATTCTCAGAACAAACATAAAACAAACACAATAGAACTACTGTGTAAAAAGGCTATTCACATGACCACGCTCTGCAGAAGAGGATCAACACCTACTTCATCATTGCAAGTTTGGCTCCGCCCACTGGCGTGTTAGTGAGATGACGAGGAGAGAGGAGCGATACAGGATTACTGGACTAAAAATTATGTAGTAATGTGGTCATTTATTTTCAACATTGTGAATGTCTCAGTTGAGCATTATTTATTTTTTCAGTCCATTTTACTGTGGATTCTTTGGTAAATCAGTCTCAATTTCGGAGCAGGCTTTGCAAACAGACTTTTATGATATGAACTTGACAATATTGCCACAACATGTAAGTAACGTGTTAATTCTAACGCGTGATCTGTGACCAGTGATTTCTGATATGTAATGATTCATGTACAGTCAGATGTATCAGTTAATCAAACCAGTGACAGTGACTAAAAGGGCAACTTCAGATTGTTTCTCTTAGTAGGATGAAAATAATCTGTTATTTAAACTGTGATTAAATTATATATAGAAAGCGATCAAAGAATGCTCCCTGTACAATCGCTAGAGCTATCAATCAAACAGCGCGAGTTTATCAGTGACTGAGTTCTGGATTCGCACCAAAACTCCTGTTATAATCAATGAATCTCTTATTTAAATCATTTTTTCACCATGGTTTGCACAGTTAGTTATGATGAAAGCATTCGATAGAGTGCCGAAATCGAGTTGCAATGACGAGATCACTGCATTCATGCTCTCAACATGTCTGTGATCAGCTATAATATGGATCACTGCAACCTTTCATGCCACGATCTAGATCTAAATATAATGCTATAATCAACACCTTTCTCAATTAGTTAATCTTGAGAGCTGTAATAGTAAAAACGTGCTAAATGTTTTTGAGAGATTTCCACATGTAATACTTATTTCATATGCAAAGATGTTAGCCAATCACAGCACTGAGCGTTTACAATGAAGTCTCACAGCAGACACGCCCCTTCAAAATCAGAGGGCTAAAACCAGGGTAGGGAAAATGCCTTTTATTTCTAAATTTACACATTATAAGTGCACCCCAGGAAACATTAAAAAACAATAAAACAATGCAGTTCATGACCCCTTTAAAATAGTCTAGAAAATCTGAAAAATATTTGTTGCAGAATGCTGAACACATTTACAATTTATTATTAATTTAGTGTATATAGAGGTCTATGTTTGGATAAATATTTTAGTGGGACCCTGCCCCATCTGCTTTTACAGACAATCCACAGCTGAATATGGGTAACACTTTACAATAAGTTTCCATTTGTTAACATTAGTTTGACAAATGGAAGGATGCAGCCTCTGAACTGGGGTGCAGCTTTTTGTACTTACATTAACAAAAAAAATTGTTAGGTATAATGCACAATGCATTGTGTTCATGTTGTATTGCAAAACACCTTTTCTGCTATTGAGGTGGGATACAGGTAAGTTGTATGTATACGTTAATACTATTATTCTATGGACCTTAATGTGTGCAATGTGAAAATCAATGTGCTAACAATGCTTTTATTAACTAATGTTCAAAAAGATTAATAAAAACTGTACTAAATGTATTTCTTATTGTTTGTTAATGTTAACTAATAGGACCTTATTGTAAAAGTGTTACTGTCAGTGTTGGGGAAAGTTTCCTCAGGCTGAAGGAGTGTTAGCTCATTCATGCCTGTACAGTAGAGAGTGCAGCTCAAACAAACCTTTCAAAAAGTAACTCAGATATTTTGTTGTAAATGTAAAAGTAATGTGTTCCTTTACTAGTTACTTGAAAATAGTTATCTGATTACGTAACTCGTATTACCTGTAACACGTTACCCTCAACACTGATTACTGTAATATGGTCCTATTGAATATGCTTCAGATTTAAAAAATAAATAAACCAAAGTTCAGAAGTTTGGACTGTCTACAGAATAAAAAGACTGTTACATACAAATTGTACCAACAGATACGTCAAAGATCTACATCAAAATGCATGCTGATTTCAACCATGTCATGGATGCCACAATGGAAATCTCATCTATGAGTGATGACACTTTGGAGTGAGCATCTAATCTAAAACACACCTCCAACTTTGCTGCATTTCCAAGGGCAGATATGAAACAGAAGATTTTGGAATAGAATCTTGTATTATGGAAAGAGAACAAACCTGTTTTTAAACATTGTTTTAAAAGTAGAGCGAGACAATGTTTTAAAGATGCTCTTACCAGGTGTTTTCTTTCAATGAATGAATATGTGATTGAACAGCCAGTCCGCAACTGGTTACTGATCTGAAGAGTAAAAAGACATGAGACGAAAAGTTAGGAGACATTCATTGCTAGGCTTTGAGCTGCCACATTTAAAAAAAAAATCAAAGGATGATCCCTTGAAGCTTTATTGAGATGTGATTCCTCACCAGTTGTTTTAGTTGAAGCAGGTGGTCCATGGTTATGGCATGTTTGCAAGGACCAGGGATGTCCATCATGGAGAGGGGAACACACAGTAGCATGAGAACACACACATTCTTCCCCTATAGTGATGAGCAAAGAAAACTAAAAGTGATCAAAAGTGACAGTAAAGACATTTACATTTTACAAAAGATTCTATTTCAAATAAATGCGTTTCCTAAAAAAAAAACGTTTTCAACATTGATAATAATAATAAATGTTTCTTGAGCTGCAAATCAGCATATTAGAATGATTTCTGAAGGATCATGTGACACTGAAGACTGGAGTAATGATGAAAATTCAGCTTTGCATCACAGTAATAAATTACATTTTCAAAGATTTTCAAATAAAAAACACATATTTCATATATATTGTCTTGAAAGCTTTTTCTTGCACGTTGAGCTCATTGTTGGAAAATTAAAATGAAAAATGTGTCTTTTTTGCCAGGTATGTCACTGGCAGCTGTCTTCCCTTACTACAAATATTTCTTTCTTTCTTTCTTTCTTTCTTTCTTTCTTTCTTTCTTTCTTTCTTTCTTTCTTTCTTTCTTTCTTTCTTTCTTTCTTTCTTTCTTCTTTCTTTCTTTCTTTCTTTCTTTCTTTCTTTCTTTCTTTCTTTCTTTCTGTCAGCACTGGATCCTGATGCTTTTGACATTTCTGCATCTGCTCCATTTTTTTAAAAAGTTTCTTTTGAAAGTTCTTTTTATTTGAGGCAGTGAATGTCATCATTTTAACAGCCAGCATACACTAAACAATAACTTGTGTTCAATCCTTATCAAGATTCATCTGGAGGGATTTATTTAACCACAGTCCAGTCATGTTTCTGCCAATTAATACAAAAAAGGAACGTATCTTAAGCTAGTAATTGATTTTGACTAACACACACACACACACACACACACACACACACACACACACACACACACACACACACACACACACACACACACACACACACACACACACAATGCAAACGGCTGTAGAAATAACTCAATTGTTCAATTTTAATAAAGTGTGTTTTGTCCTTTTAAAGATGTTTTAGCTATGTTGAATTGAAGGTAAAAAAGAATCTCTATTGAAAATGCAGCACAAGCAGATGTACCATATCAGTGGGTGTGGTGACGTAAATGAATGAATGTGAACATTTCTACAAAAGAAGCATCTTTAAGAATATGTTAGACATCCTGGAGTAAAGAAATGCATATAATACTACCACTGCATCCCCCCTGAATCGTCTTAACAAAGTCTAAATACTTGTACTCCAGAAAATGATAACGTGTAGTAAAAACATTGCTGCTTGTCTTTTGCATATTCAAAATCAAATCAATAAGAGAGGTGATTCCAGCTTTTAGAAAGACCACATGAGGTCCACTGAAGACCTTCAAGCCTACCTTAGTTGTGTAGAAGTGAAGGGGTGTAGGGTTGTTCATCTGGCTCATGGATCCAGCAGGAGAAGATTACAATCCTCAATTAGATGCATTTGAGCAGATCCAGGTGATTTTTTGCTGTGAAGAGTTGAAGCAGAATGACAGAAAAGCTCATAAAGGAATCGATCCACCATATAAATTAAAGCACTCTGACCCAGACATTGAATTTAATGCACATTCTTGTTAAGCAGGGCACAATGATTAAACAACTTGTGTCTAGTGAATTTTCTCACAGGAACTCTCTCTTTCCCTTCGCTTCACCCCCTCCTTGTCTTTTTCATTAACTTCTTCTCCGCCTTTTCATGCCCACACCTCTCTCGTCCTCTCTTTTTCTTGTGTTCTCATATTTCATAATGGCTTTATGAAAGCAAGGTTTCCTGCTCACGTGTCTTTTTAAATTTATATACTACTTGGCATGCCCATGTATTAAACATGACACAAGCCATTTTTTTATTTCAGCCTCAGGATCTTTCTCTATCCTTCCCATAAACCCCGCTGTGACTCACCCATCTACCTGTTTGTGGTCTGTTTTCACACCTTTTTTTTATTTCTTTTCTTCTTTAGGTATGCTGATGCTCAGATGTTCTCCATGTTTCTGGGATAGATTTGTACCTTCTGAAGCATGCTGAGAGACATCTTAACATGTTAACTGTCAGAGCAAAAGTCATTGCTCTCAAGAGAGGGGGAAAGACGATGTTCACCACAGGCTTGGACAAGATTAAAGAACAAGGTGTCAATCACAAATTCTGGTATTTCCAGGGCCCCATGAGACATGAAAGAAAAACTGTTTTATGAATTAGTGATGTTTAATATTGACTGCAAGTATGATTTAAGAATTTATGTTCTGTCATGCTGTCGTTGCCAACACACACGATGAAGACAAAAGGACTTTTCCAAAATATAAAGTATTTATTAAACAAAACTAAACATTCAGGAGATCACTTGGAGAACAATAAGAGCAACACAAACCACACATAATGCAAATGAGAATCAACAAAGAGTAACTGAAACATATATAAATATATATATATATATACAAACAGAGGAAACTAGATGAGGAACAGGTGCACATAATAAAAAAATCAATAAGTAACCATAGAAGCAGACTAGCAAAATCGATCCAGGGCTTAGCAGTCCGAGATGGTGGGAGCGAGGACAATGGTTAAGCCGGAGGGAGCCCAATGGAGCTGAAGGGGTGAAGGGACGAGGCGTAGCTGGAGGCCCAGAAGTCTGATGGAAGAGTGATGACTAACCAAGGCGGAGAAGGAGGGATGCGGGAGCCCGGCGGAGCCTGAGGAATGACAAACTGTGGTAGAGCCAAGGAAGAGTGGATCCAAAGAGGAAAGGATGGGTCAACAGGCCGAGGTGGAGTCTGGGACGTGGAGTCTAGAGCTCTTAGGCCTGGGATGGACCTAGGGGATCCTTACACCAAGGCGAAGTTTAAGACAGACCAAAGGTGGATCCGAGTAGCTGGGCGGAGCCACCAAAGGAGCTGAAAAGGAGCTAGTGTAGGTGGGCTGAGAACCTGAATGGAATATGCAGAAGAGGAGGAAGTAGGAAGCTGGACGGGACCTGTGGGAATGAAGGAGCTTGGGAGCTGGGCGAATCCAACGGCAACGAAGGAGCTTGGGATCTACATTTACATTTACATTTATTCATTTAGCAGACGCTTTTATCCAAAGCGACTTACAAATGAGAACAATAGAAGCAGTTAAACTAACAGAAGGACAACAATACGTAAGTGCTATAACCCCTCTCAGTTTAATTTTAGTGCAGTGTTTTTTTTTTGTTTTTGTTTTTTTTTTAGAATAGAAGAGAAGAGAAGAGAAAGTGTTAATTCTACTGAATCAAGTGCTGCCGAAAAAGATATGTCTTCAGCAGTTTCTTGAAAGTGGCTACTGACTCAGAAGCTCTGGTTGAGTTAGGCAGATCATTCCACCAACAGGGAACAGCCATGGTAAAGGTCCGAGAAAGAGATTTTGTGCCTCTTTGAGATGGTACCACAAGACGACATTCGCTAGCAGAGCGCAGGTTTCTGGATGGCACATAAGTCTGAAGTAATGAGTTTAGGTAAGAGGGAGCAGTGCCAGTGGTTGTTCTGTAGGCAAACGTCAGTGCCTTGAATTTAATGCGAGCGGCAACTGGCAACCAGTGCAATTGTGTGAGTAGAGGAGTAACGTGTGCTCTCTTCGGCTCATTGAAGACTACTCTGGCTGCAGCATTCTGGATCAATTGTAGAGGTTTGACAGAGCAAGCTGGAAGACCAGCCAGGAGAGCATTACAATAGTCCAGTCTGGATAAAACAAGTGCTTGGACAAGGAGTTGTGTGGCATGCTCTGTAAGGAAGGGCCTGATCCTCCTAATGTTGTGCAAGGCAAATCTGCAGGACCGGGCAGTTCTAGCAATGTGGTCTGTAAATTTCAACTGATCATCAATTACAACCCCAAGGTTCTTAGCTGACCTTGATGGAGTTATGGATGACGAGCCTAGACTGAACCAGTGGTGACAGAGACAAGGATCTGGATGGGACCAGTGGAGACTGGAGGCATTCAGAACTCACATAGTCAATGTCATCATCTATTCCCATACCCTGCTCCACTACATGCCATTGATCTCCACTGGCACTCCGGAATTTGGAGCCATATTTCATACCTGTTCACTCAGCAAATGGCTTCGGGACAAATATCGCGCCTGGCACATGCTTGGGGTCAGGATCTGGGTCTGCGGTGAGCTCTGGCTCATATTCCGTGGAGTGCGCGGTATGAGGATGGATGGGCCTTGGGTCCAGGGACAGGATGTACAGGGTGGTCGAGTGACTGGTAAATTTCTCCTCGACCTCACCCACTGGACAAGGAGCCACTATTTGCAAGAACCAGTTCCACAAATTCTTTAAACTTTCCTTGAGGACCATAAGGAGACAGGGGGACTAGTTGTTTAACACGATTATTTAAGCCACCCATCCCCCCCCCCCCCCCACAAAAAAAAAAGAAACGGGTGTGCTGTCGGGTTAGTGTGTTTAGTAGGCTTGGTCCAAGAACTCACTGGTATGATCCTCAAGGGTACAGTCAAATTGGGTGAGGAGGAGGAGGTGAAAGAAAAAATAACAAATTAAAAACCCCTCACAGATGACTGCCGCATAAATGAACACAAAACAACAACATAAAGTCCCAGGCCTGGTCCTCTCTTGTCCTTCACTGTAATCACTCATCCTTTTATCCTTCCCGAGCTCCTCCATGGGACTCAAGACTGGTGTGACCAGCCTTGCTCCAATCCCACGGCACTCGGCCCCTGCCTTGCTCATCACAATAGAGTCTTTATTAAACAAAACTAAACTATAATATTTTTGAAAGAAGATGGAATGGATGGAATATGCAGAAGAGGAGGAAGTAGGAGGCTGGAGACTTACTCACCAAAGCTTATTAGATCAAATAATGTGAAATATTATCTGAATAAAATGAAATAACTGTAATAGTGTAACTGTAATTTTTTTCTATATCAATATATTTTAAAATTTAATTTATGCTTGTGGTGGCAAAGCTGAGTTTTCAGCTGCCATTACTCCAGTCTTGACTGTCACGTCTTGACTTGTTTCTTCTTTTTTTTTAAGCAAACAATGCAACAGCAAAAAAACAAATATAAACTTGACTGTCACTTTTGATAAATTTAATGCATCCTTGCTGAATAAAAGTATACATTTTTTATACCAAACTTTTGAAGTTTTTTTGAAACTTTTTTGCGGCAGTGGCTCAGTGGTTCATGTAGGTTGTCTACAAACCAGAAGATTGGTGGTTCAATCCCCGGTTCCACCTGGCCAAGTGTCGAGGTGTCCATGAGCAAGACACCTAACCCCAGCTGCTCCCGACGAGCTGGATGGCGCCTTGTATGGCTGACACCGCCGTCTGTGTATGAATGAGTGAGTGAATGGGTGAATGTGAGGCAAACTGTAAAGCGCTTTGGTGGCCATTGGGTCTGCAAAAGTGCTATTTAAATGCAGTCCATTTACCATTTACCATGAAAAGTATTATATATTAATATAATATCATTGTTTAAAAAAAAAAATTATAGCAGTATTTAATTCCAGTTTTGCAAATGAGAAGGACACAGAATGCTGTGTTAAGCACTTCTGAGCATGCGATGAGCTGATCATATGTCTTGCATGTGTGCTTGATCTAAGGACAACTGATCTTGGGCACTGAAGTTATCAGTTTGCTAACAAAAGGCACATTTTTGACTGAACTTTTGGCTCATTTTCAAGAACGTTTTAAATAAAGAAATACACAAGTATATAACAGGTAGTGTGTACAGCCTTACAACTATTGAAGAGTTACTGTCTTTATTCAAAAATACTTGAACTGAGGATATGACCAACAATAAACTGATGATGAGATATCTGACCTTGAACGAAAGCCAGTAGACTGACTGTGAGGTTAGATCTACTATCTAACCCTTTCATGAATGAAGCTGCCTCAAGGGGAAGGGAATGTAAATGTTATGTATTATTACATTTCAAAATGATTTGGATAAACGTATCCTTGATATTTTCCCGGAATGTGCCTTTGAAAATGGAATATGCCTTTGGGAATGTCACATGCATGGACTAAACAGCATATCTACCATCTAATTTGGAAGATATCAGCGAGCATCTTTTAAATTTAGCTGTGTAGTCAAGAAATGCAGGTTATGATAGCTCAGATGAGACATTTAGTTATATTTTTTTGGAAGGACAAATACTGGAACAATGGAAGGATGTTGTGGATGAATGCTTGGCGTCTGCCTGTTCGGTGACACTAGGGCAAATTTCATCAGAGTTGCCTTCAGATGACTCTTATCTTTATTGTTCTTTAGTGTCAGCTTTTGTGTTTCTTGAAAAAGGCTTGTCAAAGCAAATATTTTATGCTTTGGTTTCGTCCTGTATCTCACCTCACAGCAAGGTTTAAGTTTCAATATTACTGTCTGGTGGAAATGATGTTAAGTAAAGTACAAGCCACTTTTGACCTTTTTCTTTTCAGATGTCATGTGTATTACTTTGCTGAATTTTACTGCCACATCTGTAGTTATTAAAACATTTCAAAATGAGCTGTGAAACTAACAGTAGGCTATGTCAATCAAATGTTTGACCTATAACACACTGTTCTGCTGACAGTTGCTGCACCCCGTCTCTGGAATAACCTGCCTTCTGATATTAGATGTTGTACTACATTGGGTGTTTTTAAATCAAGGGCACATTTACTTGCCCAGGCTTATGGTTGGGCTAGCAGTTGAGTCTTGCATTTTAATTGTATTTTGGTTTGGTGTGGTGTTTAAAGTTTTTTTTGTGTGTTTTTTTTGTTATGTATGCTGTTGGAATATTGTTTTAATGGAAAGCACTTTGGCCAACTCACTTTGTTTTTAAATGTGCTATACAAATAAACTAAACTAAACTAAACACTGTTTGAGTCAAAGCTCATTTTTTAATGTTACGCTCACAAAGGCTGCATTTATTTGATCCAAATACAGTAAAACAGCGCTATTGTGAAATTTTGTTACAATTTAAAATAGCTGTTTTCTATTTTACTATATTTTAAAAAGTAATTTATTCCTGTGATGGCAAAGCTGAATCTTCAGCGTTACTCCAATCTTCAGTGTCACATGATCCTTTGGAAATCCTTTTAATATGATGATTTGCTGATCAAAAACATTTGTTATTATGATCAATGTTGAAAACAGTTGTGCTGCTTAATATTTGAATTTATTTTTTTATTTTTTCTAATGCATTTTTTTCAGGATTCTTTGATGAAAATCGAGCATTTATTTAAAACAGAAACCTTTTTATAACCATCACAGGAGGTTGCAGGAAGGCAGCTGAAGACGAAAATATATTTCCAACACAAAGTTTTAATAATAATAATTCAAATAGGCAGGAGCAACACATGCGTAGACGTGACCGGATAACTAACAGAGGAAAGGGAGGATCTTAAAACGCAGTGATGATGAGGAGATAACCAACAGGTGTGATGATCTGATGAGTATCCATGACAACTGACGACTGGCAGGAAACAAAAACAAAGAACGCATGTGACTGATGAAAACCAACTGAAAGTCCATGAAAACAAACTAACTTAACATAACTGTGACAATAACATAAATGTCATTTTAGATCAATTCGAGCATTTAAAGATTTTAAAATCCTAATAACCCCCAACGTTTACATGGTTGTATTTATCTCATTGAAAGAGAGAGTTATTTCATCATTTAAAGTAAAAATAGTCTAATACCACAAAACATCCCAGAATTCATTCAACTGTGCTGTTGTTTTCCCACCAAAAATGATGTCACTACCTGGAGGATAATGTCATTGAGTAACTGTCTATTGTTAGGTAAAGAGATATTATGAAAGACTAACAGGATACCAAAATGATGTCACTTCCTGGAGGTTAATGTCATAACTGTCTTTTGTTAGGTAAAGTGATATTATGAAAGACTAGCAGGATGAAACGTGACATTGAGGAGAAAACTGAAATTGATAACCAATTAAAGCAATATTCCCACAACCAAATTTTAAATGTAACATTTAATCCAATAAAATATACAGTATGATGTGAACATCTGTTATAGCTCTTTCAAAACTAAACAGCAGTGATGATAAACACTTCAAACCAGCTAAAGAATGTGTGGCAGGAATAAAGGGAGAGAAAAAGAGAAAAAGATAGTGATAAAAATCTGTAGCTCCTGCTGAGGAAGGCGTCTTCAGCGTGACTGTAACAGCGGGAGATCACATCTCGCATTCCATTTCACAACCTTCTCAATAGAAAAGCTGAAAGACAAGCAAGTTTCTAAACACGCACAGACTGGGACAGAGAGACAAAAACATTAAAAAATAAGAACCAGGGAATGTCTTCAGCCTGTGTTTATTTGGATGCGCGCCCCAGAGTAATGAAGATGTTGCACGGCTGTTCATCAGTCCTGCGGTTTTGTAACAGCTTCCAGAGTACATAACGGGACAGAGAATGGGGATGGTCAATAGGGCTAAACATTTTAAGAGATATTATGCATTTATCTCCATCCATCCTGACGTTTGGTTTGCCTCATATGCGCCTCATATGTGTGTTTTGGATTGTGATGTTCTGAGAGGTGAAAGAAGTGTTGCCAACTAAAAACACTTTATTGAGTGTTCACATTATTCACACATTGTAGGACACTATTAACATGCGAAACTAGTTTATACTGCATCTTTTGATAATTATACATTAAAGCAACAACAATATATTGTAGTCTTGTGTACAAGGTGATTATAGTAATGGAAAATCTGGATGCAAGTGGATTGCTTGGATATTTTGTAGCAATCATGATAAAATGTAGCAATCATGCATAGATTATTTGTTTTATGTAACTAAAAATATATTTTATATAACTATAACTATTTAATAACTTTTATTTGGTGCAGAAGTCCAAAGGGTGTGTCTTTTTGAGTTACTCCTTTTTTCAAAGCTATTAACACACATTCAACTAAGACTAAAACCAAATGCCATGGTCAATGAAACCCACAAAGTGTTGCTTAAGAGAATTCAGCATTGCCTATTTTTTTCTCTGTCTGAGTAAGGAAACCCATTCGGTCTGGTGTTGCAAGACACTTCTGACAAAGGACAACACATTTGCTGATCGAAGAACAGCCTCCTATCTTAACTAAGATCAATTCCTATTGAAGTCAGACTTTAGAATGAGTTTTAGCAATATCAACCCTGGCCTCTGACCTTGTGAACCCTTGTGGAAAAAGAAGTGTGCTTAATTGTATTGAATGTGCACTTGTAGTGTACTTCAAACCTTAAAAGTAAAAACCTAAAACGAAATAAAAGGCCACTTAAGTGTACTTAGAGTACACTTTCATGACTATGTTTCGTAAAACACTTTAAGTACACTTAAAAAGTGCACTTTGTAATAATGTCAATGTAAAAGTTTTACCTTGAAGTACAATTTAAATGTTTTATTAATCACAAGGTGTGTTGATTAACATAAAGCACATGTAAAATACTTGATTACAATTTTAACTAGTCTATTATTTGACATTACATTTAAAGTTAATATATTTTAAATGTCGTAAATGCAACTTCAAATATAATTAAATACATGACATACAAATGTCAATCGAAATTTTAGTTTACCATAAATGCTTGTCAGTATATTTAGCAGTACAATTTAATCATATTTCAAAGACAATTATGAAATTACATAGTTAAATCCTATACTTGTGCGTCAACAAAATACATTTAAGTTCAACCAATTGCATTTATTAGAAATTTAAACTGTAATAAATTCTAATTTAATTGTAAATGAACTTGCGAGTGTGAGTCCGCAAAACATTACATTCATTTCGTACTTAAGGATATTCTTTTAAATTATATTATTTCCATAATAAGTACCTTTTTTTAAAGTATGCTAAAGTCTACTACTTTTCCACAAGGGAATCTATGACTTAGCTACCGGCTATTGATGTGACAGATCAAGTAGCCTATATGTGTTGTGTACATGTAACAGCAATAAGATTGTAGTATAGTAGAAAACCCAAGTTTGTCAGACTGCTCGAGCAAAGCCAATGCGATTGTTTCCCCGATCAAACTCTGTATAGTATCGAGCTATGAAGTTTGCACCCAGTATCCAGATGGGACCAGTAGGGGGCGGCACATCCAACGCTTTGAACGTCACAGTGCAGATGTCCTCCCCGAACTCTGACTGCTGTAAGAAGAAGAAAAAGAGACATTAGAAAAGCTAATGCAAGTCCATATAGCTGTAACATAGATCGATGAATCTTGAAACAGATGCTGCACTTTAGAAGCCATCTGGAAAACCACATGCAAATACAACATGAGGCATTTTGAATTTAATGAAAAAAAGTCATTCCACTTAGTGGAATAGATCCCAGACTTCAATGCTAAATGAAATGCCAGATTGACAGCGTAGTACAGAGTCAGCAATAGTATTTCCAATGAAAACAACACTTCAGTCAAAGCTTAAGTAAATGTAGGGCATCTCTTGACTCTTTTTCTGCTGTGCACCAGTAAAACATTATCTTAGAGAAATTGTGAAAGATACCACAACATTAATTTGGCCTTGGGTGTCAATCATTAGGGACTCGAGTTTTAAAAATGTCATTGCACAAGTCAACACCACATTTACACAGTAATGCGGTAAAGAGATGCACTACTTAAAGGGAAAGTTCACCCCAAAAATGAAAATTCTGTCATCATTTACGCACCCTCAAGTTGTTCTAAACATGTATGAATTTCTTTCTTCTCTTTCATCTCGCGCTTTAGTCTCGTGATCTTGCATCATTTCCTTATCACTTCTCGTGTGCGTTTGGTTGTGAAACGTAGTTTGCGGACAAGACAGAGGTTGTCTGTGATTCTTTCTCTTGTAAAGTCATGCAGTGTGAATGTGAAACCCCCTGTCGCCGATCCATCGTGCAGTGTGCTCACACCAGCAACTGAATGTTACCCCAGATAGTCGTGCTGACTCGTGCAGTGTGAAAAGAAGAGTGACCCGACTACTCGTGCAGTGTGAACTCGGCATAAGTTGCGCCTTACACTTAAGTCGAAATCCGTATGTTCGTTTGGCCGGAATCTAGTTAGTTTACTTTATAAAGTTTGAAATTTGATCATTTTTCTTACACAAAACATTAATCATTATCCTGTACACAAAATACGACCAATCAGAGAGCATAACAAGCGACACATGCCAAAATAGCTCTTTAGCTCCGCCCACTCCCATGAAGTTTGATGAATTTGATGTTTGATGGTTTTGCATGACTGAAATAGCTGCCCGAGAGGCGTTTCAAAGATGGCTGCCGAGTGAAATTACTTGCCTTAAAGAGACTTCGCTTATACTAACACCTAGCGGTGTGGCTAAAGCCGGGTGCACACTACGATGTAACAGTGCTTTATGACTGTTGCTGTCACACTGTAGGATCTCAGTTGTTATTTATGTCAAGACGCTTAAAAATGGACGCACGCAAGAAGACTCGTCCGGAGTTTTACATCATCAATACATGACAAGTTCGGTGACTATGCTGCATCACATGAGGGATTGAAATGGTGGCCAGCAAACAAAAACAATCTCTAGTGTTAATTTTGATCACGGCTCATCTAAAAAATAAAATTGTGGTATGTTGCTCTCATCAGGTTCTGCACTCCTATCGGTGTTTGATTTGACGGTTGTCGTAGGAGACGCCACACCGCAGGACTGTACGTCAAATCTTCTGACATCTTCGAACCTGTCAAACTAGCGATCAAAGACTTCCGTTTTTTTAGGATTCTCAACATTTGTCTCAGACGGCCAAAATCTTACAATGTAAAACCTGGCTTAAGACTTCCCGCAAAAGGCATAATAATAGCCAGCCATGATTAATTTATTCCACAGCAAAACGGAAAAATAGGTTCATGTGAATTTAAAGGCACCCTCCAGGTTCAAATAAGCTTTATCAGGCTACTACTGATATGACTGTCTGCATCTCATCATCTCAGTGTACAGGAGAAAATGACAGCCTTTGATCACTTATTCTAAGATAAGCACCACCAAATGTGAAATAAATATAGTCCTCACCCAGAGAATATAGTCCTCATCTGTGAGAGAATATTCCTGACCACCAAGATGGAAAGCCACAGTGGGCAGCAACTTGACCAGATTACAGCTCACAGTATACTGTAAACAGAGCAAGATAGAGAGAGTGTGAGAGAGAGAGAGACTTTAAAACCACACAAAGACAACATGCTGCACCATTTTGCAAACCTGAAATGACACTAAACTTAACACTTGAAAGGAAAGAATCACGCACATATTTTACACATTAAATATAACCACACCGGCGACAAAAAAAACAACAGCTTTCAATCATTCCATTTGCTCTTTAGACGTAATTTATGAGGCACAGCCAACATGATAGACCAAAGCAGGTGTTCCCATGGAGTTGTGCAACAGGAAAAGGAAATGGAACAATAAGAAACAGGTTTTAATGCTCAACTCATCCTGCATTGGCTATACAAGTATTGTTTCATAACAGCTTTTGTACATGATATGTATATGGGATGCCATGTTTCATATATCTGCACATGATCTAAAGTTTTTTTTGTAAGATCCAGAGTTTTATAATCAATTGCCACTGCTGAATGTTTTAAAAGGTCCATCATTCATAATGTGCTCTCTGTGTATAACTAGAACACATTTCTCTTTTTTATAGCTGTAGAGAAGTTTGAAGGTTTGCCACCACTGCTAAGATTTCATAAAAAAAATTTCAAGGCTTAAATTTTGGCTTCTTCAGCTTTCGTAGTTTCTATTGCTAAGCAGTGGATTCATATTTTTTGTTCAGACAAAATAATTCCCTCTTTTAATGGCTTAAGCACTCAAACCCATTTTCTTATTATTAACAGATTATATGTACGCTTTTAAATAAAGACAGCTTTTTAAGGAATGTCCGAAATGTTGAAAGAACGTACCCCTCCTTCTGCCAGTTCAACGGCCCCGATTGTTTTCATCAGAATGGAAATGGAGGAGGCGGGGCCTGTGATGTAGGAGGAGCCTGTATCAATCACAGCAGAACAGCCGTCCATGCAAAACAGCATATCTGCCCCCACAGACACTCTGCAGAGGAACAGACAATTACTGTGGGAATCGACCAAAAAATCATTTTACCTGTGTCATTGGGTAGTTTACTCACCTTTGGAAGGCTTAAATCTATTATTATGTCTTATTATTGGCTTAAAATATAATGCACAAGTTATACAAGTTCCAAGGATGAAAACCGACATAAGGTTGGGTGTATGATTGAATTTTTGGGTCGGCTATTCCTTTAAAGGACACAGGGCAAGGATTGATTACCTCTGGAAATGGTTTGAGGTTCTGCTCAAAATTAAAAACGGATGGCTACCGGAAATCTGATATAGGATATCTATTACAACCAGGAGTATTTGTGAAAACTGTGATGTAAAGCAGATGTAGAATGGCAGAAAGAGCTACATAGCAAGAAATCATCATTGTTCTTTAAAATTGATGATGATAATAGTCTTACCCCTTCATGATGACCTCCCACTTGCCTTTCTCTTTGGTTTTCATGTAATGGAAAGATCCAGTGTGGTAATTCGGGTCTGTGCCCCCCAGCACCAGCTCTCCACCAGGGATGTGTGTTGGGTCCCTTATAGATACATACACAGATATGCACTAGTAACAGACGGGCTTGCAACTATAGCCTATTATTTAGATACAATTTAAAATTATTACACTCTAATGTACAGTGACAGTATGACTTTCTTTCTTTTTCAATTTACCATGTAACCAAACTGTTTTGGTTACCATTGACTTCCCATTGTATAAAAAATACATTGCAAGACATTTCTCAAATTATCTCCTATAATGTTATACAGAAGAAAGACATTCGTACAGATTTGAAGTGACATGAAGGAGAGTAAATGATGACAGCATTTTAATTTTTTTTGAGTGAACCACCACTGTAATACCCATTTAAAATCCATAATCTCATGGCATTATTTATGTGATTGTTGCAGTGTAAATGCATTCATGCCAACTCCTAGCTGCAATAAACGGTCTGTAAATATATCTAAATACCGATTCAGATGCAGCCTCTATTTTTTTTTTTATCATGGTTTTTGTGTAATACATTCTCTTGAATCAAATAAAATATTTTGGTAACACTTTACAATAAACTTTAGTTAACAACCTTATTAACATGAACTAAGAATGAACATTACTTCTACAGCATTTGTTAATCTTAGTTAATGCTAATTTCAACATGTTTTTTTACTAATACATTATTAAAATCAAAGGTTATATTTGTTAACATAACAAAGATTAACTAATACAGTAACAAATGTATTGCTCATTGTTAGTTTATGTTAGTTAATACTACGTTAACTAATGAACCTTATCGCAAAGTGTTCCCAATATTTTTTTCTACCTTTGTATCGTATTTGATGTTTTCCACATTTAACACAATATGGGTTTATATATATTACAATTATTCTTATTTTCAATGTACTTGGTCTTTCTGGTAATAAAAATGACAAGGCATTTAATCATGAAATGTATGTCTCCCTTTGCTCACCCTATGCCAAGAGATGCTGATGCTCACCTACTGTAGTACACAGAGAAAACATCCTCTTTTAGAACATGTTGAGACATGATGCGATCAAACACAGGTGTAATTCCATCAATGGCTGCATCTGGATAGCCCATCCCTAACACTCCGTCAAACTTGGCAAAGATGAACGGGATCGCAGGAAGAGCTGTGGCCTCTGCAAAAACCTGCACCACTGGGATACCACCCACCTAAAGATGTTAGAGGTCAAGGGTCAAACAGATCTGACAAGTACTGTGTGCAAATAACAGTTTTGGTTTTCCATCGCATGTTACTGAATGTATTATCACAGTCAATTTGTTTGAAAGTCACTCAGTATTTTGCCTTGATGGCAGTTAAAATATGGTGCACAAGCATCTGGACTTGGTTAACCGTTGATCTTTTGCTGTGCCTGACTTTCTGGTAACCTGGATGTCTAAAAAATATTTCACCTTAGCTATTTTCATCAAGATATTCCCTTGAAACTCATTTTTTAACATTCCCAATTCATAAATGAATGGCTTTTTGTTACTCACTACAACCACGTCCTCGCTCAGAAATCCCCGGACGTTTCCAGAAGCGTACTGGATGGAGAATCCTGTGCCGTTGTAAATATGCGTGAGGGATTTTGAAGCATCGTACCTGTTGTGTGTGACTAAGAGACATATGGAGAAAGGAAGACTTGAGCTGTAGGACAAAAATGCAGGTTTTTTGCTTTTCATTGTACAGGTACATGTAGATAATACAATGATTTTTAAGATTTTAGATTTCTTTTAGCAAACGACTCACAGCAGGCTGTGTATAACGGAGAACAACTATGTGAGGGAACCCAGAGGTTGGCAGAACCCGTGTCGAACACAACATTGAACATCTGAGCTGGTGAACCAATACTAATCTCACCAAAGTATTGAGTCTGAAATACAAGAGACAAATGCAATTATAAATAGCACTTTCTCAAAATTGTGGATCGTTTCCATTTTTAACTCTGCATTACATCTAAGTAGTTGATCAGAGGTGTTGGAGCTGTGCCGTTAGTGGGTGATGGTTCATCATATTTCGGCATAATCTCAGAAAACACTTGAGCTGTTGTGACACCCATCTCCTTGATGGTTTCTCGTATGGATGGCATTTTCTTCAGTTTTACCCTAAGTAGTGAAGAGAGAAGTGTAAAAACTGGAGAAAAAAAACAGCAACAACAGGACATATAGTAGTGCATTTCATCTGATTTTAAGAGGGCATTTATATCATTTAAATTTAAGTAAAAATGATATACTCCCCATAACGCATTATTTATTTTCATATATAATTCATATATATTTCATAATATTTCTAAATGAATACAGCTTTTAAAAAATATTTTTATATAAATATATTTTTGATGCATTTTAGATTTCCTCATATATTTTGCCCATTTGTATAAAGTCACCAGCCACTTTATTAGGCATGTTTAACTACTTGTTTAAGCAAATTTCTAACCAGCCAATCAGATAGCAGCAACTCAATACATTTAGGCATGTAGACATGGTCAAGCCGATCTGCTGCGTCAAACTGAGCATCAGAACGGGGCAGAAAGGTGATTTAAGTGACTTTGAATGTGGCATGGTTGTTGGTGCCAGACGGGCTGGTCTGAGTATTTCAGCTGATGGGATTTTCATGCACAACCATCTCTAGGGTTTACAGAGAATGGTCAGAAAAAGAGAAAATATCCAAGGAGGATAACCACTTGTTACAACCGAGGTCTGCAGAAGAGAATCTCTGAACACAAAACACGTCGAACCTTGAAGCAGATGTGCTATAGCAGCGCAAGAACACACCAGGTTGCAATTAGCTCGGGCTCACCAAAATTGGACAAGAAAATAAAAAAAACGTTGCCTGGTCTGATTTCTGCTGCAACATTCAGATGGTAGGGTCAGAATTTGTTGTAAACAACATGAGGGCATGGATCCATCTGCCTTGTATCAGCAGATCAAGCTGCTGGTGGTGTAATGTTGTGAGGGATATTTTCTCAGCACACTTTGGACCTCTTAGTGCCAATTGAGCATCATTTAAACGCCACAGGCTACCTGAGAATTGTTGCTGTCCATGTCCATCCCTTTATGACCACAGTGTTCCCATCTTTTGAGGCCTACTTCCAGCAGGATGACACCCCATGTCACAAAGCTCAAATAATCTCAAACTGGTTTCTTGAACATAACAATGAGTTCACTAAACTCAAACGGCCTCCACAGTCACTAGATCTCAATCCAATAGAGCACTATTGGGATGTGCTGGAACGGGAGATTCGCATCATGGATGTGCAGCCGGCAGATCTGCAGCAACAGTGTGATGTTATCATGTCTGTCAATATGGACTAAAATCTCTGAGGAACCTTCTGTCCCTTGTTGAATCTATGGCATGAAGATTTCAGGCAGTTCTGAAGGCAAAAGCGGGACCAGCCCCGATACTAGCAAGGTGTACCTAATAAAGTGTCATGGGAATATATTTACATTATCTTCTTATTGTCAATTTAAAAATAGATAACAGATATTTAGCATATATTTACTATTGGTTGAAACATTAGATATGAAATAAATTGGTTTCATTTTTTTATGCCAAAGGCCCCCAAATATGAGGATTACTTTTCAAGGGACTCCTTTCCTAAAATATAAAGGCAGCTAAATATTTTCATGACCCATTGGTATGTGTGTGTGAGAGGATTTTTTTTTTTTTGTTGACATTTTCAACATTTTGATTCTCAAATTAAATATTTGGCTTGTATTGACCAAAGCAAATTATTTAAATATTACATGGGACAAAAAATTACTTTGAATTAGGTTGACAGGGTTTTTTTTTTACTTTGAATGTTTCCGAAGATCCCCTATAGCACCATCCCAGCTAACAGGGAACATTCTCAGAACTTTGGCTAATGTTCTGGCAAGGTTCTCTCAAAATTATTACCAAACATTATCCCAGTAACATTAATGGAATGTGTGTTCAAGGTCATCTGGTCTTTAATTGCTAATGTTCTCAAAACATTATCACAAAAACGTATTTATACATCATTAATTCTGAAATGTTTTAGTTGCATGTTCGTCTAGCATTTTTTAAACGTTACAACTTGTTCAGAACATTCAAAAAACATTCAAAAACTAACATTCCCATAATGGAATGTTCCCTTGAAATTCTTATAACCAAGAAAAACGTTTTTAAAACATTTTTAAAAAACAAAGGTTTTTAGTTTAAAGAACATTCAGATATAATGTTTTCATAAATTAATTATAACACTAGCAAAACATTTGTATAACATATTTTTGTATGGGCTCTTACGGCCCCTTGGGACCCACATTTATTTGTAATGTGGCATTATGGTTTTCTTCTATTTTGTTTTAGTAAGGCATTATTAAGTATAAATTTTGGTTTACAGAAGCTTGTGTGATACAGAAAAGGAACTGCAAATATTGTCATGAAGGAAGTGCTTCTCCACTGAGGAGGAGAGTGTTCACTTACCTCCATAAGGCCTGTGCGTTGGTTGCTGAGAGAGACAGAACTAGAAGAGTCAAGCAGTGCACATTCATCCTTAAAGGTGGATCCAATCACTTTAACTACCCAATAACCGACCCGTGTAACTATGTGCCACACATCTAATGCCCAGACTCCTTTAAAAACTTCTCTCCTCTTTAGTGCTTTATTTGAGAGACTTTCCTCCTTCCAGTGTTTTTATACGTTTTTCTCCTGCACTCTGCTCTGACCTTGACACAAACCTCTAGCTTTCTCTCTCCTCTCCCCCCTTCTGATAAATGCTCCCTGAACAGAGTGACCTCTCCATCCAGGGGAACACATCTCACACAGTGATTTAAGACCACTTCAATTAATAAAATCATCCTTGTGTGGGCTTGAATGTTCTGGATGTATGGGAAAACGTTGACAAACAAATTGTGCATATCGTTAAAGAATATGACACTTTAAATAAGATCATTATAAATTATCATATTTATATAGAACCACACACTATCATATAACATATTTGCATTTCATATTATGAAAATACAGTATGTAAGTATATATATATAGCATGGGCCAATTTTTATTTTATTTATTTGGAAATGGTAATCATAAAGGACCAAAATGGATATTGTAAAATAAGTCTTTTTTTTGTTTGTTTTTTGTTAATGTGTTAAAAACATTAATCACTGATGGATTTAATAACTCATTATACATTCACACCATCCTTCAAATGTTTGGGGTTGGTAAGATTTTTTTTAATGTTAACTCTCTTCTACTATTATTATATTATTTTACTATTATTATCAACAATACAGTAAAAACATTAATATTGTGTAATATCATAACAATTGTGTAATATCATTTTATTTTAATTTGTAATTTATTCCTGCGATAGAAAAACGGAATTTTCCGTATCATTGCCTCAGTCTTTCAGTGTCACATGATCCTTCAGAAATCATTCTAATATGCTAATTTGCAACCGAAATAACATTTTGTTGAAATCAGTTGCTTAAAATGTTTGGGAAACACCTTTTTCGCGATTCTCTGATGAATAGAAAGTTCAAAAGAACATCAGTTATTTGAAATAGAAATATGTTGTAACAATGTGAATGTCTTTACTGTCAATTAAAGTATTATTTGATTTGATTTTTATTCTTAGTTTATATGTGTGGTCTTACATTTACATCAATGACCACATCTCTGCCATGCATGGCACTGACGTCCTTGGCTTGTTTGTAAGGGCAGCTACTGGATGACCCTTGACCTTTAAACTTAGGGGCAGTGTGGAAGCCTAGAACTGGGTTTCCCACAGTAATGGGCAAAGCCCAGTCTCTTTCCCTGAAATTTCCTCATGGGAAGCTCCACACATAGACGTCATCTTTTACATCTTCCTCTATTCTGCTGTTTATCTTCCCTATAGGCTCAATATTTTAAGGCGTTTCATTGATGTGGAGAGGTTTTTGTTGGTTAGGACTAGCAGGTTTAGTCTACAAGGACTACATGCCTGCGCACATATATTCAAACGCGCATACCTATAGACCTGTTTTGCGCTGACGTCACAATTACGTCACGGTGTTAGCTGGAGGCAAAACAAAGGGAAAACTGGAGGCAGCCAATACAAACCAGCACTGATTCGGCTACATAATAAGGAGCTTAAAATATTATTATTATAATTAAATGTCATCTTGTTGTGTTGTTGGGTGCAAGAATCGACGGAGTACAGGCTCCAATTAGAAATTTTATCGCATAATGTTTTCTAAACTATTGTGATTATTTGTGAATCATCTATGATTGTATATAGCCTACATTGTTGTGTTTGATTGTGACAAGACTTGAAGAACCTGGTAAGAAAGTATTATCAAATACATAGTTAAAAAATTAATTTCCTGTATCTGGAATTTTTAGATCTAGAAAATATTCACATCATTAAAATTGCACTGTAATGTCACTCTTTGGTCTTTTGGAGCTTCGGATCGTACCCCACAACACAAGTCTTGTACGTGACCGTTCATCACATAGTTTTAGGCATCTAAAGATTTATATGCCCTCAGTTTCTCTTTATGCTTGGTTTCTCTATCAGGTTGGTGTAGATGTCACGCCACTCAACCGAGGTAGTGTTAACATTAATCCTGTCAGATCGTCCATTCATTGAGTGAGCGTGTACGGGTCGGCCAATCTGGTTCTGTCCGTTAAAATTAACTTTTGCAAATAACAATCGCGGTCCTGGACAGTGAGTGACCTTACACATTAAGATAAAATCTGATTTCCTCCAGTCATTATTAAAAAACAAGCTAACAAAACTTGCAAACTAGCGTTAGTGAAGCGGCGAGGGGAATCGTTCAGCCTCCACCTAAGCTCCGCCCACAAAAAACGTCACCATGTTTACTAACTGAAAAAGGGTCTATACGCTGATTTCACGCAACCGCCATTTTGAAATCGAAAGCGAGGCTCCGGTGGGAAGAACCCTGGAAGTACAGATAGACAACAGTGCCTGGACTACCAACCTGAAGCTGCTGCCGCGATTTATACTATTGGATGTTAATATCCAATAAGCCTATAGAATATGTACATAGTTCGTTCCTGCTTCTTTTTTTACGTTCTGAATTATATATAAAAAATTATTTTATTTATAAATGAATTTCACTGTATATAGTCTAAAATATGAAAGAAATGTATGTACATTTTTAGAATAACTAATTTCTACATTAAACACAACAATACGCCATCGCATTCGCGACTATGATTAAAGGCGACACTTCCGGTTTTCTTCCCACCGGAGCCATTTCAAAATGGCAGCTGCGTGAAATCAGCGTATAGAATGAACTCTTAATATGCATGTGCACGCCATCAGCGTTCTCACAGGTTTGCGTTTTTTAAAGTTTGCGTAGAGAAAACTTAAGAGTTTTCTGTTAAAACGGTGTCATGTTAGCGGCCCCTAAGTTAATAACTAATGATCGTTGCGACGGAAGTAAATCAATCAAAACTAACTTTAGCTGGAAAATAACTTTACTCTCTAGACTAGAGCTGCCATAAAGCGAAAACAATCTCTGTTACTTTAATTTCCTATTATCACTGTAAAGCCACTTTGGAACAATCTACATTGTTAAAAGCGCTAGGCTATACAAATGAAGATGACTTGACTTGACTAGTCCTCGCTAAAGAAGATAAGCTAGCCTGCAGTATAATACTTCGCCGTATGACATTCAGTAGTTGGGGAGGAGCACCAACCATGAAAATTGGCATCTTATTTAGGCTAGCAGCTGTCCAGCAGATGACTTATGACTCCCCGCTGTGGCTAAAACATAAGTTAGACATAAAACAACGTTAGTTACCCCTGGCAGAATCCCACTTAGGCTACATTATTTGGCCTCAGAGTCAGAGCTAAAACTTGCATAGCAGCTGCCATTCAGCAATTGGCACAACTGAAATGACATCTATATTTATATCAGAAAATAAATTAAGTTAACTTAACAGTTAACAGCTGTTGGGTGCCACTCTGATATGCACTCAGCTAATATGATGATGCCATCACAATCGGTACTTGACACTTGCTGGCGCCCACATCCTGACAGACAGCTTTTGCAACCAAAGACAAAGACCTTTCTCCATGCCCCCTAACTTTCCATTACTCCAACCTGCAGAGACCCACACTTGGCTCATGCTGACCATGTAGTGAGTAAATATCTGGTTGCACTTACCATCATCAACCACTAGATGTCATATTGGTGTAATAGACACACAGGGCATCGACTGATAGTATAAATTCTTTTTAGGAAATCTTTACCTCATATTTTTCATCAAAACCTATTTTGTGACAAAGTTGAAGTATAGCTACTGATCAACAAATGGGGTGATTCCACCTTTGGGGAAGAGAGCAAACGTTATTGTGTTTTCTAATTGACTTTGCTCAGCATACAACACGTTTATGGCAAGACGTTTTAACATTTAATCCTTAAAACCTATTAGTATCTATTCCATTAAGTACTAGTACTTATTTATTAGCTACTAGTGATTATTCTAGATACTAGTACCATTTTAAAAGATATAGTAGTTATTTTCATAGTTCTTATTTTTTTAGATACTGGTACTCATTCGTTAGATAGCCTACTAGTAGGCCTAACTATTAAATAGACATTAGTACTTAGATTCTAGTACAAGGCAGGGCAAGGCAAGGGAGGTTTATTTATATAGCATATTTCATACACAATGGTAATTCAAAGTGCATTACATAGAAGAAATTAAAATAATCAAAACAAATAAGAATAATTAAAACAGTTTAGAATAAAAAATAAAATACAGTAAAAACAGTCGGACGAACCGTGGTACAGTGCTCATTCAGTAAATGCACAGCTAAACAGAAGTGTTTTGAGTCTGGATTTGAATGTGACTACTGTAGGAGCACATCTGATCTCTTCTGGAAGCTGGTTTCGTAACTGACTTTGATGGTTTATCTAGCTAATTGGTTAGCGTGAACGCGAGGAGAGATATATGTTTAATGTGACATTTATGGTTTTGAACGTACAGTAGGCTATAATAAAGACTTAACTACCAATAATTGGACTTCGTTAGCATTTTAGGGGGGCGGGGAGGTCGTTTTGGGTGAAAGTCCCGCCCTGGCGGCTGACAGTTAAAGACCCGCCCCCCTTAGTTACTGTCGCTATGTCCGACAAGCTACGCGTCGCCGGCTCCGTCACCATGTTCTCACGCAGTGAAAAATACATCGCGGAGCAGAGAGGAGACTGACAACACGCTGACAGACAGGACAGACCAGGTTACTTTTCGGTTACTTTTGATATTACACATATTAAACAAAGTCTCACCTTTCAAATTTGGTCATTTTTTAAAATAAATTTAAACAATAAATACCGTTTTGTGGCTCTTTAATGTGTCGTGACAGATCGCTGTAGAGCCTCAGTTAAAGCCTCTCGTGATCCGATCATCTCTTCCTTCTAGTTCATTTATAGCATCAAATAAACATGAATGAACATAAGTAGGGATGTTGTTTTAACCGCGGAAAGGCGTCAGTATATTCCGTTTTTCAAGTGCAAATCCCCCCCATGTTAATCTACTATCTCCTGACTGCTTTGTCGGACAAAATGGCGGATGGCGAAGTATGATTGGTCAGATCACCTGTCAATCAAGCTCTCTGCGAAGGGTGATAGCTCACTGTTACTTACCATTCTCCGGGTATTTTCTTTTCAACGCCAGTTGGACCATCTTCTTTCCCCGGTTTTGTGCCATCTCAAACTAAATTTGTGTGAAGTTAGAAGGGTGAAATCAAAATGTTAAAACCGTCCCGTGAGGATACCGCGAAATCAGCTGTGTGTTTTCACCATGGAAATAGTAACTTCACTGCGCAATTATTTTTTGTTAGGTAAAACATAACAAGAATACAGTAATGGATGTTACTGCACTCATGCTTTGTTTCGCTAGGGCTTTTTGCAGTTACTGTAAACGACTACCATTTTTCTCCAAAACGACACACATTTGAGAAAAGATGTTTTGTCACATAACAAAGGATGCCATGAATGTCATGAAAATTATAATAACTCACTTTTGCCTTTTTGCTTTGTAGGGCAGTACGGTGTAGGGTTCTTCCATAAAATTTTCAGAAGAGATCTTGGAGTCAACAAAGTGTAATTTCATTGACTGCAACACTTAAAGGTGCATTGTGTAATAGGAGGGTCTGTAGACAGAAATGCAATATAATATACATAACTATGTTTTCAGTGGTGTTGTGTATAAAGACCTTACTTAATGAACCATTTAGTTTTTATTACCTTAGAATTAGCCATTTCTATCTACATGCACCTTACTTAAACGGTCCCCTTACATTGAAATGCGCCATTTTGCGCCGACATGTTTCTACAGTCGCCCTAAACGGACAAAAGCGTTTCGTCACTATGTTGTTCTTCATGCAAAGAAGCTATCTAAAGTCAGCGAATAAAACACTGACACAATGATGAACAAGTAACAATAATATTCGCAATAAAATATAGTTTTACTGAATAATAAAGTAAACATCATTTCTTAATAATCTTTGTAAAGAAACCTCATTGCTTTCTGCCATAGATATCCATAATAAAGGCTAGATGTCTTACGGCGGAGTCTCTATCGTCATCACCGGCGGCCATCTTCACAGGCTAGCTTTCTGGCGGGCTCTGTGGTACTGGTGTATGGTGAAAACACAAATACTCTTATCTTGCTGAAATCTTGACGGATTTTCAAACGGTTTGGTTTCTTACAAACGTTATTAACGTGGCTAGATAATTTTGGTTGATTATTTATTTATACACTTATTTTTCATAAGTGTGCAGTGTCATAACTACATCTCTGACGTTTATAACAAACCAAACTGTTTGAAAATCGGTAGAAAATTGAGCAAGTTATGGTTATTTAAAAAGTACATGCACCATTAACACAATGTTACAAGTGAGCGAGCTGCCTGTGACAAGATGGCCGCCAGGTGCTGACGTTGACCTCCATTGGCCAGCAGCGCGGACGAGACATCTAGCCTTTATTATGGATATCTATGCTCTCTGCTGTCTCAGATGATGACATCTCCTGTCGGCCACCATAACTTTTGATGGTTGCAATTCGTAACCTCACCACTAGATGCCGCTAAAAATCCCCCACTGCACCTTTAAAGGGATAGTTCACCCCAAAATGAAAATTCTGTCAGTAATTACTCACCCTCATGTTGTTTCAACCCCGTAAGACTTTCGAGCATCTTCGGAAGACAAAGTAAGATATTTTTTAGCTAGATCACTCCTCCATAGGCTTCTAAGGGATTGAAACTTGCTGGCCCAGAAAAGTTAAAGACATCATTAAAATAGTCCAAGTGGCTCAATCTTAAGTTTAACAAGCGACGAGAATACTTTTTGTGCACAAAAAACAAACAAAAATAACGACTTTATTCAACTATTCATTTCCTTCTCTGTGGGCCTCGAGATAGTTCACGTAGTTAACTGCGCAGAGCTTCTTGGTTGTACGTCAACACTATTTGCAACGTATTTTTTTGCAGCGTTGAGCAATGTAGCCAATTACAAACATATCTGATGATTTCTTGAACGCAATGACCAATCAGATTTAATTTAGAATCCCCTAACCCTCTTTTTACCTAACCGTTTTATTTAAATTAATTTATCAAAAATATTTGTCCACAACAAAACAAAATGACATAAAATATGTAGACAGGATAATAGCAATAATAATAATAAAATGGAATTACAAGGACAGTCTGAGCGAAGTTCGTTTTCCTCAGGGTAATAACCCTATTTAATATTTTTTACAGTCTATCTATGGTAAAAACGGACGTTTTCACAAGAAATTTTATACATTGTCATAAAATTGACGGACTGTCTTTTCCAGTAAATGTACCACTTTTACTTGTCACACAAACTGATTTTCCGTCTTTTTTGTGCTATACCACTCGTCTGCACTGTTAAACTCCGTAGGCTAGTTGGCGTATACCGTTATGTCTGTGTGGCATAATTTGGGCCATCTGCCGGAAGCTAGTTATTTTAGTCGATAAAGTTTTAAATTTGGATATTTTTCTTACACGAACGCATCGCTTCGCTTCAGAAGGCCTTTTTTAACCCCCCAGAGCCGTGTGGAGCACTTTTATCATGGATGCACTTTGATTGACTTCAAAATACCATTAAAAAGGTAGACCTGGAAGACCCCAGCCATTTTTAATATAACTCCGATTGTATTCGTCTCAAAGAAGAATGTCATATATACAGGGCCGGATTAACCATTAGGGCAACTGGGCACTTGCCCAGGGGCCCACGACATCTAGGGGCCCTGGGCACCAGGGGCGGAGTGGCAATCGGGAGAGTCGGAAGTTGGGCCGGTAGTGTTTCGAGGCCGCGAGGGCCGGTCTGATAAAATGTATTCATTGCAAGTTCGCCATGCGCACTTGTGGCCAAAGCGAGGGGAAGAAAAAAAATATTTTAGATAACGGAGCGTATATTTGCACTAAGTGCCTGTCTTTTTAGCAAAAAGACGCCCGTCACGGAATAGCTACAGTGGCGTAGGTCGTAACGCGTGAAGTGCTTGAAAGCAGCTTTTGATGCGCTCGACCCGAGTTCGATCCCGCCTTTTGCCGAACTCTCTCTTCTCCCTTTTCCCAACACATATGAGATGTAAAATGTATAACCTAACATAAAGGTCTCTAGCGTTATATTTGGCCAACGAACTAAAATCGAAACCATGATATGGCTTTGTGCCTTTATAAAACAGCACAAGACTTTAAGAATAGGCATCCTGTGTGTGCTGGGTGATTTAAAGAAAAGTGCGCTCTTTGCTCACGCGATCAGCATGGTTATCTGGTGTTTTCTCCTAAATAAAAGCTCAAGGGTTTATTTCTTGCAAGTGAAGAAATTAGGACAAAAGTATTTAAATTTTCCTGTATTAGGCTATAGTGTAATGTAGACTAAAATATACTTTTGAAATATTCATTTTCATTTATAGTACATTTATAGGCTATATTATGGATTTTACGTCATAGGAATAATTATATAAATCATTATTACATTATTATAATAATTGTTTGGCATCCTAAAACACCATTGATAATGTAATGTAGACTGAGACTCTCATAACTAAAAAGATGTTTGAGCCCTGGTACAAGTCAAAGCTTTTTCTTTGTTCAACGAGCAGTTCATGGGTTGAAGCTCTTAATTTTGATCTCTCAAAGAGCACCAGATTGATGCATTTAACCTTAAAATGTACAAAATTTTCTTGCGGGGGAGCATGCCCCCGAACCCCCCTAGAGGCACAGAGGTCCACCCAACATAGTTTTACAAAATCCTATGGGAAAGAACGACCATTTATGAACTTTAATCCAGCATAGCAACAAAGTTCCTTTTAAGTCAGTAAAACTGTAAATGCTAATGACGCGAACATGCACATATAACCAATCACCCACATCCATCTCCAGCTACAATAATATATTGTATTAATTTGAGGCAATAACGCTTATTATAGAACCCAAAATATTTGCAACAAGCATTTAGATGAAAACAGTAGCCTAATGATAATAATCATAAATCGAATATAAATAATCTCTTAAACCATAAACACATGAAAACCACAGAAATACATAAGAAAACTGATAGAAATAATGTAACTTATCACAGGGAAAAATATATATATATATATATAAAGAAATAAGAAGCTGTTAATTTTGAGAATTATTGAGCATAGGCCTACCACATGCACCTTAAAGGAAAAACCGTGAATTTGTCATAAACTTCAGTACAAGGGTAAAACAGTTTATGAACAATCATGGATTAAATATGCTTAGTCACTCTTAGTATTTGTATTGCTTGTCCAGTTTATATCTAACGAAACAACATAGTTCCCTTTTGAGGGAACTCGCGCTGCATCGAGAATCGACACGTTGGGGAATGCCTTCAGCATGATGCATCTGAAGCCTGTATCTAGTCCAATCTTGATTGGTGTTGCGTCATTACGTCACTCATGACGTTGCATGTCAAAAGGACGCCGGTTCACACACAGATGCCGGTGTTGTGCCGAATTTCGACCCCCGCCAAATTATTACCCTCCTAGCATTGGTAGGTTTAGGATTAGTTGTGGGGGAGGGGGTAGGATTAGGGGCGGGGTTGGGATTAGGCAATCATGTACTGACTTCAACGAGGGGGGTAATAATTTGGCAGGGGGTCGAAATTAGGCACAACACCGGAAAGAGTCAGCTTTCTGGTCTTCAGCAAGCGTTCTGTGTGACTGTCTCATCTTATTTGGTGTTGTCTGTCTGTTTTCACAAAAGCACTCATATATATATTATCATGGCGAGTAGAGAGAAGCAATATAGACAGTGTGCGTCCCCTTGCCCGCGCTATTTGAACGAGGGTGACACACACTCGCTCTGTGATGGTTGTCTGGGAGTGGAGCATGCACGGGCAGCGCTCGAGGGCGCTGTCTGTGCAAACTGTGATTTGTTGCCTCTCAGGACGCTCCGCTCCCGCCTGGCCCTGTTCGATGAATCAGGCCAGGCGCGCGTTCCCCGTGGGTCGGGACTAGGCCTGTCACGATAACACGATTTTGCTGGACGATAAATTGTCCAAGAAATTATTGCGATAAACGATAATATTGTCGTTCTGAGACCATTTACATCTAAAATAATGGTAATGGCATAATAATGCAGGTACACATTTTCAAAGATCAATAAACTTTTATTTCTAAAGACCATTTAACACTGAAAATGGAAAACATTTTAAATATCCACAATAAATGAACAAAACACCCAAAAACAATAAAAGCAATGGACTCTCAGTCTCTGTTAATAAAAATGCACTTGAATAAATACCAAAAAACAATAAATAAAATGGATGTAAACAAAACCCGACCCTACCCTATGATAAATTATTTGTTATTAAAGCATTAACACGCAAACCACTGTTAATTTAACATAAAAGCAAGCAGGCTACTGTGTGCATGGTTTGGCAATGTGCGCACAGTGCGCTCCCTTAATAATTCCTAAAAAGCTGACAGTTCATCGCGATCTCACACATCTCTGTTATTATCAATGAAGCTGACTGCACAATGAATCTTTCATAATATCCACACTTTGTTTGTTATAATTTAAGGATTTGCCAGCATACAGAATTCAGCACTGAACAAAAAGTCTGTTTTGAGCGGTAAGGGGAGTCTATCTTAAATGCTTCTGATTGGCCATTGCGTTCAAGAAATCTGTGATTGGCTACATCGCTCAACGCTGCAAACATGTTATGAATAGAAACTCTGGCCTGTAAATCGCTTCTATTTTGTTTTAGTTGTTCTTGTTGCTTTTCTGCAACAGATGAATACAAATTTATTAGTTTTTATGTTTTATTCATAGATATTTCTAGTTTGCGGGAGTCCCGCGAATCATTTTATTCTCCCGCAACCCACACACACAGAGTGAGTGCATTGCCGCCCGCGCTCGCGCTCGCACTCGCACTCGGCCATCAAATCTAGTGTCGCGCCGCACTCTATTGCGTTGGGAGTACACGTCTCTAGATCAAGGGCCCGGTCTGAGGAGAGTGTCGGGAAATATCGGCCCAGGTCAAGTTCAGGCTCTAGTTCACTCCTCCTACGCTAAGGAACTGAGAGTTGTCATCCAGTCTCTTTGGTAGAGAGAGAGAGAGAAGAGGAAAACAAACAAGCATGCAAATGGAAATTATCGCGGCCGGAAAAATCATCGAGCTCTTTTGTTTTATTGTGCGATTAATTGATTTATTGACTATCGCGACAGGCCTAGTCGGGACCCATGTCTGTTGAGGCAGCGCGGATGATGTTGAGACGGCTTCGGCCCTTTCTTAGCAGTCAGCAACCAGCTCCATTGGTCCCGTTCAGGAGCTGGAAGCCCGCTCTGCGGCTTCTTCCGCCCAGGACGAGGACCCGATGCTCGAACTATCTGGCTCCGAGGAGTTATATATTTTGGGCATTGAGGCAGGAGAGGACTCGCCACCTCATTCTCCTGCCTTCGAGGACCTGCTGGAGGTTGTGATCAGGGCAGTGGCCAAATTAAATATCGAATGGCCATCAGAAAAGCAGGAAGCGGCCAGAAAAAGTAAACTCAATGAACGCTTCCTGCAAACACAGCCTTCCACCCGACGCTGCATGATCCCTGAGAGCTCCGGTGCTCCCCTCCAAGCCCTGCCGTACTACATCAGCCTTGGTGGGGAAGGCATATATGCCGGCGGGTCGGGCTGGTGCATATCTGCATACAATGGGGTCAGGGTCCGAAATTAACTTTTTGGCTCACCTGCCACGGGGACTGGTAGATGAAAAAATCCACCAGCCAAGCATATTTTTTACCGGCCAAAATAATAAACAGCCTTTTTGTGTCACATATACATTAATTTATATATAGGTATATTTAAACATTTTTGTCATTTTATTTCTGGTCTATTATTTTCTATTTTTACTTTTATTTACACACATATTACACAATTTACACACATTAAAATAATATTTTTGTGGTGGTGCCTATGAAAATAGTTCTGTACAAATGAAATGTATTAATTTAATAATAATATATTATAATTATTTCAACAACAAAAAAATTTGTTTTACTCTGCCTATTTTTCTACTCCATTTACTCTTGACTGATCCGATCAGTAACTGAAGGACTGGAAATATCAGTTGTTTTAATCATTCATTAAAATGAATCGGTTCAAAGGAGTCATTAGTTCGCGAATCGGACGTGTCATTATCGGATGTGTTCGCATTGTGTGATTATCCCGGCAGCAAGGACATCCATCCCTCAAGATTTGTGTCAAAACAGAAAACATTTAATCACTGGATAGGTTTTTTCGTTTATTTAAAGTGTGGTTTATGTCAGCTGAATGTGCGGAACGTTTTTCAGAGAAGATAAGGTATTTTAGCACAATTTACACCCAGCAGTAATTCAGAAGAAAAAAAATCCGAATGCTCCACATGAAACTATGGTCTTCCGACCTTTTACCATCGTGTCGATTTATTTTGATTAATATGTGCCAGGGAGAGAGAGCAAGACAGCGCTTAGGAGACGGTGAAGCCTTGTTTATACTTACGCCTGGCTCCGAAGAGAAAGAGTGCGCGCGCGCGCGACCGGGGCTCTCTCTCTTTCTGCTCGTTCTTCAGTTGCGCCCTGTCACACGCGCAGCAGTTCAATTCCCATCTCTACTGGCAAACACAACAAATCCGAGCCCTCATGCCAGATATTTTATAACATTACAAAATGCAATTGTAATAAACATTTTATTACGTTACTATTTTGGTATGAACATTCACCCGCCAGTGTGGCGGATAGCCTTTTGAGATTTACTCGCCAAACGGAAAATCTACCCGCATTTGGCGCTTGGCGGGTGTTAATTTCGGACCCTGTATGGGGTTATTGCAGGCATACCAGGCCGACCTCCTCAAAGAGGTGGACGACAGCGGGGAGGTCACCCTCGACGATATCACTGAACTTCGTCGAGCTTTTGACTTGTCTCTCTGTGCTACTAAAGAGACGGCCCATGCCATCGGCCATTCTATGGCAGCATTAATAGCTACGGAGAGACACCTGTGGCTGAACCTGTTGGGCATTGGGGAGAAGGATAGGGCCTTCCTCCTCGATGCCCTGCTTTCGCCTTCTGGCCTTTTCGGCGACGCAGTCAATACTGTCGTCGAAAGGTTTCACTGCTACATTTAAACAGCTAATCCCCCGCTGTCGTTCCAGATCTCGTGGGTCTGCTGCCAGGGGGCAGTCCCACGAGGCAGCCGCCAGCTCCTAGCACCTGCAGCAGCAGAAGGAGAGTGTTGCTTCTCGTGCTCCCCCACAAAAGGCCTGGAGCCAGAGACAACACTCTCAACCGAAGTCCTCTAAACCGAAGGCAGATCTGAGGACTGCCATTCAGGCGAGGAAGGCTTTGGCAAAGAGGCCCTGGCGCGATGTGCAGGCCTCTGACGGCGGTCCCCCCCCCCCCCCCCGCGAGCGAGCATCAACATCTCGCTCCCTCGCGGAGCCCTCAGGAAATCGATGTTTGCTTCCGGCCGCCAATGGCGTTTCGGGATGCATCGGTTTCCAGCGAACGCAAATCGCAGTGTCTGCCCGAAAACGTTGCGGCCCTGTCAAGTTCACTTCCTCTCAGGAGGCCTGCAGAAAATATAAATTAGTTAATTCCTGCCAGTCAACTGCTTCAGGTCACCGAAATCGCTCAAAGCTCAACAGCCGAGGCCAGTCTCAAGAGACTGGTCCCCCCAGTAGTGTATTTAGACACCTGGAAAGGTCTTCAAAATATATCTCAGTGGGCACAGTGGAAAAAGGGTACAGAATTCAGTTTGAGTAATGTCCACCGAAATTCAGCGAGGTGGTTCACACGCTTGTCAGCCCCGAGCAGGGTCGGGTCATGAACCAAGAAGTTCAGTCCCTCTTAGCAAAGGAAGCCATAGAGCATGTTCTTCTTCAAGAAAGGAATCTGGGTTCTACAGCCGGTACTTCATAGTTCCCAAAAAGGATGGGGGGTTAGTTACGCCCTATAATAGATCTCAGGGTGTTGAATCGCTCTCTGAGGAGGTTCAGATTCAAAATGCTAACCATACCTATTATTGTGAGTCAGATCAGGTCCGAGGACTGGTTTGTCACGATAGATCTAAAAGACGCGTATTTCCAATTATCCATCCTTCCCCATCACAGGAAGTTTCTGAGGTTCGCTTTTAGGGGAAAAGCGTATCAATACTGAGTTCTTCCATTCGGCCTAGCATTGTCACCTCGCACCTTCACGAAATGCATGGATGCTGCTCTAGCTCCACTGAGACTACAGGACATTCATATTCTCAATTACATCGACGACTGGCTTATTCTGGCACAGTCAGAGGAGATGGCGATTCAACATCGAGATGTTGTTCTGAGCCATCTGAGGTGCTTGGGGTTGAGACTCAATGTCAAGAAAAGTTCACTAATTCCTCTTCAGAGAACGACATTCCTGGGGGTAGTCAAGTTACCTTTCTTTATATAGAGCTTTTTACAATACAGATTGAATCAAAGCAGCTTCACAGTGATAACATGAAAATTATACAACAAAGTTTGTTTCTAGAAGAAAATTGTGTCATCATCCACCTTAAGTAAGGCAGATCAATAATATTGTTGAATATTAAATGTCCCCAACTAAGCAAGCCAAAAGCCAAGGCAAAAGGTAGTGTGGGATTCAGTTACGATGCAGGCACAGTTGTCTCCTGCTCGTGTAAACACCATCTTGAACACAGTCACGAGTATCAAGCTAGGCCAGGCCATCACTGTCAAACATTTTCAAAGGGTTTTGGGTCTTCTGGCAGCAGTGTCCAATGTAATACCTTTTAGCCTGCTGTAAATGAGGGCCCTGCAGTGGTGGCTCAGGACCATTTTCCCCGAGGGGGAACCCATTTCGCACGTAATGCGAAAGTAATGCGCAGATGCCTTCGTTCTTTGGTCATGTGAAAGAAACCATGGTTTCTGTCTGAAGGCCCTGTGTTGGGAGCACCATGTCAGAGAAAAATAGTGACCACGCAGACTGATCTTATGAAATGGCGTATGTATGACACGCCAATTCGTATTTCCATTTTTGGCGTGCTATCAACACACATAATCGCTTTTCAGCGTGTTTATCAACGTCTTTGACTTAACGTTATATTACTGTATTATGTATATATAGATATATGACCTACCCCAACCCCGTCCCTAAACCTACCCGTCACTGGGGTTAATACCAATTATGAGTCTTCTCCTACCATCCTAGGAAAAGAAATATCGCTCCACAGATGTAGATATAGATTTTGCTTCGTTTCGCTCGGACATTTAACGCCGTACACATACACGCGGAATCACTCGGACATTTAATGGCGTAGACATACACGCAAAAGATTTCGGCGTGGACATACACGCGGATAGCTCAAAATGCATATAGATAACACGCCACTTGACTTGAAAGTGGCGTGTATGTTTACGCAAAGTCATGATGTCATGTTGGACCACGGTTGCGTCCCTCACAGGCTGGGGAGCGGTCATGGAGGGCGGCTACACCAGGGGTCCATGGAAGGACCACCATCTCTCGTGGCAGGGCGGGTACTAGTCAGTGTGGCACAGTGGGCATTTCGTTCCCCAATGTGTCGATTCTCGATGCAGCGCGAGTTCCCTGGAAAGGGTACGTCTCGGGTTACGACCGTCCCTCGGCCACACTTCCCGCGCTCCTGAGAACGACTTGCTTCGACCTATCAGAAGCTGACGCTGTTGTGATCCGGCCTCCTTTTATAGCTTCCGCATCACCGTCAAATGTGACGTCACGAGTGACGTAATGATGCAACACCAATTGAGATTGGACTAGTTCCATACAGGATTCAGGGTTACAGTCGTAACCCGAGACGATTTCCTGTCACTCACGTACACTTGAGTTTATTGAGTGCCGTGTTCCATTGTGATGTCATTGTGATCTGCAGATGGTTCGTTGAGAAAATTTGAGTGCAGAGGTATCTTGCATTTTGTAGCGAGTCGGCGAGTGATCGTGAATATGCTTTTTATTCAGGGTTTGGAGATTGGATTTTTAAGAAATATTTTCATTACTCAGATAAGAATCTACTTAAACAATAGAATGTTATTGACTCGATGCAGATAAATGAAAAGGTATGCTATACAGTGGTGATTTGTGGGGAAAATTGTGGGGAGGCTAATATGTAAATTGGGTTTGATTTTTTTAATATAGCTATTTGTTGATAATTATGCTCCCATACACAGATGATATCCTCCTATATTCTTCATATTTAATGACACATTAATTCTCTCAAACAACACGCTGTATATTAAATCAACAAATACAGACTATGACCATTTTAAACATTTATTCATTAATGGAGAGCTCCATAGACGTTATCTCGTCTTTGCGAGGAACTCCACCACTCCTTTAATATGATAAATATTGGACCTTTAATATGATAAATATGGACCTGTCTTTCAATCTCTGTTGCTTGAAAATGACATTCTTTTGCATATGTAACCAGTTACAGTCAGAGATACAGAGATAAACATTAAGGCCAATCAGCTTACATTATCAGTTCAATGTGTCATCAGATCCGGTATTGGTTGGTCAAACCTTTATATTCTTTGACCAACCAATAGCGGATCTGATGACACATTGAACTGTAATGTAAGCTGATTGGCCTTAATGGTTATCTCTGTAAAGCTGCATTAAAAGCGCTATATAAATGAAGGGGACTTGACTTGACCTGACATTATATGCATCTTAGTTGTCCACATTAGTAGTTAAATGCTTAATTGTTCATTTTGAATAGATTTTAAGGAAGCACTCAGACTTCCTTGCCTCTTCTGATGGACAGCCATGGGCATACACTGTAGAAAATTAATTATTTTGAGTATTTTGATAACTAAGACAATCAGCTTCCAGGTTCTTATATGTTTACTCAACTCATCTCTTCAATTTCTCTGTCTTTCACTATGTTTTACAGATAGAGATTGATAGCCTATAGATTGTACAAAGGCAGTATTGTTCAGTTCTTCAGATCATCATCAAATCCAAAATCAATATGAGGATGTCAACCTTTACCACCGGTTTTCCTGAGAGTGCAGAGCAGTCCTTATGTCCTGAACTCTTAGATGAGCTCACCATGGCCCTTGCTGCAGGGGAGTTGTGGTCAATAATGGAGGTTTCAGGCCCCATCTCTGAGGAGCCTGAGTATGGGGACCTCACCTCAGGGCTGTGGTGGGGAACAGTGGAGGTAGGAGAAACTTCATGCCCCACATCCCTGAAGCCCACGAAGCAGTGGAGGCAGGGAGCACCTGTGCCCACCAGGTCCCAACAGGGAGCATATGTGCATGCCTGTTCTAAGAAGAGGAACCTCACCTCATTTTTTTCCTGAACTCAGATAAAACATGAACTCAGATAAAACACTGAAAACCACGGAATAGCAGAGAAAAAGGCCACAGGAAGCACCAGCTTATAGAGACCAACTGTGCCTGCCCCAAAGGTGCTCGCATGTTCCCCATGCCAGAAAAGGTCCCAGATAGGCGAAAACTAAATATCCCTGAGCCTCTTAGGCAGAAGCGGCTGCAGCAGCAGAAGTCTCAAGCTCCTTCTCTTGAGGGAACACTGCCTGACAACATATCAAAGAGGCCAAAGCTAAAGATCCCTGAGCCTCTGAGACAGGAGCTGCTGCAGCAGAGGCCTCAGGCTTCTACTTCTCAGGGAGCACCCGTGCCTGACAAAACCTGACAAGAAGAGGGAAAAACTAAAGATCCTGGAGGCACTGAAGCTGGAGATGCTGCAGCAGAAGCCTGTCTGTTGTGCACAGGTATCACCCGTCCCTGACCATGTTCCAGAGAAGAGAAATCTGAAGATCCCTGAGCTGCTGAGGAAGGAGCTGCTGCAGCAGAAGCCTCAAGCCTCTTCCGTACAGGGAACACCCTTCCCTGCCACGTCACTACAGGATAAACCTTTACCTGACAGGACCCCAGTGGGAGTGCCTGTGCATGCCAGGACCCTACAGGGAGAAGCAGTGCCTCCTAGGACTCCGCAAGCAGCAGCAGTGCCCTCTGGGGCTCCGAAGGGAGCAGATATGCCCCTAAGCATCTCAAAAGGTGCACTTGTGCATTCGGGGACCTCACAGGGATCACTTGTGCCTGCTGGTTTCCCAAAACTGGGAGAAAGCTTTAGGATCCCTAAGCAGCAGAGGCAGAAGCAGAGCGAGCAGCAGGGACAGCAGAGACAGCAGAATATCCCAAAAGCAGCTTCTGTGTCTCCTAAGACCTCACAGAGTGCACTTGTTCCACCTTGTTACCCACAGGGAGCATCCAGGTTTCAACAGGAAGCACTCATGGCCACCAGGGCTCCAGGAGATGCACCTGTGCCCGTGAACTTGTCCCCATTCCTACAGGGGACCCCACAGAGAGCAGCAGTGCCCGGCAGAACCATAAATCAAGGGAAATACATGATCCATCACCATCTGTGGCAGCAGAAACCCAGTCCTTTTGCAGAGTCCTTTCCTGGACCACCCATGTCCAGTCAGAGTAAGAGGCTGTGTCGGTGGAGCACAGTAGCATCTGTAAGTCCCTTCCATCTCTTGTTTTTAATTATTTTCAGATTTATTTAAAAATAAAAATAAACATTGACTTCAAATATGCTTCTTTGTTTTCTAGGTCCTCTATTCAAATCATTTTATACTGTATTTCAAAACTATTGAAAGATATGTGTTTAGATTTAGTCTAACAAGCATTATTACGTTTGTTTCTTTAACAGGACAATGTAGGTGTGTGTCAGCCGCCTCCCCAAAATAAAATATGTGTGGAAATTGACAAGAGGGTGCAGCTGAATCCTAAACTGGGGAGCCAGAATCAGATACGCACTTCACACCTGGACCAGAGCAGCAGAACCGGAAGAGAGCACTGGTTAGTTCCCTCCTTTCTTTCAGATTTTAAAATGTAAACACTTTAATAATTTAATATATGACTAGGATCATATTCTTTTCATTTTATAGAACCCTCATATTGAAATTGTGGAAGGCATATGTATTAAGATTTTCTCTAAGAATCACTCATTAAATCTGGTCAGCGTGACATGATTATATGTCTGTACCTTCAACAGGACAATACAGTCCCCTCCACAAAAATGTAGCGCTGGGCAATCAAAATCAAGAACCAGCAGTTGGAACCAGGCAGCTTGTGCTATTTATGTAGCATATTCATACATTTGTGTAATGTTTTTTTGTTTATAAATAGTCTGCATCCTAAACATCATGAGATAAAGGTTTGATTTAAAAACACACGTTTTTTTTACATCTTGGGGTGCCTACCCCAAGACTTTTTCTTCTTTACTTTTATTCAGGGGCTATAAAATCATTGGTTACCCGTAAGCCAATCACATAACGCAATCACCTCTCTCTCCAACTTAAACATCACCTCCATTCAAAACAAATTTAACAAACACTCTTCTTGGTCGGGCTTCAGTTTGCAAATGCCGGGAATATTCTCCACAACAGGAATTGCATCCCGTATCTTTCCCTAACCTAAAATACAATCTTAAACTCGGCGCTTAGCGTCTACGTCACGGCTCTCAGCCCGCCCTCTGTTCGTTGATTGGCCGGCTGTTTTCAGGCCGGAGGAAAAGGCTAACGTAGTCAGGATAACAAAAATCCCAAACGTTTACAGAACTTTAAGGACGTTCATAAAACTTTTGGTTATGAAAGTGCTGCAGTTCAAGGTTCCTTATGTGACTTTTATTTTGCTTATTTTATGGTCACATAGCATTGTGACAATACATTACACATTGATACTGGTGTAATTTCTGAGAAAACCTTCTCTGTTTTGAAGTGCAAGCCACAACTTAAAGTTAATGTGAAACTTGAGAGCCCAGGGGTACATTGCACAGCAGAGGACAGTTCAGAGCTATGACTACCTTTAAAGATGAGCAGTATAGTTTTGAAGTGATTGTGGTGACTGGTCCCCATGTCAACAATCTCCTTGGTCGTGATGCAGCAAGTGCAATGGGTTTAGTTAAGAGACTGGAAGAGCTTAGCCTCCAACCCATTTCTTTTTCTGAACTGGGACTAGTACAGACAAAACACATTAAAATCTGCCTAAAAGAGGATGCTGTACCATACAGTGTGCACACTGCAAGACGGGTGTGCGTACACTTGCTTCCAAAGGTCAAGGAGTAGCTAGAGAGAATGGTACAATGCAGAGTAATTGAGGAGGTCACTGATCCTACCGAGTGGTGCTGTGGTGGCTGTTCCAAAGAAGACCGGGCAAATTCGAATTTTTTGTTGATCTAAAACATAGGTTCTCAAAGTGCGGCCCGCGGGCCAATGGCGGCCCGCCGAAACATTTCTGGCGGCCCGCGATAACATCTGTAAAACTGTTAAAACTATTGCTTTGAAAAAATGAATATCTCCGTTTAGTGGTGTTTAGCGGCATCCATAGGCATAAGCGGTAATTACATGGTCCGACCGACCGATCGCACTTGACCTCACTCCCAAGGCCACCAGGAACAGTGGTTGTCTACACAGGAATAGGAATCGTGGCCAACCGAAACCAGCACCACAAATCCCATTGCAATTTAAAAGGGTATGTTGACCAAGTAATCAATATTCAATGTGACTTAATAATAATCTTAACAATGTCAAGCTTATTAATAGCCGCGTTTCCATTACCTTTCAAAATGTTCGCGGGCGCGAACACTTGCATTTTCCTATCAACAGTGGAAACAACTTAAACTAGTCTATCATTTCTGGTCATACAGAAAATAATAATGCATTATTCGCAACTACTTTTATTTGTGTAAACTCATAACAAGAAAACGTGCTTTTGTAAAATAAAATAAAACAATCAGTAGCCTAGGCTACTATGCGCTTTCATGATCTCCGTGAACTGGAGCGCGAGAACTGAAACAAAATATAGCCTATGTAGGCTAAAGCTTAAAATGTGCACTTTTAAACAAACAAACTCGAATCGAAAGCAAATACCTGATTATGTAATCCGTATGAAAGGTGGATTTCTCTCTAAAAGCGCATCTGCTTAACAGCGGAGATGGAGATATGTTTTTAGCCGACACTTAGAAAACAATAGTTTATTAATAAACAATTAAAATGCCTCGCTGTTTTTTCAGACGCATTTATTATCATTAGCCTATAACTCACCTATAAATCAGGCTAGATCAGACACGTACAGGCTATATGGCTCTTCTCATTCATCACTGCGGGAAAAATATAAATTCCAGGTTCTAATTTGGCCTTAGAAAACCAGTAAAATCGACATGTTTTCCATATTAATTTGTGAATATTTAAAGGGGCAAAAAGTCATTTAAACAAAAATCTGAAAAAGTCTGTCGATATTTACTTTTTTGCGCAGCAGTTGGTGAAGCCAGTTCAAATTAAAATTTTGTTCAACTTTGCGTTTTAAAAAGACAACAACCGTTAATTTTTCGTTTTTCAGTTACGGGTTAAAAAAGATAGATAATAATATGCAAATCTGCAATAATGGAAACGCGACTGACAAGCAATGATAGAAATGCATGATGATGATGACTTGTTTGGTAAGCTTCTATTTTAAAAGTTTCTTTCTCTCCCCCCCAAAATTTTCACAAGTTTTGCCAGGTTTAGCCTCAGTTATGAATTAAAATGTGTTAATTGTGTAAGGGGTATACAGTCAAAGACCCAGAACCAGATATGAAGAATGAAGACCCGGAGTCAGAATTATAAAAAATTAAAGAAAAGTTTTACTGAAGATAGTTTGCATTTTCATCAGCAGAAGCCAGCTTCAAGACTCACACAGGAGTTCGTAGGCCGCCTCTCTTACAGTTACAAAGATCACAGCAGTTATACCATTTCCAAGGTCTAAGCTACGTCATTGCTTACAGGTTGAATGATTCTCATTGGCTAAGAAACATTAAGAGCCTAAACAATTTAACACATGTGAGGAGATAGGGGTGCCTATCGCCATTAGTAAAGATAGTTGTCGTCCACTCATTGGATTTAGGCCTGTGGTGGCCTCGCAGGTTAGAGAAGGGCGCCGGGGTGTCTGGTCCGACCGTCCAGAACCTACATAGAATGTCATACGCACACACACACAAATAACAGACACTAGCAAATAACAGCTCCCATCAAGGCTGAAGAGAGTCTGAGCTCCTTATTATCAGTTAAGTATACCAAAACATACTGCTAAAACATTCACTCGTTTGGGAGAAAAACAGATCACTGGCATTTACTCCCAAGGAAGGAAATATACTGGAAAGAATACATTTTAATACAACAATTCAAGTTTGATAGTAACGCTCAATATAGCTTGACCATATGTCCAGCGAAGAATCATATGTGCCCACGCTGCCTTTAGGACCCTCTAACCTTTCTACTGATCCCAGAGAAAGAGACAAACGGCCTTGTGGGTTACGTGGCCTTCGTGTCCTGCGTGTACTACGTGCAATCTCAAAGTAAGATTGGAATGCACCTAAAAGAAACTGGTTACTTGCATCCATGCATTTAAGAAAATATAATTTCACAAGCACAAGAATATAAAAATTATTATGTGATAATGAATATATTTGATTATTGATTTTTATAAAGGAAGTATATAACCATTCAAAATGATATATGATTATATATGTATTTGAAGAGGCAAGGGATTTTGACCAACCCTTCAGTCCCCCGTTTTAGACCAATGTGGGGTCCAATACCGCCACGTCTGGTCTAACCAGTGAGGTCACTACGGAAGGGAGGAGTGGTGACGCATGCTCCCCTGATGGGTCACACTTGTCTCTTCACCTCGTCATGGACATGCTGGATACTAAAAATTCCAGTCCCCATTAAGAGGCTCTCCCACCTTCCACTCACAACAGGACATCAATGTCATTCTTCCTCAGTTTATCAGTCAGGTTAAAATTTTTATAAAACACATAACTGATTACGAAACAAGTACATATTGGAAGCCAGGCTAAATAAGCAAGCACTATTGCTGTATTCCTACTAGCATGGGCTAGATCCACAGTCACTACTCAGATCCTAAATAAAGACATTGTCTATAATCATGAATACCAGAATATATGCACTAGTTTTTTTTATTTATAAAATTATGATTTCCAAATCCTTTTATTATAAACAAAGTTGGATGGTTAATCCATTATTTTCACTACCCCTTTTATAGACCCTTTAGGTTTAAAACACAATGGTTGTCTAACTAAAAATAAACAACAAACAATAAAATATTAATAATTAAGACCCATAATAATCGATGTAAGCCCTTTAAGTCTTTACTGAAATCATCCTTCAGTTTACAGTCACATAGCATGTACCATTTTAATTGTATAACATCTTATACCCTTTTTTGTTTGTTTCAAAAATAGAAATAAAATAAAACAAATTCACATCATCATTTCAGTCATTATTTTACCACTTAAATATAGGATCGTTCCCCATTCTGCTTAATAAAGCTTTTGTTTATTCCTTATCTTTATATCACTTGAATCCCTGTCAATCATACAATGTCTTATTGTTTTTATTTTGAAACTCACTTTTTCATACCATTTAAACTTAATTTGACTTCCATAAATCCTATCAGAAATTGTATTTTCATAACATACATTTTTTTCTACTATATTTCTTCCATCTTGCCCTACATGCCAGTTCCTTCTGCATCCGAGTCTCTCACCACTGTCAGCCTAGTGACACTTAAAGTTCCCTCGTTAGGGGAATCATGGTATTTTATTAATTCTTCAATACTCTTGTTTTCTTATCATTAGCTTCAACTTTATTTTTCATTATAACTACTTCTCACAGTATTTGTCTCAGTTCCACTTATCTTTACAGTTTTACAGAAACCAAAATATTATGTTACTCAGATCCCAGCCCACAGCCATATAGCTGCTTTCTCTTTTTACCTTTATTACATTGTAGTTTTCTTAGACATCTAATGTCATACATACATTCAAGGGATTGAGAAATAAAACCTTTTCTTTTTAGAAGTTATATTCACTCCTTCTTTGTTCGCCCTCCGGCCTTTCAATAAAAATGAGGGAGCTCACTCTGGATAATTTGGATAGTGACTTAGCCAATGTGTCACTTTGTCTCTCTGCCGTCAAGTCTATATATATATATTTTTTTTTCCTACGTTTATCCTTATGATCCCACCTAGTTGTCTATTTAAATTTAGACCCTCAGTTGAATTTAGACAAGAGTTTTACCCCATAATGGACGGCAATCTTCTTTACAATTCCAATTTATATAAAATACTAATCCAGAGAGTAATTCAGTTCAATATCATAAATGACAAAAGCATTCATAATTACCAATAGCAGACAGAGCTGGAAAACCACTCCAATTAAAGCTCGTCCCATGTTCTGCATTGTCTTTTCATCAGATTGTCTTAGAATTATCAACCTTTTTTAAAGTTGGTCATTTCACTTAACCCATCTGTAATGATAAAACACTAATTCCAGAGGTTAATGACACAATATCCTCAAAATCAGGAAATAATAGTACCCCAAACTAATACATACAAGACATAAAGTGCTGTCACCATCATACGCACTCATACTAGACACACATATGTTAACTGTTCATTTTCAATGTTCATTTTTCTTTATATTATTGCTAAAAGATTTAAATTTTAAATAAGATTTTAAACTTCCCATTTTCCGGTAGCTTCTACCTAATTTTACATGGTCTCCCAACCAGTTTCAAAGCATGTCTTGTTCATTATTCATTAGAATTTAACAAGGTCAGCTGGGTTGTTTTGTTTCATTATCATTATTTTGCTTCAGCTTGCTCTAGCAGGCCAATAATGGAAAGACAGACACAGTTACCATCCCTTCCTCTGCTCAAGCAGTCTCTCTCACTATAAATAAATAATCTTTTTCAACAGCCTTCTAAGGCTGTAACTTAGACATAATGTAATATTAAATTAATTACAATAACCTTTGACCATTCACCTTGTTATGCAGACTTTTCTTAAATCAAAAGCTGTCTTCATCTTTAGCCACCACCATGTCTAACGACCTTCAGGAGTTAAAACTATGTCATAGACCTATTAGTTCAAAATCAACACTATGATTTTCCTTGCCCATAAGGCAAACCAGTACATAAAAAGTTTTGCTACTGTCTCCACAACAACTAATGGGAATCACTTCATGGCCTCAGCTGGCTCTTGAAAGCCCATTTCTGTTAGCCCTTTATCTATAATCTCCATCAGGGTGTTTTCCCCTGGCATATTTGCAGACGCTTGTCACAAAAAAAAAAAAAAAAGCCATACAATGAATGCGGTTTCTGGTGATTGGTATTCGAGGAACACTCACGTTTCGGGGTCAGACTGTCTGTAACTCCTCACAGCTCATCCGCCCTAACGATAAAGGATGCTGCTGGCCTCACAGTCATCCGCTCCACTCTCATACCTTTCTCACATAAACACCTCCATCTTGAGATGCCCAGTGACTTTACGTGATCCACTCTGGCTTGGGTTGCCCCCTGTCTGGCCAATAGAAGGTCTTACCCGTCATTGAGTAGCCACTCGTGCCCACTGGTGACCGCTCTTTCCCATCACAGGCTGTTTGCTTCAACAGAACTCAGCTGTTTTCTAGAGCTTAGGAAAGGCACGTTCAAGAGTCACCAGAGCCATTCCGATTGCCGAATAGTGTTCACATAGGGAGACAGGTCAAAAACAACAGTATTTAATCACTTAAATCCATTAACTATCTTAAAAGCAGCAACCTAGCTACTTGGATTATACTCAGTGAATTTAGATCACAACCGTACATTCAGTGTACTTTTCCGTCGGCCCCTCCCCCGTTTCATGGTGGGGACTAAGATCAGACAAAGAAGTTACTGGTCCTAAATTAACCTAATCAAAATGTCATCTCTATCTGTATTATTATTTTAAATACTTCTTTAAAGTCATTCAGTTTTATTTTTAAAACATCTCTGTGTCTATGATCCTTCAACTGAAACACTGTGCTTTACACATTATCACAGATACCAGCTTTTAGCTGACTCATTGAATGAGAGAGACTCTGAGACTCTATTGGATGGTACACTGCTCTCTCATATACTTCTAACATCAAACATTTATCTATCATCTTTTAACTCTATCCCAGCTTAAGGCATCTTTGCCAGATATTACATACGGTTTCAAATAAACATATTATTTATATTTGTCTTTTGCCCACACATCAGGAAATTTAGGCATTACAAATTTCCACTCAGATTGAGTCTGTTGCACTGGCAGTTTCAGCCACAGCACACATCAGATTCAGATAAGCAAACTGTTTCATTACAGCCAATAACAAACTTATCTTTTGAAAACTAAACATCAGCTTCTAGTTCTTTCATGGTCAACTTTTCAAGCTGTTTGTTTAATCAGCATTTAGCAACTGTTAATTCAGTACGGCTTCTGCTTATTTGTTTTACATAAAAATAATTATTCTAGTTCTCAATAACGTTTCACATTTCTCAATCTCAATTTTAATTGTCAAGTTCTCAACCATAGTTTAATATTTGACTTCAGTTTTCTCTTGGAGTTTATCAATCTCCAATTAGGATTCACACTAAGTTTGACGAGGCAAGCACTCTCTGCTTGTGATACTTTTGCAGTTATTGTAAATCATCTGTGAGATTAGTCTCTCTATATCATCTAAAACCTTTTTAAAATGTTTAATTACAACACAATCATCCTTTAAGTTACTTTGATATATTTTGCAACTCACATTTGTTGGAGTCATTAATTTTACATCAACCTGTATTCATCAATTCACTAAAAATTAGTATTATAGATCTTTTCTTCAAAAGGATTCACTTTAAGACTTCAATCTTTTGACCTTGTTTTATCTCTTGTTCTTTCTCAGACGACAACTTTAATATCGTCATTTAAACACTGATCTACTTTCAAACTCACATTATTACCAGAAATGTGTTGTCATTTTATCACATTTTTAAACACCTTCTCGGTGGGAATTTAGAGTTACGTATTAAATGGTCCTGATGACCACCATTAAAACACTTTCTGTCATCTGGTGGGTTCATGTGTCAGCCTCAACGGCTCCAACTTACTGCACGCCCTTGAAGCAGTGTGTCCCATTCAGGAATGCAAACAGAGCTACTGATTAAGCAGTTCTCTGTATTCTTTTACAGTCCACCAGTGGCTGATTTAATCATAATAACCCAATCATAATCTTCATCATTATTATTGGCAGAACATTAATTTTCATAAGCTGCAAAATATTCTAAGTTGTTTTCACAAAGTGTCTGTTTAACTTTAGTCGCTTGTCGAGGGAAATTATCCCTGACCCAGAATTTCTTTCACTTGCTTCTTGTAATCACCGTAAGCAATACGAGGCTAAACATTTTAATTTTTCAGTTTCTTTGTTTGTTTGAGCCAGTCAAGTTTTTTTTTTAAATTTCCAATCAGAATCAAAATCCTGACTACCATTTACTTAATCATTTCTGCTAATTTCTTTGAAGTGAGGGCTTTAGAGCACAGCTGCTTACAGCGTTTGCTTTTCCTGACTCACTATTTGTTTCAGGACTCTTCAGGTTACTGATTAAGTTATTACATTTTTCTGCCATATCTTAATCATGGTTCATACTCACCTGAAGTTATTGCAGAAATGGAGGCGGCGATCTTTGAACAACACAGCTTGGCTTCTGCGTGATGAAACTGCAAAGTATACTCCAAAATCACAGTTACATATACTGGTCCATGCCAATTTGGGTCACAACTTTTTAAATTTTTCTCTCGGAATTGTTCCTGATGCATCCCTGGCAAACAACCCTATTATTGTTAGTATCCCTAACTGCCTGATTCACTTCACTAAGTTCGGGGATCCCCTATCTGAGATGGAAGAGATTGAGCAGGTTTACGGTGCCACTGGACCTCTAGCCCAGGGACGTGCTCTGCTGGGGTGGTGCTACACCAGTAATGCCCAGCGGGGCCCCCACAGAGCACGCTTCGCTTGCGCTGTCTGCTGCCGTTACCCTTAACGACGCTCTCAGCGACTTCTTATACTGTCAGCAGTATAATTAACTTACTCCTTCACTCGCCTCATCGGAGTGAAGCTCTCCCGCTCTCCTTCAAAATCTCTTCCAGTCAGACAGCCCTAACAATTAACAAAAGCTTACTACCTTGTTTGTTGATTTGCCAGGGGTGTCACCGAGAATAATTGCCAGCGCATCCTCCACCATAACTGTAAGGGGTATACAGTCAAAGACCCAGAACCAGATATGAAGAATGAAGACCCGGAGTCAGAATTATAAAAAATTAAAGAAAAGTTTTACTGAAGATAGTTTGCATTTTCATCAGCAGAAGCCAGCTTCAAGACTCACACAGGAGTTCGTAGGCCGCCTCTCTTACAGTTACAAAGATCACAGCAGTTATACCATTTCCAAGGTCTAAGCTACGTCATTGCTTACAGGTTGAATGATTCTCATTGGCTAAGAAACATTAAGAGCCTAAACAATTTAACACATGTGAGGAGATAGGGGTGCCTATCGCCATTAGTAAAGATAGTTGTCGTCCACTCATTGGATTTAGGCCTGTGGTGGCCTCGCAGGTTAGAGAAGGGCGCCGGGGTGTCTGGTCCGACCGTCCAGAACCTACATAGAATGTCATACGCACACACACACAAATAACAGACACTAGCAAATAACAGCTCCCATCAAGGCTGAAGAGAGTCTGAGCTCCTTATTATCAGTTAAGTATACCAAAACATACTGCTAAAACATTCACTCGTTTGGGAGAAAAACAGATCACTGGCATTTACTCCCAAGGAAGGAAATATACTGGAAAGAATACATTTTAATACAACAATTCAAGTTTGATAGTAACGCTCAATATAGCTTGACCATATGTCCAGCGAAGAATCATATGTGCCCACGCTGCCTTTAGGACCCTCTAACCTTTCTACTGATCCCAGAGAAAGAGACAAACGGCCTTGTGGGTTACGTGGCCTTCGTGTCCTGCGTGTACTACGTGCAATCTCAAAGTAAGATTGGAATGCACCTAAAAGAAACTGGTTACTTGCATCCATGCATTTAAGAAAATATAATTTCACAAGCACAAGAATATAAAAATTATTATGTGATAATGAATATATTTGATTATTGATTTTTATAAAGGAAGTATATAACCATTCAAAATGATATATGATTATATATGTATTTGAAGAGGCAAGGGATTTTGACCAACCCTTCAATTGCAACTAATGTAAACTGTAGAGATGCAACCTGGTCATTAAAATAATTTCAAATGGGGTTTTCTTTTCAGTTTTTTTTTCTTCGTTTTCTCCCCCGCCACTTTGGCGGCCCTCAGTTCAATGTTGGGTTCCTAAATTGGCCCTCACCTATCAAAACTTTGAGAACCCCTGATCTAAAACAACTAAACAAGGCTGTGAAATGAGAGAAATTTGTGCTGCCAACAATTGATGACATTCTTCCTAAACTAGCACACGCCCAAGTTTTTTTCACTTCTTGATGCAGCTAGTGGCTTCTGGCAGCTGCCACTGGATATAGACTGTGCTAAACTAACAACGTTCATTACTCCGTTTGGAATATATTTTTACGCAGGCTACCGTACGGGATCACCAGTGCACCTGAAATCTTCCGATGGGAAATGTCGGCAATCCTCAAAGACCTGGAAGGGGGCTGCCGTTTTCATGGACGATATTTCAGTATTTAGCAACACTCCCGAAGAACATGAGCAGCGACTGCAAAGGGGTCTGAAAGCCATTGATCAGGCTGGTCTCAAGCTGAACAAGGAAAAGTGCCTGTTACGGCAGAGTCAACTCAGGTACCTGGAACATGTCGTAGATAAGGAGGGCATATGCCCAGACACAGGCAAAATCGAAGCTATCACGCACCTTGAGAAGCCAAAGCACATCTCCAAACTAAGGAGAATGTTAGGAATGATTCAGTATCTAGGAAGGTATGTTCCTAATCTCTCAGAGGTTATTCAACCTCTCAACGAGTTGTTGAAACGAGACAACTCGTTACCCCTTACTCCCCAGTACCATGCAGCATGGTACTGGGGAGCTGTACAGGAGGAGGCCTTTGAAAATGTAAAACGCCTAAATCACAAAAGCTCCTGTGCTAGCATTCTATGATGTTATAAAGCCCACAGTCGTCAGCACAGATGCGAGCAGCTACGGTCTGGGGAGTGTTTTGCTGCAGGATCATGACGGACAGCGGGAACCAGTGGCCTACTGCTCTAGGGTGCTGACCGATACTGAAAAAAAGTACGCCCAGATCAAAAAAGAGTGCCTGGTGGCTGTGTGGTCCTGTGAAAAATTCTCAAGGTTTCTGTATGGATTGGAAAGTTTCATTCTGCAAACCGACCATAAACAACTGATTCCACTGATCAATGCCAAGGATCTTAATTCAGTTCAGCTGAGATGTCAAAGGCTGTTACTGCGTACACTTCTGCGTTACAATCCTGTTGCACAATATGTACAGTACCTGGCAAACAACTGGTGGTTGCACCAACTTTCACGACATCCTCAGCCAACCATCTCGTCAGTGAATTAGTGCAAGAAGTGGAAGCTGAGATGTCAATGGTGCATGGCCAATCTCTCCCACAAAGCTGGAATCTGTGAAAAGAGAGACAATGATATATTTCAAGCTACAAAAGGTGAGGCAGTACGTGAATGATGGCTGGGCCAGGTATGCAGCTAATGTCCCTCAAGCCTTGAAATCATACTACAGTGCACGCCATCACTTGTCAATTTTCCAGGACATTCCTTTATGATGACAGGATCATAATTCCCCAAAATAAAAGGTCTTACATACTACAACGATTGCACAGTGGTCACCAAGGCATTGTGCAATGTAGAGAAAGAGCCAGATGTAGTGTGTGGTGGCCAGGCTTAAGTAAGGAAATCCAGCAGCTAGTTAACAGCTGCAAAGACTGTCTGGAATCAAGACCTACCCAGAGGAAGGAGCCACTTCTAACCACTCCAGTGCCAGACCGTCTATGGGAGAGAATCGGTGCAGATATCTGTGAAGTGAATAAACAGCATTACTTGGTACCCGTGGACTATTTTCAAGATAGATTGACATAGCTCATCTTAAAGACTTGTCAGGTGAAACCAAACGTGCTTGCTTAAAGAACATGTTTGCAAGATGGGGCTGTCCCAATATTTCTCTTTACCGATAATGGACCACAGTTTAGTGCAAGTGCTTTTAAAGACTTTGCTAGAGACTATGACTTTCAGCACATTACTTCGAGCCCTTATTATGCCCAATCGAAATGGAGAGGCTGAGAGGGCAGTGCAAACAGCTAAAAAGATTCTGAAACAGTCTGACCCATTCACAGCTTTGATGAGCTACAGAGCCACACCCCTTCAAGCTACAGGTGTAGGTCCCGCACAGCTCATGATAGGTAGACAGATAAGAACTACAGTTCCCACATTAGAGTCACACCTGCAACCTGAATGTCCCGATCTTTGGTAAGTGAGAAAGGCTGATCAAAAGGCCAAAGGGTACTATAGACAGAATTACAACCAAATAAACTGTCAGAACATTACCAGAGATTCCACCCGGAACTTCCATGGCACTCCATAGATGGATGATGAAAGAGAGTGGATAAGATCCGGCACTATTGTCAGAAAGTGTGAGACACCACGGTCTTACCTTATCCAATCAGAAACTTGGGTACTTCGACGAAATCGACAACACCTGATGCCTATGGTCAGTGACAATGAACCAGCATCTGCTTCAGTTCAACGGACACAGGGGCCAAAGGAAATTCATGGTCAGGATCAACTTGCGTCCACTAAGCCTAATAATGTCCCAGACATTCCAGTGCAGGATGAACAACCAGGATTATTTTAAAACATTATTTTGATGAAAACATAGTGAAAAAAAAGATGTTTCTAGTACAGTAATTTCATGGTTCAATGTTACATATGTTAAGTAATTCATAAGGAAGGGTGTTGTGGTATAAAACAGTTTAATGTTGTTATTGGTAATGTGTCACTTATCCATTAGGTGGCGACCAAGTGCTTGCTAATAGTTAAGTTGCGGTGTTCAAGGAACTAAGAGACGTCTGCCAATGTTTTCTAGGAGTAGTCACATTCTGTGCTCGTGTGTACAGTCAAAAACTTTGATGTTAATAAAGCTCACACGTTAATGAAACTAAGTATCTTTATTGAAACATCACAATGACTGTTTTTAAGGTGATAATCCGTTATAAATATGAAGATTGTGCTGTAACTAAAAGATTGTTGTATCGTACTGTATCTTCTATAAAGATGAATATTGACATTTCGTTAATTAAAAAAGTAAGCACTTTCAAAGGCACATTATGCAGAAATTGTGTTTTAGTCAAACAGTGACCCCTATAGTTGCTGTGGAACACTTACACTGTCTTAAATAGCTATCTAGACATATGTGGACATTTTTGGACTGGTCTAATTATCAACAATGGATGAATGAACTAACCTGGCCCTAGCCAGATGAATTTCGCTCCGCCTAGCTTCACTCACATCCATCTGGAACCTCTTCCATTGAGAGTGATTTCTCCAACCAACTTTATGGTTTAGCCAATCAGGACGCAGGGCGGGAGTTTCATAGATGTGACGTAGTGGAGAAGCGACCGTGAGACTGTTTTGATTCAGACAACAATGGCGGCTCACATCGAGGAAACAAGCGTTAACATTGATGCTGCTATTTCATCCGTGTTGTCCAATCTACCTAATATTGTTTCATTAAAAAAACATCAGAGAACGGCTCTTAAGGCTTTTGTTGGTGGAAACGATGTTTATCAGTGCCTTCTCCCGACCGGATTCTTCAGCGTCACGGGTTGGCTTCGGTGTGAGTGGTTGAAATAGCACGTCGATAAAGATGACAGACAAGTGGCTTATCCAATCATATGCAAGGATTTTTGATAAGGCCCAGCCTTCTGAAACGCAATTTCAATGGATCGGTTCCAGATGGATGTGAGTGAAGCTAGGCGGAGCGAAATTCATCTGGCTAGGGCCAGGTTATGAATGAACAGCATCGTAAAAAAATGGCATACTACAAGCAAACGCAACAACATAGAACGCAATCAAGTTTAGAAATAAGAGATTTAGGCTACTTAATCCATCAACAAGATCGCCAGGTCAGCATCGCGGTTGAATCCAGTGCTGCTTTTTAGCTCGCGCCAACTAGTAAAAGCCTGACCGAGTGGGACTGTCACAAGGAAATAGTCAAAGGATTCAGTTGCGAGTAAACAGTAATTTATTGAGCACAATAGTAGATATCCGTGTGGGTCAAAATGGAAGCAGACAGAAGAAGACTCAGGCTCGGCAACGCAGGGACGCAGTGGGCAGACACAGATGCAGGAACAGGTAGAAATTCCTCCGGGAAAATCTCAGGAAACCACAGGATGGTACAGGAGTGGAATGCAGGAGAACACGGCGAGTAGAACCCTGGTAGCCTCAACAACCAACTGACAAAGACAGGACGAGGTAACAAACAATATATCGGACATCCTCATTCAAAACAGCTGGCGCTGATCAGCTCATCAGCCGCGCCCGCCCTCGCGCTTACTCACACAACACGCACACACATAGCGATGGCGAATCAGGGACTCCTTTCCGGTTCCTCACGCGGTCAGATTCTCTTTTCCTTTTCCAAGTCTCTTCCGACCGCGTTTTCTTTGCTTTTTCCATCGTCAAGTATCACGTCTGAAATGCGCGCAAGTGTCTTCGTGCTTCATATGTGGTTGTTGATGTGTGTGACGTCGTTGCCGTAAAGCAAGTCGTGATTCTCGCGAGATTTGTCGGGGGCGCTCCTCTCAAACTTGCATTGCTGGTTTTTCCAGCGGCGACCCCGCCAAGCTTTATTACCAGGATGATTCTCCCTACTATGAGTTTGTTTACCACCGAAATGACTTTGAAGCTGTTATATCAAGGTACAATTCTTGCATAGTGTGCCTTTAAATAATGTTGTAAAAAAATAAACAACTTTTTGTAGGCTATGTTGTATAATTACATCTCTAGGTAATGAAGATATATCTATTAAAATAAAAAAATCTTTTAGAAGGGCCATTGATTAATTTTGCCTCGGCCTGGTGCCCCCACCATTGAGGACTCCAGTGGATATAAGCATCCATTCCATTTGAGTAATTGAAAACTTTAGGTTACTTACGTAACCCCGGTTCTCTGATAACATGAGTGAGGTATCTCACTATGGGAACGCCTCTGAGCGTGACAGATCTGGAAGTACCAATCACACCACGTCTGTTAGTTGACAGACCAATCACGACAGTGATGCAGGAGTCCCACCTCCCTCATATATACCGCTGCCAGTGGTCCCTACTTCATTCTCTGCATATCTCTTCTCCGTGCACTGCAAGGAGGGACGTGTGGTGAGATACCTCACTCATGTTATCAGAAAACCAGGGTTACGTAAGTAACTTAAAGTTCTCTTTCAAACATTCGCTCGGTATCTCACTATGGGATATAGACAACTCCGGTATTGCAGATATGCTTTCCGAAGCAGGCATGTCAACCAACTCAGTGATGTATGCTACATAAACACTCCACAATGAGTGTTTTTTTTTTTTTTTACACACTTCACCCCAGTGATGGCTCAGTGACATCCATTCTATAAAATCGGACAAATGTGTGAGGTGAAGCCCAACTTGCTGCTGCACATATGTCCTGAACTGAAACGCCCCTAAACAGTGCCCATGAGGTAGCCAAACCTCTGGTAGAATGAGCCTTCAGCCCTTCTGGAGGACAGAGACCCATGCCATTATAACCTAATATAATAGCTTCCACTACCCAGTGGGACAGGCACTGACGCGAAATAGGTTTCCCTTTATGAGAATCAGCCCATTAAACAAATAACTGATTCCTCTTCCTTAGAGCTTTCGTTCTGTCCACATAGTGACGCAACGCATGGACAGGGCACAAGCAATGAAGCCGCGCGTCCTCTGACGAAGAAAAAGGCTGCGGATGGAAAGCCAGTAAATCCACCTGTTTACAGGCGAGAGCTGACTCGCTAACTTTAGGGACAAACGCTGGATTCGTTCTGAGAGTTACTCTCGAGTAATCCATAGCGAACTGCATACAGGAGTTATGAACTGATAGCGCGTGAAGTTCACTAACCCGCTTTGCGGTCGAAAGAGCCAATAATAAAGCAGCCTTTAGCGAAAGGAGCTTTAATTCAACACTCTCTATAGGCTCAAAAGGGGGCTGAGATAGTGCATTAAGGACCACAGACAGATCCCACGGTGGAATCAATGGCTTTGAAACTCTGTTTAAACGCTGTGCACCTCTCATAAACCTGCATACAAGCGGGTGTTGACCTATAGTGTTTCTGTCAACCCCCACATGACACGGAGAAATTGCGGTAAGATAAACCTTAACAGTTGAAAAGGCCCTGCCCTTATCCAAAAGTTCCTGCAGAAAGCTTAACACATCCACAACAGAACAGAGAAAAGGAACAATGTGTCTGTGTCCGCACCATCGTTCAAACACAGTCCATTTCCGATCATATGCAGAGCGCGTTTAAGCTAATCGTGCATTCTGAATTGTTTCAATCACACCCGGAGGTAAACCCGTCACACTCAAGTTTAACCTCTCACAGGCCAGGCCCAAAGAGCCACTTTGTCTGGGGCTGGGTGAAAGATCTCCCCGCGCGCTTGTGAGAGAAGGTCCCTGCGCAACGGGAGAGGCCAAGGCTGGTCACAAAGGAGTTGAATTATCTCCGTCAACCCCAACTTCCCTGGCCAGTTCGGGGTAATCATTATGACTGAGTGACCGTACTCTCTTACCCTTCTTAAAGTTGGAAAGATCAGACTCAGTGGAGGAAACGCGTACAGTAGTGCGTTTGGTGTGCTAGCGCATCCACACCCATAGGCGCACCGTCTCTCGCCAGAGAGAAGAATAGAGGACACTGAGTGTTTTAGTGCGAGGCGAAGAGATCTACGGCAGCTCGGCCGAACCTCTCCCACAACTGGCTCACTACCTGATGGTGGAGAGTCCATTCATTATTCCCGGGACATGGGTTGCCCGTAGTGAATGAAAATGCTTCACGCCCCACACAATTATTTTCTGTGCCAGACTGTGAAGCAGATGGGAACGTGTGCCTCCCTGGCGATTTATGTATGCCACCGCCATTGTGTTGTCTGACCTGATCAAAATGTGGTGGTTCCTTAAGAACCGCACAAAATGGTTCAGTGCCAGAAACACTGTTAACAGTTCCAGGAAGTTTATGTGTGCGTTTTGTAGCGAGACAGACCATTTCCCCTTCGCTATCCTGCCCTCGCACACTGCACCCCAACCTGTGAGCGACGCATCCGTTGTAACCACCTTTCTCAGAGAAACTGCTCCCAGCGGAGTCCCTGACTTGAGAAAAGAGCGATCTCTCCACTGACGGAGAGTGCGCATGCAGAGAGACGTCACTATCACTTTGCGGTTGAGATGGCGTTTTGGACACAAACCCTGCGGCGCCTTCCAGTTCTGAAACTCCCTCATTCGCAACAGTCCCAGTGGAACGACATAAACTGTCGAGGCCATCAGCCCCAGAAGACGTAAACACAGTCTGAATGGAACTCTGTTTCCTTTCTGAAAAAGGGATAGGCAGCCGCGAATTGACCTGATGCGCTCCTCGGACAGAAACGCTTGATAGAGGTCCGAGTTCAGTCTGAGACCCAGGAAAATTATCTCTTGTGTAGGCACCAAGCAGCTTTTTGTTTCATTTATCTTGAAACCTAAGCTCTCCAAATGAGACACGAGCATTTTTGTCTCTCTCTCTGCCTGTTGCCATGATGGCGCGCAAAGCAGCAGATCGTCCAAATATGCGGACACTCTTAGACCCATTATTCTCAGCGGTGCTTCCACACATTTGCTGAAAACCCTGGGAGCTAAAGACAAACCGAACGGGACTGTCAAAAACTCGTAGGCTGTGTCTCGATAGGCAAACCTGAGGAATTTTCTGTGTGCCGGGTAGATGCCTATGTGAAAATATGCATCTTTCAGATCGACTGACATAAGCCAGTCCTTGGGACGAATAATTTGAGATAACATCTTTAAGGTCAACATTTTGAACCTGTATTTTCTGAGGTGTTTGTTGAGGTTCCGTAAATCCAGAATAGGACGGAGACCCCCGCCTCTCTTGGGAATGACAAAGTACCGGGAGTAAAAACCTCGGCCCCGGCGGCACAACTCGAATAGCTCTTTTGCTCAATAAAGAGGTTTTTTCTTCCTCTACAATCTGAGCTGACTCCCCTTCTGCTGCTGACATTAACACACTGTTGAAAAGTGGAGGTTTTACAGCAAATTGCAGACGATAACCCCGGCTTATTGTAGATAAAACCCAGGGGTGTACTGCGCATGCGCACCAGCTCTCTGCATGAGCAGCGAGTTGGCCGCAGCAGCTCCAGACGCGGCGGCGCCATCTAGCAGTGGAGCTGGGGACTGCAGCTCTGATCTGGAAATTTTTGTTTGTGTGTGTGTTTTTATTTTCAAACATTGCTGTGCCCTCGGCCCACTGCCTGGATGGTACAGGGAACGTGTTTATTATTTTCACAGCACACATATCTTTTAGAAAACAGCCTTCTGCCCTCTGTTTTAACCCTGTGGGTGGAGGGAGGGAGGGAAACTTCTCTGTGAGGCACTGGGGGAACTGGTGCAAACTTCACAACTGAACTGGTCATTGGGTAACTTTTTTTCTGTGAACAATTCCCGTGTCCGACGTCTTCTCTTGGCGGGAGGGGGAGAAAATGACCGCTCTCTTTGAGGGAGGATAACAACCGATACTCTGTGAGTGCTGTTGCTCATCCCTTTCTTCTGAACATGATGTAATATTAGGTTGCTTGCCGTTTCTTCCCTCCCTGAGGGTTTGCTGGTCGGTGTCTGGCTGCAGCCGCTGCGAAGGAAGGTTTCCCCCTCGGCTGAGCTGGCTTAGACTGTGGCTCAGCCTGGTGAGGCTGAGAAGGTCTAGGGCCTCTGAAGTCTGACCGACCTCTCTGCTGGGGGGCTTCAGACCTGGACCGTGGTGGTTGAGAAACCCTAATGGTGGATATGTGAGGGAGGCAAGTTTGGAGCAGTGACCGATGCCCCGAAAAGAGCTTTGGGCTCAACCGGAACATCCAATAAGTCTGCTTTTTCTCTGTCTGACAGCCCTGACAGTCCCAGCCAGAGAGCTCGCTCGCCGACCACTGCTAGGCCCATGCTGCGGCCACAGCTCTTGACCGCACCTCTGGAAGTTCTCAGGTTGAGATCTGAAATTACACAAATCTCTTCCCAGAGGGCTGGGTTTGGTGTCCCAGCATCCATTTGCCTCCCCATCTCTTCCATAAGCTCTGCTTGATAAGCAGTGAGGAGAGAGGTGGCATTAAGAGCCCTCACTGCCAGTGCAGAAGAACGATAAATCTTCTGAAAAACTGAGGATGTTAGACGCTCAGTGCGTCCTGGCAGTGAAGCTGAAGCCAAGGAAAAGGCTGTCCTGCGTTTAGGGTGGATATGATGTGCCACTGACAGCTCGACAGGAGGGGAATTTGACATCCCTAACTCCATTATTTTATCAACATCCACCCTATAAAATCCCTTTACAGGAACCCTGTGTTCTGTATCCCAGAAACGTTTCATTTCTGAAACGCACGCGGGGACCGCTGGAATGAGCTGTTTAGCTGGTGGGGCATGTGACGGCAGTCTCTTGCCGTCATAGAGATCTCTCTCCGTCCCCTGGCCTGTCTGCTGCAACGGCCAGTCTATGGAGAGTTTTGCCGCCGCCCTCCGGCACTTTTCCAGTAGGTCGAGCTCTGCCTGAGAGGGTGAACCTTCGCTTAACGCGCTGCCTGGCCGGGAGGGATACGGCGGGACGATCGCATCGTCGTCATCCTCCTCACCATCGTCCATCAACAGACGTGCGATGGCCTCGTCGTCATCATCGTCCTCCTCTCTTACATCCGTATAGGATCCAAATAGGGGAGGTAGTTGGGGGAGACTTCATACATAAATTTGCCCCAGCTGCATGACGCAGGGGGCTGTTTAGTCTCCTCTGCGGGCGGCGGAGAAAAGCAGGGATCTCCCTTGTTAGTGGCCGCGACTCGCACTCTTCTCTCTAGCACCCTCGACGTGAAGAGAGAACAGTGAGGACAGCCCTCGAGGTTAGCGAGGGCTGCCTGAGCGTGTCTAACCCCCAGGCATGCGATGCACAAAGGATGAGGATCCTTGCCTGATATCATTGAACCGCACGCACACGGACATGAAGTTTCTGCTTTCGGTCCGCCACTAACAGAACTTGTAGTTGCCATAATAATAATAACCGTATCCAAGCTCACTACAACGTGCAACTCAGAAAAAAGGAATATCTAAGAGAATTCGCCGTAACACGTTAATTGACCGTTCGCAGGCCCCTCCCCCAAAACGGCTATTGTCCAATCACACATCATAGCAACCGTTACTATGTGAGCAGGTCCGTCAAACATTTACTCCAAGCAAGATGGTGAAGCGGTGCGCCCACGGCGTTTGTAAATCGGACACTAGATACCCCGAGAGATTGTCTGGAGGAGTTGTGTTCTTTCCGTTTCAAAAGCCGAAAACACAACGTGCGCGGTCCCTACAATGGATAAAAACAGTGTGGACGGCCCCACTCCCAGTTAAATGTGTCGAACATGGTTAACTCGCGTGCAGCGTGCGGATGACAATGAGATTAATCAAAGACAAATGGAGAAAGCAGATCAAGAGGATCCACAAAGGAATAGGGTTGGGTAACGAAACTCGGTGCCAATAGGGAACCGGTTCCGACGTAAACGGTAGTAACCAAACCGAATAAGAACGACTATTTCGGTGCCTGATTTCGGTGCCTGACTTAATTAGGCACACACGCACACACACACGCACAGTCTCTTCTGTCTCGCATGCGCGCTCTTGCTCGCAAGGTTTGGCTGCATTTCACGTGTAAAATTACGCGTCAGAACGCCCTCTGGGTGTGCCGATAGTCTGAATCCAAATAGAATCAAGCCAATTTATTGGCTGATGGTGCGCCATCTGCTCCTCAGATTTCTTTGCCGAAAAAGGAAGCTGGTTGGCAGCGCAAGGAGCTTGGCAGCGTCTCGTTCCCTATTGAGAGAACATAGATTACACCAGTAACCAGTGATGTTCTCTTTCATAGGTTCACTCAACGCTGCGTAGCTAAGAAGCTGTGGATTTGTGTTTGTAGGCTGCTGTATCACGTGCCGTTTGAACTGATGCGCTACAGCGATCTGTCACATTTCAAAGAGCCAAAACGTTATTTATTGTGTGAATCTCGTATAAATATTGACAGAATCTGACAGCTGTGGATTTGTTCCATATCAAAAGTAACCTTGTCTGTCGGTGTCCTCTTTGTCCGCGATTTTTCTCTGCGTGAGAAAATGGATGTGTGGCGTGCGTGAGAGCGTGTGAAAAGGGTCATTTGCGTGAGTCTCACGGTCAATGCGTGAGAGTTGGCAGCTCTGCCTGCTAGTAATCTCTATTAATCTCCAGTATTATTACATTGTTTGATACAATATTGTTTTATTTGATATTATGTAAATGTGAATTTTTATTTTATATCGGTTTTATTATTATTTGTATTTATATTGTTTAAAGATTTAAGTTAATATTGTGTCCAGTTTGGCCCTGTAAATAAAAGGGTATTATTTTTTGATAAAGTGTGTGCGTTTTCGTTTTCTTAAGTACCGTTTCAAGAACCGTTTAGGCACCGGAACCGTTTAAAAAATACCGAGTAGGTACTGGTATCGGATAAAACCCAACCGATACCCAACCCTACAAAGGAAGTACGTTTTCTAAAGTGTTGTTGTTAACATGATATTTTCGGGGGGAAATGAGCAGCAGTCACTAGCAGTGCAGGGAGCACCTGTAGACTACAGTTTAGACTAACGTTAGAGGAGTGCACGTTCGCAACGGGGAACGCATGAAGCTTACTTGACAACATCAGTTCATATCAATATCGTAACGAATAGAAATAATGTATGGTTATCTGCATCTTTCCGTCTATTATGTATAGTTACTTTTTAAACACGACAATCGCATTCAGCATGACACGCAAGCGGTTGCCGTGGTAATAAACAACCTGCTTGTTAAAGCAAATGAATAATCCTGTATCTGAGGCAAAATTACTAAATATGCAGCGCGAGTTATATATTTCTAACTCCAAACAATTAGCCACTGAAACAGCTTATTAAATCATCTTCTTCAAGGCTGTGCATTTGAGGTAACGTGACAGGTCATGGGGTTTCTCAGATTTCGCTTGAGACCGGCTTGAGAGCATTATTAGGCTCGATAGTAGTCGTGTCTCCTTCATTGCGTATTTTTATATTTTGAATATATCCCTCCACTGCATACTGTAACCCCTTTTGCCTTGATCTGGAGGATATCGCGGAGGTATTGCTCCAAAAAAGGTCACTGATGCACCTCTTCCCGTCATGGCAATCTGTGGCGCTGGTCGTGTTTGACCATTTGTTTGACGGGCGTAGCAACAATAACTAGGGGGCGTGGCTTTTGCGAACGGTCAATTCTTGTAGTATACCAGAATAAAATAAAAAATCACCGTTACAGTGGTAAAAGACCCGCTAACAAAAATAGCTGCGTTCGGTGACGTACCTTGACGGCTCGTCTTAGAACAGTTAAACAACTATTTTGAAGACAGGTCCTACTGAAGGATAGCTTCCAATTTTGATCTTCACGGGGAAGAGATCGAAGAATGAAGTAGGGACCACTGGCAGCAGTATATATGAGGGAGGTGGGACTCCCGCATCACTGTCGTGATTGGTCTGTCAACTGACAGACGTGGTGTGATTAGTACTTCCAGATCTGTCACGCTCAGAGGCGTTCCCATAGTGAGATACCGAGGGAATGTTTGAAAGAGAACTTGAGATCTTAAAAACTGCAGAGCGGTTCATAAGGTCAGGAAAGCATCTGCTTGATTAAGTGGACAAAGTTCATGGAGATTTCAAATTCTCCACAAACTCAATGTGTGATGGCCACAAAGTTCACACCACAAGACTGAACAATCTGACTTCATTCTGGGGGAAGACATTTTTTTTTTACCATCCAAAAAGATTAATTCGATGAGTCAGGTTCTTCAATGACGTTTATAATCTCACATAATCTAGATTTTTCATGACCCGACTCACTTCTGAGTGGACATCCCCACTGGCAGTTTTTCTGAAAGGTCAAAACGCCAGAGTTTTTTTCCAGTGCTGAGATCTTCACACCCAAATCCTCTTTGTTAGTTTAGTTTGTAACAAAGACATTATGCAGGCTAAATGCGATATTCATACAGTCATCTTAATCAATTAGCAGAACTTTTGTGAGATCGCGATGAAAAAAATAAATGAGTGACAGTTTAGTGATCAAGGGAGCGCTTTTATGTAAGCAATAAGGTTCGAGAGGCTGTACCCTTCGGCCGTGACTTATTCACGATACAGCATAGCCTCGAGTACCTTATTGATTTTATAAAACAGTTACCACACAAAACAAATATTAAAGCCAAATAATATGCATCAATACATTTCCGCTGGAAAAAATAGTCCCTGACAGTGAACAGTCACAGAAGTTAGCCTACATTAATATCGCCATTAGATGGCGGCAAAGACTGTCTTTATGAGTGAGTCAGTCAGTCAGTAGAGAATACTTTTATATTGAAAGAACTGAAACTTGTGAACACGGAGAAGCAAGAGGCAAATGACAAATGTCAGGGCACGGAAAACGCACACCAAAGTCCCAAGGGCAGGTGCCCGGGGCTCATATAGTGCATAATCACCAGGGACTGACAGAGAGTCTGAGAAGAGAGGCTAGAAGCGTCATTCCCAATAAGTAGCATCCTAAGGGAGCTAACCACATCAACAGTGTTCCACACAGCCAGGGTGAAAATGTTCAGCCTGAACTGGGTAACAGTATGGGTCTTACTCATTGCCCATGGGGCTATTTTATCGATCAGCGAGCGGTGGTCAAGCGGTTGTAGTATTCTGAGCCGAAACAACGGGGCAGACAATACTGATTTTAGACCGAAAGTAGTTTAGCCCGTAAGGCGGGAACCTCTAGGTTATAAAACCTTATAAATGTAGACGGGGAGGCCCAGCCTGCCGCCATACAGATATCCTGCAAGGTAATCCCGCTAGACCAAGCCCACGACGAGGCCATGCCCCTTGTGGAGTGCGCTCTAACACATAAAGGACACTTCAAGCCTTTAGGCGTGTATGCCAGCGCTATGGCATCAACTGTCCATCTGGATAGGCTCTGTTTCGATGCGGCTAGTCCCTTAGCACATCCGCTGAACGAAATGAAGAGCTGCTCAGTCTGTCTGAAAACAGACAAGCGAGACACATAAGCTCTTAATGCCCTGACTGGGCAAAGGAACCTTGCGTCCTTTTCCTCGTTGTAAATCGGCAGGGCAGACAGGGAAATAACCTGAGCCCTGAACGGTGTGTTGAGGGATTTAGGCACGTATCCGTGTCTTGGTTTGCGTATGAATTTCGAGTCATTTGGCCCAAATTCCATACACGTCGTGCTTATTGAGAGCGCTTGTAAATCCCCTATGCGCTTCACTGAAACAAGAGCCATAAGAAACACTGTCTTGAACGACAGATGTTTCATGTCCGACAAATGGATTGGCTCGAACGGGGAACCCTTCATGACTTCCAAAACCGTGGAAAGGTCCCACATGGGGACTGAGGGGGGTCTGGGAGGATTCAGCCTCTTAGCTCCTTTAAGGAAGCAGATGACCAGATCGTTCTTCCCCAGTGACTGGCCAGTCGCGGGTTTTGTAAACGCTGCCATGGCCGCCACATAAACTTTGAGCGTGGATGGGGTTCTGCCCTTATCCAGTAGCTCTTGAAGGAAGGACAGAACTTCCGTAACCCCGCAGTCTAGGGGTGAAAAGCCTCGGGCTTTGCACCAGCCAGAAAACACAGACCATTTTGAGGAATAGAGTCGTCTAGTAGACGGCGCTCTAGCCTGCGTGATTGTGTTTAACACTCCCTCCGGGAGGTTTGCGGGTACCCGTTGATGGCCCATGCGTGCAGGGACCACATCTCTGGGCGAGGATGCCGAATTGAGCCCTTAGCCTGAGAGAGGAGGTCTTTCCTCGTCGGTATTGGCCATGGGGCAGTGCTTGTCAGCTGCATCAGAACTGGGAACCAAGCCTGGTTTTTCCAGAGCGGAGCCACAAGTAGCACTGAGCATCCGTTTTCCCTGATTCGTTCCAATACCTGAGGCAGGAGCGAGACGGGGGGGAAAGCATAGAGTGGGCAGCGGGGCCAGACGTGGACCAGTGCATCCCTGCTCTTGGAGAAAAACTTCGGACAGTGAGCGTTTTTTTGGGACGCAAACAGGTCTGCCTGTGCTCTGCCGAATGTCTCCCACAGCAGTAGGACCGTCTGCGGGTGCAGAGACCATTCTCCTGCTGGAACATTGTTTCTGGACAGTCTGTATGGTCCCAAATTCAGGTGACCAGGCACATGTGCTGCTCTCAATGAGCGCAGATTGTGCTGAGCCCAGACCAGGAGGCGTTCCGTCAGCCTGTAAAGGTTTCGGGACCTGACGCCACCCTGGCGATTTGTGTAGACCACCAATGACATGTTGTCCGAGTGGACCAAGACGTGGTGACCTTTCATTCGGGGACAAAAACGCCTCAGCGTGTTGTTGACTGCCATCAATTCTAGACAGTTTATGTGTAGGAGCTTCTCCCGTTCTGACCACTGGCCAAAGAACGGTCTGCCCTCGAGCAGCGCTCCCCATCCCGAGGTGGAGGCATCCGTGGACACCACCTTCACACTCGAGGAAGTCCCCAGGTTTACACCTGACTGGTTCCAGTCAATTGCTCTCCAAGGTTTCAGAGCTGTGACGCATTTCTGATCGACCTTGAGGCGAAACAGACAGGAGGCCCATGCCCGAGGTGGTACTCGCGCTTTTAGCCATAACTGCAGCGGGCGCATGCGAAGCAGACCCAACTGGAGTACTGATGATGCTGAGGCCATGAGACCCAGCATTTTCTGAAACCTTTTGAGCGGGACTATAGTGCGGCAGCGAGACAGCGAACTTTTCGCCCAATTGAATTTAAGAAGACCTAGATTCTCGAGATGTTCGAGTAATATGGTCCTGTGTTCTATGAGCTCTGAGTGTGATCGAGCTAGAATCCGCCAATTGTCCTAGTAGTTCAAAACTCGCATGCCCCGAAGTTTCAGGGGTGTGTGAGCTGCGTCCATGCAGATTGTAAATGTACGGGGTGCTAGGGACAGGCCGAACGGTAGGACTGTGTATTGATATGCCTGGCCCTCGAAGGCGAATCTCAAGAATCGCCTGTGACGTGACGCTATTTGTATTTGGAAATATGCGTCCTTCAGATCTGTTGACATAAACCAGTCCCCTTGGCAAATCTGCGAGAGGATTTTCCTGGTTGTGAGCATTCTGAACTGGCGTTTCACAAGCACTTTGTTCAGCTGTCTTAGATCTAGAATGGGTCTGAGACCCCCGTCTTTTTTCGGTACCAGAAAATATCTGCTGTATAGGCCCCCTTTGCTCTGAGCTTGAGATAAAGACTCTATTGCCCCTTTGCTCAATAGTTTCGCTATTTCGGCTCGAAGTAGGTGGGCTACTTCGGTTTTTACCGTTTTCGACGCTGAGCGAACTGCAGCGAATAGCCTCTTTTTTTTATAATGTTCAGCACCCATTCTGATACCCCGGGAAGCTTTGCCCACGCATTTGCATGAATAGCTAGGGGTAGAATGAGATCTGGGCTCTGGCCGCAACATAGTGGTGACAGGAGAGCTTTTGTGTGCTGTAACATAAACACTGTGCTTGCAGCGTTTGAGGCGGTGGGGCGTGCCGATCACGGCGGGCAGCCTGGCTGCGCTCGATTCCCTTATAGCAGTTTGCTGAGAGAGAGCGACCGGGGCAACCCCATGGGGCTTAACATGACTGTGAGTGAATGTGGGCGCGGGACAGCGGGCACATTTACTGCATTGAAAACACCGTCGGCCTGAGCTGACTGTATGTGTGTTGGTTTAGTTTTTACAGAAACCGTGGGACATGCAGTGTGTAGTATTTGTGGGCACTGGGTTGTGGGCACATTCATTACATTTAATGCACAATCGACATGAGTCGATTTTATTTGTGCGAGCCCTGTACTGTGGCGGGCTGTGTTTGTGTGTAGAAATGAACACAGGGCTGTGGGCATTTTTATTACACTCATAACCCCATCGGCTGTGGCCGGAATACCAGAAATTACACTGCTTATGTGATTTATCTGGGTCACCGTGGAAACGGCATTTGTGTGCAGGCAAGCGGGCTGTGGTACCGGCTTGTTTACTGCAAAATACACTGGAACAGTCGCATTTTCTGGAACTGAACGAGCGAAAAGTTTCGGTAGAAGTCTGGCTGCGGCGAGACTTGAGGCCAGCTGGGGAGATGGGCATCCATCCAGTTGGTTTTGCGCGGGCGCCGCCCACTCAAGGCTGAGGCTCGCCACGGCCTGTGAGAGTAGACGCATCAGCTCGGATTCGATGCTGGCCCGTTTCCCTGACGACTCGCGGGCCGAGGGGGGAGGTCCACAGAGCTCGCCCAATCCTCACTGTCCGACGCTAGGATAGAGCAGCTGGCCTTCTCTACAGATGCAACTATCTCGTCGTCATTAATGGCGGAAGCGGCGGCGGACGGCGGCCATTGTCCGTCAGCGAGCTTTCACGGGCTGGAGAAGGCTCGGGTACCCGCTGAGTACGGTGCTTTTTACGGCGCGGCACTATAGCGAGCGGAAGTGCAGACTCGGAGAAAAATGCTAGGCGAGTCCTCAGAGTCACCATGGCAATAGCTCGCAATGATGGCAGCCGCCGTCAGCGAGCGCGAGAGCTGCATGATCCTTACCCAGGCAGGAAACGCAGATGAAATGGCGGTCCCCGTCGCTGAGTGCGGCTTGGCACGAGCCACAGGAACGAGGCATCTTTAAAAAGACGCTGCTCTTTTAGATAGAGAGAGAGAGTGTGAGACACACACTCGGCAGAGTAAAAAGGATATAAACGCCGGAAAAAGCGTAGCTGGTACGGCGACTGAAGGCGGCGAGATTAAGGCCAGCGTCTCGCAGAAAGCTTTTCTCAGACGGCGCGGCTTCTTCACTCCGGATCCAGCGATGCGTGAGCTTCGCTGAAAAGATGAAAAATCAGATTATATCAGCCCATCGAGCTACATTTATAGGCCCAGGCACGCCAGCTTTGGCGGGAGGTGACGTAGTGGGCGCGAAGCGCCCCCATTGGATCTGACGTCACCAAGGGCCTCTCTCGATAGGCTGCTGCCGTTGCCGCAGGACAGCCAATAGGCCTTGAGCCGCCTTGCCTATGTCTGTATGCTGCCGCAACGCGTTTTACATTAATTCAAAATTAAGGATCATTTTTGGCTTCAATATCTCGTGGAAAAGAGGTTTTCCCCTAGCGTAAGATATTATGCAGTACGAGAGAACCTCTCGTAAGAGAACCCCTGAACTGTTAAAAGGACAAGATATCGCTGCAGACATTCTAGGATTCTTTATTACGAATATAGGACTGACCTGAAGGAAAATGCTAGGCTATATCTACTATAAATCCAGGTGACGTTACACTCGCCTACTCGATCTCTCACAATACTCTACTACTCTATAGTTCCAATATCAATGAGAACACATTTGTTTACGTTGCTAAGAGTGGTTGCTACTGGGTTTTGTGTAGTGATACCAAAGAGTACTTGAAATTGCAAGTTTATATCTTGCAATTTTGACTTTATTTCTTGCAATTCACTTTTTTTCTCTGGTTTGTGAGATAGAAACTTGGAACTGCAAGAAAAAAGTCAGAATTGTGAAATTAAAAGTCATACCTTTTTGTTCCGAGGCAGAATCAAGGTTACATAGTGAAACATCTATGATAGTGAAACGGCTTCTCGGACAAGAACTCAAATGTAGGGCAAGACTTGATTTTGTCCATCTGGAATTGATTTGTTAGATTATTGTGGTTTGCTATTGGTGGATCTCATGTGAGTGACAGGTTGTCCCGCCCTCGAGCCGGTGGACACCTCATCAGAGAAGAGGTCACTGCAAGAGAGAGGGGAAGTTATTTTGATTAAAGATTACGAGGTTGATTTTTTTAATAATAATGATGTGCACGGAAAATCATTTATAATACATAGCTACCGCAATATTCCATAAAAATAAACAAGACTTGCCCATTTTCATGGTGACAAAGATCGGTATTGACTGTTTGGTTGTTGCATGAACAATGTATGAATAACATCTCATTTTTTAGACAGTCAGTTATTTGTGGAATGATGACAAAAAAGTAGGCTTATTTCATACACTATTTGGGAACTTGCATGTAGTGTCATTAGGGCCCGAGCACCGATGGTGTGAGGACCCTCTTGGAATTGCTCTGTTTTTATTAAACTATTGAATCTGTCTGGCCCCATATATTGTTCTGAAATTTATAATTTATTGTAAAATTGCTTGTTTATTAGCAGAAACAACATTTTTGTGGCCTTCTTTGGCAGTGCAGTCTATCAGTTTATTTTATTTTATCAGTTTTATTTTATTGGTAGCCTACTTTGTTGGTTGCCTCATGTGACAGTACTTAATTTAAGACACCCAATAAGAAAACTGAGTAAAACTAATACTCGTTTAAAACTTTCACATTTGTATCATACGTGACAACCGTTTTATAGAGTCTATAAGTTGTCACCATAGTCTATCTTATTTTTATTCAGCGGCAGAACCACATCCGCTGTGACATGTTCACTGAAGCTGCGCGAGCGGTGAGGCGGAAGTGGACGCGCGTCATTGGCTGTTGAGCTGCTCTTCAGAGTTGTGCTCGTGCTCGTATATTCATTCAAACGGCTGACTTCTGGAGCGCGCGCAAGAAAAGGGTTGATCTCCTTCAAGCTCAAATTCATATTTCATCCGTTTACTGCATGATTCTGCCAACCAAATATAAAGGTAAGGTACAATTAAAAGCGACATTCTTATTTTTAGCCTGCGCCAGCTGACAATTTCGCCGAAGCTAACCTTGGCTTGTAGCAAATAAAATAATAAGGCGGATGTATTGACCTTAAAGATACTTCAGCAAATGGACGGTTGGTCATTTTTGGCAACATTTGCTACTTTTATAATGACAAAACTTTTGTAATCATTTAACTAAATCCAAGAGAACCTTACTATTTTATGTGTTAGCACCGTGGCTAAGTTACCGTAAACTATTCACAAACTAGCTAACGTTAATGTTTTGACAATTTACAAAGTCACCTTGTAAAAAAACCTAAAGGTTTAGAAACCAACATATTGTTACTAACAGTGAGCTTTTGTAGCCTGGCCAACCCAATTCGTCTATTTGTTGCAATGAAGTGTAATAACATACATTAAAGATACTTCCTGAACTGAAAAATGTCAGTAAGCCACCAGAAATTACCCTTTTTGACACAACCTGAGCTTGAATCCAAAATGCGGCACTGCTTAACGTTATGTGAGAAAGCAGGACTAAAAAGAATTAAGTTACGTTAAACTGTCAGTGTTTCTGTTGTTTTGAAACACTCGGTTTACACCATAGACTGTAGGTTTACACAGACATATTGGATGATGTTAAAGAGACAGTTCACCTAAAAATGACAATTCCGCCATCATTAAAGTGAATGGTGACTCAGACTATCATTCATTCTTCTTGTGTGTTCCACTGTAAAAAAAAGTCATGCAGGTTTGGAATAACATTAGGTTTAGTAAACGATGACGTATTCTCAGTTTTGGGTGAGCTATCCGTTCAGTAATCCATGTAAAACCATCATGTTATTAGATGGACATATAACATTAGCTTGCAGGAGTGAAAGTGTAAAAGTCTTTTAAGCTGCTAGAGTTAATCTCATTGGGCTGAGCCTGAGTCCTGCTGGTCTGATGGGAAACAGCTCTAATAATCTCATAATAATGTTAAGTCTGGGGTCTTCGAGCTGTGCAGTTGGTTTTGAAGAAGCTTCATTTTGTTAGGACCGATAGTAATCTTAATAGACATTCGAAATCACGAATGTAAAAGTTTACCCACAAATAATTTAGCTGTCATGATGTTGTTCCGCATTCTACTTTCTTGTGGCACACAAAAGATGATGTTTAGCAGGGCTGTGTTTCCCAAAGCACTGTTAGCCTAAATTGATTGTAGAAACATTGCCACCAATGGAGGTGGCTGAAGGAGCTTCTATATGTGTAAAGTGATAGGCGTCGTATTCCTGTAGGTAGACGTGGTTCAGCTGATGAGAGCTTGACTAACGTAACCTTGCCAGAAATGACGCTATGCTTATTTTTTGATCAAATAAATGCAGTTTTGTTGAACATTAGAGACTTCTTGTTCTTTCAAAAATATACTTACAAAATTTCAACAGTTGTTCTAATTTTATGAGAAAAGGAAAGTACGCGGCATAGCTATAACGATAACAACACAGAGGAACAATATCATTGGAATCATTTTCTGGACATTTTTTCCCCAGCTGATGAACGATAAAAACAACAGCCAATAAGAATCCACCCGAGTTCAAATGTGTGAGCTCTTTTAAACGCCAGACAACATAACTGCAGAGTGTGCTTATAAGTCAATTGGTGTGGATGCTAATATATGTATCACTACATGTGAACTGGCCTTAACTCTAGTCCATATGTCTTCTTGCTGACTTCAAAGATGACGAGACAGGAGTGACGTGTCTGTTCTCGGCCGGAGCGTGAGGTTGGGCAGAGGATGCTGGAGGAGGGTGATGGAGAGGTGGAGGGGATCGGAGCAGGAGAAGAGGGGCTTCAAGCAGAGGTGGAGAGGCTGACGGCTGAACTCCAGGAGGCCAATGAGGAGAAGTTACAGGCTGCACGATACGGCCTGGCCGTTCTGGAGGAGAGCTCTGCTCTGAAGACCAAACACAGCCAGCTGGAAGAAGAACATGAAGCCCTTAAGATGGAAATGCAACAGCTCAGAGAGGTCAGTCAAGAGAAAGATATAGAAAGAAGGAAAGAGTGGCAGAAGCTTGGATTTAGGTAATGAGGAATTGTTACATGAAACCAGAGCTTTTCCCCCCAGTGATATTTATGTTATTATGTCCAGGTTCCAGACTTTGCATTTGATGTCAAGTGATGACTTGACACTGTACCAAAATGGTTTATTGTACTAAATTAAATACATTTTTTAATTGTTTAATTTTTGGAAATAATTTAAGTGAAGTTCACAACGTAATTTCGGGAGGAGTGAACCCATCTAATCTTTCAATTAACTGCCGGAGCATATAACAGGGCCTGAATTTCGTTTTGAAAAATGGGGGGGAAATCCCCCCTTAGATGATTCTCATAGGGGGGATTTTTTTTTTTGAGAGGGAGAAAGGGGATTTTTTCCAAACAAAATTATTACATTTATCTTGCCTAAATGTTTGCGCTCATTGCATTTTTACAATGGAGTAGGCCTCATATTGTTGTTAAGAATTTACACATCACAAGGAAGCTTGATTTAAATTGTTTAATTAAATTGAAAAAAGTAGCACAAATAAATACAATAGAATAAAGATACAAATAAAGACAAATAAAGAGAAGTTTTTGAATAGGTCTAACACTAGTATTCATATACAGAAACTGAATAAAGTAATCAAATGGAAAATAACACTGGGTAGTATTTTAGTCCTGAATAAATTAAATACATAGGCTATTAATCCTGATTCCTTTAACTTAAAGCTATCTTTTGTTGTTTTGACAACAAAATTAAAGACAGACACATATGGCTGCCGTCACTTTAAGAGCTAGTGCATGGATCCTGTGTTGACCATTTTGTGTGTTAAAGCAATATAATCCGCGAAAAATAACTTTTGTTACTGGCCAGCTGTTTTTGAGGTGGATTTTCTATGAATGTGTGCATAGAAAATCGTCTCAGAGAGTGCGCGAGCACTGATTAATTTAAAATCGCTTGAATGTTTAACCTGTTAACTGTCACCCCCCTTTTTTTTGCATAGACATAAAAATCACTATCCAAACTTAAATGGTTGTAATTCAGGAATGCTTTGGAATATAGACCTATGGCTGGTCTTGTTTTAAAGAAGACATTTTCCAGATTATTGTAGAAGTCTAGAAATTGTAAAAAATGAAACAGAAAAAAAGTTATATAAGTTTGAGTTTATGAAATTGTGTAATGTAAAAATATGATGATTAATATTTTATATAAAATATATTTATTACAAAATATAACTGCATAAAACTATATATAAAATATAACTCTAAAACTGCAAGAAAATTAAAGGCACACTGTGGAACTTTTCAACCTTTATAATATATTACCAAAACCCATTGAGATGGTACATCGACTTAAAATAGATTGAATGACACGTCTGCCGAAGCCTGAAGGTGTCTGTATCGCTTTTACTAGCACTGTGTAACTTCGGGTTTCGGGTAGGAACCCGAGCACAAAAAGAACTACAAAATTCGACCGCTTTACGGCATACGTCACTTCCCCCACCACCCCAACTTCCTCAAATTCTAACGTGATAGCGCAACTTGCGTTTGATTGCCGGCGTCTGTATGTTGTCGTCATCATGGCTGAATCAACAGCTACTCGAAAGAAAGCGAAGAAAGCAAAGATTTTGTCAGAGGAGACCAAAAGAAGAAAAAGGGAGAGTTTAAAATAAACATCGGCATAAAAGTGTATATATAATGTAATATTTACTGCGAATTTGTGTAACAAAATTGATATAAGTCACAACATACTGCCGTATACAAATGTAAATGTTTTTTTTCCTTTCAGCTCATATATGTTTGTATTTGTGTAAAAGGAAAAACAAACTGAAGACTACAAATAACGGAAATATGTAGTGAGTTATATCAGTTTTGTTACACGATTTCCCGACTACTCGATTTCATCTCCAACCCATTGCAAAGAGATCCTGAAGACGTTAATTGTTTGCTTCAGGTGTGTTTGATTAGGGTTGGAGATGAACTGTGCAGGGCAGACGATCGGCAGGAGCAGGATTGGGCAACCCTTGTCAATGCGACTTACCTGATCAGACATTGTTTTCTGCGTATGCTACTTTTATTCAATTTGTTTTCTTTATAGGATTTATATTATTATTTTGGTCACTTTATTTTGGTTACTTTCTCCAACATACAAATCAAATGCCGTCTGCACACACATAAAGACACGGGAGGTTGACCGGTTGACTGTTTGACTGTTTGTTGACTTTTGCGACAATGCTGCGGCGCTTGTGGCCTCTAGGGGCACTAGACGTGAAAATTACAGGTCGAGCGCACCCTAGTGGCCAAAAATTCCACAGTGTGCCTTTAAAGTAAAAAATCTGAACAAGTTGTATTCCAAATTTTAGGTTGATATCTCAAAAAATGAGCTTTCAGTAAGATTTTATTCGGGCACAGTACCCAACTTTTTCACTAGGTGAACACCAGACTCCATTACTGCCCATATAAGGGCGCCTCCATTTTCATATGTTTTGAGTGATCTGAACCATGTATTTCCATAATTTTCATACAATTTATGAAGTAGACATCCTATTCAGAAGTAGTATGGGTGGTTTGGCAGTATTTGATTTGAATTAAACCTCTAATAAATGCATAAAGTCTACGTTATAGCGTTATAGCTCGCAGCCGCATTACAAATCGAGAATCCATACATTTTTCTTTATATTTAAAACATTTTCAGACCTTTTTTTCTCATAAAATGGAATTGGTGTTATCTTTTGAACTCATGGCATGAAAACAAACTGAGGTTTCTACCAATCTTTCATGATTTTTCATGTTTATTGTTATTTCAAAATAAAGGCCTAAATACTCCTAATGAATATGAAATATTCTTGTTGCAAATTGATAAATTTCTGCTCCTCTGTAATATATTTTAGATAACAGCCACCAAATATGAAAACTAGAGATTTTAAGCTTTCAAATGATATATAGTTTGGCAATATTACTTTAGGTTTTTACTAAGATATTATTGTATTAAACATGCAATGACAAATGGGCCCGCCGACTTAAAAAGACGTGCAAATGGTAAACTTCAGTAACGATGCACTGCTGGCCCGATTGTGCAAGTGAATATTCCGTCATGTCCCGACTCCTAAACGCGAGTGTGTATTATCGCCGCAGCGCTTGATGCTTGCCTTGCACAACATATTTTGAGAGAAGAGATAGAAGACGCGGCACCGCTGAACACTCACGCTGTTTGTGAAATTGCGTCTGGCAGATAGTTGTTAAAAGAATGATTTGATTTTTTAAGCGTTGTGGATTACGATTGTGGGAATTTCCCGCATTATAAATGGGAGACCTGCGGGAATGATTAGAATTTTGCCCAATACCCGCAATCCCGCGCCGAAATTCGAGCCCTGATATAAGCAGCCGCTCACCTTGCTCTGGCATCAGCTGTTTTGGCATCCCTCCACCTCCCCAACTCCACCAACATAATTTAAGCATCTTGCTACCATACTCATCATCCAAGCATTAGTAGTCCCACTGGGGGGGTATATCTAAGCTTAAGTTGAAGCTGCTTGCTCGAGCCCCTCCATTGCGGACAGCAAGCCAAATACGCTTAACCTTATTAGTTTAAAGATTATATGGGCAAAGGAACTTGTGAAATGATTTATGGCATAGGTATTTTTTGTCTAAATGGTTTAATTCTCTCGGCAGACAATAATTTGCCGCACAACTTTTGTCTACACAAATCGTGTTTATTATTGAAGCAAGTGAACCTATGTTAAATGTAGTCTGGGTCATGTTTTCTGTTACCTTGACTCTGAGTGGTTTTGTTTATTCGAGGATGAGCGATGAGGGCATATCACAACAACCCGTTCATGTTTGCATCTGAAAACAGATGAATTTGTTGATATATATAGAATTTGATTGGACAGTGGAGACATAACCTTTGACATCAAAATGGGTTTTCGCTTTCCTTTTAAAAGTTGAAAAGCCTATTCATTTGTGTGTTTACTCATGACCAACCAGTTCAGAACCACTAAAAATCATTGAACTTGTGATTTGCTTCCTGAAGTGCTTTTTTCTATAAAGGGATTTTGTCCATGTAACAATCAAGCATTGAGAAGTAATGTTGTTTAGCTGTTACACAACCAGCCTGGGGACTTTTTCTTTGCCCTTCTTCTGTTGAATGATCAGATTCAGAATCATCATCATCATCCCTGTGTGATTCATATCCTTGTGATGTTAAAGATATTGGATGGTTTGCATATGTTTTGTCTGGAGATAGGACACCACTTTCAGTGACCTGTTTTCCCCTTTTGTCAGTATCATTGCAGGATTTGTCATTTCATTTTAGGTTGAAAACTTGGGGATGATGGCTAAATTATCAAAAGCTTTTCCCTGCAGAACTCTATACAAACTTACCAAACCAAAACTTGACATTTAAATTGAATGCTAATCACATGACACATAAACAGTTCTTTGGGACCCAGGGGACTAACCAGAAGTAGTCAGATATTTATACAAATGATGGCAAAAAGGAAAAGTGTAGTTTTGTTGATTCATCAAGCCAAATAGAGCTTGATCGAGTGGTTTGCATGTTATTCTTTTGATAATAATCTGTGAAATAATGAATGATCAAATCTGTCCTATCTTTCTCTAGATTTATGAGCTCCTGTGAAATGTAAGGACTTTACTTCTTTGCCAGATTATCAGGTCATTTGTATTTATTTACATTGCCTTGTATCCCCATTTAAAAAAAGATTTTTTTCCAAATGTTATAGGAAAATGTATAGCTGTTTTTCTTAAATTTGAAATGAAGGGGGTCTCTTGAATTTTAAAATTGAGGATATGTATTATGTTCTCATTTCGTGTACACTACAATTTTAATAGATCATCTGTTCAGACAGATCAGTCTTTGTGGTCCATGGCCAAAGAAGAAAAACAAATAGGCCTAGGCTGTAAGCCTGGGACGAATGAGCTTTTTTTGGCTCTTTGTTAACTGATTTATTACATAAATCTGTGGCCCAAAATCCCTGCGTTTAGACTTTGACAGTTCTACAAATTTGCAGCACATGGACATTATATGTGCACATGCATTATTGGCTGGCCAACTTCAGCTAATATGTCACTCATATTTTATATGAAGTTCACATATGTGGTACATTGTTGACCCACTCCCTCTGGTATGAAGATTAGGCTCATGTATTTCTCTCTCTGTGTGTCTGTCTGATTAGTAGAGCATGAAATCTGCAAAGTAAGTGAGTGTGGTAGAGTGATATGACTGAAGTGAACAGATCTGGGTCTAGTGTGATATTCTAGAGATGTAGATGTGGTTCACATTTAGTTGTCATTTCCTGTTTAGTCCTCTAAGATTCTACTAATTAATACTTTTATTGAATCGTCTTTTTCATTCAATAGTTGGTTTGTGTTTCATAGTTGCACTCAAACTCCATCTCTGCATGCTTTGAGTTTGGGTTGCTAATAACGTTAATCTGGGAACCCAGTTTGCGTCATTTCCCAAGATCTGTAACGTAACTCATTTGTAAATCTACGCCAGCACAGGAGAATACATAAATATGTTTCTAAATATCCGAATTGTTGTTCATCGCGATTTCTAAAGTTTAAACCCTCTCACTGAGTTTGCATGTTTTGATATGCACATGTTCTTGCTCAAGAAATTACAGCGGCTGTTGCATTTCTATCATATAGAAGTGACGAAATATTAAAGATTAAGTGGACATTTGAAATAAATATGGTTTGGCCAATATTAAACAAGGATTTGATCATGCCGCAGTGTAACAACAACTAACACCAGGCCGTTGGCCCCCTTTGCAGGAGGCATTTGTTATAATACGTAATGTTATATTATAGATAAGTTATGTTTATTTTAGTTTATATCATTTATTTTACATTGTGTATTTTAACAGTGTTGTTCAATAAAACCCATGATTACTTTGATACTTTATTTGAACCAATTATTATTGCTTGTTGTAATATATTTATATTTTAAGTCATTTTGAAGGCTCTTGTTTACTTGGATCTATTTTTATTACCACCATTTTTTTATTATCCGTTTACTCGATTAATCGATGGAATAATGGGTAGAATACTTGATTACTAAAATAATCGATAGCTGCAGCCCTACAATTATTGCATGTCTTCAGAACCATGAACCACTTTAGATACTTTTATGGTGCTTTTTTGTCGCCTTAGAGCTTAGTCTTATAAAATCACCTTCTGTTTTTGTTGCATGGAATAGAGCTGCTGAGATATTCTAACATCTCCTTTTGTGTTTCAACTTTCACGCAAGGAAATCATTTTGGGGGACATCTTCATTTTATGTCTTTTAAACCGCATGTTCTGCTCCTACACATAATGTACAGAGGTATAAATTCCCCTGCATATCTCTTACAGGCTCTCTCAAGTACACTTCACTTCCCCCTCTTCACTCTGCCTTTTATCGTAAATTATAGAGCAGCACAAGCATGTTTTCTCACATAATTCAAATTATAATGTTCAGAGAAAAGTGTGTGGCTACGCAAAGGCAACCTGTACAGTATTGGTTCCTCTGGTAACAGTTCAATTCAGTGTGAGACAGTCTGGGCTGGGGTATGTTTGTTACGGTTTGTCCAAGGCAAGCACAAAAGCGGCTTTAGCATGAGTTAAACCCATTGTAAGTAGGCTACACCCTCTGTTTGCCAGTGAAGCTGGAATATAATGTAAAGTCTCACTTCACCAGCTCTCAATACAGTTGCTGTTGTTTATTGGCTAAGCAAGTAAACAAATTACTCAAAATAATTGAAGACTAACAACTTCTTAACTTTCAACAGCTCTGAAAACCCGTTTGAAGAATTTCAGACATTCACGCAAAATAGCAGAGGGCTGTAAATTGTGTCAATGTTGCTTGTTCAATCAGTCAATCAACTAAATCGTTTTGTTTCTTCTTTTGTTGGGAACTGGCAAAAACTTTTCTAGTGTAATTCAGAGTCTTGGCTATGGTGGAGATTAGAGGGTTTGAGTCATTTCATTTTTTGATTGGTGTAAATGTTTATAGGCTCTGGCAGACTCTGTGAGCAGCCATAAGCGTGCAGCTGCTGATGGGGAAAGTCGAGAAGAGAGGCTCCTGCAAGAGTCGGCTACTAAAGAGACGGCCATGGAGATTCGCATGGATGAGCTGCAGGCGGAGCTTAAACAGGCCCGCGTCATGCTGGCCAATGCCTCGGCTGAAAACGAGAGACTGTCCGTGCTCTCCACCCAGCTGAAGAAGGTACAAACACCATCATAACTCAGAAGGCCAGTTTTACTTAAAAATGTGCCTTGCTGTTCCTGACCACATAGACAACTCCAATAAAACGTTTATTGACTTTGTTATATAACCTGTATAATGGGGTTCATAACAGCATCAAACAAATGAAAATTCTAAGCTGAAATGGCGCTCATTAATGTAACCTCTACTTGCATGCTAGCTGACCAAAGTAAAAGTAGAAATATGAGTCCTTGTTTTCATGAGGCCTGATCATGTGACACAAAACCGGGTTGAGTTTCAAAGTCAGCTTGAAGTGAAGAGAGTCCAAACAGTGAACTAACAGAATTATTGTACATGTACAATACACTAATATGCTTGTCACATCTATAAGTAATAGATGTATAATGTCATGCATATTTAAAGGTATTAATGCACTGCACATTTTTTGGCTTTGGTCAATAATTTATTTCAGACACTGGGCCAAAACCTTTTTATAATATATTTATTTTATATATATAAATTATAATTTTTTTGTTTCTTGGAATTACAAATTTGTATATATATATATATATATATATATATATATATATATATTAGGGGTGGAACGGTACATGTATTCGTATTGAACCGAAACGGTACGGGTGTCACGGTTCGGTGCACGAATTTGCACGGAGAATACACGGTACAAATAAAATAAAATAAACTCTTAAATAGCGATAAATTTCGCTCTATTCGCTTTTGGTGTGACTGTGAACGCAGCAATGAACAGGCTGCGATCAAGATCGCGATGCTGGAGTGTGTGTGTGCGCGAGAGAGAGAGAGAGAGAGGCGCGATTAACTGTGTGTGTGTGTGTGTGTGTGTGCGCGCGAGAGAGAGAGAGGCGCGAATTGCGCAATCGAACTGTGTGTGTGTGTGTGAGGCACGGCGATCGAACAGTGGAAACATAAAAACATACTCCGTCATTTTTTTCATACAGGACATTATTAAAACTGCAATTTGTTTACTTATATTTGTGTTCACTCGCAATAAAACACAACATTGTGCTTTTGTCACAATCTAAACTCTTATCAAACTGTAACCTAGGAAAACAAATATATTGATCTGAAATAGCAAATTAATTTTAAATTCATTCAGGTACAATTACCAAACATATCTCAAGGTCTTTTTAATAATTTAATTAAACTAATTATATAAAACTACTGTCAGTGCACTACAAATAAACTGGTTCTATGCCTTTATTAATAAAACTTATTTAAAAAATACAAGACATTTATAAAAAAAGCCTTCTGCATTTTTGTTTTGCTATTCACTCCATTGTACCGAACCGTGACGTCTGAACCGAGGTATGAACCGAACCGTGACTTCTGTGTACTGTTCCACCCCTAATATATATATATATATATATATATACATACACACACACACACACACACACACACACACACACACACACACACACACACACACACACACACACACACACACACACACACACACACACACATATGTGTGTGTGTGTAAAATTTAAAGGAGTAGGCCTAGTTCACTTTAAAATGAAAATTACCCCATGATTTACTCACCCTCAAGCCGTCCTAGGTGTATATGACTTTCTTCTTTCAGACGAATACAATCGGAGTTATATTAAAAAATGTCCTGGCTCTTCCAAGCTTGATAATGGCTGTGGATTGCAACCAACAGGTTGAAGCTCAAAAAAGTGCATCCATCCATCATAAACAAACTCCAAATGGCTCCGGTGGTTTAATAAAGGCTTTCTGAAGCAAACCGATGAGTTTTGTAAAAAAAAAAATTCATATTAAACACGTTACAAAGTAAAATTCTAGCTTCCGGCCAAAAGGCCATATACAGTTTACTTGCGCAACTTGTGACGTCGGAAATAGCGTAGTGCGTCATGGCGTAGCATAAATATCAGCAGTACGTCACATTACTCGCATAAGTTTCGCTTTACACTTAAGTGTAAAGTTCCGTATGTTCATTTGGCCGGAAGCTAGTTATTTTACTTTGTTAAATATGAATATTTTTTTTACACAAACTCATCGTTTTGCTTCAGAAAGCCTTTATTAACCCCCCGGAGCCGTTTGGAGTTCGTTTATGATGGATGGATGCACTTTTTTTTTTAACTTCAGTCTGTTGGTTGCAATCCACTGGCCATTATCAAGCTCGGAAGCATCAGGGTGTTTATTAATATAACTCCAATTGTATTCGTCTGAAAGAAGAAAGTCATTTACACCTAGGATGGCTTGAGGGTGAGTAAATCATGGGGTAATTTTCATTTTAAAGTGAACTACTCCTTTAACACTAGAAGTGCCAGAATTCCATAACTACTAGAACTGCCACAAGCGGTCATTTTGACCGTTAGATTGCAATCTCTAGATCTTTAATGATAAATACCCGATTGAGAGATTAATGCATTTATTGTATTAGGATATCTTTTAAAAACAAAACAACACCAAACTGTACATTTAAAAAAGTTTAATTATACATTTATAAATAATAATATCAGTAGCCCGTAATTATCGCATATTCAACAGATAGCGCTATTTCCATATCCATTCAACATAACTCAGAACAAGATAATAACAACTAAAAGTATCTTATTTAGATATTCTTTTGACAGTGAGAGAGACAATGTCACGGTTTATGAATTCGCTGTCTCCTTTCTCGTCTTGTTGTGTGTGTGTGTGTGTGTGTGTGTGTGTGCGTGCGTGTGTGCGTGGTCGCTGATCTTTGCAGCTGATCAGCACGCCCGCTCTGATCAACGCGCCAGCTGCAACTGATCAGCATTCAACCCTTTTTAGTGTTACTGTTGTCGCCTAGTCTTTGTCAGATCGTTGTGGATTTTTCCTGCGTGTTTGTTCCCTGCCTGTATTCGTTTTCCGTGTGTTATCCCGTGTTCAGCACTACATTCTACACGCAGCGTCCCTGTGCTGCCAAGGGCTTCATACCAAACATTTACACACCTTAACTCTCCCAGCATCTGACCAGCTCTCAATAAACATCTGTCATTTTGCAATTGAATCATCTGATTATTTCCTAATAGACAAGGTCAACCACGACGAGAAATGTAACAAAAGAATACCGCGAAATTCAGTGTGGTCAATATGACCGTCTATGGCCGAAATAGGTAAATATGTTCATTTGTTTTTTTCCCTTATGTGTATTTATATTAAAAACATTTTAAATGAAAATACAGACACTTTTAGGAAAAGTCAGGTACCAGCAGGATTTTATTTATTTTTTCAACAAAGTTATTGCAGATATAAAATTCAAAACGGTCAAAATGACCGCCGTGGCCGTTCTAGTGTTAAAGATGCCCTAGAATGTGTTGAAATAATATTTAAATTTTGTCTCTGATATCTACATAGAGGGTATGTGGCTTATTTAAGGGCATTTAAAATGTTAAAATGGTTTTATAGGTCCATTTTCAACTCTAGAAATTAGCCCTAGAATGAAATGGTCTGTTTTTACCTTATTTGGAAGGGTCACTCATGAATAGTAATGAAATACAAGCGTGCAAAATAATCATGCGTCAGTTTTCAAAAATTAAAACATTTTAACAAATGGACTAACGTTAGATGCCTTGTCAAATAAATATAGCTTCTACTTATGTGGTGGAGAATGTGCCGTTAGCTAGAAGGATCGAGTGAGCTAACATTATCTGTGAGCAACTAAACTAACGTAGTTAGCCCCTGACGTGTTGTTGATGAAATAGACGAAAGTACAATTATTTGACAAAAGGGAATTTACATATAAATCTACAAAATAATACTGTAGATACATATAACAACACGGGCAAGAAATATGAACCTCAGCGTAAATACTTTGTCATACTATTTAGTTATGTATGCTCGTTACTTGGAGTTTGCTATTGTTACTGTACTAGGATCTTGCGCTGGATCTAAATAACACAGTGTAATTATCGTTAATAAAATCACTAGTTACCGCTTGCGGGAATATAGTTGGAATTGCCCCCTTCTTCAGTATGAGACGCTGAGAGAAGCCTGCTTGATATTGTCCCAGGTTAGAAAATAAGTCTGTGGTGAAACCACGAACTAACAACTTCGAATTAAACTGTTGCGGTATCCGATTATAGATAAACATGAACCACGCCTGTTGACATTCCTTTACTGTGGGAAGGGTATGAAAAGTCCTCACATCCCCTGCACAGCCTGGAACATAACATTTGTTTCCATGATCTGCCATTTTCCCTATGATCCTCGCTTGTTTCTTCACCTGCAGAACTTCCGATGATTCTGCGCAGTTCTGCCTGGCATTGAACATGGGCTGGCATATGCACATTTTTGGAGGCGTACATATTAATGATCCCGACTGTTGCGTCACAGTCGGTGTTATGTGGAGATTCGCCTATTTTTCAGGGGTGTTTTTCAAAAACGAGATTTAAATAAGGAGAAAACAATGGTGTTTGAGACTCACTGTATGTCATGTCCATGTACTGAACTCTTGTTATTTAAAGGTGCTCTAAGCGATGTCACGCATTTTTTTAGGCCAAAACATTTTTTGTCACATACAGCAAACATTTCCTCACTATCCGCTGGCTGCCTGTCCCCTGAACACACTGTAAAGAAACGCGATCTCTGTAGACAGCCCAGGCTCCACAAACAGCAACAAAAACAAACTGGGCTAACCCGCTCCACGAAACATGACAAACAGTTCCAGCCAATCACCGACAAGAAGGACTTGGGGGCGGGGTTTGGGGGGTTAGTGCGCGGATGAGGAGGAGGGAGGGTCTAGCTAGCCTCCGTTTTGTTTGACAATACTTTAAACGTCAACAAGAAGTGACGTCACCCGACATCGCTTAGAGAACCTTTAACTATGCCAAGATAAATTCAATTTCAGATTCTAGGGCACCTTTAACAGCTTGTGTGGAAAAAATAATGACTTTTGTGGGGTTATTTCATTCAAAATAAATGAATTTTAGCTAATAAGCAAGCTCTTCAAAGATTAAAATGAATTCTTTAAACTCTAAAGGAAATTTGGCAAGTTCTTTAATAAAAAATATATTAATATTACTCTGCCTTATTCTAAATAGCCTCACAATCTCTGCACAACTATAGTGCATTAAATTGTCATGCCAGGGTTGATGTCAATGGCTGTCTTCATTCAGTTCAATTACAGTATGGAAAAGTGCACCTAGGACATTGTGCTAAACTTCACATTTTTTGTTCAAAGTAAGGTTTGGAATGACACGTGGAGGTGCAAATCATGACAGAAATTTAAATTGAGTAAGCCATCGCCTTAAAATAATTTTTATTGATTGGATTTACAGCTGCAACATTTTATGAAGCTACCACCGTGTAATTGCTGTGCAGATCTAATTACTACTTTTCGGTCTATTCTGAATTCTGTGGACCTGTCCTGATTGACTACCTCTGCTCTCTAGGAGTACGAGTGTTTGGAGGTGGAGAAGACCCGTACGAGAGAGGAGATGAAGGAGTACAAGACTCGAGAGGTGCAGCAGCTTCAGGATAACAGTGAGCTGGAAGAGGAGAACATCTCCCTGCAGAAACAAGTCTCAGTGCTTAAGGAGAACCAGGTGTGTGAGAAAATGGGTGGGAGGTGTTGCTGCAGATCTGGAGAAGGTTCATATTTAAGCACTGTTTGTGTTATTGTTTTCTGTATTTATTGAATAGCCAGCTGTTTCTCATAAATATGTCATAGTAATCCTCTAATGCAATTTTACATGCAATGTTAAGCCCTTTCTTTTAGTGTTTGCTGAACATAAGTCTCTCCTTGTGGAATGTGCTTCACTAGAGAGATGTCTTATGACTTTGAATGTGTTTCTTGCAGCTGCTGTCACTGCAGTACAAACACTTCTGTTGTAGTGCTTCAGTCTCAGCTGATTTTTGACAAAGCCTTCCTTCTGAGGGAACGCACAAGAGAAAGGTTTTATTCACTTCACGCATAAATATTCAGACACACAGGGTAGAATGCCTTCCCTATTGGACTAAAAACCGGTTTGCTCAGGGTGAATTTATACAGTATACACAAAAAAGTTGAGTTGTCCTCAAGACTTGACTTTAATAACTGGACTAGTCATAGTGAATTAACTATGTTGTGTCTCAAGAATTTAACAGCAAGTTGTGTTCTCATCGTATGCAAAGTTTTGGGATTGACACTGCAGCTCGACTCTAAATGCTAACAATTGAACCCATTTGATGTTAAATTGGTCAACATTTTAAGGTTTTATGTAAATGCGATTTTAATGTGAATGTGAAAGTCACAATAAGGGGCAAATCCAGTGTCATCATAGCCCAACAGTGGCTATGATGTCACGAAGAGGATACAGAGCTGGCTATTCCCTAGTAAAATGTATTTATTGTAATTTGTCTTCAAAGTTTGTAATATTTGTTATATGACATGATCCGTAAGGGCAGGCTAATCCAGCCTAACAAGTTAGCACTGTGTTTTGGGGGCAGGGTGCTGCATGGGAAGTAGACAAGCGGTATTAAGTGTATGACTTCTAGTAACCTTTGCCAAAGACACCAAGCAACTACTATTTCGACTGTGTTGTTATTGCTAACTAAAACTATTAAATTTCAGTAATTGACATAAACCTAAAATATAAATATTACATGAAAAACTTAAACTTATTTCAGTTAGTTGTCATGGCAAAGTTTCTAATTTCCATTTAGGCACTAACATTGCTAAAACTGAAATAAAAAATAAATTAAAGCTTTTTAGAAAAAAAACTATATATAAAAAGAATGACAAAATTACTAAACTTAAACTAAAATTAATACAGAAAATATAAGTACAAAAATTAAAAATATTAATAAATGCTGTAATGGCATGTAAATGACACTGGTCTTCATGTTCAGATCTCTAACAGGCGGGTTTGGTCAAATAAATAATAATTTTCTTTTTATCCAAACTCTATGAAATTCTTATACCTATCTTTTCAAAAAGTAATATATGTATGTGCTATACTATTACAACTAGACAGACTAACCCTAAACATTAACATTTGTTTCCACAGGTGGAGTTTGAGTCAGTGAAGTTGGAGCTGACCCATAAAGACGAGGAGCTGGAGCTGATGAGGGCACAGCTGGAAGAGGCCGGGCGTCTGAGGGAGATTGCAGAGCGCCAGCTGGATGAGGCACTCGAGGCCCTGAAAGAGGAGAGGGAGCAGAAGAACAGCCTGAGACGAGAACTCACCGCCCTTACCCTCAACCCCTTCGACTCTATTGGCCACTTAGAGCTACAGCTGGATGACAGCCGGGATGGAGAGAAGGACAAAGAGGAGGAGGACGAGGAGATGGACAGTGGGTATAATAACTCTAAAGGGATGGAGAGAAACAGGTGCTCCACACCCAGAAACAGTGACGTGTTCCTCAGACCACAGGCTCCTGGGCTGGTGGCCGACCTTCTGAGTGAGCTGCACCTGTCTGACAGCCAGAAACTCAAGCAGCAACTGCTGCAGGTGAGGAAACCTGTTCACACCCTACTTGCTCCTTCCTCATTTCTTGAGCTGTGGCAGCATTTTCCTTTCAGAGGTTCATCGCTGGAGTTTAGTTTGCTAAACTATCTTGAGATAAATGTTTGTGTGTGTACCGGTATTTGTTTTCTTTCCTTCCTGACTTTTTGCATACACTGACATGCAAATTAGGTACTAAATGCATGTTTTTCTTTTTGGACAGTGGGACTGTTCATTCCAAATTCTACACCCAGCCACCTTATTATTATATGAGCAATATTACACAAGTAGCAGTGCGATACGGCTGTATATCAGCTCGGTTGTGATTCGGCCGTAGGTAATCACAGTGTGCTGATGTATTGCCATATCGTACCACTATGAGTGTGATATTGCGTTTATACCACAGTTAAACGGCTCAAGGTAGTAAATAAATAAGAAACAACATCGGAGTGTCATGGATTTAAGTCTCAAGTTCAGTTGACAGTTAGACAGTTGAGCCCAAGCCCCCGTTACTAATTCTAAAATGTCACTTTAGAACTACTAACGAAGAAATGTTCAGTCGCTTCATTGAAGCTTATTGTATTATGTAGAATATTATGGTATAATGAGAGAGAGATCAACTAAACGAGTGTATTACCTGCTTCTGATATAGCGTTCATTCAGGTCAATGTCCATAATATATCCCAAAAATCTGTTTGATTGTCAGCTGTGGAAAGTGATTTGTTCGTTATTGTCATTCTCATGACAGACGTTGCTAAAACAACTTCCTTGTTCTGACTCACTCGTAAAAACAGTCTTTGCCGCCATCTAATGGCGTAATAATGTAACTTTCACTGAAGTCCATATCACTATCCTTTCTCAATACCAAATACGGCATATTATTTATATAAAATATTTATACATTTTATATAAAATATTTATTTATACGACAATATTTAAATTAATAAAAATCACCATTATAAAAGACGATAGGAAATAAACACAAGCAGACAATTCAGTCAAACATACAAAAGCAGTGCTCTAGTCTAGTACAGGATATAAGTGAAAAGAAATATAGCCTAAATATAGTTATGAAACTTAATTTTCCACTTAACCACTTAATCGATTTGCTCTGGAACAAGTATTAGATTAATAAGACCAAAGATTTCCCATTTAATATACCCCAAATAAATTATATCTCATGTTTAACCACTATCTACATAAGAGCCAGCGGCAAATTCCCGAAGGACTGTCCGAGACGATGTGTTCTCTGCGGGTACATGAGCGCTGAACGGCCGCTGATGGTCTGGAGCTCGCATCTGCGAAAGACTCTAAACCAGAGGTCTTTAACCCTACTCCTAGAGGCCCACTGCCCTGCATTTTATATCAAACCTGCTTCAGTCTGTGATTTTCAAGCGATCCTGAAGAGCTTGACAAGCTGGTTCAGGTGTGTTTGATTAGGGTTGGAGTAAAACTCTGCAGGACAGTGGGCCTCAAGGAGCAGGGTTGAAGACCTATGCTCTAAACGGATTGTAAAATAGGCACTATGATTATATGAGTCACATATTTGAGGTCTAAAAATAACTACATTCTCGGCAAAAAAAACAACTCTTAAAACTACATTTCGTGACACAACAACAGTAGTGTTTTTTATTTTTAATATTGTGGATTTGCTCGACTGAGTGATACAAACGGTGAAACTGTTCAAGTTTTGATACTGTATGAATATTGCATGGCTGGAAATGGCTCTCAGCCAATCAGATTCGAGAACCAGAAAGAACTGTTGTATATGCTATATTATATTATTTAGGGCTGCCCTCTAATATTCGACTAATCATTAGTCGACAATTTTTATTTGTGGGTAATTGCAGAAAAACAACAACTTCGTGGCGAAGTCACGCAGTCCGTGAGGGACAGGTCGTTACCAAGGGGGTAATCCATCGACCGGAAGTTGAAGCCGGCCGGGTGCCGCCATCTTGTAGCAGAACTTCACTTGCGTTAGCATTTCCATTGACTCCCATTCATTTTGGCGTCACTTTGACAGCGAATAACTTTACATCTGAGGCGTTTAAAGACTCCATTTGTCCATTATTTATTTCTAAAGAAACACGACAATGTATAAAGGGCTCCATTACCTTCTATGTTACATTATGGCCCCGTAGAAACACATTTTGTAAAAATAGGCTAACGATTGCGTCATAACCACTCGACTCTCTGTCGCGCTATACAGAAATTACCATACAAACAGGAGGAGAAGCTCGTAGGCAATCGGGGGGACGTCCCGTCAAGGGAGAAGCCCATAGATGAGTCCATAAAAGCAACGGAATACTTACTCATAAAAGCAACGGAATACTTACTCCTGCTCACTCACGCCAAAGGACTCTTTGCTCAAGTTCCCCGTCTCTGCAAGATTAACGTTGGCAATTTTCACGCACAGCTACTAGAAGGTTAACGTCTGTCAGACAGGTTGCTGATGCTGAAGTCATCAAGCTTAGTTTGAGTCGGTTTGAGTCTGCGCGTCAGGAACGGAAGTGCTCAAAAATCGCTAAAAATGGGCTTCAACTGAGTTCCAATGAGATGGCTCTGTCCACTTCTTATACTGTCTATGGTCGTTACTAGCTGGTCTTTGTGGTAATTACAGTATGTCGGGCAGGAAATCAAAACGTTCGCCTATCATTCATCGACCTCAAATATGGCTTATCATTGAAACATGCAAGTAACTTGACCGCTTACTCTAACGTTAACCTAGATAAATGTGCGCTATTATTAGGCGGATATCCAAGTGTTTGTGTGGAGTGTGGAAGCTGAAGTATTACACATGACATTGAGGCGCCAGCACGATCACTTGCATTTTTTCTGATAACAGTGGAAACTCGGTTTTGGTCTTATAGATAAGAGTAATACATAATTTTATTTGTGTAAACTCAATATAACAAGAAAACATTGTGCCTTTGTAAAATGAAGAAAACAAGCAGGATGCGCTTTCTGCCGTCTCTGTGAACTTGAGCTCATCAAAAATATAAACCAAAACTCTGTGTATACTTGCCTCACAGACATGAGAAATATATCCATAAAAAGCTTGAAATGTCAAGCGATTGTCAACCAATTCAAGTGGAAAAAAAATATTCTCTGATTATGTAATCCGAATATAGGCGTTCACTACTGCGGAGATGACGAGTCAGCTTCGTTAACTTAATCTCTGCAGCCGAAAACACAGAAAACCTTATTATTAAAATGTTTTGACAGTCTCCTTATTATTTTTTCACAACACATTCATAATCATTACTTTTGCCGGAGTGCTGTTGCACTTGGCTGTGTATTATTTATTCATATATATATATATAGTAGGCAATTAAAGGCTCATTATTATGATTTATATGGCTTATTACACGTGTGATTGGTCGACTAATTGCTGCAATTTAAAAAAAAATCTTAAGTCGAGGGCCACCATTATATTATATTTTACTCTAGATATTTCAATAACAAGATATTTCAATTATTTAAAACACAAAGTTATTGAAATGATGCTCTAGCAATATGATATGGGTTTCATTACTCCTGATTGTGTGTATAAATCAGGGGAGCAAGTGAAATCAAAGAATTACCAGGTTCATATTGCCTGATGTCCATCTCTTCAGATCTAACCTCAGACCAAAGTTTAAAACATTCAAACCCCATGAAAACATCTGTTTAAAATGTTGTGGCTTTTTATTTTTAACTCTGCAGTTTCATGCATAATAGCCTCATCTGACAGATGACTACTTCCTTTTTCATACCACTTCCTGCTCATGATGTACCATCAAGTCAGTTTTACTAAGTAACAGTGTCTTTCACCCACCCAGCTTTTACCTTACCTAGCAGATAGCCCAGTTTTTTTTTCTTGTTTACATTTATTCATAAAATGTATAATGGATTTTCATTATTTATTTATTAAGGTACATTTTTGGTTTTGCTGCCTTTTATCTGGTAGGAGATTTAGGAGACACATGAATGGAGTGGAGATAAGGAATGGGATTGGCAAAGGATACTTTGTGTTGTGATTTTCATAATTAATGACACTTAAGCCCTATTCGGATGGGATTAGTTTTACAAGGGTAGATGGAGTAATGTAATTTTACCACAGGATGTCTATAATATTAACGGCCAATTCGCACGGGATTAGAAATCTTAGTAAAACTAGAAGTGGGAGGTAACCTCCCTGTCATCATGTGTGTTACGTTGCTTCCTGATATCACATGCGCAAACGCATATAATCTATAACCTATATATAACAGTTTGGTCTGGTCGAACAATTTATTAAATTCTGATTGGATTCTGTTGGTAATAAGCCCTAAAGCTAAAATAAGTTTTGTGCCTCTGACAAGTGCTTTCGACCTACTTTTTTATCTGAATGGTGTGCGGAAAATGCTTGAGTTTTGCCACAGATTTGTCCCACCGCCTAGAACGTTACTGAATGCTTCAAGCGCCTCCATACTTGAAAAAACGTGGAAACGTACTTTTAAACAGGAAATGATGGAATATTTACGTACATATCTACAGCGGGTCTATTCACACGGGATTAGTATTACCTGAGGTAATTTTTCCAGACCTTTTTACAGAAGGTAACAGTCGCTGTAATCTTTACTGACATTGTCCATGATGATTACTGAGATGGCACATTCGGGCGGGACTAAAATCACTGAGAATGTCTATTGGTAATAATTACTTTACCCCACCTCTCTATGTTAAACTAATCCTGTCCGAATAGGGCTTTAGGCAAACCTAAGAGAATTGTGGATTAAATTTCAAGCCCTTTAATTAACTTAAATCAGTCTAAAGTGGTCCTTCCTTTAAAGAGTTTTTAGTTCTAGTCTCTTAAGTATAATTTCTCTCGAGTGTTAGGATTAAGTCAATTGGAATAAACCTTGTGTTGTGACAATACTATTGCTGAGCCATATTGTGTACCCATGTCCAGGTGGAGAGAGAGAAAGCCACACTGAGCAGCACTGTGCATGACCTTCAGCAGCAGTTAGTCCAGTCTAAAGATGCTCTCAGTGAGCAACAGATGAAGATGGATCAGCTGAGCCAATGTTTGGAGACCCTTCAGAGTACAGTCTCAAAAAGGACTTGTGAACAAGGGAATGGAATGAGCCCATTTTCCAGATCCCTTCAAAACCAAGAGGCTGATAACGGCATCAACTATTACGAAGTGGATGCAAAAAGCACAGAAGTACTAGAGTGCCGCATGCAAGCGACAAACGAGGAGCTTGCACATCTGCGCAAGCAGCTGAAAGAGGCTGGCGAACGCTCCAAGGCCCTGGAGGGGCGCTGCAAGCAGGAGAAAGAACGCTGGAGGGGTGAGGCTCAAGAACTCGCTGATAAAATTCGACAGTGTATCACTGCTAGCCGTCAGGACCAGGAGCGAATAGGACAATTGGAGCGAGAAATCGGCGCTACGCGACAGGTCGCTACCGACTCTGAAGGCCACCTCAGTGTTGCGCAGGAGGAGCTTCTGGCCTTCTCTGAGGAGCTGGCTAACCTTTACCATCATGTGTGTGTTTGTAATAACCTCACGCCTAGTCGCGTTACACTGGATTACTATCGTGAAGGAGCCCAAGCAGGGAGAACGCACCACCATTCACAGCCCCACCACTATCGCGGATCCTTCCGCATGCACAGGCGGTCGGGTGAAGTGTTGGACTTGGGCAGCGGGGGAAGCGGAGAAACGTCCTCTAGCTGCGGAAGTTGTCCAGGGTCTCCTACATTAGACTTCAGGGACCCAACTAATGTGCGCAATCTGGTAGCTGTCATACGCTGCCAGATTAAACATTTACAGGTATGTCTTAGCTCTTTATAGTAGAATAATAAAGAAATAATTAAAGGAAGTGTACACTACATTTTTAACTGTCTTTATTTAAGGGTATTCTAGGACATGAATAACAATTGTAAAGTAATAAGTAAATAGCCCTGCAAGGTTATAGCTCATCAAAGGAACATGTCATTTTAATGTGTTAGTTCACCTATAAATGAAAATTCTGTCATCATTTTCTTGTCATTCTAAACATTCTAAAAAGTGAAACACAAAAGAAGATATTAAAGTATGTTGGTATCCAATCAGTTTTGGTTGCCATTGACTTTCATTGTATGGACAATTTTTTATTTTATGTTCCACAAAAGGAAAAACCCATAGAGGTTTGGAACATGAGGGTGAGTAAATTATGACAGAATTTTGGGTGGACTATTATTTTATAGTAAGCCTTTAAGCCGCTTTTTTGGTAAGACATGGATTATGAACCGATCTGACAAGGCTGCATTAGGATGTCTGCCTGAATCTTTTTTTTTTGTTGCTTCAATTCAATTTAAGTAAACAAAACAGTGTTGAATAATTATAATATTAATATCTAAATCTATGCTTTTTCTTTGTTTTTTGGGGCTTTTGTGTTTTTACATTGTTTATGATTCATTTTATTTTATGTACGTCTTGCATTTTATATTGTGTAATGTTTTTTCAGTACTTCGGTCAGCATGGCTGTGTTTAAGTGTCTTGTATACATACATTTCATTTATTTAATTACTTGCTTTTACTAAATTTTCAGGTGGCGGTAGACCTATGCAGACAGCGCAACCTGTTGTCCTCTCCAGCAGCAGGAGAAAGCACTGATTCAGACCGTGACACAGAGGCACTGCTTGAGGAAGTGTTAAAACTGAAGTCCCTGCTTAGCACCAAGAGAGAGCAGATAGCCACTCTCAGAACTCTCCTAAAAGCCAACAAACAGGTACAGATGTTAGATATGTAAAATGTATAAATGTGTTTCAAAGTTATAATAAAAAAAACTTTTCCCAAATATTTATATTTAAAGGGGCCATATGTAGAATTCAGAAACATTTGTTATTTGTGACACCGGTTTCCGTTAAGTGAACTGCAGCCAGCTAATTATTACTTATGCATATGTAACAATGACCTGATTTACCCACGGCGTAGTTCTTTTTATTCTTTTTTTGCTTGGAAGTAAAAAGGAGTTGAAAAACTTTTGCAGCGATATACTTTTAACAAACGCCCCGACGCCGCCCACACTGCTGAGAGCGACGTTTAGAGGAGTATGTAAATGTGCTGCGTGCTTTCCTCTCAATAACAAAATAAACACAACAAAAATGACAGTGGCAAGAAAGCAGCAGTTTAGAAAGCATCTGATCATAGCGATGTGGATATGTGGATTCCAGCTCTGCAGTTTACAGATGAGGTAATTGTATAAGAATTCATTTAATGTGTCTTTGAACGGAAGAAGAGTGAGTAAACAACAGTTTAGCGTGTGTAAACGAAGCTTCGGATGAGACGTAAAACCGAGGTCCTGACTCTCTGTGGTCATTCAAAATCCCATGGCACTTCTCGTAAATAGTGGTGTAACAGGGCTGGCCACATTCTACCCATTGGCCCTTGCCAATCATGCCCTCCTAATAATCCCCATCCACTAAATTGGCTCTATCACTCTCTCTCCTCTCCACCTATAGCTGGTGTGTGGTGAGCCCACTGGCGCCGTTGTACTGTGGATGCTGCACACACTGGTGGTGGTCGAGGAGAGATCCCCTGATATGATTGTAAATAGCTTTGGATGTACAGTAGTACATATGAAAGCGCTATGTAAATGCCTCATTCATTCATTTTCAGGAAGGCAAAAACGTCCCGAGTCCTTCACATAAAAATCAGTCTACAGGCTTTCATAGAGAACCTAGGAAGTCAGGGAAGGTCTCGTTTTTTAAGTTTCTGTACAAGCTGTTCACACAATAAAAAAGCAATTAATACATGAAAATTCGTACAAATGTTAAAACCTTTAACTTTTACTTTACCTTAACCTTTATTTTTCAAAAACCCTACTTTTCAGCTCTAATCCTATACAGTGCAGAAAACACTTACTTAACATATTTATACAGAAAATGTACATTATCATTGGCAAGTTTGTCTGTCGATTTCAGAGCAGACACAACTCTTGAAATAGCCATAATGGTAAACTACTTGGCCGGGGCAATATATCTATCTATCACTACTTTTATTGTGAATTGATTGAACAGTTTTGTAATGTCCTTTACTCTGTGCAGTTTAGAGTATGTTTCTAAACCGAAGCACATGGTTTCTTTTGATGTGATGACTGATTTAGTCATTTTTTTTCCCCCCAGACGGCCGAATTGGCTTTGACCAACCTGAAGACAAAGTACGACACAGAGAAAAGCATGGTGTCTGAGACGATGATGAAGCTGAGAAATGAACTGAAGGCTTTGAAGGAGGATGCAGCCACCTTCTCCTCCCTGCGGGTCATGTTCGCAAGCAGGTATGATGGGATTACACGTGCACAAAGAGCTTTGTGTACTCGCAGGCCAAAGGAAGTTTCTTAGGTCATCATTCGTGCAGCACATAGCTCCTGTCTATAGGGTTTTAGTGTAAAACTGGTTGTTTGTACACTGGTTTGATTTATGGAAAGAATGCAGATGAGTTCATAGGAGAAGTTGATTCTCCCAATTGAAATTCCAGGTTTTTCTTGTCAATTCAAAAAACAAACTAATCAATTTTAGTTTTAGTAGTTTTAACTTTTATATCTAATCATCTTCATGGATTGTCTTGGGGTAGCTAAGAAATCATAAATCATCAGCTGAGGTGATATAAGGATTTGTAGAGGCTTTATAGTAATAGTACAACCTGCATCATGGTGAAAGACTGCAGGCAGTGTTTGTTTACATTTATTGAAAGACTTATGAGAGGTCTTTGGGATATAGTCATAGAGATTAGACAGTCATGACCCTGTTTTAAAAGCACACTAATAAGATTATAATCTCAAGGCCTGTTCTCCCACGAGTTCCTCTCACATGCTGATTAACGTGCAGCTCTCTGATCCCGTGTGCAGGCGAGGGCAGCTCGCTCTGAGCTCAAGTCATAGATCAAGTGTCAAGGGAACAGTGAGTAGTGGAAGCGGGGATAACGTTTTGAGTCATGTAACTGTAAAAGGGAAAATCTAGACCTATAGAACATTTATACAAACTCGTATGTAGTGGTCAACCGATATTGTTTTTTTGATGGCCGATGCCAATATAAAGCCTATATATAATTAGAAATTATTTTCTACATTATAAATGTCTTTACTGTGCATCCTTCCTGAATAACTATTAATTTCTTTTTTTTTTAAAGAAAAAAAAAGTACAACCCCAATCTTTAGGTTGTGTATGTATTGAATTTATACTGGCCATCGGCCGCCGTCATTTCTAAAATATCGGCATCAGCAGTTTTAAAGGTGCAGTATGTAAGATTGACAGCTAGCGGTTGAAATGGGTACTGCAGTCCAAATTTAAAGTATTGGAGAGAGTTGTTTCCCCTGCCCCCTCCTCCTCAGACTCAACACTCACATGGGTTGCCAAATTGAGGACACGCAACAGGAACGAGCGAAATTGACAATGGAAGGCGACGAGCCTTACACTGTAAGTTATTGAGTTGTATTTATCCATGTTTAATATGTCTCTGGACCGATGGATGCTGAGGCTTTTTAGGTTGATTAGAATGTGTTCTCTGACCCAGTTCGTTTGCTGGCTTCCATTGCTGTAATAAGCTTTGTTTTCCGTTAACTGGCAACCTAGGGGTGTCGAAATGCTAATTGGGTAAATTGGCAGTGGCCAGGATACACAGACCAAAGCAAAAACAGACTTTCTGACACGGAACACACATTTTGAAGTGGAATAACTGGCTGTATCGTTGTTTTTCGAAGAAACACATATGAACTTAGCATATTTCCTATTAGGGATGTCCCGATCCGATACTCAGGATCGGTATCGCTGCGATACTACAATTTTTGCGGGATCGGGTATCGATCTGACATCGATCAGACGAGGCCGATCCAAATCCGATATTGTGGTATTATGTGTTATTGTTAAGCCCCACAAAATGCACAAAAACATTCTAAAGTACCATAACGTTTTCGTGCACTCTATTATAAGTGTTCTGAAGCTATTATGTGAGATATAAATTAATATTTAAGTAATTAAATTCAAGATCACGTAAATTTTTCCCTCTCGCGGCTGTCAGTCATTCTCCATTCAGCATTCAAACAGCGCGTCGCGTTCGGTTGCAGTCAATGATGAAACTATCTTCAAGATGATTCAATGTTAATACTATTATACTTGATCTGTAAGATAAAGGTCTATGTTTTCGCATAAAACAACTTTATCTTGCTGGACTTTATTGCTGTAACTCAATCGTGTTACTCTCTACCGGGTGTCGGACGCTGTCAGTTTGATCACAACACTAGAGTCAGAGCACTATAATTGTTCTTCACGCGCACAGTAACTGAAATTTAAAACTGTTAAAAGAAAAGGCTCAATAAACGATTGCATAGATAGATACTGTATAATACACTGTCCATCAATATGTATCTCCGTTGTGCTTTGAACTTTTCAAAGCGGACTCGACGCGCTGCGTGCTGGAACTCCACGTGGCTTCAAGCGCATCATTCTCCGCTCGGGATGCGCATAAGCGCTTTGTGCCGCACTGTATTGGAGCCTTTCATATCATAATGCATTGACGCAATTAAAGCTTATTAACATTAATAATTATTAATGTTGCTGCCTCATTAAATAGCTGTGCAATACACTTAAAACATGTCTCAATTTTATAGCAGATTTAGCTATATCTAAAATAATTATCTTTTTCATTTTTGTTATCTTGTTTTTCATGAATGTATTTTACAACAATAAAAAGAGCAATGTGTATTATCCACTAATCTAGTTTATAATAGCATTTTTGTCATAGATTATGATCATATATTTTGGGGATTTGTTGTTTATCTTTATAATGAAGCTGTCTGTATTAGGTAGATTGTGTTTAACACACACAAGAGTGATAATCAGTTTAACACACAGTTATAGAAATTCTAATTGATTTAAAAAACAAAAACTGTACTGGTATTTACAATGTAGAATGCTGCTGTTTAAATTGTTTTAACTTTAAACCTGTTGGTAGCTAGCTAGCTTTAAGTACTGAAGTACCTGTATTTTCTTTCATTTATATATTTCTTTATTTTTTTGTAGTGTTTGAATAAAGGGTGGCAATCTTTCATAATCAACTGTTGTTGTGGACTATATAGGAGGTATATTTTAGGTGGCTAATTGAGAAAATTGCTATATTTTTTATTAGTTTAAGAATAAAATAAAAATATCGGATTAATATCGGTATCGGCAAAAGCCAAAGCTGCGGCATCGGTATCGGTATCGGAAGTGAAAAAGTGGTATCGGGACATCCCTATTTCCTATATATCTGCAAACATATTATGGTGTTTTTATGCTTTAGTGCTGTCAATAAAATTACATACTGCACCTTTAAAAAGACCTCTAGTTACTAGATGGTTGGTTACAGTCCCAAGCCAAAGGAGCTCTCTTCTGTGTCTTTCTGTTTTGATCCTTTGATATTTTCAGTGTAAATCTATGGGATTGATTGATTTTTATTTTTTTTCACCCACTTTTTCCACCACCAGGCTAAAATTGTAAGTTTGCACAAGTCTCTCCTTATAAGAACACCGTTTTTCTGTCATGTCTAACAAAATTAGTGCCTAACAAGTTACTGGATTAAGGATTTGTTCTAAACTAAAGTATGAGCAATAGTAATAGTGACGCAAGCATAATTATCAAGGTTATTAACTATTTGCTGATTTATTGTTATTCTGAAGCATTTTATTTTTTAGGCACCAAAGGCTTATGCTCTGTTGTGTGTGTGTGTGTGTGTGTGTGTGTAGCGCTCTCATGAGGACAGACAGACAACACTATTCCAGACATTCTTGCATCAGTTTTTAATAAAAACAAAAATATTTTTAAGGGATGTTTATGCAAAGTGTAATCCCTTTTATTCTTTTGTTATTTCATTCTATATGTATCTCCATTCCCGTTTCCTGTATTCTTATTATCTCCCCCTGTTTTCACAGATGTGACCAGTACGTAACTCAGTTAGATGAGATGCAGAGACAGCTCGCCGCCGCTGAGGATGAGAAAAAGACGCTCAACTCTCTCCTCCGCATGGCCATTCAGCAGAAACTGGCATTGACCCAGCGGCTGGAGGACCTGGAGACCCCTCGATCTCCTCTCAGTAACGGTGGGAGCCCACGCTATTCCCGGACCAAGCATCTGACCAAATCAGGCCGAGCACCGCGGAGCCCCATGAGAAGCAGTCCACGCTCCAGTCCGGTGCTGGTTTCTACTGGCCCGCAGAACACGAGCAGCCACTTGAGGGTGTTCTCTCGTAGCCTTCACAGCAGCCCCGTAAGAGTGCCCTCGTCTTCTTCCTCATGCTCGTCTTTTTCTGCCTCAAACCAACCCGAGTCCTCTACGTCCACGCAGAGTTTAGCATCTGTCGGTCTTGTGCGCGACACTACTTTCGTTCGGAGTTACGGGTCAAGTTCGTCTCGCTCCTTAGATGACTCTACTGGAGGGTTGGGACCCTTCGCCATTCAGTCACGACAACCCAAAGTTAATGAGTCACAGGCAAACAGCCTTAAAGTGTCAGCACCGTTTCGCAGTAACACGTTTATTAAAGCACGTCGCACATCTTTACCTGTGACCAAAGCTGGCTCACATTCAGTCGAAGCTCTTGCCACACGATTAGGTAGAGCTGACGGATCAGAGAAAAGACGTAAGGTTACGATGGAGGAAAATGATCTTAAACTTTCTAAAAAGTCCAATGCAGAACGTGCGTTTCTCAAAAAGCTGTCTAACGTCTCTAAATCCCGATCTGCTGAGGGAACTACTTTGAGTCGCTTTGCTTGTTCTAATACGGCATCTACAACGCAATCCAAATTTCTCCCTCGGGCAACCTCAAGTGTAGCATCTCCCAGCAGTCAGTCCACTCCATACAGTCCATCAGATAAACACCGGAAATCATCATTCCCCTGTAGGACCGAAACATCCTCTAGGCTAGCGAGCCATTCAAACTCATGTCAGGAATTTGTTGAGAAAATCGTCTCCAACCCGAGTCGTGAGATTAAGAGGCAACAAGATCCACTCCGAAAACAGCAAAGAGGTGTTGATGCAGCAAACAGGTCAACACACACTTACACACGCCAGACGAAGTACAGAGCCACGTAACTGCTCCGTTGTTCACATAAGTAACTACCTCCTATAAGACTATTACAAAAACATACATGGAGACTTTCAGAATGATGTTGATACTTCTAGCAACAGTTGGGCATTTCATCAAAGCTGTCATTAACGAGTGAAAAACGCATGAAAATTTACAATCATCTTTCTTGTGTCTCGTCTGTCATGGATTCTCTGCATCACGTACCTTTAGTGAAATTCAATACATGTTTTTGAAGTCTTTTATGCTCACGAAAGCATATTTTATTTGATCAAAAATACAACAAAACAGTAATATTGTGAACTATTATCATTTAGAAGAACTGTTTTAATATTTAAAAATGTAATTTATTCCTGAGATGGCAAAACTGAATTTTCAGAAGCCATTACACCAGTCTTAAGTGTCACATGATCCTTCAAAAATCGTTCTAATATGTGGATTTGGTGCTCAAGAAACATTTCTTTTCAAAATTGAAAATGGTTGTGCTGTTTCAGCATTTGTATGAATGAACCCTTTTGACTTGCTGTGTCACTCTGTCTTTGCAGAAATGAAAGCCTCCTTGTGTCCTCCCTCTGTGCTCCAGAGTTCATGAACACCCTCACCCTGCAGACCTGTCCCAGCATCCTCATCAGACCTCACCTCATTGGATCTCTCATCATGTCTCTCGTGCCTCTCCCACCCTCTCTCTCTCTCTCTCGCCTGTTTTCCATGTGCCCGTCTTGTTTTTGTTTGTTTGGATCAAGTCGTTCAGCTTTTAGACACTGAAAGCTGAACACCGTCATGTCATCTCAAGTTTTTTCCTTATTCATGAACATATGTACCAAACCAAAAACTCTTGGAGATCAGTATTATTTGAAGTCTAACTGGTTGTGACTGACCTTTTATTATGCTAGCCATAGATAAGCACACCTTGTTTTGGTTTTAGCCATTAAAAAACTGAATTTTTAGGGATCAATGAAGACATTCCTCTGGTATAACTGACCAGTTGTGCAGTTCTTCTACTACTCATTGGTTATTGACATGTAACTTGCATTGGCCTTTAAATAAATGCATACAGTATAACCAGTAAGCAGAACAATCAACTATGCAGAGGTACAAAGACTTTTGCTGCTAATTAGCTCATGCAAAATAATCCATTTAACAAACTGCCAGTTTATCCTATCCTACCTACAACACGGGGTTAACCAACAGCACTGTTAAGACAAATGCAATTTATTTTCATGTAGTATGATAGTGGAAAACTGCATTGACAGGGGAAAACTATAATAGGATTTAAAAATAGTGCCTTAATATTTTGGAGTTTTGAGTGAAGATTTGTAGATAATTGGTTTAATATTTTGTTTATTGTAATGATGGGAAGGGTTTTTGTTTTTTTTAAGACTAATTATGGACATTTACACATGCATGTGCAAATTACATGCATGTTACATTCCCTGCAATAGGTTTGTTTTGTTAATTTAGCCCTTCGCAACCAATATTTTACTGTTCTTGTCAGAACCGTGTGTGTGTATGTAAGATGTGTCGACTTGCCTGTCATCTCGTTTTCAGTCGGTCATGTTTCTAGATTTCAAAAATGCTTCCTGTTGTATTTTTATTGTTGTTTATTTTTTAACTTAATTCTCTTTTATATTTTATTGTTCAACCCTACAGAATAGTAATTATCATGAAAAATCAGGTCTCGTTTGTGAAGGAAAAAAAATGTAGTGAAAAAATAAAGTTGTTTTCAATGTTCGTGTATTTGTTTTTTGTTTGTCTTATTGAGGATGAGGATGAGTCCTGCAGTGGGATGACACTTCATCTGAAATGGTTTTTAAAAATTTCTTTACAATTGTTGATTAATTATACAGTTTGTTGTTTTTTTTAAATCACACTGCAGGTTGGTGTTATTTTAGTATAATTTATTTATTGTAGTATTTATTTAGTACTTCAACTTAAAAATTTGATATTTTGCCTTGGCAACTAGCTTAAAGTAATTTTTTAATATTTAATTTTAATTCAGTTAATGTTTTATTTATTTGAAGTAATGAGTTTTTGTTAGTTAATGATAATCACAAGTTGGTGGTAATAAGGCAATTGGTGACTCATTTAAATATTATTTGAAAATATTCCCATTTTCTACCATACTTTTAATTCTGTATGTTCATGCGCTTATGAATTTAAAAGTTAAAAATGTAGATATTTTTTTTTAGAATTTTTTTCAAACTATTTAAAATTTGATCTAAACTAATGTAGAATTTAAAAGTAATTTTGGGGTTGTGTCTAGAGAGGTTTTAATATTTTAGATAATTGAACATTCAACTCGGTAAGTTTTGAGATACAGCTATTGGTAAACTTTCAGTCTTGACAGATAGGTTAATAATAATAACCAATGACCCTGTTTAATTTCAATGCTTTCCACTCATCATCACATATCACTTTCCTCGGAGTTCCCAGCGTCATATTTCAGTTTTGAGGCTTTTGTGCCCTCTAGTTTGACATTTGCTCATCTTTAGTCCGAGGGGGTCAGTTTTTTTCATTATGTCCTGCAGTAAAAAGATCTCTAGATGAGATCAGTATGACGATTCTCTTGTTACACTGCTGACAGAGGGCCAGCACTTCCTGTTGTAACTGTTCTCCTTCAGCACAAATGTAATGAAAGGATCTAGAGAAATGCTTTGGAGTAAAAGTATTAATTTCCTCTTCAAAATGTAGTGAAGTCAACTGACATAGCCTACAGTCACAATGAAATCAAAATTGACCATACTTATTTTTTTATGTAGCTAATATTATTTATAAATGATTTCTCCGTGCACATCATTATTATTATTTTTTATTCACGTGCCCTCAAAATCTTTCATCTAAATAAATTCCCCTCCCTTGTAACATCTCTTCTCTGATGGTCAACGCTTACTGGCGGGAAAGCAAAACATGATCATTAGATCACTTCCCGATGGACAAAATGAAGGCAGGCTTTATATATTTTTTTTATCAAGAAACTGTTTCACTCAGATGTCACTATAGGGAAGAAAAGTTTCATTTCATACGCAATTTCATTTCATACCAACTTAGTTGAATCTAGGCATTTTCTTTTAATAAACACTTTTTGTTATACTGGTTGAAACTCTTCACATATTGATAGCAAAAGTGGTCTCAACATTAAACATATATCTTATGTGGAAGTCTCATGACCAAACATTTTTCATCCAATCGGTCCGAATGCAATGATACATGCCCGTCAACATGTATTTCCATACCTCCGTGGCCGACCGTGCACCCTGCTCACACAGACATCAGCGTGTTCCATGAGGCTATGCAGACAGTCACTGCGCCAAAAACAAACAGCAGGAAACCTTTACAGTTCCTCCTGAACCAAAACTACTTGCTTATTCTGCTTTCACGCCATGTCATAACTGTAATTACGAGATGGCAACCCACGTCGACGTTCAACCCAGAGCTGTTCACAATCACATCCTCAGACTAGGATTTATGCGTTTCTATATGTCAACACGATCAACACCAAAATGGATCTGCAGGTGGTACAAGTCAGTGCTCCTTAAGTTGTTTACGTTCACTGTTATTGTAATGTTATATAATGCAAAGTCTCGTGATGCTTTGCAAACTGTGGTGTGCAAATGGCTTTGTAGACGCTATATGCTTTCAAAGCTAGCTTGCTATTGCTAGCCTCTCCGAAATTGCCTACCCTACCTTTAAACCACTGAGTACTCTGATCGCATCCATGTAGGTTACGATAAAACCTGTATTTAGCTGTTCATGGTTTAAACACCTAACGTTACCCCCACGAGGGCGACCTGCTCCATGCAAAATAAAACAGCTTTTATTAGGCTAAATAATTATATGACTTGAGCCTCCTTTTGTGAGTATACACGATTTTAATTTAATTTAAATGCAATTTTGTTTTGATTTTTCAAAAGTAGCCCTTTATGTGTAAAACATAATGAGAAAGAATGCCAGAAGGATTGGGAGTACGTTGATTTGTCGTACACTTGCTGCCCCCAAGCGGCGTGCAAGTGAAGTGCGCCTCACTCACATTGATGGACGGGGAGATAAAGTGTCCTTTCTCAGGTGTCCGCACTGTTGTGTCGTAAATAGATCTCTCATACTCACTGCTGCTCAGAGGACACCTCGCTCATGGAGCGGTGACACACTTTCGGTGAGTTCAGTACTACGCTTTCCATTTTCTTAAGCACAGACTGCGTTCCACAATGTCAAACCCTGGAAAATACGCCTGGAAAAATGTGTGCCTGTATTGATGTGTCATTTTGTTCAGATGTGATTCTGTGAGTCGAAATCAAAGTGATTATGATTATTTTAATGTTTTAAATGCAATATTGTGGTGTGTCCATTCCTATTAAAGACGTGTAGTAATTTAGAAAAGTATGCATATTTATGCTCTCTAATATATCTTCTTCCTATCCATCATTTTAGTTGTATGAAAAATGTGATGCATGCCTTCCTCTGTCAGCCAGGAATCTGTTCATGTGATTTTGCTTGAAATGACAAATAAATCATTTTAACAGGGGCAGGCATTTGACCAGCGAATAAATTATAGATCCCCACTTAGGTGAAACTCAATCTCTCCCCTCTTGTTACTCTCTTTGCTTTCGTTGACGACCCCAACGCACAGTTTCCCAGCATGCAGCAGGAGCTTTGGCTGAGGGCCCTTCTTGATACCTGCGTGTGCAATGAGATCGGCGGCTGCGCAAACACTCCTGACAAGACCGTCCGAACAAGAACTCAAAAATGCCTTATCCAACTGCGCCGCAGGACACAACCACATCTCCAACTCCAGCAGATCAGCACAGTCCAGAGCAAAGACGTCCACAGACACAGTTAATTGTACTTCTTTGCATCATCATGGCCATAATCGAGGTGCGTTACTCTGCTATTGTTGACAGACAGTGACATGAGAAGTGTGTCTTGTAGAATCTTGCAGAAATAACTTTTGTGTCTGAGAAAATGCAGATAAATGTGATATTGCCGAGGGCCCCTGGAACCTAAACAACCCGGTGAAAGCCTCAAGGAGCCACCAGGAGCTTCACAAAGAGCTGTTACTGGCCCACAAAAAGTAAGATCACAATACAAGGGCTCCAAATCAGACACAGGAATATTTATCTCTGTTCATGGAGATTTTCTTAAGTGGGTTAGTGAAATATTGATGATGCCTCGCTCTCTCTCTCTGGTCTTTTGTGTCAGGCAGTCATGTGTGGACGCACGGGCTGCAATCGTACACCTCTGGTATTATCAGCAGCCTGCGCTCAGGACACACTGTGTCAGATACTGTAATGATAGGCCTTCCTATCACTACTGCCAAGTCCTTTAGAGACTACTGAAAAACTCAAGTTCAGTCACTTTGGCTGCTACTGCTGAGAAATATGGGCTCATATATTACTCTCAAATCTCATGATGTCAATGGTGATGACGCTCGCAAAACTTTGCATTCTTTTGTAAAACTTTTGAGTTCCCACAAGAAACTTTACATTTGCTTGCTAAACTGGTGATGGGAATAATTATGGGTTGAAAAGTAAAACTATATTTCAGTTCTTTTTCGGGCAAACACAAAGTTTCAACAGAGGAATGTAAAAGAATTGATACATAATTTTTCCTCCTGTCTCATGTCTGTCTATGTCGTGGTGTGGTGATGGGGGAAAAATTAGATGGGAGGAAAAATTATATTTCAATGTTTTTGCATTCTCTCGCATAGATTTTGAGTTCCCAGAGAAACTTTGCATTCAAAACTTTGACATTTTCCTTTTTGTTATGGAAATAATATGAAATGATAATATGAAATAGTAAACAAAAAAGTTTCTCGGGGAACGTCAAAGTTTTGCGAGCAAACGGCAAGAGAAACATTGAAATATTATTTTTCTAGTTTATTATCTAATTTAAAATGATTTGTGAGATGGCCTCCAAATTGTATAATGTTATGATACATAGAAGAAAGATTTAGTTTTTTCCATAATTGTTTCCACAGTTGTTTTTAAATTGTTGTATTTTTATATATGTATCTGCTAAATGCATAAATGCAAATATATTTCACCTACTTTATCATATATATATATATATATATATATATATATATATATATATATATATATATATATATATACACATATATATACAGTATATGTATAATTTTGTCCTTATGGGCCTACTTTTCTTCAACTACTTCTACATGTAAAATAGTGTTATAACTAAAACAAAATGTTACAAATTGTTTTCATTAATTGCAATAAAGCTTAAATATAATAAAATATAAATATTAGATAAGAAATTTAATCTTAAAAATAAATAAATGTAAATTAGAAATGTTGCCTTGGCAACCACCTAAAATTAATAAGTTTAAATTGAAGTACTACAATTACTAAAACTAAAATAAAAATAAAGCTAAATAGAAATATATATTATATTTTAAAACTAATACAAATTATAAAAGCACATAACAAAATGTATCTTAACTAAAATTAAATGAAAACTGAAAATATAAAAATAAAAGCTTATGCAAAATATTAAAAGTGTTAGTTCACCCAAAAATAGACATTTTGTCATAATTGACTCACCCTCAACTCAAGTTGTACCAAACCTGTATGAATTTATTTTTCTGCTGAACACAAAATAAGATATTTTGAAGAATCCATGTAACCAAACAGTTCACCATAACATTAATTTCCATAGTATGAAAAAAATAAATGGCTATGGTTAACTGTTCGGTTACCCACATTCATACAGGTTTGGAACAACTTGAGTTGAGGGTGAGTAAAAGATGATTTTTTCATTTTATTTTGGGTGAACTATCCCTTAAGTGTCACGGGCCCACCGGTGGGCCCAAATTCTTTACATTTTTAAAACAGTAATATCCTATACTAAACCTAAACTAATCTTGACAAACTATATATCATTTGAAAGCTTACAATCTCTAGTTTCCATATTTGGTGATTGATTTTCAAAATAAATTACAGAGGAGCCGTAATTTATCAATTTGCAACAATAATATTTTCATACTCTTAGACCTTTATTTTGAAATAGTGATGAACATGAAAAATCATGAAAGAAGGGTAGAAACCTCAGTTTGTTTTCATTCCAAGAGTTCAAAAGATAGCATCCATTCAATTATTAAAAAAAAAAAAGGTCTGAAATTTTTTTTTATATAAAGAAAAAAATTATATGATGTGGCAGGAAGCTAAAACGCACATGCGTGTTCTTTTTATGTTTCTTAGAGGTTGAAATCATATCAAAATCTGCCAAACTTCTCATATTACTTCTGAATAGGATGTCTACTTCATAAATTGTATGAAAATTGTGGAAATAATGGTTCATATCACTCAAAACACATATGGAAATGGAGGCGCCCTTATATGGGCAGTGATGGAGTCTGGTTGTCATCTAGTGAAAAAGTTTGGTACTGCGCCCAAACAAAATCTTACTGAAAGCTCATTTTTTGAGATATCAACCTACAATTTGAAACACAACTTGTTCAGATTTTTGGCTTTGATTTTTTTGCAGTTTTAGAGTCGCCCAGGTTTTGAAAATATATATTTTATATAAAATATGAATAATTAAAAATTTTACATTGTACATTTTCATAAACACAAACTTCTATAACTTTTTTTCTGTTTCACTTTCTTAATTTATTTCACTTCTACAAGAATCTGCCAAATGTCTTCTTTAAAACAAGACCAATCTTACGTCTATATTCCAAAGCATTCTTGAATTACAACCATTTAAGTTCGAAATGTGCATTTTCATGTATATTCAAAAAAAGGGGGGTGACACTTAAAGGGTTAAGGAAAACTGTAATAGTATACACATATTTCTAAAATAACACTGGTAAAATGTTACTTTTATACCTGTTTGTGCTTTGGCTCTTTGGGCGGGACAGAGGGCTGGTGGTGGGCTGTAAGCCGGAGCTTCAGGCGGTTCTGGAGAGGAGGAAGAGAGAGAAGAGCCAGAGGGAGGAGGGAGAGCAGAGCAGGAGTCCTCTAGAGCAGGTGCTTCTCCAGCGCCAGCAGAAACACCAGGAGATGATGGTCAGCAGCCTCCTCCAGGCCAAACAAACACACATCAGTTTACACACTGTTATTACTATATAGGTTTGCCTTACAAAACTGACCATGGTAAACCACACTTTACACCAAAATAAAGGAGTTTCTGTATTGTATTATTTCTACTGTGTAGAAATCATAATACATTAATATGATGTAATTGATGTTTTCACAGTTTTTTATGTTATTTCGTTTACAACAGGTTCATTGTAGTAACACTAACTGTAATAACTGAGTGGGAATTTCATCCGTTTTATTTGTCTGTGTTTTCTGATTTGTTACATCTCAGAAGGAGAAGGAAGACGAGGAGAAGTTACATGAGGAGGTTCAGCTGTTGGAGTTTGTGCGAGTGAGACAGAACCTGAAGAGAGTCCATACAGCTCTACAGAAGAACATTCACTCCTGAATCTGACTAAACACACACTTCATTTGGCCACGCAGCTTCATTTTGAAATAAAGTACACAGCGTTTCGTTATATCCATTATGATCTTGTTATTAACCTTTTTTCATACATTTTTAGTCTGTTACAGTTCACTACACAATTGTGTTCTGTAATAATTTAATAATGTAAACAAAAACAAAACAAAAAAACTAGCCTACCCAGTCATACTCATAGTTCCTTCGAAATACCATTATTACCATCTACTAAGGTTATTGATAAGCCCTAGTACTGTAAAAACATACAAACTATACTTCAAACAGTGATTCACAAACTGTAATATTTTGCTGAGGAAATGTTTTGTAGAAACCCTTATACTACAAAGTACTTAAGTAAATACCACGCTTTTACCGTGACACATGTTCGAACGATGTTTTCACATCTATTTTTTTGGTACTGAAGAAAAAAATAACGGGGCAAATTACCGTGGTAATTGTTTTTGTAATGGGTTTGAAAGTTATAAATGTCAGTATTTAAAATCAAACCAGAACGACCTATTCATATTGTATTTATTTAACATGGCTTTGATTGATATAACGAATCTTGCAATAAAGCTCCATCTAACGTTACTCCAACAGTGTCAGTACTAGGGAAAATCCTGTGTGTGTTTTGCTTGCACGTGCCTCACCCTGCCTGTTCTCCTGGCCTGTGATTGGATGAGCAGAAAAGGAGCTGACCAATGATCTTAGGAAAGCGGAATAAACAGGACCAGCTGTCTAGATGTTGGTCATATGATGTGCCTTTTTGACTGCCTCTGCAAAATTATGGAAGAGTCGGTTTAACCGCTTTTATTTTCAGTGTCACTAAAAAACAAGATCGTTTTAAAAACAGTCAAGTACAGAAGGTGGATTTTCTTCTTCATCTGGCAAAAGTGGTGAGTCATTTTGTAGTGTTTTTTTGCAAGCAGGGAGACGCCAAGACCAGGCGAGTTTAGACACGATCTGTTTTTCTCGTAAAGTTGTGTAGTTCCAGACAGAAGCACGCAATATAACGTTAAGCCAGTCACCATCAGATATCACAGATTTAACCAAACAGTTCTGCAAATCAACATTTAGTAGAGAGTCGCCAAACTCTTTCCTTCTAAAAGCCTTTAGAGCATTGAGGCAGATGATATGCATGCACTAATCACAAGCTTCTGTTTAATCAATGACCTGCACAGCTGTCGCGGTTCTCTTTAGTTCCGTTTGCTTAACGTTACTCAGCTCAAACTCCACGGAGTTCCCCTTCGAATGGTTGCCAGCAATCGCAATGAAAATGCATGCAAATCTGTTTTTCCATGTACATTACTACTTTGAAATGCAAATTATTTGTCAGTACAGGCGCCAAACGGAATAGCTAAATAAATAAATTATGAAATTAAATACACTGGTTGTCAAAAGTTTGGAATAATTAAGATTAATTATTATAAACACAGTAAAAAAAAAAAAAAAGTATTGTGAAATATTATTAAAAATTTCAAAAGGTTTTTCTATTGTAATATATAGTAAAATGTCATTTATTTTTTGTGATGCCAAAGCTGAATTTTGCATCATAACTCCAGTCTTCAGTGTCACATGATCCTTCAGAAATCATTCTTAATATGATTCCCTGCTCAAGAAACATTTATCATCATTATCAATGTTGAAAACAGTTGTGCTGCTTAATATTTTTTGTGGAAACCCAAAGTTAGGCTACACCATTGGTCGAGGTTGGCAGAGAGCCGCCTCCTATTTTTCTGATTGGCGATCAGATTCTGATTTTTGTCAGGTAGTAGAAGCATTTTATGCTTGGTATTCATAAGTAAAAATGCTTTTCAAAAATATCACACTGATAGAGTTAAACTGAATTCATCTTTGCATTGGTGAATTATTGATAATGCAAACAGTTTGGTTTATCATATGGAAATGAGTAGCTGACTGATAAAGTTATAAGCATTGATTTATTGACATAGAGCAAGGGTCAGTTTTTAACATCACAGGATCACTTGCAATGCCTACATGTCAAAACTATCTTTTATAGTCATACTATAAACAACCATTGTGCATGACCCTAAACTGTCACTTGCTTTAAGGACTTGCAATGACGGCAGCACCGCTGGAACAGTATCGAGAGAGAATCCGGACTGAACTGGACAGAGTTGTGGATTTCTGGCTGAAATATTCCCATGACAAAGAACATGGGTAAAATGATTCACATTTGAATGCATGGCTTCAGCAGCATTTCCCATATAATTCCTTAAAAATCTAATTGGATGTTGAAATATTTGTACTACGTAAGCTTGAATGATTGAGCATTGAAATTGTCCTTAACACTGAACCCTGAGGGACACCATCATTCAAAACGTATCCATAAGACTTTTTAAGGCATATGTACTTACTTTGCTAAGTTATAAATGTTAAAGTTAATTATAGTTTAACGTGGATTAAATATTATGCCCTTGTTAAATGTTTGTTTCATTATATTGACTTTAGTGGATTTTTTAACTGCCTTGGAAAAGATGGGAAGGTCTATGATGAGCTGAAATATGTGTGGTTACAGGGGAGACAGGTCAGAGCTTTACATGTTTCTCATGTTCTAATATCAATTTATTTCTAATAATCATTAGGGCCCAGTTGTTCAAAAGTAATCTGATCGGATATTGGCTATCGTATTGGATCAATTTTTTTATATAGGTTGTTCAAAAGAAAAAAAAAAAGGATTCTGAAATCAGATTAGATCACAAAATTCAATATTGGTTTTGATCTGAATCAAATCATCAGTTTGTGTTGTTCAAAACTTTTTTGTAAGATTGGGATACTTTTGATACTAAAAATCAGGATTATAAAAAAAGGTTTTGTGTAATTATTTAATTTAAAGTGGGGTTTTTTATCACTGTTTGTAAATTAAATTGGCACAATCATAAGAGATGAACCAGTCAAAAGTTATTTCCAAACCATGGGATTTCCAAATTAAACTTTTTGAACAACTGGCCCTTGCTGATTAAATGAGAATTTTGTTTAATTGTTTTTCCAATAAAATCTGTGTTAAGTGAGTGTCTAATGTATCCACCAGGTATGGATGTACAGCAGGCTGTATCGTACAATGGAAAGATTTCACAAACCTGAGATTCTTGAGGCTGCCAAATCAGGTTTGTGATTCAGTTTCTCAGTTGCTCTATCTATCAATAAACACACTACCATTCAAAAGTTTGGGGTCAGTAAAAAAAAAAAAAATGTATTCATCAAGGAAGGCCAGGGTACATTAAATTGATCAAAAGTGACAGTAAAGACTTTTACATTGTTGCAAAAAATTCTATTCATCAAAGAATCCAGGAAAAATGCATCACTGTTTCCACATTAAGCAGCACAACTGTGTTCAATATTGATAATAATAATAAATGTTTCTTGTGCAGCGAATCAGCATATTAGAATGATTTCTGAAGGATCATGTGACACAAGACTGGGGTAATGATGCTGAAAATTCAGCTTTACCATCACAGAAACAATTTGCATTTGAAAATAAATTAAAATGGAAAACAGTTCTTTTAAATTTAATTAAGTTCACAATATTACTAATTTACTGTATTTTTTTTGCATTAAAAGACTTCTTTCAAAAACGTTAAAAAACTTTACGACCCAAACTTTTTCTGTAAGGTGTGCATTTTTGCAGAAACTGCAAAATGTCAATAAAATAAGAGGGATCATAACTTTTTTGTTTAGTACTGGCCTGAAAAACCTATTTCACGTTTACACATACAGTAGTCCAAGAGACAAAATAATATCAGAATTTACACAAATGACCCAGTTCAAAGATTAACATGTGTAAACTAGTATATGTATTGTTCTTTTTAATGTACATTTTAGTGTAATCCTTTTTTTTTTATGTATCAGAAAAATATCACAACATAAAATGTGCTCTCACACTTCATTGCTAAACTGTCAGAGTGTTTTGCTTTTGTTTGTTTAAGATTACAGCATTTGATCTTGCAGCTTTAATCTTGGTATTCACACAGATATGCAGTGATCCTGTCACATCATCAGATATTATTGAATTTCAGGAGCTGCATTTCTGCAGAAGTTTGCTCGAGTTCCGGCCTCCAGCGGCCCGGGGAAATGTGCGTTCTGCCTGACAAGAGATGGTCGAGCGGTGAAGGTTCAAAGGACGATATTCAGCGAGTGTTTTTACGTGATGGCCATGGACGAGCTGTCCAGGATTACGCAAGACAAAGAGATGCAGGTAAAACTATTAGACAATATCTCACCTAGAAATGAAACGGATGTATAGAAGTGACTATGGTTGTACTTTTATATTTTTTTAGTAAAAAGTGAACAGCTTTGAATGACTTTTTAGCACATGCGTTTGTTTTCTCACCTGATTATAATAACTTTGTTTTTTTTAGTTTGTTTTGTATTTGTAATGATGTCAGGTTATCTTCTGTCCTTGTTCTCACCAGGCAGATGCTGAGAGCATGATGGATCAGTTGATAATCTGGGTTCAGACGGATCCGTCAGGTCTTGGTCGTCCTCAGCTTCCTGGTGATTTGCCTGTGAACAGTATGGCAGTTCCCATGATGCTCCTGTGTCTGGTAGATCAGCTGACAGAGGGTAGAACTGATGTTGTGGAAAAGTACAAAGACCTCAGCGGATGGTGTGTGGAACGGATATTACAGCATATACAGGTGAGCTAACCTGTATACAAGCTTTAGTGATGTGGAACTAAGCTTAGGATGTGAACGTAAACTTTGAGATGATGGAAACACCAAATGATGATACGTTACACTAAACTCTTTCATCTCAGAGAGATGGAAAAGCCATTTTGGAAAGTGTCACATTGAATGGAAAGGAACTTCCTGGATGTCAAGGGCGGTTGCAGAACCCTGGTAAGTGATCGTTTCAAACCTTAAAGCTGCTGTCCGTAACTTTTTTAAGTTAAAAATAATCCAAAATAATTATATTAAAAAAAACATATTCTGCCAGTGGTCAAAACTATCTGCTTGCCATAGCTAGATTCAAAACGGTTAGCTTGTAATAATGATTTTAATTCCAGTGGTACTGGTGGGTTTCCGCGGGAAATTCGAGCATGTCTTTGCGTCATTACGTCACACCCGTACACATAAAGAAGGAGTTTCGGCTAGCCGGCTATACTGCGCGTGACGAGATGTTTAGATGTATAGGCTTTTCTCGCAGCACTTTACATAATTAAACTTATGGCATCCAGAAAGATCCAAACAACAATCATCAGTGTCAACTGGAGATTCAGCAGTTATAAAACCCAAAAGACTTCGTACTTCGGATTTAAGGTGGCTAGAGAAAGAGAAAGAAACCGTCTCATGCGAACACAAGGATTTAAACATCGGCGGGGCTTTTGAAAAGTGCGTGAATTCCGTGTTTTGAAGGGGTTCAAAACGGAAGAAGAGACGGCTTTTTTCTGCTGAACAAGTAAGATATTTCAATAGTTCAATCGTGTAACAGTACGTTTTCTTAATTCACACAGTTATGGAGTTTCCTTGGTTGTGCCTTTCTCGTTTTGCTATTATGGAGAATATGAATTCTGAACTACACAGGTAACCATAAAACACATTAAATTTAACATTAGTCACGCAATGCTGATGTTGTTAACATGAACAATTTGAGAACAAAGTAGGCTATAATTTGCACGGTTGCTGTAAATCGCGTTGATTAAATCTAACGAAGCTTATCATGTCGAATGCTTTTTCCCCCTTAGTTGGTCAGAACAAAAATGGATGTTACTTACTTGTTCAGAAGACATTTTCTTATGAAAATTCTTATGTTGGTCAAACTTTCAAAAAGTGAATCTGTGATTCTGTATGACAGTATCCACACAGCGCGGTGACTGACAGCACCACTCGCCTCAAAGCACTGTGTTCATCCGCGCTGTTTCATGCCGATTTACAACCCACGTAAAGATGATGATTCCGCGAATCACTGCAGTTACAGATTTCGAACAGAGAGATGGCGACAAAGAGGAAAATCTACGGACTGCAGCTTTAATGTCACAGTCTTCCATATAAATTCAACATTACTTCCTGTGACGTCTCTTTCTAGGTCACGCTCTGGAGGCCGGCTGGTTCCTGCTGCAGTATGCGCTGACTAAAGGAGACGTGCAACTGCAGAAGACGGCGGTCGAAAAGTTCATGGAGATCCCGTTCCACACTGGATGGGACAAACAACATGGTGGTCTTTTCTACTTCCTGGATGTAGACGGTCATTGTCCGACTCAGGTTAGATTATACCCATGATTTGGTGTCAGATATAGGGGAAAGCAGGGTTAACTTTAACACAAATTTATAACTCAAGTACAGCAAGATTAATGTTATGAAGGATGGGATTTAATAGAATATCTGGAAAATATACAGTGCTGTTGTTAAACTCTAGATGGCGCAGACAGTTGATTCTGCAGCCAATGAGCTTGCTGCTCAACATTTCAATAGTTTGGTTCTGTGTCTGCTGTAAGCAAGTCTTGCAGTGTGTTATCAGAAACCCTCCGCCTTCCCCAGCTCCACCTGTCTAGATCTGCTACAGGTCATTTCAGCATGCTCACATCATTATGTCTCCATAAAACATGAAAACTCATCATGTGTGTACAGTTAGAATGGAATATGAAGTTGTGGTGGCCTCACTGTGAAGCTCTGATCGCCTACCTGATGGCTTACAGTCACATCAGAGAGAATGTGTTACTGGACCGATTCAAACTGATCTACGACTACACCTTCAGACATGTAAGAACGCATTACAGAGACATGTAATATGTTATATAATGGGTGTAAAGTATCAGATGTGTCCATTCTTGTCTTTGCTCAAGTTTTCTGATGAGAAACATGGCGAGTGGTTTGGATATCTGAGTCGTCAGGGAGAGGTTGTGCTGGATTTCAAAGGAGGACCCTTCAAAGGTGAGTAGCTACAGTTGAAATGTGTTTTCTATTTGAATATTTAATTTATTCCGGTGATGCGAAAGCTGAATTTTCAGCATTATAACTCCAGTATTCAGTGTCACATGATCCTGAAATCGTTCTAATATGCTGGTCAAGAAACATTTATTATCAATGTTGAAAACAGTTGTGCTGCGTAATGTTGTGGATTTCTTTTTCAGGATTCTTTTGACAAAAGAACTGCGTTTATTTAGAAATGGTTTTTTTAAATAGTTTATTTAAATATTTACTGTAACTTTTGATCAAATTAATGCATCCTTGCTGAAAAAAAAGTAATTTTTTAAAAATATTTCTGACCTCAAACTTTTGAAACATCAGTTTATGAATTTCAACTTTGAACCATGACACATTACTGTCATCTTTGTACAGGGTTCTTCCATGTTCCTCGGTGTCTCTACATGTGTGAGAAGCTTCTGGATGGTCTTCTTGAAAAGCAGGATTCTTGAATTTGCAGTGATATTTTGCACTCCATTACCAGATGTGACAGCAAGTGTAAATTATATCCTTTGCATGAATAATTATAGTTTTAACAATACTAATACTTCCTGTCAAACTGTATTACTGGTTCATAGTTTTCATTTTGCTCATTTTTATGTGCCATTATTTTTCAAGCCATTCATCTAACATATGAGTGAAAAAGGGACCATAGTTATTATTTATAAGATTAATAACTTATTATAAGATTGTTCTTTCTTGCCATGGCCAGTACTATGTTCAGAAGTTGGGACTTGGGTATGTCACTAAAGGGTTTTCTTGATAAAGTTTTTACTCAGCCATGTGAAAAATAGAAAGCAAGTTTATAAAGCAAAAAAACAAACAACAATGTTCTGTTAACTACTACTCTGATGATCACTGTGCTGCTCTTACGAGTGCCTTTTTGTTAATCTCTTTTATAATTCTGCACACATTTGTAGCTAAACCATGTAAAGACATTCCAACTGCTTTGAATAAATGTACATGTTTACTGAAATGATTATATCTTTGATTTTGGCTTAGTACAGCACTTTTGCCATTTAGCTGATGCTAAATATATGTAAAGGTCAATACTCTTGATATAGATGAAGGCTGTAAGGTGTCTTGCTCACTGGACCTCTGAAACTCATCACCCCACAACTTTACATGACAACGATGCACTAAAACAAGTGTTTCCTTTGCGTTTTTCGCGTACAGACAACATTGTCAAAATAATCCCTATTCACACGGATCTGTGAAAATGACTAAAAACACTATTCATGCCAGGCCAGTAGGTGGCGATGTAATTTTAAGAAACGCTATCTATGCATGTGCAGAATGTCAGTTTTCACAAATTTGTGTTTCTGTAATTTACACAGACAATAACGGCTTCGTTTTCAAAAGTTTGCGTATCCAGGCCGCCAAAACGACATTATGTAAATGAACGGCCAAAACGCATCAAAAGTTTTCCGTTTTTAGTGTAAAACGGTGTCATGTAAACGACCCAGAGGCTACCATCATAAAAGTAATTAAACAAATTCCTAAAACAATTCTAAACTTTTATTTTCTAACAAGAGTGAAAAGAAACAAAGGCAACATTTAAATGAAAATGTTTATACACAAACTCACGACAATGCGTGTCTGCAATACCAATAATAATAATAATATAATAATAAGAATTATTAGAACCCCAGCAACAATAGAAGATGGAAATAAAGGGAGTTAAAGTGAGATTTTGTACAGTTCTGTGGAGAGGAAGAGGGGAAGAGAGCAGGTAGCTTAAGAGACAACAGTATCACTGAAAGGAAATGACGATGAAGACAGTAAAACTCAGAGGAAGAGGAAAAGAAAGAAAGGACTATGCAGTAACCTATCTTAGGAAAAGTAGCACCAGAACGTAAATGCCTTTGTTTTATCCATCACACTTTCAAAATATTGTACTAGTTTTATTCACAATGTCGAGTCTCCCAGACAAAATGTGAGACTCGGTACAAAAAGAATACAGGTGTCATGGCAGCGATACCAGTCCTCTGATAAACGCCCCTCCTCTGCCTGGCCGTCAAGTGTGTGTGTGTGTGTGTGTGTGTGTGAATACCTGGACAAGTCGTATTATGCAGCACATGGCATTTGCGTTAAGAACAGTTTGGTACATCAATATTGTAAAGACAGCTTAACTGCAGGGCAAAACCCATTTTCTCCTTCCTCAAAGAGAACAGAGACCTGCAGCCCACATCAGTGAAATGTTCAGGATGAGGTGTGTGAACAGAGGCCAACGGGAAGAAAAACAGGAAAAAGTGCAGCGGTTAGTATGGTGGGGAGCGTCCATTTGATGGGTTGAAAAGAAGAATTAATGTGAGCTTATTATGTGAGGAAATGAGCCTGAGCCCGGTGTTTTTCTGTCTCTGTGGTTCTCCTCTCAATCGCCATCTGCCCCTACACAGCTTCAGGAAAACATCACCAGATCTGCAAGACAACAGCAAGTCCGTTAGTTTCTGATAGTCCTCACAGATAAAACGTGTGCTTGCAGTTTGATTTTGAGTGGGCACCTCTGTGTGGATTTGTGGGCGGTGTGTGACTGACGGGTCTTGTCTTCTTGCATTCAGAAGCCTCTGTGGATTTAGGCCCGCCTTCAGTTTTCTGGCTTTTTCTCTTCCTCTTGGTGTCCTTTGACTTGTTGCCACGACCTGAGCTTCTCTGCTCCTGCAGCTCAATCTGATTCACACACACACAAAAGTCAAGTCTAATTATGAGGGGCCCAAAATGGCAGCAAAAGAAGAAACATTTCTGAATTAAGACAAACAGAAAACCACCTTGAGCAGCTTGAACAAAAGATTTACAAATATCTACAATAGTGAATCCAACTCTGATAGCTATAAATGTGACCCTGGACCACAAAACCAGTCACATGGGTCAATTTTTTTTTAAATTTAGATGTATACGTCATCTGAAAGCTGCATAAATAAACTTTCCATTAATGTATGCTTTTTTTTAGGATAGGACAATATTTGGCCGAGATACAACTATTTGAACATCTGGAATCTGAGGGTGCCAAAAAATCGAAACATTGAGAAAATCACCTTTAAAGTTGTCCATTTATGTTTGTGGTTGTGCTGCATTCACTCACAAAAATTAATGTTTTATACATTTACGGTTGGACATTTTATAAATATCTTCATGGAACATGATCTTTACTTAATATCCTAATGATTTTTGGCATAAAAGAAAAATTGATAATTTTGACCCATACAATGTATTGTTGGCTATTGCCACAAATGTACCCATGCTACTTGTGACTGGTTTTGTGATCCAGGGTCACATATAGTGTTGCTTAACGCCGGATACACACTGCATGATTATCAAAGTCGCCGGATCGCTGTTCTTCTCACACTACACGACTGTCTGGGGTACAAATTAGTTGCTGTTGTGTGCACATTACGCGACGGATCGGCGATTACAGATTTCAATAGGAAGAATCGCAAAAAAAAAAAAACACTGTCTGGTCTACGTTTCACAGCCAAATCTACACGGGAATAAATACAGGAAATAACGTAAGCTCACGCGCGAGACGGGATTTTTTTTCTTGTTAAAATGGACGCAAACAGCTTGTGATCCAAGTACGCCGATTTGCAGTGAATGAAAAACAAAGTTTCCCTTGCCCTGTATTTTGTGTGAACCCTGCATAAATATGGCAAGGTAACTGGAATTAAATCAATATGGACAACGGCGCTTTCAAACACAAAGCCTTCACAAAATGTCACATGACCTCTAAACAGAACAATGCAGCTACAACTGGATTCCTTATCTAAATGAAAATCAACTCAAATTTACCAGCTTAAGGAGTTTGACAGCTGTAAAAGTAATCTATGGCCAAAAGTGTTTTTTTTCCCGAGGCTAGCATATTTTTATAATTGTTTTCAATGGAAGCGCCGCGTTTTTAAAACGCCAGTTGTGTGATTAGGGGCTGAGTGATTGCTGTTTTTTTACCGGTCACCGAGAGTTGAAGAATGTTCAACTTTGGGTAAAACGCAGCACTCATCACTGTCACTTTTTAAAATGTAAATGAAAGTGAATAGGACGTGAAAAGGACATGAAAAGAAAAATAATGAAAGGGTAGGAAAATAAAATATAGATTAGGAAAATTAAAGGAATGGGAAAAGAATAGGAAGTGGAAATAAAATGTAAAGCTAAGAAAAGGGGAAAGAAAAAAAATATTGACAGGAATAATAAAAGGAAAAAGAAAGAATGGACAAAGAAATTAAAAGAAAATAATGAAAGGAAAGGGAAATGCAATGGAAAAGAAAAGAAAATGGTAAGGAATAAGACAAAAAAAAGGGGAAAAGGTCAAACAAAAGCCGCTGCCTGATGCAAATAACTATGACTTAAAGCTGCAGTCCATAACTTGTGGCGCTCTAGCGGTTAATAAACAGAACGGCATGCTTCTTGCGGAAGAACATAGTAGCTGGAGCTACTTCTCTATGTTTAAGTCTATGATGAGTCACACAGGTTCATTTCGATAAGTGACATTACATATACTGTTTACAAATGTAACAATTATGAGGAAACAAAAAAGGTCTTCACAGCACAAATCTGGTGATCTGAAACGCTCTTCCCTCACCTGTATGAGTGTGTGCAGAGCATCATGGGGCGGCTGTGATGCCGCCTGTAGGATCCTGTAAATGGTGTGTGTCTGGTCAAGCGTGACCTCTAGCAGGTCCCCTTCTAGCTGAAGCTCCTCCAGCTGTTCTCTAGTGGATGTGCTCAGCTCGATCACCGGCCCTTTAAGACACGACACTAGTGACGACAGAGACTCCACCCCTGACAAGACAGAAGAGCCAATGGGTTCAAATTGAATTTAAGCAGCTTGATTACTCATATCAGGGAGGCCAGTTTACAAACAAACCTGTAACATCATGAATGCTTGACTTCCTGGCAATTCCATTCTCACAGCCAGACTGGACAGGAAGACAGAAAAAAAAAAGTTTTACAAATATATTTGCATGTTTACATTTGTTTGATTTCATGAATGTTACAACTGCACCCCCTTACCGATGTGCCATTGGCAGCCTTCTCTTCACTCTTTTTTGGAGAGTTAACATCCTCCGTCAGATCGATAACATCTTCCGTTTCCTCAGAGTCAGACAGCACAATTACAGCATCCCCGTTCCATTTCTTTTTCTCCACTGGTTCTTCCTCTTTTATACTGACCATTTCCTCCTTCACTTGTTGCACACTCTCTAGCGCCCTCTGTACTTCTGGAGTGTCTAGTGCCTGTTTGGCTCGACCCTGCCAGTTAATGGCTCTCTCTGTAAGACACTGTAACGCCTCTCCCTCTGGCAGGCGTACAGGTAACCTCTGCAGCGCCACCAGCAGGGCTAGAATGGTTTCTAGCCGAGGCCGCCGTGATCGTTGGCACCGCGGACAGAGGAAACGTGTGTTCCAGTCCCACCAGCAAAGGGGCTTTGTAAGATGTGTGTCGGAGGAGCCCAGCAGCGGTGGAAAGGGCACACAACCTCCGTGGAACCAGTCTTTGCACAAATGGCACCGGTGAAGCAAGGGGTGGGGCGGACCATTGCACACACATACTGATTGGCTAGGGTTGAGGGAAGGGGCGGAGCCACCATTCAGCAGTACAGGACTGTCTGAGTCGAGGGGCGTATCTGTCTCCATAGAGTCACTCAGTTTCCTTTCCATCTTGATGCCGTTCTGGTCACCGCTTGCTCCTTTTTCCACACCGGGTTTAGTTAAATTAACCTGCTGAAGACGAAGAACGGCCTCTTTCTCCAAACGCTCCCCCTCTTTGAATGCCATCACCTGATATTGGTAATGTAAGTCACATAAATATGCAAAACTCAAGTTACAATGCGATTGGGAAAAAAATATAATGATCTAGGCTGTTCCAAAACCTAGAGAGCTGGTCCTTGCACACGTAGTCCAAAATTTCCACACGTTAAAAAATAAATACGATCTCACGTTGATTTCAGATCGGGTTCGATTTTCTGCGTCTTTCGTATCCGTAGCAAGAATTTGAGAGGTGTTTTGACAATTCAGAGCCATCGAATGATGAAGACGAAAAAACGCATTCGAAAATTTCGGACTCAGTGTGCAAGGACCTTTAGTTTAAAATTATGGGCAAAACGAGGCAACTTTGGAGGCAGGACAGTTAAGTTACTAACCTTTCAGAACAGCCTTTGCATCTGAAGTGTACTTATGCCTTAAAATACTACCTCTGTAGCCAGCTCACTAGGTTTCAGAACAGAATTTTGGCCATACACGAGTCAGACAAACTGGTAGTCTGATGTATGAACACACTCAAAAAGGTAATAGTAACTCACAATAGCTCCTGGGTCTCGAAGGTCCTGAGCAGTGAGGCCTAATACATTGACATCAGAATCTGCTTCTGTACCCAATGAGTTCTCCTCCCTCTTCTTGCTCTTCTCAACACATGGGCACAACACCTGCACAGAGGTGAGGGGTTAAACATTGTCATGTAAAACTAAATAATGACTATTTTTGATGTAAGAAACCTTGAATAACATGATTTCAGAGACAACGGTTTAAACGGCCCCTTTAAGGAGGAATTAAGGCCCACACCAGTTCGTTCTTCAAATTCCCTTGGTGTCATTTTGAACAAAATCAGGCCAAAACAAAGTTTATTTCAGCTTGCCAAAGCAAACTTTCTGGAAAAGTTCACTCCGCTACCATTGGCCCATGAAGATTAGGTAGGTGTGCTCTGGGGCTCCACTTTCTTTGAAGTGAATATCTTCAACAGTTCATTTATTCTGATCAGTCCGTTTAGGTCAGACACCCGTGTAGGGATGGCGAAAACTAAAAATGTTCTTGACCGACCACCGAGCCACATTAGCCGGTTGAAACCGGTTAACCGATTAGTTTAAAATATGCCACGCTATTTGAAATAACAGCCATTTCGAGCCGCGCCTGCAATTTCGCAACTCTGTCACATCTCTCTCTGCCTCCCGCTCACACACACACACACACACACACACACAAACACACACTTCCCCGGGAGCTTGTATGTAATCTGGCGCCGAGGAGCTTGTATGTAATCGGAGGACAAATGGCTCCTCAGTTTTGAAATGGTTTGGGTACAAGGTGATCGCATTAAAAATAAAGGCGTTAGTCTAGCGTTAGAAGCTCATTTGAAACATTGCCGCGGCTCATTTAAGAAAATGACAGCTCCGAAGAGACGCCACTTTAGTTTGAGGTAGTGCTAACAATAATAAAGAAAGATGATGATCATCATCACCTTATCTGTTACCACTGATATGTAATATATTTCTACAGTATTACTACTGTATTTAAGCACTGTATCACACAAGTTGCAACTTACTGTGTCATTCTTTTTGGTGAAATGGTCCCACACACTACGTTTCTTTACACGCTTCATCCTGTCGTCTACCCTGGCTCTAACCTCGAGTGTTTTAGCCTGTAGCCTTTACTTTTCGCAAACCTTGTGAGCACGCGAACCCAAACGCTGTGACCTTGCGCCAAATGTTTTTATTGGTTTATTAAGTACAAACAGGCGAGTTATGAAAAATTGAGTGTGAGGGATTTGTTCACTTCACACAAAAATATCTTGGAATGAGATGGCTAACTGTAGTAGCGTTTAGTCCACTGTCTATAATAGCCTAATTTAGAGATCACTTTTTTTTTTTAACCGACTACCGACAACTTTGATCGGTTAACGTTGAGACGGTCAACCATCGGTCAAACGGTCATCAGTTAACATCCCGTGAGTAAAAAATATCATCACACTGGAGAGCTGCTTTATAGTAGAAATTGAAGTTGTAATTCTAATTGAAAGCAACACTGAAAATATTTTTCATATGTAATACTGTAAAGCTGTTGCTTTAAAGCAATCTATTGTATAAAGTGCTCTATAAATAAATGTGACGTGACAACTGGAGGGCCAAATTGCAGTGCTGGTGCAAACACATCCACATAGCTATGATCAGATGCTTTCTTAAATCCACAACGAAAACGACAGTTATTTTTGGATTGAGATCGGGGTGTTCGCTAAAAATATACCACTTCTCAGGTATTTCAAACTGCTTTTCATCCCAAAACAAAGAACGAAAAGAATTTTGCCATGAATATATCAGGTCGTTTAGAAAGCATCAGTGTGTTCACCTCTAGCAGACTGTGCTGGCTGTTCTTCTTCAGGAAGGTTTTGCTGGCTTTCTCTCTCCACGAGTGAGCGCTGGCCACCTGCAACTCCAGCTGCTTCAGCTCCTCCATCTTCACTGGCAGGTCCCGCCCAATAGCCACCAAACCCTCCAGGTCATCCAGACACGGGTAGTGCTCTCCGTTCTTCTCCGCATGAGATTAGAGACAGAAGAGACATTCACACTTGGGTGACAACCTTGCGACAACCCTGAATGGCCAAATCCTATTGATTTATCATTATTTGCAACATCAAATCCAGTTTATCAGAACAGGTTAAATAATTCTTACCTGAATTTCCTCTAGATCCGTGACCCAAGCGCGAGCTCGGCTTAAGCAGGCCTGCAGGGACAGGATGTTGGGCAGCTGCACTGGTATTAGCTGAGCCTCGTTCACGATGGCCTCCAGCGTCGACAGATGGTGTTTCTGCCTGCTCGCAAGAGACAATTGAGAGATGAAAATGGAGGCTGTATTGGTGTGGTGACGCATTGCACCCCTCTCTTGAACCCTCTCACCTGTCCTCCAGACAGATCTGTGCCTTCTCCTCCCAGCGCTCTGCTATAGTCAGTAGCTCTTGCAGTTCAGCCATGGCAGTCTCCACCGATATGCTCTGTGGTACGTTACAACCCGCCTCCATCAAGTTCCTCAGCACAGCTAGAGTCACCTCGCTCCCCTCTGGCCCTAATGTTCGCCTGACCTCTCCCAGCCAGCGACCCTGCTCCTGAAGCCCGCTCAGGAGCTCACATGCCGGGGCAATAACGGGCAACGACGCTCCCTCCTCCAGCAAGGCCTGGATCTCGGCGGCCGGGGGCAGAGGAGAGTCCTGCTTCCACTCGCCCTGGGCACTGTTAACCAGAGCTTGAGCACGGGAATCAAACTCCTCTATCTTCTGCAATAACGCCTAGAAAAGACAAAACATGGTTACACTGATGGCTAATGCATGCGGCTGACACCTATTAGGCTAATGTGTTATGCGACATATCTTTGGCCTATTTCCCCTCCTTACCTGCACTTCCTCCTGCGGTTTCATAACACAGGGCAGGTTCTGCATGGTGTCCACCAACGTCCTCAGCTCCTCCAGACTCATTCTACTGCTCTGGCTGTTGCTGAGGAGCTCTGTGCTTCTGCTCTCACACTTGTTTATGTCTGTGAGGACAGTGTTGAGGCGCTGGAGCAGCTCATTATTGGGGAACTTCTTGTCAGCTGCCTCTTCTTTCAGAACCTCCAGTTCTTTAATGTCTGAAGAGAGAAGAAAAACAAGCATTTGGGTTTTATGTTTTTTTTTAAAAATGAATTTGCATGCCTTTTCCAGTTGTTCATTATTTTGATAGGCAGAAACTGTGATTAAATCTGTATTTTAAAAAAAATCCTAATCCTTATCCTATTTTTTTTTTTTTACACACAATTTCTACCTATTAAAATAACTTAGAACTTGATATAACTAGAAAAATGAATATTCACTATCAACATGACAATAGTGTTTTAAGATTTGATTAAGTAACATGATTTTTCCAGGTCTAGAAATCACACTTTTAAAATTAGTCTCTAATCACATATCGAGGGTTTTCAAGGCCCTGGTTCATCAAGGAAAACAAACAAACAAAGTTGTTGAGGGGGTGGATTAAAAAAATATGATATCAAGATTTTTAGTTGATTTAGCTTGTTTCAATACTGGTTTTGTATATTTTAAATAATTGTAAGTCTTCTTGAGGCCCCCTTGGGCATTTGCTCCAGGTTCCTGGTTGAGATCCACCGGTCTAATGGATGGTTAGACTACATAATGATGGACTTTGACATTCCCAGTCGGACTAATAAGAACTATTCGCAAATGCAGTGAGATAGTTGCCAAAAGAAATGCAGTTACCTATTTTGTTGCCTTCTTCCTGTTCTAGAGCTTCCTTCACTCGGTTGGCCCATGAGTCAAAAGACTCAGCTCGAACTTTCAGCCGATGCAACATGGCCAAGAGTTCGTCCAGAGTATAGCGATACCTATAGAGAGGAGGGACCGAGAGCACATAAGACACTATGGATACCAAGAATGTCATTAGTAAGAACTCACAGACAGGCACAGTACTGGTTTACCTGAGGTAGAGTTTTTCACTGGGGCAAGAGCAGAGGTCCTGTGCATGGTAGAGGCAGACAAGACGCTCTGGGCAGTTCGAACACGCCAGGGCTGAGAGGAAGCAGGTGGTTTTACATTTGTCACACTGCCTTTCATCATCAGGCAGTAACTCGAAGGCCTCCCTTTCAGCTTCCTTAATGCCCTGAGAGATGACACAACAATACAAAAAGCCAGCAACTTAATTTATTTGTGCGTGTTTGTGAGTGATGGCGGTTTTGATCAAAGAGCAGCTGTTAGGTGTACTTATGCATCACGACCATTGGTCTGATTCAAAACAAGCAAGATGCCAACTTAGCATTTTAGGCAGGTTAATTATAAACAATGCAGGAGAATTTGAACAAAAACACATTAGAAGGTGAATAAACTGGAGACAGACAGACAATTATGAAACCATTTCCTCACGAACAGCACAAAACAGAACTTATTATTTTTAAACTACATATTTACTGTGGAAAAACACCCGTTAAAATTAAACACATTAACTAAATAGTCTATAAACACAAACTATGGTTAATTTATTAACTTCTAATGTTATCATTTATTATATTATAATATTTCATTTTGAATTATCTTTTATACTTAATTATTGTATTTTTAATAACATATTTAATCATATTTTTATGAATGTTTTTATAAAACTCTTAGATCAGTGGTAGACTTCCGTCACTCTGCTCTGCTTTACTTCCTGTTGTATATTTTTATACTCTATTCAAATCTCTAGATCTTTTTTTTTTATATATATTTATAGCCAATCAGTCTCCTTGCCCAGGTATTTTCCCTCAATCTGCAAACAAATCATCCCACTTACCCTTTCCAGCAGGCTTTTGCGTAGTTTTCTCTCCTCTTGTACAATGATGAACATCTCCCTGTGTGTGGCGGCAGCCAGGTTCAGATCCAGCTTCTCTGGGCAGGCCGCCATCTTGCAGGTGAGTTCCTCATGAGAGAACACACAGTAGCGCCTCAGCCACCGGTAATGCTCGATACATGAGCGCCCTGTGGGCAGCTAGCACAGAAACAGGAAGAGCAACACCCTCAGTAACACACAACTGGTATATATATTTAAAACTGGTAAGTATATTTAAAAGGTAATTCTTCAAAGATCTAAATCAAGCAGTATTTATGTGTGCTGTATTTCATTACCCAGTCTGCAGTGCAAAAGTTGACTGCTTCTGCAAAGTTATATCCCTGATTGAAACCACTGTGATAAGCTCGTGGAAAAGTGATGACGAACTCCCCAGCACACTGATTGGTCCGAACCACCTGTCAATCAAAAGATTAATTATGGCCAATTGCTAGTTTTCACATGACATCACACCCTTATAAGAACACCCACCTGGAGGGCAAAACAAGGCTTTCCTCCTGCCCACAAGTTATTTTTACCAGGTTTGTACTGAGCACTAATGTAGTAAGACAGTGATATTAAAAGACCAAATTCAATATACACCTTATTAATGCATACTATGTACAGGAAAGCAGACGAACCTAGACATAAAACGTAATGTGCAGTTTTGTTAAGCGTTTTTAAATAGAAAACCATTATAAAGAAAAATCTCAACCATATAGCGTGTTGCATTCATCTGGGCTCATCAGCTCGCCTGTATATAGTATGCATACTGAACTTGATCTTTTAATATCACAGTTTTAGCACATTAAGGCACTTTAAGTGTTTTCCATGTTAAGCGTTTTAGAATGCCCTGCTATTTTTAGCGATTGAAATACTGCAGCGGATGCTTTATATGGATCACAAGTGCCCAAAACTTGCATTGTTCACATATTTTTGTTTTTCTTCTGTCGAGAGGTGATCTAAATATTTGTTGCTTGTAACAGATGGAAAATTGACAGCTTTGTGCTGTAGTTCTATGGATGTTTTGCCCTCCAGGTCTCCACGTCAGTCACCTGACTGAAAACAATAAATTGAGATCAGTGTTTTGAAGGCCCATTCACACAAAGCTTGACAAAACAATAACACCAACAAAACTATTCACATAGAACTCACTAATTTTTGTATATAACATATATATCTATTTTTTCCCCTCTTCAGGACACACACATATATATATATATATATACACACACTGACAGACCATCATGAAGCAGCCCTAAAAGATACATCAACTTACCAATAATAACTTTTATAGAATTTCATAGGGTTTTTTCAGGCCACATGACACATTCTTAAATTAGTGGCTTAGTAATACAAACTCATTACCTTAAATACACTAATGATAATGAGTATGTGTAAGTGTGTTACAAACCGGCACTCCGTGACTCATGAGTATATTCGGGTTCATGATGGTGACAAGCTGGTGGAGCAGGTCTGGCTGAAACTCGAAGAGCTCAGGTGTGAGTTTCTTCATCACCTCCTCTAACTTCTCTGCAGATGATGATGGCACACCATACCATGTTTTGGGCTCACCCCTAAAACAGAGAAGTTTACATTACACAAACGTGGTCACTAGACGTGCTTTCCCAACAAATTTTACTATTAAAAAGAGAAGACAAAGAAGTGCAAGATATTTTAGGAAAATCTTTGCAAATAAACCAAGTGACAAACTGCAAAGGCTGACAAAAGCAAACAAATCAAAAATGTGTAATTGTCAAATATTATTACAATTTAAAATACATAATTAAATTCTATATATTCCTGTGATAGCAAGGCTGCATTTTCAGCAGTCTTCAGTGTCACATGATCCTTTAGAATTTATTCTAATATGCTGATTTGTTGCTCAAGTTTATCATCATCAATGTCAAAAACAGTTGTGCTGCTTAATATTTTTGTGGCTATTTGTTTTCAGGATTCTTTGATGATTAGACAAGAACAGCATTTATTTGAAATGGAAATCTTTTGTAACATTATACATGTTTGCTGTCACTTTTGATCTATGTAATGTGTCACTGCTGAAACCGTGTACATTTACCAGAGCTGCTCCATTGAAGGAGCTGAAAGATGCTACATAGTATATAACATAAAGCCTCTTTATGCATTACCAGTGTAAATAGTTGATAGAGTAGCTCCAGTGGTCCTCTATGTGCCAACAGAAAGCGGAGAAAACCATGCCCACATACAGCCATGGCACCTTCATGCCTGAGATATCTGCATTAATGTGGCACAATACTGACTGCTCCAACACTGGCATAACGTTCAGATTCCAGCCGCTGCGGGCATATTCCTGCAATAGGAACAGGATGGAGAGCTTAATTTGCTCTTCTTGACCAAAACTTTGAAAAATGAAAAGGGGAAAAAAATTACAAACCTCTTCCTCGTCTGTTAAGTGTCTCTTGCCGTTGTTAACGGGAAAACCACTACCAAATTCCTTTGAGTGAATGTCTGCACCATATTCTACAGTAACGTCCTCTTCAATACTACTAACCAACCTCCAAAACTCCTTTTCGACCAGCTCTGTGGGCACCATCTAAAAAACACACACATAGAGAAGTAAAGGACCAATTTAGTGTCAATGAAATGACTCATACTTGTGCATTGAGTTTCTGTGTGGTCTCCAGATTGAGTGAGGTGAGGGAAAAACACTCACATGAACAGGCATGTTGAAGTAGTCGGCTTTAAAAGTGTCGGCCATCTCACCGAAGCTCTGTAACGTATACTCCCGTGTGGCCTGCTCAAAACCAAACGCCTCTGCTGGCTTTTTACACTCCTACACAGAGAAAACGCACATTTAACGTTGATTACTATACCAAGAACAATAAGCAGCAAAAAAAAAAAAAGAGATCAACAGTCACTTAAAAAGCTTAAACTCCACAAACATATGCAATTGCCCAAAATAACCCTACTTTCGGTAGTATTTTTTCTACTGAAATATCCTGTATAACACCAGAATAAAGCAAGTTTTATTTCCATCTGGTCTCTCTCACCTCTGCTATACATTTGGGACAGCGCCAGTTGCCCTTGGGTGGGTCTGTGAGAGGAGGTATCAGGCAGAACGTGTGATAATTATCATCGCACCCATCACAGAGCAGCAACTTCTCGTCCTCGTCCCCGCGTCCGCACATCCGACACACAAACGAGTCCATCTGGCAGAGATTTCAGTTAGTGCATGCAAAATATCACATTCTTTAGTCTAAAGTTAGTCAAATCAAGCATGTTGGTTTATCTTGAAATAACATCTGGGTCAGATTGGAAATGATCTAAATTATCACTACTGTTGGTGCAAAAGACAAATGCATGGCATACTTGGCACACACTAGGTAGGATTACATATACTAATTTGTCACATATTTGTTTACATGTGTATTACATGTACTCCAAACAAAACTTCAGCAGTCGCTGCATTCAGAACTGGATAAAAACAAGCGCAATAATGTCACGGGAGATGAGTTTGATTCATTTCTGTCAGAAAAGCTGTTTAAGCAAATATATAGTAAATATCCTTCACTGACCAGTTTGTAAAATGTAAATATAAACATTTTTACTTTCAGAAGACGTAAAACGTATTTAAACATACACAATACAAGGTATTTATGAATCCTAATAAGAAATTAGTCAGATTCAAGCGTTTACATGGTTAATGTTTTTATCATCTCTACACTACACCATCCAATCAGTTAAAAATTGTAATTGGATCTAGGCTTTTCAGTCCGATTCCGCCATCAATCCAATCACTAACAGATTATTTGCTTTCATGATGTAGTCACTGATTCATGTCTCAGAAGCACAAAAGTACTCTCAAACGTACAAACTGTGAGTTATTGAGGTTGCGTCGGAGTCTCATGGTCATCTTAGTGCAGGGTTCATCGCCGGGGTCATTCGAATCGCCAATGTGACTTTTGTCATCATCAACATCCTCCTTGACGATGAGATTTGGGGGCGGTGGAGGAATGTCTGGATCTGATTTCGTGACCGGCGTCTCTCCTGGTTCATCCTTCACAGATGCGACACTGTCCCGCACTATTACCGTCTGCGGCAGTTCATCTAAAGAAAGGGTTTAATTACTGCATATGCACTTGTCATTTATAAAAACAAAACCATATATTAAGGAACTAAATTTCAGTTGAGCTATTCCTATAAGTATGACACGATCACTAAAATGTGTGTGCATCAAAACCGCAGACACAAACCTTTCTTTCGCGTCTTGTCTCGAGCTACAAGACCCAGCCCCATCATTTTAGGTCCAGCCCCATAGATCTGTAGTTTTTTCAGCTCAGGGTTCTTCTCTATGTCTTCTTCTGTAGGCTCAGGCTAAGGGGTGCAAGTGAAAGACTGTAAGCGAACTACAGTGACAGAGGTGACGAAATATCTCAGAGGGTTTTCCTTAACCCTATCTTTATCACTAAAAGCCACAGTATAGTTTGTTTAGGATGGAACTTGACTTCCACTAAACACAGCTTTTTCCATGAGGGATCCTTGATTGTTCATGCTATCAAGCTATTAACGTTCCACTACTTTTCTCCTTGTGGTAAATCATCAGAAAGATCGGCAAAATATTTTTTTCTTAAATAAGTCTTAAAATAATTTGTTGACCAAACTGATTGAAAACCACAGATGTATCGATATAAAGCAAAAATGGTTGAGACAGCACTGCAGACTGATAAAGCAAAAGCAAACATGCATAAAGTTAGTTTTGTGCCAGACTTGATTGCTATGAAGAGGAAAAAAAACAATTAACACTAAATGGGATTTCTAAACGGCTAAGTCTGTTATGAAATGACCGACTGCTGAAAGAGCTGGGCAATAAAAGTCTTTTTTCAGGTTAGAAATATACCTCTCTATATTTAAAAAGGTGAAATACTCTATATTTTGAAATACTTTTTTCAGTCAAAGGAACACCAAAAAGCCCACGTTGCCAAACACAAAATGTGTAATACAAGTAAAAAAAGTCAAAATCTACAAAGTTTTCCACACTGATTTTCCCTAAACAAAACAGCATTAACATAATAAACGGCAATATTCACATACATAAAATTTAGTTTGTTAGCTGTTTAGGTATAAATATAACTAATAAAATGCCTAAAAGTTCTAAAACTCTCAGTAAAATTACACCAAATATATCATAAATATTTATATCATCACCCAGCCCTAACTGCTAAATGCCTTAAGTACACAGAAGCACATGGATAAGCAGCGTTATGACCAGATTAACGTCTGTCACGTCAATCACAGTGTTTCTTTATGTTCTGTTCCTGAAACCAGTGTCATCTTAAAGCAAAAAACAACTCATTTTAAACTTGCTGCAAGATGAACAATATGAACCAGCCATTAAGAGAACAGCAGTGATAACATGTTATTGCATATCATAGATTAGAAGTAATATGCAGCCAAAGAGGGGCAACCAGTCCACCACCAGAGGAAACGTAAGCAAGCCAGCATTGCTAAAAGTGTGGCAAGACAAGCGAAGTGAAATGTGAAAGATGACTGACAGACACTGAGGAAGATGGGATGGATGCACAACGAGATAAGCAAAAGCAAGAGCTGAAAGAAAAGAAACGAGAGTGAACGACAGCAAGAGGTCGAACAAGGGTTTTTTGAGAGCATGAGGAAACATTAGCAAAGGAGAAAGAAAGTGAGGGATAGGGAGGATAGGAAAGAACAGAGGGAGCGAGAGAGAGAGAGAGAGAGAGAGAGCGCAAGGCAGTACCGAGGAGATGTTCTGAGAGCCAGTTGTAAGAGGGTGGTGAGGTGGATCCTCTGGACCCTGCATGGGGAGACAACAACCAAAACAAAATGGATTCCAGAAAGAGACAGAAGGAAAAAAACAACAACCATGTGCGACAGGACAATCTGGGGATAATAACATATTAAAAATGTTTTTTTTTTTTATGTCTGAGGTGATTTAAATTTCAGATTTCAGACAAAATATTAAGGGAAAAAATCAAATCAGCATATGTGAAAATGTACAACTGTTCAGCTGCACAGTTTTCTTTGTTGTATTTGCACATGACTGTTCAAAGGATAACAAACTTAACCATTTATTTAAAATAACCTGAAAAATATTACATGTATACCAGTGAAAAGTTTGGACACACCTACACGTTCTTTATTATGACTATAGAGGGTATGCGCATGACGTCACCGTCGGCCGGAGTGAATGCGGTCACGCCCACAAGTGGCAAAAAGACTGAGCGGCAGCATTTGTTTTCAGCGTGAATGCCGTGAAAAACACACAAAACACATCTAAAACGGGAAAGAGCTTTGCGATTGACTGTACAACTAGATTTGACCAGAAATCTGAGGTACTGTATATTTTTACAGACTGCAAAAAGCTACAGAACAGACTATATTCTGCATAATTGGATGTTTTTAATTAAACACTGACAAAAAACTATACAAGTTTTAGGTTGGACGATATGATGATATACAGTATAACATTAATGTAAGTGATCACTCGGATTTAGACCTATCTATATTGTATTTATATAAAACGTTTACAGGCAAATTTTCTTAATTTATTTCCCCGGCGTCGAAATCAGGCACATATAAATGTCAGGAAACACGATTCCTGGCTGCATGTCAATATGGATCACAGGATCTTTGATAAGTTGTAAGGAACACTATATCGAGTCCAACTTGTAGTTTAAACTGATAATAGTTTGTTTTACTCGCGTTTTCGCAGTTTCCCCTATTAACTCCAGTCACGCAGCAGCTCTTCTGCCACTCAGTCCGGCTGAGGGGGGCGTGTTCAAGCGGGAAAGTGACGTTAATGCATTCCCTCTATATTTGACACATTTTTTTAAAACAGTAGAAAGTCTAAGAGTCTTCACTATGAAATAGCACAAATATATGAAACAAATTAAAACTATAATGTATTGGAGCTTCTTTGATAGCCCTGCACACTCTGGACATTCTCTCACCTAACTTTATGAGGTGTGTCCTGGGATGATTTTATATTTTATTAAAAAGTACCTATGTTGCACTATGCAGGGTCCCAAATATCTGTTATAAAATAATAAATAAGTACATTTTAAAAGAAATTATGTACACACAACTTTTATTTGTCTACAAAACTCATTTGAAACATTCAAGCAAAATGCTTTACTTTAAGCTAAGATCTTGAAAAGAATTCAGTTAAGTGTGTCCAACTTTTTCCTGGTAGGGTGTTTTAGTTCTTTTTCATGTTTGAACTAGGACGTAAACCAACAGAACAGGTTTAGACCAAATATTAAGAGAGGGGAACGGACATTCAAGGAATGGGGGGGGGGGGGGGGGCGTCTCATGAAACAATTACAATTGTTTAGTGAATCAGAAATTAGTGAGGGAACCACAAAAGGTTTTCGCTCAACTCTAAACCTATGAAGATGTCTGCAGCTGATACTACGGATAAGTGTATTATATCGCTAATGCTATGAATCCATTGACCAAGCTAATGTAATGGGCAGGCAAATTAAAAAGCCAAACACCCGCAAAATAAACGCTGGGAAAATGCTGCATCAATGGAAATTATAGGGATGAGAATTGCATTAATATGTAATGAAAATGTATGGTTATGGCCAATGGTTTTAAAGAGACAAAGCGTAATGACAAATGAAAAGCAGAAAGTATAGAAAGAAAAGAGAGAGAGGGATGAGGGCAAGATGGACACAATGCTTTTTTTTTTAAAGCACAGGAAGCAAAGCATGCTGGGAAGTGCCTTGGTCAGTGCTGATCCAAAAGCGCTCATACATCTCATAAAAACAGACAAAGCACATTTGGATGGATCCATTAAGCCCTGGACAGTTATACATCCATTAAAAGGAAAAGATTAAAGTCATCAGTATGCAAGTTAAGATTACTAAAAAATAAAGATTACACTAGTAACTCAATTTGTATTAACTCTTTGTTAATAGAGCATACTGTAAATGCAAACACTGATTTTGACACAAGTGATATAAATTAAATTTATTTGTAAAGGTTACACATTAAATTATGCTTGTTTTTAAAATCACTGCACTGGCTTTTTTCAAATCCAATTTATCATCAAATACTGTGTGACAAAATTAGCTAATGAAGAGAGAATTTTATATAACAACAAAATTACATAACATACAAACAACAGTTCAATGACGACAAAGTTTAAAAGTTAACATACGCCATCCAGAAACATCACTCACCTCAGGCTGAAGACGATTGGCTCGTCGCCCATAGCTGTTCATCTTGGATGGCGGGACTGATTGGCGGAGAGGAATGGAGTGTGGTTTGTATTCCCGGTCAATCTCATCACTGTCAAACGGCCTGGGTTTGCATGGCTGGATATGCCGAACACATACGCGTCAATCTTACACTCACAATAAGGGCTGTACGTCTTTTATGTATATATTCCATATTCTGATCATGTTCTGCTTAAAGGCCCGTTCACACCAAGAACAATAACTATTCTCAGCATCTCCACTTACTTTTTGGGGGATGTCGTGGCTTAATGGTTTGAGAGTCAGAGTCAGACAGGTAACCCAAAGGTTGAGGCTCAATACCACCAGGAAATGACTGAGGTGCCCTAGAGCAAGGCACCTAACCCCTAATCACTACCCGGGCGCCACAGCAAAAATGGCTGCCCACTGCTCCGGGTGTGCGTGTCCATGGTTTGCAGAGTGTTTGTGTTCACTACTCCTAATGTGTGTGCACTAACTTGGGTTACAATACTTGGCCTTCACATGTCACTATAACAATAACTATATTAGCGTCCACACCAGCGGATGACATAGTTGTTTATTTTAAGTGTGCAGCAGTTTTGTAGTCTGCCGTATTAAATGCTTATGGCGAGCTCTTTAAAGCAGAAAGGATTCTGAAAAAAAGTTTTTCAGCAAGTGATTCCAACGATACCATTTCTCTGTGACGTTAATGTTATAGTTGTGGTGTAGACTCCTCAATTCCTTTATAATATAGAAAGATCTACATCCTTATCGGTATTTCTATAGGTATCATCCTTGTTGTGACCGGGCCTTAAGGATTTATATTTTGTAAAAGACATTTACCTGCACCACAGAATATTATTCACGTGCACATATTAAGCATTTTCAAATAAACTTGCGCATTCACAATTTTTCCTGTGATTCTCTTGCGTACGTAATTTTGGACAGTAGACAAATAACAAAATGACTTTATAACTTTTCTTTTAATGACTAAAAATAAAATTATCGATAGCTTTATTTTTCACAACTGCCCTTAGCAAACAGCATTACCTTTGTTTGAACATGTGCTGAAATAAATGAATGTTCAGTTACAGTAAGCGTTTCAAAAGAGGCAAAAATCAGATCAATACAGGCATGTTATTCAGGTTAATGTGTATACCTAACGTTCACATTATCAAATTCTGAATATTAGAATATCTGTGTGCATGTAAACACTTTCAGAGAAACATTATTTTACTGTAGCTCTTACATAATGCAAAATGTGCACATATTTTCATAAAACAGCCACAACAAAAAGGTCAAAGGCTTTACCGGTAAACTGGCTCCAGACTGGAACATCTCAAATGGATAGACGATCCTCTCATAGTGGGACCTCAGGAGAGAGCCAATGTTTTTGCCAGGAGGATAACCGAGTTTCTGTGCCACGCGTGCCCAGCGTCTCTCCTTACTTACTGCCTCAAAACCTCCTTCCTCTGTCACAATCTACCACACAAGACATACAGCATGCAAGTTATGGACTTACATCAATGCCAACCTTCATGTCTTTCCAGTTAATGCTGTTTTAAAGATCAATGATATACTTAGGCCCATCTTGTTTGCCTATCATCAATCAAATTACATTAACTAACTCTATCAATTCCATAAAAGACTGCAGTATTGACCTTGGCCAAGCTGAACAGATCTAGAATACGTCGTTCTATGTTGGGGATCTTCAGGGAGGATCCCTGGATCTCCCAGAACTTGGCAATTCTGTCCAGATAATTGAGCTTCACTCTTGTCTCAGCCTGAGAAAAAAAAACAAAAAACAGATGCGTTTCACTGCTTAGTCAACATAAGAACATGTGGGTCATGCTTCATGGAGTAAGACAGGTGGGTGATGAGTTCAACAGGATGCAGCTCTGACCTCAAGCTCGTTGAGCCTCTGAATACGTGGTGTAAAATGGAAACTGTCCACCTCCACGGCAAACGGTGGCTGCCAGTCCTGTAATACAAAGAAAAGTCAGTTTACATGTGAATATTTTCATACCGGCATAACCATAAAGTGATTGTTCACACAAAAAAGTACATTTTGCAGCACACAAAATATGATATTTTGAAGAATGATGGCAACCAAACAGTTTTATTGACCGTTGACTTCCATTCTAAGGGCAAAAAACTCGCTTTTCAAAATATCTCCTTAGAATACAGGTCTTGCAGGTTTGGAACAACATATCTTCAACAGAATTTACTTTTTGTGGGTGAAATATCTCTTTAAGCATGTAGAAAAATAACTATCACATAGTAGAAGAAAAAAGAAAAAGCACGAGATGATTACGGGAGGTGGGCGAATCTTGCATATTCCAGACTTTTCTGCTATTGGGCGGATTTTGGCGATATATCCCAGTGGATCTGCAAACTCCTCCCATGACGGTTCAAACACTGGACATTCCGGCGGCGGAACAAACTCCTCCCCTCCATCCATCGTTCTGAAAACAAACAATTCAAGTTAAAAGGAAATGCACAAGTTCACTTAAATCAAACACTAATATCTTCTAAATCAACAGCAAATACAAATCGCATTGGCCTTCAACACAAGCAGAATCAATTTCTCTTTAAAACAATCATATACATCATTCTTGCTGTTACACTGAAGTGAATGTGGCATTTTACTGAAATTATTTTATTATTGAGGTTGAATTGTTTTTATTCACTGTGATAAATGTTTCAGCAGTTTATGCTAATTCATGTTTTTAAACAACACAATTATCCATGAAAACTTTTAACACGTATAATTAAAGGTTCAGAGTTCGCCACATTGACACCATCGCTAGATCCATATATACGACCAGCTAAAAAACAAATGTATCAAAATTAAATTAAATTAAAGTACATAAACGTGGCGGAACAGGTTTTGCATCTATTAAACTAAAGTTAGGTGATGATGCATCCACTGAACTAATCAGGAAGTTTAGTAGACAAAGGAAAAAGTCCTTCCACAAGTACACTGGTCAAAGGAACTGGAGAACAGAAACTAATTTCTTAGAAGCACATATGGAAATGCACCTTATTTCATTTCTATTCTAATGAAACATCATATAATTTCTAACTTCAGAAATCCCCTGATTTTGACCTTGTCTTCTAATCTCAGACCAGACAAAATGGGGGAGGGATTGAAACATTGTTCATTTAGGCCTTGCCAGGAAAACATAAATAGCCTGCATATATCACCAAAACTGTGCCTTTTAAAACAGGAAAATGCCTTGTTTGACACAGGCCTTACATTTACTGCTACTTACAAAACATTGTTTATACTGTTATCGTCCATGTTATGAAAACGACAACAAAAACGGATCACGTGACAAATGGCTCACACTTCATTTCCCAAGCTAAAAACGATGACATTAACTTCCCGTTTTACCGGATTAATCTTGATAAATAAATAACATGAATATATGTAATAAAAAGAACAGGGTCTCCACCTGTCTCGCTCAAGTTATGTCCCACTCATATTACATAAAGTTTAGCTATTTAAATCAAATAGATGTATTTGACAATGGCGTGACAGACGCCTAGTTATAAATAAAATAATGGTGGCAGTGACTGTCTCTCAAAACATAGTTAGCTGCCTACCTAGACAAAAACATTAGAATTAGACAAAAACACATTAAAATGGCACACACAACGGTCAAAACTGCTTTCTAGGGTACACAGCACACCAGGGTTTGAAAGAGTCATAATCCCAAATTTCCTGTAGCTTTAGCCTGCTAACCGGCCTCAACTCGCGTGAGATTCGAGAAAAGCCTTTAAATTCACTGATAACACTAAGGAGACCAAAAGAATGTGGTGAATGGACACTTTTTAGACGTATCTGTGAAAATTGTGTGCACTTGGGATTTGCTTAGAAAGCAGTTTTATAGAAGTAGCTAGTTAGCTGTCCGGCTAATGATCAAAACAATAAAGCCTCACCATCCGTGTGTCAGTAGACCCACGACAAATCCAACCAACGATTCATTTGACGTTAAAGGTAAAACGAACCTCGACATATCCAAAAGCACGAAGACTTAAACAGATTATAAATCCAGTACGAGGGCCAAACATTAGGACTCAACCCCAAGGAATGGCTGAGTTGTGGAAACGCACACCAGGTGATGATACTTTACTTGTCTTGGGTCGCAGGTATATGATGTGTGACATTTAAATGGACAATTTGATCGTCTATACCAGGTAAAACATAAACACTTGCCCTAAATCGATATAAATTTAGCCATCAGTGCAGGTTGAATCTGAACAACACAGTCTTACATTTTTTTTGCACTTGGTCTGAGTTCTTCTTATCTTCGGTGTCGCCTGAGCCGGTGTGTTTTATTATTTGTGTCTTTCGGGGTGTTGTATGATGATGATCACGGGGTCTATTGTTCGGCAGAGGGTCAGTCTCTGGGTGGCAGTGGCTCTGCGGCCTCCTCGATCAGCCCATCCCAGCACACACACTCTCATACACTCTCATACACACACTCTCGGCCGGTTAGAGGGTTGATGATCGCGGAGATCTTCTTTTCTACTGACTCCAGAACGTCCCGCGTAAGTTGACGTTTTCTTTATAATAACCACTTCGAGCGCGTGCGCAAAATACACGTTTCCAATGTTTCTTTCCTCGGCACCTATCCACAGTTCATCCTGTCTGAACTACACGCCATCTTGGTTTCATCACGACCTAAGCACAACTCTCTCAAGATCCATTGATCTCAGTTGGGAAAACACGCACTTGACTGGATGCGAGCATGGTCTCATCCCTCCACGCTTCTAGTTACATGTAAACTAGTCCCCTGGACTCGTCCGATTTCATGCAGAAGCACGTAAATTATCGTCCTGGATACAATGGCAAATACCTGCTGGTTTCACAAGTACTTTAAAAGTGGACTATATATTTTAGAATGTCGAATTGTGAATAGTTGTGTGTGTTGCACAAGTGATGCAGGTAGACGAGCGTACGTGACGCGGAGTGATATTTCACCTCTTTCTTGGAGAAGTAGTTCCAGTGAATAAAATTTGCGCAGAAGAGGTCAAGCGATGTATGCGAAAAACAAATTGGGTAGCGACAACTAGTGGCAAAACATCGAAATAACCCAAAATAAATTATGTCATCATTTACTCATTTTAGTTTGTGGGTTGGGTTGAATTTTCTTGATTTCTCATAATAGATAATGCCGTAGCTATAAATTGTATCAGATTTAGTACATAATCCAAATTATTTTTATTACCCAAACTACATAGGCTATTTTTTCTCCTAAATTTCATTTGTCTCCCATAATGTATTTAATGTCTGTTGTATACTTTAATAATAACAATGACAATAATGACTATAATAATCATATTAATAAAAATGTACTATTAATTAGGTTATTCACAATATGAATATTAATTGTTTTTTACTGTTTTGATGAATATTTATGTAAGATAGGCTATTTATGTAAGATCAGGTCTGTAGAACAATATCTGGCCATCTAAAACTTAAATGTATCAATGAAATTATAGAACTGTGGAAATGAATATGTTCAGTAGAATTGCTTTGTTCGACATAAGTTCTCAGTACACAGTGATTTGAGGGAGCAATAATTCTAGTTCAAGAGCTCAATCGAAAAAAACTTGACAATTTGTTGGTCCTGGAATTTTAATGGTGAGTCAGATTAAATATATAAATGAACTCTTAAAGGGATAGTTCACCCAAAAATGAAAATCTTTCATAACTTACCCTCATGTTGTTGCACTCTCAGTCACCATTTGCTTTAGTTTTATGGAAAAAAAGGCAATGAAAGTGAATGGTGACTGAGGCTGTCAGTCCCTATTGTGTTCGACAGGAGAAAGTAGACCAACATTATTTACATTTTTGGGTGAATTATTCCTTTCAAAGATTATGCAGTTCAAAATATAGGTCGAAAAAAGACACACAACAACAACAACAAGTTGTGTCAGGACACTTTATATATTTTTATTCATAATATTAGGCAATAAATATTCACATCTCTCCGAATTTGCTTAATTTCATATATTATCTGTACACAAATAAGATGACTTCATATACCTTTTTCAAAATTACACTTCAATCTGCTTTGACATACACACTTGTACAAGTTTACAGATAAAATTAATTTTCTTGGATCAAAATAAATATGCAATGATCATCTACATTTAATGCCATCTCCCTACACACACACACACACACACACACATACCTTTGACACATTCCCTGTCTCATTGTAAATATTAAATCACAGTCTATTTACAGTTTGTTACAGAGCTCAGTAAATACAGACATACTCGTGCAAGAAAATTCACAGAGAAAGACAGACAGTTAATGAAAAATATCATGAAAATCTTGAAATAAATGCAATTAATAAGTTAGGTATTTCTAATCTTTATATTCTGTCCCATCTCATATTGATATCCGGCCATGGAATATATGTAAATGGAGCCCCATTTTCCACCATACTGTCCTATTATTTAGTACTGTGCAGTGCTGATCATATGTAGCTAAATAGCATATGCAGGAGCACATAGAAAGAGATGGTGATTTGAAAAGGTAGCAAAAGGGCATAAATATCTTACACACAATAACTGAGCATCACATCAAGACAAATAATACTGAGCATCTGCATTAAGCCCAGTCCAGAAATATATAACAGCACTTGAGATCACGTTATGCATCCACACAAACAGAAACTTCAAGCAGTACTTACACTAAGGCCTTACTTAAGGATAAATTACCTTGATTTCTCGTACAGGTAAACTGAAATCCTTGTATTAATGTGATCGTTTATTTATACAGGTTCCTCCATCTTCCTCCTCTCCTTCATTAATCATACAGAGGAAAAACGAGGAAGGTTATTGAAGTATGACTGGTGCTATATTGTCAGAATAGGTCGTTTTTTTTAGCCCAAACCAAAAAATCAGCTGCACAAAACATCATGACCGGTACACAACTTCTGTTTAAAAAAAGGATTAAATAATACCCATACGAAGTCTCTGACATTCAAGGTCACTTGTAAAGACAAGTGTGTTTGTCCATAAAAATCATCAATAACAATAAAACACATCCTTGACACTTCACCGTTGAATGTCAAAGCATGAGAAAACATTTCCTATTTACAAGTATCTTTTGTATTTTGTCAAATTTAGTTTCATAACATAAAATAAGAATAGTTATATTCATTAAAATTGAAATTCATAGCAAACATTCATATAACAGCATAAACTAATCAAAAACACCTTGGTAAAGTGGTTGGCAGTATTGATGAGGACCCAATGGAAACTAAATACAGACAATTCAGATGTGAAGACTGGCAACAATCTTTCATGGAATGTTTCCTTCATACGTCACTAGCCCTCATAGGTAAAAAATACTTAACGTGGGAAAAGTGTAATGTTTTTTTGTTTTTTAATGGATTATGGAGATATATTAATTTAATATAGTTCAGAAAACACATTCATTTATAAAGTGCATTGGATGCCTTTTGTTTTCACATTCTGGGCCTTGACAAATTCACTGGAACTTTAGAAAAGTGCTAAGAATTTAGACATGGATGATAATGTACTCAATGATTTTTACTGTAATGTGAGTCAACATCCTTTGAAATTCATTCAAGCCCTTTGGGATTCTTCAAAAAATAAAATTACTGTCACACTGGATTAATAGAAAGTAATGCTGCCATGAGAACATTTTTAGATTTTAGGCACAATACTTTAGATTTAAAATAAAAAAATAAAAATTATAAAAATAATTTACCAAAACAAGCTCATTATTACAGATCAAATTATGAAATTTAAGTTTTCTCATTTGTGTATACATTGATATTTCTTTTCTAAAACATGGTATTGGTGCAACTGTAGAAATTAAGTTTATAGATCAAATGTTACTGATTTATTATTTGACTGATATATATTTATATATTTAACATTACTGAAATATTATTTTGTGTTAAAATTTCATATAATTTTACACATGGTAATAATACTGAAAGTGATTCTAGGATGATTACAAACAGCACATCCACATACAAGGCGTTTTACAGCTGACTAGTGTTAAGAGTGGAAGAGGTCAGGCCAATACTTACTTTAAACAATCATACCAGGTGTAAGATATTTGCTTTGTGGATTTATCTCTATTATATATGTCAATGTTATAGATGTATACAAAAAGAGCAATAGAGCATTTGAAATTATTTAGCAAGTAGAAGCTGGACATCAATTAAGTGAAAAGATTATTGCATCTTGCGAATGCTATAGCGACTAATGCTTAACATGATTACTGGAATGTATGAACTCACTGAACATACTGTGCTTTGATCTGTCCAGCAGCACAATGTTATTCGTATGCTCTCTGGTCTTCACATTTCCTAAACAGGTTCCCAGGTCAAACAAGGTACAGTTTCTCCAATGCCTGCGATGATGAATGCAGAATGCAACCATTTTACCCTAGCTTTATGGCTCTACGCAACTAAAAACAAGACTGTGGACAATTTTATGTTCGAGTTTGTGTGTGCATGTCCACGTGTCTTTTACATGCTTTAGTAGGTTATTTCTTGTCTGAATATGGAATTTAAGAAGAAGCCAAGAAGTCAGTTGGCAGTCACCAACCCATCTACATCAGCTGAACTGAAAAAAAGTGTCCTAATTGTTTCTCTTTATTGTTGTCTAGTATATTTCCCACAGCACTAATCTACCTAAGAGCCTTCAACTATCTGTGTGGCAGTTTTGGCTCGGTAAGTCCCTTCGATCACACTTGTGGGAAGCGCAGGTGAAAGTAGCAGAGTCTTAGCAGGCTGCGTTTCTTTTTCCCGCTGGCATTATTATCAGATTTGGCCCTGCCGCTGCCCGCCTCCTCCACCCTCGCAGAGGTCCCCCCTCCGATTACCAAAGGACCCTTCAGCGTCCCCCAGCCTCGCGACTTCCCCCGGCTCACACTACCGTGCTGATTCGGTTGGTAGGTTTGGATTTGGCGCGTTCGACTGTGCCCGTCCCCCCAGGTGCGGCCCCACTCTGGGCCGGCGAGGGCCCTTGCTGACCCCCGGCTTGGGAAGGTGGGCCTTGGTGCTGGGGGGGGAGAGGGGAGAGAGGCGTAAGAGGGATAAGGGGGGAGGAAGGGGGGGGTAAAGGGGAGTGGGGGGGGGGGAGGGGGAATAGAGCCCAACGGAGGATACTGGGGCAGATACTGGGCGGCCGGCGGCCCGTGGTGGACAGTGCCGGACGCGGAGACTGGAGGCGGCTGAGTTGGAGCTGGGAAGGGCGGGGGCGGAGGGCTGGCGAATACGAAGTGAGGTTGGTGCACGGGGTGGGAGCCCGGGTGCGGCGTGTGCACATGCACGGGGTGGGTGTGGGAGTGTGCGTGCGGGTGCGGCTGAGAGTGCGACAGGGTGAGAGGGGGCTTGCTGATGCCGCCTCTGGCCGAGTGTGTGGGCTGCGTGTGGAACAGAGCAAACTGCGGATGAGGGGAGAGTGGGGAGTGAGGAGAAAGGGGGGGAGGGTGGCCGGAGCCCATGTTGCCCATGCTCCCGTAGCGACCCTGCAAAGTATGCTGGGAGATCGGCTGGTACGGGGATTGTGCGGAGGGGTTGGGGAGTGGTCGTCGAGGCAAGGTGACCCGCTGAAGAGTATGGAGGCCCGGCGGCCCAGATGTAGGTGCGGTCTGTGTATGGAAGCGGTGGTGGTGGTAGTACGGGGGTGGAGGCTGTCCACTGACATTGTTGCTGGTAGTATGGCAGTACTGGGCGTGCAGGGCCTGGATCTTGGAAGGACCCCCGCCCTCCCCCGGGCAAAGCGAGGACGGGGACAGAGGCGGCGGCCCTCCTGTAGTCGGCGGGGCCACAGGGGCGGGGTAAGGTGGCCCCGGGGGGATAATAGGACCCGGCGCTTTGGACCGTTTGCCCCCAAAAAGGGAGCCCAGGAAGGAACCGGTGTTGTTGCTGTTGCTCCCAGTCCCCATTCCAGTCGTTCCTCTCTCGGTGCTGCTGGAGACTGGCCCAGCGCCAGTCACCGCAGGTGTGTGTTGCTGCCCCGGCCCACCCCCCACCCCCACTCCGGGGCTCAGGATGGGGCGGTGAGGCCGGTAATCTTCTGCTCCATAGCATCCCGGGAGAACAGTGGCTACTGGATAACGCTGGTGAGGCCGTGGACTGCTAATGATGGAACCCTAAGACAAAGAGAGTGGGGGGAAAGGAGGAAAAAAGAGGAGGACAGCAAAGCCAAAAACAAGTGTTTGAGAGAGAAGAGAGGGTGTGCAAAGTGGAGCAGGAATATGGGCAATAAACAAGAGAGAGAAAGAAAATATAGCAAAAGGATACAGAGAGAAAGGTGGGTTCGATGGGGAGGAAAAACAGGGGTGAGTTGATTAGGGTAGTGAAACAACATTGTGTCCGCATCATAATTCAGAACATTATTACACAAACACATGCGCCCAACTATCTATTATGTGTCCCGAATCCTAATAACGCCAAATTTGCTATTGGTAACTTGGAATATTATTTCTGTTTTGTGTAATGGTCAAAACCTATGCTTCCAAGAAATTACTCATCTGTTTAGTTGCCATAAAATTTAAGATGAAACAGCACTTGTAAACCATTCTACTTCTGTAATCATAAACAGAGTATTCAAATGAGATTAAAAAGGAGGCGGACTTGATTGGTGGTCACTTGTCTTGTTTGAAAGACTTCAGAAAGTTGAAACGGTAATTCGTTTAATGTGGGCTCGAATCAATCGTCACTTGAAAAATTAAGAAATCAATAAATCAACTATGAAATGGATAAATGGTTAGAAAAGCTGATCAGCAATTGATTATCAATATTGGATATTTAGGTTAAAATAACTTAAAATCTGATAATCAAAAACAGTCAGTTAATAAAAATGCAGATATAAAAACAAAAAGAAACTGTGTAATGATACAGCTTATTTGTGATTGATTGATGAATACATTTTGCCTATTGCTTTTTTAATATCTATTGCCTATTATCGATTTTACACTGAACCAGGAAGTGGCATCCAATCTGCTGTCATTCATTGCTGGCCCTGCTATTACAGAAGCTGTCACTGGTCAATGCTGTTTCATATGTGAATCATCATTTTAGGACTGCCCCAAAACACACTAATGAATCATGTATAATGAGACTATGTATTTGTGTACTTAACGAGTAAAAAAGGGTACATTTTATTACATATTTGACTTGATTTGTAAGGGACACTTAATAAAATGCAGGACTTAGTATCAAAATGAAGAGAACTGATATCATACAACCACTAGTCCATGCATAGCATTTCAAATACCAAACATCTACACAAACCACATTACAAAAGCACAATGCAACCATACAATAATGACTAGAGAAGTAAAAAAAAAAACATGAACTAAATTTATGTGTTTCTATAGAATATCAATGTCATGCAGAATTAATTCCGGGTCAATAAGATGTCTTCTAGTCCAGATGTCTCAGAGTAAACTCTACAAGATTTTCAACAATGTCCCGAATGACTGCAAATCTTCACAGGGAGTCTGAATAACTGATGGTATTGATTCATCGCCTCAGTCACGTGTACATTAACATTCCACGGACCACACATGGTCACACAAGATGCACACACATGGCTCTGTGTCTATGGTAAGGACACATGCAGGATGACGCCATGTTTTGTGGGGATTCCAGGCAGGCATGCGGGTGGTTTGGGTTTGGGGACTAAAGCTAAAGATACAGACCTCTGCTTCACTCAGACTTACTTCCATTGTACTGTCAAGGGAACCAACGCTGTTTCTGCGGCCACGTTTCCCTGTTACCCAGTTAGCAGATGTCAGTCACAACTGCAGTGTGTGTGTGTGTGTGTGTGTTTGTGTGTGTGTGGGAGTGAGTGAGTGACTGAGTGTAATGACAGTCAGTGTTAACTAGAGTTGTCAGACTAAAACTTCGGTCAGACTCGGTACTGAAATGTTTAAATTGTGACACTTTGAGCGTCAGGGCAATCAGAGGTGTTTACGATTTCGCTCAACAGTGCTCAAAGCGTCACACACAACTGTAGTGTTAACATAATTTTTACTTTCTTGTTGGTGTCTGCAAATTTTTAGATTATTCTTGAAGAATATATCACCCCAAAACTACAATTTAGCGTATAATAAGCCCTATAATAAAGACATAAGGACAAATAAAAAGAATCATACAAAAAAAAATCCAGTACTTTTAATAATTGTTTTGACAAAAAACTTTGTATATGTACAGTATGTACATTTAAAGGGATAGTCCACCCCAAAAATTCTGTCATCATTTACTCACCCTCATGTCATTCCAAACACATATACATTTCTTTCTTCCTCTGAACACAAAAGAAGATATTTTGAAGAATGCTGATAACCAAACAGTTTCGGGTCCTATTGACTTCAATTGTATTTTTTGTCCATACAATGGAAGTCAATGGGAACCGATACTGTTTAGTTACCAGCATTCTTCAAAATATCCTTTTTTTGTGTTCCACGGGAGAAAGTAAATAGTACATGTTTGGAACAACACGACGGCGAGTACATTTTGACAGAATTTTTATTTTTGGGTAAACATTTCCTTTGATATTTTATATTTGCCCCTAATGTAGTATGGTATTAAATGACCATAATTAAATTGGCTGCCAGTCACAGTAAAGAGTCTCACCTGATTCAGACAGGTCCCTCAGTGAGGAGCTGAGAGCAGTGCGTTTGAGGCCCTCTCCTGGTGAATAGTTATCATCCAAACTAGGCCTTCCCATAGTGCCATTCACCACTTCATTCTTGACTCCACCCACTCCTGTCATCATGCTGTTGGTGAGCAGGCTGGGCCGCATTACTCCCTTCTGCTTCTCCAATTCAGCTGCAGGAGGAGAAAGAACAAATATCATCAGATGACTATACAGTGTAAGACCTTTTCCTAACCAGGCACAACGTTTCCAGCATCAAGTAGTTTGTCTGTACACATACTAAAAGCTAATTGTTTACAATGAGCTATTTTTGTCTTGTTTACTATGTGTTTTCTATGAATCATCATTATGTTGACCAGATAGGGTTATTGTAAATCAATGATGTTAACGCTGTCGTAGTAAACCACCAGTAGAGGGCCAGAATAAAGTGTAGTTGATTTATGAGAGCAGCAGAGGGTGCTGTACTCACACTCTACTCTGTATTTCTCCATTTCCTGCACCTCAGCAATGCTCTCCCTCAGATCACTGACGAACCGTGTGCGGTCCTGTTGACTAGGGGCCGTGAACACGATCAAAACTTTATGCTCACCGCCCGGGTTGGCTGATGCTAATTTGACACCATGAGGATAGTCTGAGGGTGGAGAGAGAAAAAGATCACGTTTATTCAGGGTTCACAAATAACAATGTCACATTACATTTTAAAAAAGGGGTCATGAGAAATCTCATTGAAATTTTTGATTAAATGTTTTTTTTCCGGATATATATTTGTTTTTGTTTTTTGTGCAAATTTTTTTTTTTAACATTATAAGTTAATCTCATGGAACATAATACAATCATTTAAAAATCCATGTCATGACCACTTTAAATAGGTTTAAGTGATGATTGTAGAGAAGCAGAAAAATGAATATTCACTATAGAAAATTCCATGACTTTTCCTGATCTATCACAATATTATTTTATATTATTTTTCCAGGTTTTCCATGGCTATCGCACCTGAACTATGTTGATTATAATAATTTACAGCTTTATGAGAAAACTATAAACTAAGCCTGGGAAGTCTGAATATGACATATCTTTTATAATAATATTTTATTAAAAGTTTGGGGTCAGTATGAACAAGGACATATGTAAGACATTTATAATGTTCTATTTCTAATAAATACTGTTTTTTTGTTTTGTTTTTTTTACTTTTTATTTATCAAAGATTCCTACATTTTTTTAGTATAGTTTCCTTCTAAATATTTAAGCACAACTGTTTTCAACATTGATAATAATAAGGAATGTTTCTTGAGCACCAAACCAGCATATCAGAATGATTTCTGAAAAATCATGTGAAACTGAAGACTGGAGTAAAAATGCTGAAAATTCCGCTTTGCATCACATGAATAAATTACGTTTTAAAATATAATAAAATGGAATGCAGCTATTCAAAATTACAATAATATTTCATTATATTACTATATTTTTGAGCACATAAATGCAGTCTGGGTGAGCATTAGAAATCTTTTTCAAAAAAATAAAAAATCGTATTGACCCCAAACTTTTGAACTATACTATGTATATATAAGAAAGACAAAAATTAACTTCAAATCTTACAGGAGTTCTGGAACATGTGAACCTGCATCTCCACAAGAGGGAAGGACTGTCTGAAACTGTATGTTACGGAGGTTTTCTTCTTCTGGAAGATCTTTGTAACCTTGAAATATAATAACAAAGAAAAATAAACACTAAGCATTTTAATGTGTAGTAACTTTAAAATACACATTCATGCTGAGGAGATGTTGCTAAAACGGCTTGGGCCAATTCATTTGGCATGCATTATTAATTGATGTGTATTATTGACATTACCACAATCAGGTCGTTGAACAGGAAGACCTCTCTCTGGTGGACTCCAGACCTTTGAGGGCGGTTGGTGTCCGGGACTTCATAGAGCTGACAGCAGCACACCAGTCTGCGGTGGGGCAGAGACAGAACCTACACACAGATATTTACATTTACTTTGGAACTACATTACAAATTGTTCATCAAAAGTATGATTTTAAACTGACAGAACAGTTCAAAGTAGCAAATATGTTCTCAAACATTCACTATTCTCAAAGATTCCAATCCAAAAAAACTCAATTTGCTAAATGTCTCAGAAGTGCTCACAGGTTTTTTGCCCACAATGACTCTCTCCACCGCCTGGACCTGAGAAACATGGTCATCATTGGTCCTCAGTTCCCACTTCTGAATGCGCTGGTAGATTCCAACTAGTAAGTCACGTGGGATGTCCTGACCATTATCCACCCCTGAGAGAGAAAGAAATGACATGCACACAAGAAGAGATTTAGTCTATTTGCAAAATCCCTGACAGTTACATGGCACATTTAAAAGCAGATTGAGACTGTGTTTAGTTGGCTACTTAAGTAAGTGCCAAATATGTGAATGTGTGATATTTGAGAAAGAGAGAGAGACAGATTTATACACCACCTCGCAAGTTTTTGATGAAATCGTCCAGCTTCATCTTCCTCTCCGCTTTGATATTGGGGCTGTACATGTCTGTGTTGAGGAGGATGATGGCAAATGCTAGGATGAAGATGGTGTCTGGGTTCTGGAACTGTCTTACCAGTGCTGGGTTACAAACACAGTACCTCTGACTACAAGACAGATACAGAGAGAGAAATAGAATTTAAATGTGCAAATATTGAAGGAGAGATAAAACATGTTTTATAAACGCATTATACCAGCTTTGCAATCTGATGGGATGAGCCATGTTTGATGCCACTATATAGGTGATTTATGAGCAACATCAATAGGAATCTTCTGTTACCAAGACCCCTTAATAGTGTTAAAATCATTGTAACACATAGCCTCTCGTGCTTAACTTAATGAATGTGAAATGCTAAGGTTTTTTCTTTTTTTTTTTACTATGATTGCATTAACATACCTGAAAGCCTCAATAAGTCTTTCCACTTTTTGGGCCTCTCCTTGCACTTTTATCTGAGCTTGAAATTTCCTCAAAGCATCATCGAGATCCATTCCAGAAAAGTCCATTTCATCCACAACACAACTGAGAAAAACAAAAGTGGAAGAAAATGTTACATGTTTATACATTCTCATGCCAAAATGTGCGTTCATTTGTTTGTGGATCAAGAAATTCTTTATTTTCTGTGCATTTTTGATGTAATATTGTTCAAAATATTGTATTGCTCGATTGCAAGGGTGTTGGGTCTCCACAACCCCAAAGGGGTCCCCAGGAGTACTTCAAGGGGTCTGGCAATTATTGTTCTGATCTAAAAAATGTGAATATGCATGAAACAAAAGTGTTTTATTAGGTTAACTTCAATCAAAGCCCAAATTCTCAGATTAAAATGTATTAAATTAAATTAAAATGTAGTGTATGTACTGTAAGTATATGTACATCAAAAGTATTATTTTAATGACTTTATTTTAAGCATCTTAAAGTCTGTACAGTAAATACATTAACATGAATAATACTACATGTATGTTATTATAAGTCAGACCTAAAATGCAACAGTTAATTTAATACAACAGGGTCCTTGTCTCTCTATCTACCATAGGGTCCTTGGCCTGAAAAAGGTTGAAAATCCCTGCTCTGTTGCACTGCAAGCTAAGTCTAGTGTTATGGTGTATAGTTTATATTCAATGCATGCCTATGTGTCTCTTCAGTTGAACCTTGTTAATGATTAAATTTTTTCAAAGCAAACCTTTTTGAAAATTAACCTTTTGTCATTTGCTAATAGACTTCATTAATCCTAGGTCCTGTTTACACCTGGTATTAAGATATAAGGTATGTTTTGGTCGATCGCATCACAAGTAGACGAAGGAGACGCATACCAGTTTACACCTGGTGTGGTAATCTGTCTCTTTAGACTACTTTCAACCACTTCTGTTCTGATTTCTTTGAGGGGACTTTTTAATAGACCGGTAAATGTATGTTTTTTTTTTTTTCAGATCTTTTGATCTAATGTACAAAGTAAACTCACGCAATTTACAGATGAACGTGCCCGAAGACGACGGAAAAACATGCTGAGAGCATCAGCTTTCGTTTCTTCTCTGATAGCCGCAAGCCATGCTCAATGCTGTGAGTGCATGTTAGAAATCAGGAATGGTGAGAGAACATTGTGCTTGGTACATTTTTCTTCTTCAAACCAAACTTGGGTCTCCAGCCAACAAAGTTTAAATCCCGTCTGTCTACCAAGCTTCCCATAATGTTTACACGTTAGTTCAGCAGGCAGAGATTAGGCCATCTTTTGTGGCTGTTCGAACGCATTCGACCACATGAGTGTTAATATTACGAAAGCAATCTGGTCTAATGTGTTTTCGAATACCTCCGGAAGTGGTCATAAGGTAAAAAAATGTTTAGATCCCGTTTACACCTGTATTTAGTGTCATCCACTTTAGATCCGATCGACCAAAACACATCTTCATACCAGGTCTAAACAGGGGCTTAGCTGCTTTTTAGAGGATTTATTGTGTGAACTCACTCCAATACATCTTTGTTGAACTGTTTCTGTCTGTTTCCAAGGAACTCTCCAATCATCTGCCGACTCAGACCTTTTCTCTCCAGGATGAAGCGAGCGATGCCCACTGGTGTGTCTGACACAAAGCCCTTTTCAATCAGGTACTGAATACCCTTTTCCGGCTTCCTGCAGTCCAAAAAACAACAGTACAGTTTAATCATGCTTTAATCAAATTCATTCAGTTTCCTCAATGTGATTTATAATAGATTAGTCACTGGCTTGCTATTATATTAAATGGTGGGATTGTTGCTTATAAGAGGTAGAGTTTCATTTTCTCTTACTTGTTGAAGAGGTTGAGTCCAATGCGATATTGTCTTCTCTGAACCACATCGTTGTTAAAGGCAGGAGAGTCCCAGTTGTGCCGGCTTTCTCTCTGGTAGGTCTGTTTTCCTAATGGGGGCAGGGGCTCCCGCAGACTGTCCCTTGACGAAGAGCCTGAGCTGCAATTAATGGTCTCGTTAGAGTTTGTGGTGGAGTTCAGTGAGTCATTATCACCATCTGAGCAGCACTGCTGCTCCAAGCCACCAGGTGGCAGGGGTGCTGAAGAGGAGGATGAGAGTGGTGTGGTTGGGGGCTGTTGAGGAGAGGAGGAGGACGAAGGAGTGTCGGGGTACTGGTGATGGTGGTGGTGGTGGTGGTGGTGATGATGGTGAGCCATGTGGTGTGGGATATGCGACGGTATCGATCGGCTAGCTGGACGTGTTTGACCTTGTGCAGCTGTCGAGGATGTTGAACGAGCATTAGGGTTGTGTTTTAGTGTACCTTGAGGTGACCCTCCCACTGAATCCTGCTCATACACCAGTTGTCTGCTGAGGGAGCCTCGGTCTGAGCGGTCACTCATGTCCACGGAGCTGTCACTAGGTGGTTCAATTGTAAGTAGTGGCAAGTGCCCTCCCCGTAAACGGTAATCACGGCACTCTGTGCAAGGTGTGCTTCGGCGACTATTGCTGCTTCCTCCTCCCTCTGTGTCACGGCTATCCTCCCTACCACCTACCCCGCTTCCAACACCCCCCCAGAACTCAGTGTCTGTGCTGCTAGGGGCCCGGTCTAGAGAAAGCGGCGAGGAAGGTAGTCCGTCGTCCATGTAAAGTGTGACATCGCTGTAGGAGGTGGCTGTGCTATCCTCGTGCATGCTCAAGCCCCCTGTACCTCCTCGATCCCTGTCTGCAAGGCCTCTCCGTAAGGATGCGTGGCTGTTGCTGCTCCATATGCACTCGCCAAAGTCATCCACAACACCACTTCCGTCCCCTATCCCTTCCTGGGAGTCATCACGGCGTGGTCGACAAGTTAGGGCATCATCAATGGAGTCGGCCAAAGACTTCACCTTGAGTACAAAGAAATGAACACTGTCCGATAAACTGTGCAAAATATTTACTTTTAGGGTTACAGCAGATCCCTGTTTCTGGGGCAGTACCCCTAAAAGGTTCATATACATTAAAATAGTACCCTTAAGTTACTACTATGAACATTTTAAGAGGAAATATGGTACAAACTTAATTTCTTTAAGGGTACTGCCTAGTCGCTGGTCATGGCCTATAGAGGGCGCAACAGGATAAGAAATATTGGAGATCCACTTTAAAGCTCCGTGTCCAAACAGTTAAAATTACAAATAAATGCATACTCCACTCCACAAGGGCTCCAGAAGATGTTTGATTATACTATCTATTAGTGTTGTCACGATACCAAAATTATTGTTTCGATACCGATACCAAGTCAAGAATTGCGATTTCGATACTTTTTCGATACTTTTCCTGAAAAGGGAGAAACACTCTCAAATATCATTGCTGTGCTTTATTTTAAAACTGGGACAACATTCCAATCATAACACACTAAAAAATGAACATATGAACAGCAGATAGGCTATATTAACCATTTGAACAAAATATGAAATATGAAAAATATAAAAAATAAAATTAGAGCAGCATTATCTCAGTTATCATAAGAAACATAAGATTTTATCAATATCAATGCCACTGACGATTCTGCTTATCGATCCGATTCTTTAACGATTCTCTTATCGATTCATGATAGCACTGTGTGGAAAAAAGTAGTCATATGCTTTTTCGGGGGGAAAAAACAAGTGTTTTTATTTGTTTTATGTAATTTATGTAATAAATGAACTCTTATTACAAAGTGTTAACGATTAGTTATACACCGGACCGATTCAGACAGATCAGTTGTTTTAACCATTCATTAAAACGAATCGGTTCAAATGAGTTCGCGAATTGGACGTGTCATTATCGGACGTGTGCGCGTTGTGTGATTATCCAGGCGGTTAGGACATCCCACTGTCATCACAGAAAACATTTCATGACTGGATAGTTTTTTTCGTTTATTTAAAGTGTGGTTTATGTCAGCTGAATGTGCGGAACGATTCAGAGAAGATAAGGCAACGTATTTTACCACAATTTACACCCAGCGGTAATTCAGGAGAAAAAAAAAACTCCGAATGCTCCACATGAAACTTTAGTCACCCGACCTTACCATCGTGTCGAATTATTTTGATTAATATGTGCGAGGGAGAGAGAGAGAGCAAGACAGCGCTTAGTTTTGAGACGGTGAAGCCTTATCCTTTCGCCTGGCTCCGCAGAGAGAGAGAGTGCGCGCGCGCGACCGGGGCTCGCTCGCTCTCTCTGCTCGTTCAGTTCACGCGCCCTGTCACACGCGCATGAGGAGAAAAACACAGACGTACATAGGGAGGTACTGGAAGCGTGCGTTGCACACACCAACATGCATTACTCTCTTACAAATCTGGAACGCGGTCATTCTTAGAAGTATCGATACTAATAAATTTAGGTATCGTGAAGTTTTTAATTTCCGAGTATCGCGATACTTTTGAAGTATCGGTGCACCGTGCAACACTACTATCTATATGCTCAAAATTGATCGGGAGAATGCACGTTTTAAACAGCTTATTGTACACGTAAGTTAATCGCCATTCTAAACTAATGGGTGCTGCATTGTAACGCACACACACACATACAGAAGCTCGTGCATCACGCGCAGATCGCATCCACAGAGAATCATTCAGTAGCGCAGAAATGTATAGACAACACTGTTCTGTGATTTATCAATAAAATAGCTTAAAAAATTGAAAAGTCCTAGCGTATTTTTATTAGTAACTAAAACCCACAGCTTCAATATTATTAGAGAGACGCTGCCAGGTAGAATTAATTCAAACGCAATTGCTCTCTCACTAATGCATTCATAGCCTATAAATGTTTACTGTGCTACTTTATCTGTTACTGATTTAGAACGAGCAGGAACTGTGAGAAATATAACGACCCAAAGACAAAATAACTGATAAAAAATAAGCTGTTATGTATAGCCTCCTGGGCAGCGCTGTGTCAATATGCAACCTGCATTCGAGTCTCAGCTAGAGGTTCAGGCTTATTTGTTCATTAATGACGTCATCAGCGACTAGTCGACATCGCATAATTCATCACATAAATGTTGACTTTAAAAAAAATCTGAAGTCGTTCAACCCCTAGTACTGCCCCAATGACAAGTTGTTGTTTTTGTTTTCTGAGAGTGAAGGAGCCACAGGATAGACATTTTTTCATAGCATTATCTAGTCATGATTTGACAGTTTTGGAATCATTTAAACAATCAGTTCACGTGAGGATATGTACGGAGAAGCTAAAGACAATACCCCACTGAAGACCAGCTCAAACAGGTATGTAAAACTTTGACCAACTGTCTGTCTGGTAAAGCTAGTCGACCAAAAACATATTGCTGGTTAAGCTAACTATGAAGCCTGTACATTATCCAATGTTGAGGATCAACATCCAAAACACAACACAAACTGGTGACCAGTTTTCCTTGTCTTTTCAGCAGAATAAGTTAATTCTTAACCCCCAAAGGCCCTTTATCTCTATGATGACTTCAGATACAGACAAACTCAGGACTTACTTGTTTAGAGAAGGAGTCCTCAAGGTGAGTGTACTCCGGCCGTGATGGGGAGCTTGGCTCTGTGGTGCAGGTTGGAGAATGCGGAGGACCCATTCCTGGACTGTGACTGTAGTGAGTCGGGGTGGGAGGTTGAGGGTGTCGGTCATCAAACGAATACTGCAGTCGCATGTTGGAAAGGATGATGCGGCGTGTCATGCGGCTCTCAGAAGCTGAGCTGCGGAGGCGCTCAAAGTTCTTGTTCATACGATATTGACGGAATGCTGTCTGGATGGTACGCGCTGCTCGTCTACTTACGAAGTAGCCTCCATATTTCTTCTCCAGCATCTCCACCTGCACGACAGCCTTATCAGTTATATTTTCTCCAACAGAATGTGATTTACTGCGAATCCTAATACTTTTTTGCATGCCTTACCTTCTTGTCTTGTAGGTCTGTAGAGAGTTCATAGCTGTCTGATAGGACTTTGCACCTCTTGTTTTCCTCTTCCTCTTGCTTACGTAGGGCCAGGCTAGCTGGTTGGTTGCGTGTACGCTGTGCCCAGGCAAGACTGGCTGGGCTTGGAGGGGGCACAAAAGGCACCCGGGGGCCTGGGGGGCCGCAGCTGTTGTCCCCGTAACGGTCAGAGCGGTACACGTAAGGAGATTTACTGCTGGAATTGTCTGAAAAGGGACGTGAAGCTGAACTCTGGGTTTCCTCCTCACTGAAAGGGGTGGGTGAGAGAGAGAGGAGAGAAAGAGAGATGATCATTTTGAGTCTGAAACGCCCCCATAATGAAAGGATAAGATAAAAATCTCAAGCAACTCAGGAATTCATGACATTATTCATTTTCCACTGACTTGGCATTTTGACTTTCAGGAAAGCTTTAAACAGGGCAAATGTCCTAAACAAGCCTCAGGCTTCCCTAGAATTGTCATACAGTTAAAAGCAAAGATTCCAGGAAAAGTAGAACAATTCTAGTTTATACTTAAGATTTGTAAATAGAGGTCCAAGTTATCTAAGTCAATGTATTAGATTAATGTAATCGATTTCTAGGTTTCCTGAAGAAAATGCAAACGGTTCTTGCCAGTGCAAAACTCACCAACATGAAACTAAGGCACTGTGTGTTGTAGGCGTTCTGAGAGGTTATCACATTTCTATGCAGTTTCTAAAGCATTCTGAGTTATCACATTGCTTTGCAAATGTTGGGATGTTCAGGATTGTTGCTAGGTGCCTGCTAATGATGTTATATGGCTCACATCTTGCAAATTCAATGTAATTGAATGGTTTTTTTTTCAGTGTTTTTTTAACAGCCAGGTAAAAATGGCAATTTGCTTGGAAAACCAATAACACACTTCTCCTCATCAATCCACACAATCTGAGGTACCATTCGCGCCAATAGCACAAACAAGTTACACTGACGTGTAATACTTTGTGTTAAGAATTTGCAAACACACCACTGCATAAGAAATTACAGAATAAGAACAAAAAGTCTATTGACAAAGGAGCATATAGTTTACAGGGTCAGTCACCCCAGTGCAGGGGGCGGTGACCCTTGGGTTTGCCATGGGAAACACAACAGCATGTGATCTGAACTCATAATCCTGACACAGCTTTCTGACAGGACAGTGGGTACTTCTGAATCACTGCAAGCAGCTTCCTGTTCTGTATGACTAAGTCGGAGGAGGTTATTGAAGGCAAGATATTATCATATAATGCTAATGTACTGCAATTCAGACATCTTACGAAACTATTCTCATTTTGCCTAAATGATTTCTCACTCTCTCAAGCCCACAGAAAGACACTTGCATGCATACAATCCTTGTTTTGTTGTTTATCACATTTGTAACAACAGGTAACCATTACACACAGAAAGGTCCAGTCTTTACAAAAGTACAATACCCTCCTTTCACCCTCTTTTGTATGTAGGAAATAGGCTTATAACAGCAGGTGTTAGGATTAAATGCCATAAAATTTGCAAACTTTAACTGTACACTTACCACATTTACTAAAAACAGGTACATAAACCCACGCACATGAACATCCACCCTGAGAACGAGAGGAGGTTTCGCTTCCTTTAAGTCCAAATTTGGCAAAGAGTCGCTGAAGCTCCTGGAATTCACCAAGTGCTGAACTTTGTGGCTTTTTTAGAGTCGTTCTGCAGTTATGACCGACTGTCAGGAGGTCACCAACACATAGTCACATGGCAGTGCTTAAACCTTCCCTCCTCCCATTTTCTCTCTCCCTCTCATTATTTACATTACACAAAGTGCGGTGGTGTAGTTCACCGAAGTCAGTAGCTCGGAAAGTGTGACCAGATGTAACTGGAGTTTCTGGACCAATCAGCTTTAGGATCTCCTACTGTGCTTGTATGTGTCATCTTCTTCATAGATGAGTCTAGAATAGTGTCTATGAAGCTCACAAAAAGTTGGGTTCCCCTCTCTGTTGTGCTGGTGTGTATTTCCCACCCCTAATATTGGTGGTTTCCTGTATTTGTATGAAGTGGACAAAAGATTGAAGGGGAGGAAGGAAGACACAGCAATCGCCTTTTGAGCTGTACTGTGTCAGTTGTACCCATTTGAAAGCAAAATCATAAGTGAGATCTCTTTAAAGGCTCAATTGTTTCTCCTGGAAAGCAATGAAATCAAATGAGAACCAGCTTTTAAGATTTTTTTTCTCTTGAGAAAAGGAACCCAGTAATCTCACGTTCTCTAAAGTTTGAGAAGAATTCACAACAAAGTCTCAAAGTTGGCTACATTAATAAGGCTGCAAAAAAAATAAAAAAATAATGTAAGCTGAAACATTTCTAAAATTCTTACACTATCAAATTTATCTAAGCCACGCAATACAAATCATTTTATAGCACTCACTGTACAACAACAGTCACATTTGTGAAACATTGTGTTTGTATATTAAAGGAATAGTTCAAACATGAACATTTTAAAATCTCCATAATAAACATTCTCTCATTATTTACTCACACTCACATTGTTCCAAACCCGCATGACTTGATATTAACGCAATTTAATAATAATTAAATCGCAATGGCCACTGTTGTTTTCCTGCACCAAATACATATTTTACATTGGTAAACAGTAGAAGAAGCAGTTTATTTTTTTTTTAATTGAGCCCCATGCACTTTTTCGCTGATATTCCTGCATGCTTTGTTAACTCTTTCCCCGCCAGCATTTTTAAAAAAAAAGTTGCCAGCCAGCGATCATTTTCTCAAAACTTTCATGGTCCCCAGAATATTTTGTTGAATGAATATCTGAACAAAAGAAAGAACAGACCTCTGCTTTAAGAAGAAAGAACCATTTTATTCTTCATACTTTTTTTTTTAATCAACACTTGTGGGTACATTTCATAAAAAAAAAAAACATTTTGAAAATAGCGCTTTTACCAAAGACTATGTCAAAATGGGATTCGTAATCAAAACATAAATCGAGTAGATCGAGTCAATCAACACCCCCAAAGCTTGAACTGTCCCATTCTTTTTTCCCCATACTGTCAGCTGCATGGAGAAATATAAATATTAATATTTAACAATATTATTGATTTGACTGTACTGACACTATAGTATGAGAACTGAACTGAACTAGACGATGACATCACTGTTTTCTGCAGAACTGCTTTATAGATAAAATTACCTAATTTAATAATAGATCATCTTTACCACGGAAATGAATCGACACTGAACTGACTTCAGCTGAACAATGACATCATTTTCTTTTAGAGCTGTTGTACAGCTGAAATGAACTCTGTTTGCATCATTAAATCATTTTCCTGTTTTCACTGAAAAGCTGCTTTGAAACAATCTGTATTGTATAAAGCGCTATATAAATAAAGATGATTTGACTTGACTATACCTCTTCCTTGGTCAACATTTAATTTGGTAAAGTTTGCCACTTTTAATTTATAAGCTGTTTAATGTTTGATGATCATGTTAGCTTACATGTGCATAAGCAATGCTTTTGCTTGTTTCTGCTTCTTCTTTGCTTGTGTTTTGACCCAGTGATTCAGTACTATTTCAGAGGATGCGTAATAGCGCCCCCACCTACCGTATAACAGAGAAAACACGGATTTCTGGAAAATTCAGTCAATGCTAGGGAAGCATTGTCTCATAAATAGGGTTGGGTATCGTTTGGGTTTTATCCGATTCCAGTACCTACTCGGTATTTTTTAAACGGTTCCGGTGCTTAAACGGTTCTTAAATCGGTACTTAAGAAAATGAAACCGCACACACTTTATCAAAAAATAATACCCTTTAATTTACAGGGCCAAACTGGACACAATATTAACTTAAATCTTTAAACAATATAAATACAAGTAACATATGGTAATAATAAAACCAATATAAAATAAAAATTCATATTTACATAATATCAAATGAAACAATATTGTATCAAACAATGTAATAATACTGGAGATTAATAGAGATTACTAGCAGGCAGAGCTGCCAACTCTCACGCATTGACCGTGAGACTCACGCAAATGACCCTTTTCACACAGAAAAATCGCGGACAAAGAGGACACTGACAGACAAGACAGAGAAGGTTACTTTTGATATGGAACAAATCCACAGCTGTCAGATTCTGTCAATATTTTTACGAGATTCACACAATAAATAACGTTTTGGCTCTTTGAAATGTGACAGATCGCTGTAGCGCGTCAGTTCAAACGGTAGGCCTACGTGATACAGCAGCCTACAAATCCACTGCTTCTTAGCTACGCAGCGTTGAGTGAACCTATGAAAGAGAACATCTCTGGTTACTGGTGTAACATATCTCTCAATAGGGAACGGGACGCTGCCAAGCTCCTCGCGCTGCCGACCAGCTTCCTTTTTCGGCAGAGAAATCTGAGGAGCAGATGGCGCGCGCGCGCCAACATAGTATGACGACGTAAGTGCGTCGATGCGGCGCCCGCGCCATCAGCCAATGAATTGGCTTGATTCTATATGGGATTCAGACTATCGGCACACCCAGAGGGCGTTCTGACACGTAATTTTACACGTGAAATGCAGCCAAACCTTGCGAGAAAGAGCGCGCATGCGAGACAGAAGAAACTGTGCTCCAAACTGTGTAGCACACGCACGGCGGAGAGAGAGAGAGCGAGAGACCTTGTGTGTGTGTGTGTGTGTGTGTGTGTGCGCGTGTGTGCCTAATGAAGTTAGGCACCGAAATCAGGCACCGAAATTTTCGTTCTTATTCGGTCTGGTTACTACCGTTTACGTCGGAACCGGTTCCCTATTGGCACCGAGTTTCGGTACCCAACCCTACTCATAAATGACGTAAAATTCCGTCAATGGCAGGTAGAAAGAGGTAAATGTGTTAACGCTCAATATACTGCCATTGTATTGAATTCCGTCCACCAGATATTCATTACATTATCACCTTTTGTGTGCCATGGAAAAAAGAAAGTCATGCGGGTTTTGAAACTACATGAGAGGGAATACATTTTGATTCTGGGTGAACTATCCATTTGAAATAAAAACGATAGATTGCTAATAGCTAGCCTACCTGAAAACAAATTTCACTATCAACACTGACGCCCGGATTCACAGACAAGGCTAGACTAGTCTAGTCCCAGACTGAAATGCATGTTTGAGCTGTTTTAACTGAAAGCTATTTGCACTGACATATCTTAAAATATGTCACTGCCATTGTTTTGTCTCAAGATAGACACCATGTAATGTTTTTTTTTTCGAAGGCACGTTTATAAAAGCTACTTAAATGTTCTAACTGAAGGCCTAATTGTGGCTTAATCTATTTACTCAGACATTTGAATGATGTAATTATTTTATTTGCAAATATTGTTTGAATTTCTTCAGTCTGAAAAGGGCAGTTGATATACAGCTATATGTAGACGCCTGAGTAAACATACACACTATTAGCCTATATAGGCTACTTTACATGAGTAAATGGACTAGTTGCTTTCAAGACTTAGCCCAACTGAGTGTATATGTTATTTGCTGTTTTGGACTGTTTTTTAACCCTCTGGGGACGGCAAACACGTCGGCGCGTTTTGGCAGATTTTTTTCACATAGGAGAAAAATAGACTTAAACTACTCCCTCATTTCTGGTCATACAGAGTTAAGAAATATAAAAAAAATAAACTGTTAAATGTCTACTTTTTTATGTGCCCACCTACAATCGAAATAAAATATTGTGCTTCTGTAAAATAAAGAAAATAAACAAGGTGTGCGTTCTGCCTCTCCGTGTCCGTGAACTTTTTTTCTGGAGCACGTCTCTAAACGTAAACAAAACTCAGCGAATACTATTCACCCAAACATGAGCAATTTATGTTTATGATCATTTAAGTTTGTATTTTTAAATTATCTAATTTAAAACTAAAATAAATATTCTCTGCTTATGTTATCTATATAAAAAGAGAGAGGTGTCAGCCGTTCTCATTATCGTTCTCTCAGCTCATTATTTTCCTAATGTGACACGCCCACGGAGAGCGCACGCTATTCAAACGCTAATGATCTGAAGCAACACATTGAGACGTGTAAACGCCCACAGAAACTCGGTAAACACACTATATTTAGTCAGATTAATGTACTGTCGTCTTGCGCGGCTGTGAGGAATAATCCTGGGACATTTACCTACCTCAGAACAAGTGCTGGTTTATTTTCAGTTTGAGGAGCGAGCTGGGCTGTAAGTGTTTTATTCTTGTGCTTTGTTCTAACCGCGATATATAAGAACGTTAGTGTCTGTAAACGCAAAAATAGCCTACTGTTTAAATTTGAATCATGTTTCTGTGTGTGTGTGTGACTAGTCTTGGATAGATTTTAAAGTTTTAACTCTAAAATAGACATCAAATAAGCTTTTGTTAGCAGTTTCTGCTCATATGTTAAATATATAGTATGTTTTGTCAATAAACTAATCAACTAAGATGTTATAGTGTTTGTTCCAATGCAAGCTATATCAAAATAATGAATCCTTAACTTTGAAATATGTATGATAAAATGTATTGGCCTACTAAGACATTTATGGAAAAAGACAATTTTCTTTTCAAGATGTTTCCAACTCTAACTTTGAACCAATTCTGTAGAATGGCCCATATAACCTATTTGAACAGGATTTGTTTCCAGGTATGACTAAAAATGTGCTTTTGACTTTAATTTATATTTAGATTTTTTATATATATATATATATACACTCACCGGCCACTTTATTAGGTACACCTGTCCAACTGCTCGTTAACACTTAATTTCTAAGCAGCCAATCACATGGCGGCAACTCAGTGCATTTAGGCATGTAGACATGGTCAAGACAATCTCCTGCAGTTCAAACCGAGCATCAGTATGGGGAAGAAAGGTGATTTGAGTGACTTTGAACGTGGCATGATTGTTGGTGCCAGAAGGGCTGGTCTGAGTATTTCAGAAACTGCTAATCTACTGGGATTTTCACGCACAACCATCTCTAGGGTTTACAGAGAATGGTCCGAAAAAGAAAAAACATCCAGTGAGCGGCAGTTCTGTGGGCGGAAATGTCTTGTTGATGCCAGAGGTCAGAGGAGAATGGCCAGACTGGTTCGAGCTGATAGAAGGGCAACAGTGACTGAAATAACCACTCGTTACAACCGAGGTATGCAGCAAAGCATTTGTGAAGCCACAACACGCACAACCTTGAGGCGGATGGGCTACAACAGCAGAAGACTCCACCGGGTACCACTCATCTCCACTACAAATAGGAAAAAGAGGCTACAATTTGCAAGAGCTCACCAAAATTGAACAGTTGAAGACTGGAAAAATGTTGCCTGGTCTGATGAGTCTCGATTTCTGTTGAGACATTCAGATGTTAGAGTCAGAATTTGGCGTAAACAGAATGAGAACATGGAACCATCATCCCTTGTTACCACTGTGCAGGCTGGTGGTGGTGGTGTAATGGTGTGGGGGATGTTTTCCTGGCACACTTTAGGCCCCTTAGTGCCGATTGGGCATCGTTTAAATGCCACGGCCTACCTGAGCATTGTTTCTGACCATGTCCATCCCTTTATGGCCACCATGTACCCATCCTCTGATGGCTACTTCCACCATGTCACAAAGCTCTAATCATTTCAAATTGGTTTCTTGAACATGACAATGAGTTCACTGTACTAAAATGGCCTCCACAGTCACCAGATCTCAACCCAATAGAGCATCTTTGGGATGTGGTGGAACGGGAGATTCGCATCATGGATGTGCAGCCGACAAATCTGCGGCAACTGTGTGATGCCATCATGTCAATATGGACCAAACTCCCTGAGGAACGCTTCCAGCACCTTGTTGAATCTATGCCATGAAGAATTGAGGCAGTTCTGAAGGCAAAAGGGGGTCCAACCCGTTACTAGCATGGGGTACCTAATTAAGTGGCCGGTGAGTGTATATGTGTGTGTGTGTGTGTGTGTGTGTGTGTGTGTGTATATGTGTGTATATATATATATATATATATTGTCCTTGTATTCTTTCTTGTGTGACACACCTTGAAAGGCTCATTATTATGCGGGTCTTTCTCTTCTTGAACCACCTAATTATTCACAATGGGGTTGGGCCGTTCATGCCCATTCGCCAATTGCCTTGGCTAACAAAAAATGTTTTTCACAATTTAAAAGAATCTATTGTGTTATGTCAATGATTAGGCAGGATGATTTTCAGATCATTTTGAATCAAAAAATCTAGGCCACAACTTCAATTAGTCAAAAGTCTTGTGGACACATATTTAGTATGTGTTTTGTGGCTTTATTTCAGAAACTTTAATTTTTAGTTTTTTCAATAACCACGCATAAACATTATTCTCTTAAAAATACAAACATGTACATACATGTTGCTCACATATTATGGTAGCCCCGTTTGTGCTATATAGAGTGAATTTACACCTTTGCCATTAACATGTTTATAAATAACTGAAAAAAGCACAAATGTCAGTGCATGCCAAAACATCCCAAGGGCCCCAAAAACACCTTGGTCCCCAGAGGGTTAAAGAGCTTAAAACATGCAGCTGCATAATCGTAAATCCTATAAACTTACACTGAATGAAGGATGCCTGGTATATCACAGGGCCTGAGCAACCACATAACATTGCATGAAAACTTACTTTTGCTTTACTTTAATATTGGTTTAGAAAGTTGGCCGTAGCTTAGTTTAGCTCTGTACTGCAACATGGTTTAGAAATGTAATCTGGCATCTGCTGCCTACATTCAATGACAAACCTGCAGTGCTGTTTTATTCTGGGAATGCTGCTCATAACATCTGCTCATAAAATTGTCTTTTTGCATCTCACATCTTCCTTTTCCCCATTCCTCCCACTCCTCCCACTCACTCTCTCTCTCACACTCACACACACATGTAGGAGTGAGGGAGGTAGGGTTGCTTAGTGACAGTTGCCGTGAGACCACCGTGGGAGGTGAGGCAGTCATTAGAAAGAGTGTTGCTATAGATACGGTAAAACCGTGGGTGTTGGTGGATAAGTTGCAGGTTGTAAGATTGTAAGCCTTTGAATGTTACAACGGATGAGTACGATTAGAATTTAACTACTCGCATACACCCAATTAAACGACACAGTCAGTATGTGCTACAGCGTGCTGTAAATGTAGAATTTGCATAAATAAAACAATAATATTCAAAATTAACAGGATAGTCCACCCAAAAATGGAAAATCATTAACTCACTCTCATATCGTTCCAAACCTGTAACACGGGTTCAGCAGAAGAAAGAAACGCATACAGGTTTGAAACAACTTGAGGGTGAGTAAATTATGTCAGAATTTAAATTTTTTGGGTGAACTATCACTTTAACAATAAACTTGTTGGTCTCTTAGGAGCTAAAGAGATATATAAAAGCATTATTAAGAATGACTAAAGGAATTATCTGAGTCTATATAGTATATTCATTAATTTTTGTTGCTTTCCCCCCATCGTTATAGAAGAGATTTATATTTAATCTTGTTTTTTTTTAGTTCAGGAGGTAGCAGGTTAGCCCTGTCAAATGCTTATTAAACAGCAGGAATGTTGTAGTAACTTGCTGAGCAGGTTGCATCAGAAACACAATATGTCCAATTAAACTTTTCTAAAAACTAAATACTCAGCATATTTTGCTCTGCAAATACATTCACAAACACCAGAGCCAGCTTATATTAAGAGGCCCCAAGAGGTACTTTGACACTTAAGCCAAACTAAAAAACAGGCAAAATAAGAACCATTTATGTAAAGAAAGACGGCACAAATAGACCTTTCAAACTAAACATTTCACAAAAAAAGTCAAATATGTACTTGGACACTTTTTGGTTGTGAAAATTCACTAAAAAACAAGAGAAAAGCTTGTGCAGATGTCATTCGGTTTGACATTGAAGTGATTGACGTGTCAAACAGTGTGCAAATACTTTTAAAGTCATTTTGTGTTAGGTAACACAATACCGTTAACAAAAGAAATAAACAAACTACTACATACAATGTTGTGTAAGCTTGAGCAATTACAGTATGTTGTCTATTTTCAAATGTGCTTTATAAATCCAAAGCCTTCGTAACACCATCCATATGTGAACCATCGAGTTATTATCTGTCAAATTCGTTCAGCTGCAGGTCAGTTCACTAGAAACATGAAAAGCATTCCTTTACATAATGAGCTGTAATTCTGTGAGACTGCATTCATTGTCTTCTTCATTCACCTTGACTAAATTAGTCCCTGATTATTTTTAATTGGTGGGAAGACAACTTTTCAACACAGTGATACAAACAGCACTATTAAAGGTGCTATATGGAACTTTTCTTCTAAAATGAATCCTTTTTTTATTGCCTGTGTGTGAAGGGGTTGTAATCACACATTACAATGATCCACTTGTCGGGTTTTGCTATTACCTCTGAAGGCCAATATTCATATTTATATGTGAAGTCTCCGGGTCGGATTTACCGAGAAATCCATCGGATGTGACGTGCATGCGCGCTCCCGAGCCTCTCTCCTTATACAGTCTATGCGACCGACGGCACTGCAGCTGACGACATGGAGTCTAATAACACCCCAAAACGACCTGCCTCCAGCACAACACACACTCCAACACTAACTCCACATGAATATAAAAAACAAAACAAAGTTTTATCTGCTGAAGCTCGTCAGGCCAAACGTGATTCTGATCGACTCAGGACGAAAACACGGATCAACATAGACAGAGCTTTTGAATTATTAGTAAACTCAAATGAAATAGCAAGGTAAACTACATGAGACATGGAATGAATACAAAAGACTGTTCCAGGATAAGAAAAGGTGCTTTAGGATACTTGTTTTATGTACTAGATCTACGTTATAGATCGTTATGCTATAACGTAATTCATCCCACTATCATATTGTTTATAATAAACATTTCCAGACACGTTCAGTACAGTAATGTTACTTCCTACTGTCTTACTGTTACACTGACATTGTTCAGTCTAATTCACTAACCGTTTTCGCTATCATTATGATACATTCGCCTATGTTGACATTGTTGATTGTGAAAGATACACGAATAGTTAGTGAAATGCCGTAGGCTATGCTAGATAACATCACATGTCGGCTAAATCCAGTCAATGTAACGTTATCATGGTACGAGCATGGAGCATTAGTTCAACGTCAAGCTGATAAAAGTAGCCTATTATTGTAACGTTGCAGTGGGAGTTTACATGAGTTTCCAGCATGTTGTGTGATGCTTTCGCCGTTGCGTTGAAAGTCTCCGTGTGGCTGGTAGTGAATGCTCGCTCCTGAGATAGCACACGCACACGAGCACGAGCGCTCTTGTTGCAATCTGAAACATCACCACTAGAGGCCGCTAAAAGTTCCGTAGAGCACCTTTAATGACAGTAAATAAAATTATAATTATCAAAACATTTCAATAATGTGCTGTTGACAACTAAAAAAAAGAAAGATTGACATGCCACACATTTGCTGTAAAATTTGGATGTGTTTTTAAGCAACTTTTGTGCTTTATCAACATGTAAAAAACACTGACCGATGTTCGCTATTTTTTAATGTTTTTTTAAAGGGGTCATATAATGCCATTTTTGTACAAGCTAATATGATTCTTTAGGGTCTAAATTAAAAGTTTGTAATATACTTTAATTAAAAATTCTCATTAGTATTGTAAGAAAACACTTATTTTACCTGGTCAAAAACAGCTCTGTTTTCAGCACGCCGTTTCAGTATGACTTTAAATGATAATGAGTTTTGCTCACCCCGCCTCTCTGTTCTGCGCATACACCGTTTGTAACACAATAACACAATAACCATAACGCGTTGTTCATTATAAACGTGGGATTATGAATTATATTGAGAACGTCGTACAATCAACTTGTAAAAGTGCATGTACCATTATATGACCCCTTTAAGAAGTTTCTGATGCTCACCAAGGCTGCATTTATTTGATCAAAAATGCAGTAAAAACAGTCATATTTTGAAATAATATTATACAATTTAAAATAAGTGTTTTTTCCCTTAAAGGGGTGGTTGAATATGATTTCACTTTTCTAACTAGTTAGTGTGTAATGTTGCTGTTTGAGCATAAACAACATCTGCAAAGTCACAACGCTCAAAGTTCAAAGCAAAGGGAGATATTTTCTTTTACAGAAAATGCTTTTTAAAGACTACAACAAACGGCTGGTAGGGACTACACAAGCTTCCTCCTGGGTTAGTGACATCACAAATCCTAAAACATCACCTATGGAGGATCCCTTTCCCACTCTACAGATAAAGCGCTGTGAATTCCGGCTCGCGTACCCCGAAGTGATAAAATAAAACAAAATTCTGTATCAAAATGTATAGGCAAGAAAAGTAGTTTGTTTAGGCTGGGTTGTATGAATTACAAACCTGCGCACATATTTTAAAAAGCACATAACTATAGAATTCTGAATGAGCATGTGAACGCCGTCAGCGTTAATCACAGGTTCGCGTTTAAAGTCTGATCATTTCGACGGAGGTGAATCAATCAAAGTTAACTTTAGCTGGAAGTAACATTATTCAAGAACCGCTATAACGCCAAAACAATCTGTTACCTTAAATTATATGTTTACCTCTGTAAAGCTGCTTTGAAACAATTCATTGTTAAAAGCGCTATATAAATGAAGATGACTTGACTTGACTAAAATGTACATAATCCCCGCCCCTGGGAATGCGATTGATAGATTATCAAGACAGAATATGCTAATCAATGACTAGAAGATAACTACACATAAGCTACATAAATTCAACTAACCATTCAGAAATGTTGTCTACATGTTGTCACGTTTGAGTCTCTTGTCTGACTCCGGTTTGAACATAAAAGGCCAAAAGTTTTTGAAATTTTCAGTGCATGTCTGTGTGCGGTAAAACACACGCTGTTGAAGCTCCGCCCCTCTGTGCCTGGAGCAGCAGCTCATTTGCATTTAAAGGGACAGACACAAAAACTGTGCGTTTTTGCTAACCCTCAAAAAGTGACAACTTTAACATGATATATAAAAATATATGTGGGGTATTTTGAGCTAAAACTTCACATACACACTCTGAGGACATTAAAAAGACTTATTTTACATCTTGTGAAAAGGGCATTATACCACCCCCTTAATATATTTTAAAGTGTAATTCATTCCTGATGTGAAAGCTGAATTTTAGCATCATTACTCCAGTCTTCCGTGTCATATGATCCTTCAGAAATCATTCTAATATGCTGATTTGCTGCTCAAGAAACATTTATCATGATCAATGTTGGAAACAGTTGTGCTGCCTAATATTTTTGTGGAAACCATGACACATTTTTCCAGGATTCTTTGATGAATAGAAAATTCGAAAGAAAAGCATTTATATGGAATATAAACTTTGTAACATTATAAATGTCTTTACTGTCGCTTTATCAATTTTAATGCACCATTGCTGAATCAAAAATATGTATCCCTTTAACCTGTTACTACCAGGTGAAAACAGTGGTGTGTCTCATCTGCCCAGTGTTTAGATCACCCAAGACGCTCCATATACCAGATCTTTATGTGATGACATGTAACCCTTAATATAAGATGTGAGTGCAAAGACAAAGCCAAGGAACTCTAATTAAATGCTTAAATCTAGGGTTTAAAAAATAAATGAAGTGGGCCATTTTCAGTCCATTAACCAGGATATGACATGACATGACTTGAAGTCAACGCTGCAGTGGCTTCAGGACAAGTGTCCTCGAGAGGCCCAATCAAAGAGCAACACAGAAAAGTGACAGATTTTGAGACAATCTCCATGGAATAATGGGAGAAACCGACCAAATACAGGTACACTTCAAGTCAACCAAAGGAAGATCTAAAAATATAGGTTGCAAGTCCTATGCTTTTTATTCTTTAAAAGACATTCTGAAAACTGAAAAGGTCTGAATCCGTTCTGATGACATTGCAGCTTCACAGAGTCTGCATACACAGGATAGAAGCAAAAGGGGCGCGATGAAAGAAATACTCAAGAAAATCAGTGAGTTATTGAGGCAAACACCAGGAAAGAGCTGTCAAGACCAGCTTAAAAAGAGGATCAAATTGAGTCCTTTTAAAGTCGCAGATTTCACAGATTCTCTTGAGCCAGAATGTAATCTGTGCTATACAGATATGCTAATCCAAGTTGTCCACGGGGATGAGAAGCGGTTTAAAACACCACACAAACACAAAGATAGCAGAGTGGGTAAACGCAGTGAAGTGTTTCAGCTGCAGTTCCAATCATTTCATTCCTCGCTGACTGCAACGCATCACAGAATTATGTGTGTATGTTTTTACTTCCTTTTGCCTTTATGAAATGACCCACAGGTCAGTCCAGGTGGATTATTTCAAGGATCAATGTTCTTTATTTTCCATATACAGTATAACACAAATGTGATGTAATGTAGTGAAATGAAATTTTTTAAAGTACCTCATCCCACAGTGCAACAAAAATAACAAATTCAGGACATGCACATGCATAATTAAAATAGAATATGATATAAAGTATAAGCCTCAAAAAATATGATGTGAATAAAATAGAATAGAATATAGTAGGTAAATAAAATAGAATATAGGCGAGAGAGATTAGATTAGAGAATTGTATGCAAAACATACAAAAATAAAATGTAAAAACACAGAAACTGTACAGTGTGCAAAAAAAAGCACGGCCTCCATATGGGAGAAATCTTCAGAATGGATTTAAATATGATAAGATGTGTTAAACTGAGCTTATAACAGACTTAATATTTGATTTAGCCATTTAAACGCATGATCAAATTAGCTGAAATATTTAATTAACTGAAATGCAAAGGGATTAAACTTTATGCAGGTATTTTTTATGCACAGATTATTATTATTTCTTTTTTTTTTTGGGGGGGGGGGGGGGGGGGGGGCATTTTATTAATTCATTCTATTACATTTTAGGACAAAAAAATGTTGTTTGACAGATATTTTGTCTCAGTGGTTTTATGTTATTTATTTCATTTGTGAATTCATTTATATTTTTGGACCCCATTGACTTGCATGTGTGTGTATTTATTTATACAAAATAATTATACACAGTACAAACACATATATTATGTCAAACAAACTTTTATTTTGGATGCGATTAATCGCGATATATATATATATATATATATATATATATATATATATATATATATACACTACCGTTCAAAAGTTTGGGGTCAGTGAGAATTTTATTTTTATTTTTTGGAGGAAAGAAATCAATACTTTTATTTATCAAGGACAGTAAAGACATTTATAATGTTACAAAAGATTCTATTTCAAACAAATGCTGTTCTTTTGAACTTCCTATTCATCAAAGAATCCTAAAAAAAAAAAAAACTGTACAACTGACAGACCAACAACTGTTTCAACATTGATAATAATAATAAATGTTTCTTGAGCATCAAATCCTCATATTATACTGATTTGTGAAGGATCATTTGACACTGAAGACACTGACACTGGTGATGCTGAAAATTCAGCTTTGATCACAGGAATAAATTACACTTTACTATATATTCACACAGAAAACAGCTGATTTACACTGGAATAATATTTAATACTATAACTGATTTTTGTTGTATTTTTAATCAGATAAGCGCAGCCATGGTTAGCAGAAGAGAATTCTTTTAAAAGTATTTAAAATCGTACCGACCCCAAACTTTTGAACGGTAGTGTGTATATATATATATATATATATATATATATATATACATATATATTCTTCATTCTGGGTTAACTCTCCTTTTTAGAGAGGTATTTCTTTAGGCTAGAACAGATCAATTTAATTTGTATAATTTTTCAGATATGGTGATGTATCCACTTGACAAGATTACATAAAATAAAACTTCTGAAAATAAAAAATGAACCAGCCAAGTGCATCTGAAGACAACTGCCATAAGTTTCACTACAAGCAGAACCACAACTTGACCAGTTTTACTACTAAAACGCTTACCTCTTCTCTTTTCCAGCATTCACTCTATCCTGTCAGAGAGATCCCATACTGATGATCATTCCTCATCCATCCTCAAAGAACATATACAGCCTTATCCTCCCTCTCCTTGTATTTGCCCCCCGCACACACACACACACACACACAGCTCAGGGTCTCACCGGAGATCCTGCCATCTCTTGATGACACACAGACAAACACAAAAGTTATTTCACTTGTCTCTCTCTCTGCTGAAACATGTTCAGCTGCTCTTTAGCTGCTGGTTATAATGAGCATTAAACACACTCAAACCGCATATATTATACAGCAGGAAATAATGGTCCTAAAAATACAAAAAAGAACAAAGTGCAAATATGACCTCAGCATTTCCTCCTCTTTGCCACAGTAACACCATTCACACAAAAACAAGAAAACAGAAAAGTTGACTACACTTTGCATATTAATCTGTATACATCTGCCTAGAGCATGAAAAATGAAAGTATTTGAGCTTCAGACTAGAAATCTCAGCGTAGTACTAATATCGCTAATAGCTCTGTAGTCTGTAACTGCCATAACCATTATATCAGTAATCCAAAGACTTTTGTGTGATGGACACTGGGGACAATATATGAGAATGACAAGCATACGAACACTTACCGTGTTGCTGGTACAGTCAGACATTCACACTGCAGTCCTATGTGACAAAAACCGCACCCTCATACAAGTGCACTCCCTCAAACTCATACTGTAGAGTTGAATGACTACATTTCTGATAGTCTTTTGACAGCACAAGCTGTGGGAAAACAATGTGTGTAAATAAAGCTGGCTGACGCACATATGGTGATTGCTGCCACAACATTAAAACTGATGGGAGTGAGGAGAGAAGGAATGCATGTCATACATACATTCCTGAACATTATGTGTGCAATCATAAAAAGGGGCGGGGCAAAGTTTGTGTGACTCAGGAACCTGCAGGGGAGGTTAAAAAAAGCTGGTGAAATATTAATTTACTGTTTCATTATGAGTGTGTGTACATGTGTGAAAGAGAAACAGAGTTTTCAGCCTTCACATTTATTCAAATCTACAGCATTTGTGAGTTTCATGTTCCATTTGTGTAAATTCAAGTTCTTTTGTGGAGAATCTCATTTAATAGTGTGCTTCTGTTCCTTTACATATATAATATATGTGCATCATTAAATAAGGAACATTGTTAAAATGTTGTTTCTATCACATCTTTGCCATTCTCAGGAAACGCTGCCATTTGTGTACCAAATGTGTTACCATGACTTAAGGTGTGGTTGCATTTGTGAAATTTCCTCAAAATTTAGTGGGCATTGTCGATTGCCAAAAGTGCAGCGATGTATGAAGCACAGCTCACACAGAAGTCACTTTCAAACTGAGCAGCTTTCTGTTGGTCAATGCTGTGAATCTGTGGGATTTACTTGAACCCGTTACGAATTCTGCATGCATGGGAAATCTTTCGTTCTTAAGCAAAATTCTCATGTGGAGTCCAGTTGAAATTATTGGATTTCACTTGTCACAAAACGGTAAATGCTATGCACTTTTACAGTAATACTGATTTAACTTTAATAGGCCCCTTTTTGAAGAAAAAAATGGGGGAATCCCCACCACCATTTAGAAGTGGGTTCAACTTCGTCAAGTGGGCGAAGGAAGTTTATTTGGACAGACCCTCGCACCCTTGATTTTGACAGAGGGAGCGAGTCTACTCAATATGTAAACTTCAGGCAGATCCATAGACCACAATGCACCATGATTGTGACGTCACAGCAGATTGAGCTTAATTGACCCCCACCCCACAGAACTTGACGTTGTTTTGACATTTAACCGCAGTTAATACTAGTAACAACCTTAAGCTGACTGTTTTTTTACACAGTTATAGTTTGTGTTGTTACCATTTTCGTTTCTGTATTTTTTTAATATTTAATATTATTGTATTCATATTCAGAGGCTGCATTTGAAGGCCAATTGCATCACCACGGCGTGACGAAGGCTGTCCCAATTCGAAGGCTGCTTCAAATGCGGATTACGTATCCCGTGAAATAAAGGATATACAACAGACGGATTCTTCGTGGCCTTGCCTAGCCCAGAATTCATTGCGCGCCAGTGAGGACAGGATTTTTTTTAGAGAAATTGCCGAATTACACTTTTAAACATAAGTATGGGTTTCAGCTTACTCAAATATATAATGATACAAATGATACAAAAAAATATATAAAGCAGTTCAAATGTTGACTAATATCTTACTAAAATGCAGTTATATATAGTTTATACTCTTTATTATATAGAGAAATGGACCGTGTTGAACATATTTTAACAGTTTGTAAAGTTTTGGTTTTAGACAGTTTAATATCATTTTCAAAAAAGTCTAGTACAAATGTTCCCGTCACTCATCAATGGCAGCTGTCACAGTTGCTAGGCGACAAGAACAGTCGTCCGTAGGCTGGACCGTCCCATTTAACAACGCTCAGTCCGACCTTCACGGCTTTGGAAGTCAGAGTGTGCTCTGATTGGTCGGCTGGATCAGTGTGTTGTGATTGGTCAACCGCATTGAGCATGTTTCGGAAATGTCACACCCCTTACCGTAACCAAGATCTGGGTGGAAAAAAAACAGTATTTGCATCCGAAATTGCATACTTCCCTTTAAAAACAGTATGTGACAAAACAAGTAATCACAGTACTCATAAAAGAGTAGGCAAAAAGTTCTGAAGTGTGCATACGATGGACATTTTACTATTGCATGAGGCCACGGGAGAGGATTTGTGAATGGCAGTGAAGCGACATAACTGACACTGGTAGATCATGTGATAATGACAACATGGCTATTACGTCCAGATTGCGTTCATACTACACACATTCATACTATATAGAACATACTTTTTTAGCGGTCATGAAGTAATGACTTATTCAAAATAAGTACCTACTAAAGTCAAGAGATAGGCTATATGTGTCTCTTGGACATGGTGACAAAACACTACCAATGAAATTCAACCAGGCCTCATCCCCTTTAGTATGCCTTGGGTTAAATTCATTATTTAAATGGGGCATACTGCGATGTGTTCGTTCCCGGGAAAAAAACAAGGCATTTCAGGGAGTTTGGAAACTGTGCTTACTGAGAGAATAACTCCCTTTGGAGGGACTTTGTGCTTAGTAACTTTGCAGACCTTTGTCATGTCCTAACAGCAACATTACACGCTAAAGAAAGTTTAAAAAAAGGCATAATATCGGTCGTCTTCAATGTTTAATGCCAAAATAAGTTTTAATATGATTTTTCTAATCTGAATATCAGCTTACTGAATTCTACCTGAACTTTACTTTTACTGAAATTATAATGTCATGTCATAGTCTGTTCAGTGTTGTGACATTTTCCTCATTTTCTGATCCCCACTTCCTGCTTCTGACGTCCTGAAAATTCAGTATAAATTTGAAGTTATATATAAAAAATAATAATAATACTTCAGGGGGAAAAATGGCAGTGTGTCCTGATAATGATCTACTCTATTCATAGTGACACATTGAGCTATAATATATGCCTCCTACTAGAGAAAACAACGAAGTGTAAACATGAATTATGAACAATAGTTAACATGGTGTACACAAATTCAACAAGCACAGTGACATTTGCCATGCTATTCATTTACAAAATAAGGTTCGTAATAAACAGTGTTTGAAATGAGGATTAAATGATATTAAAATGTCAGCATAGAAAGGAAAGATCATCCAGCAACTGTTCTGATCTTTTGATGTATTTTGATGTATTCTATAAGCAACTTTAAAGACATCTTAAACGGCTGCAAAGTCATTGTACCTGTGCAGTGTTCATTCAAACAAACATTAAACAATCACAAAAAAAGCTCATATTACGGACTGTACATGATATCTCTGTACAGAGAATATAGAAGTACAGTAATAGCAACACAAAGCACTGTTTTTTTTGTATGTGATAGTCCTCCAACTGAATACAGCATTCATTTATCGACTGATTTGATTGTGTAAATTAATTCAATAAGTTATCAGAAACACATGTAACAGTAGTTAATCGAGACTATTCAAGCTATTCAACATGCAATTACAAAAACTGTACCAAAAGAATTGTAGTGTCTGTAATCACAGTTCAACTAACAAATGTCAATCAAGCAGCTCCACTCATGCTGATTGGTTGCAGGTTAGCGAGAGGAGGGGCTACTGCACCCGGAGGCGGTGCAACAGAACTGATGCACAGAATCACTCCCACCCTCCTCCTTCTCCTCCTCCTCACTAATGACGAGGGACAAGAGGGTCAGAGAGTTGAAAGACAGAGATACAGGGACAGAAAGTCAGAAAAAGAGGGATGAAAACACATAGAGAACATTGAAAAATACACACAAAATTTAATTATTTCTAGCTGAAATGAACTCAAGTAGGATAAACTATTGATGTTAGATTCAGAATACTCAGACGAACTGCTTTGCTCAAATATGTCCACTAGATGGCAGACTCAACACATTCCACTAGTTGCTTAATCACAGATTTGTGTCATCTATAGACTGGAGCACCACAAATCTACAACTTTTAGCTTAATTGAAAAATATGTACATGGTTTTTCTGAATAAGTATAAACAGCTTATTATAGTACTTCCTACTGTTTAGCTAAAGTGTATAAGCACCATATTTAATTTATTGCGAATGAAAATGAGGCTATGAGGGCTGTTCATACTATCTTACTAGGTCACATGTCTTTTTAGAAGCTATATGTTTTGTTCGTTTTGGTCCACTGAAAATACAAAAATATGTAATTTTAATGTTTTATTTTCATTGAAGCTGAAGGGTGTAATCTCTACGCCCTAGCATCGCCAAACAGAACTGCAAAAACAAATATTGTTATCAAACAGGTTTCCGAACTCTCTATCTCAGTTGAGCTGTTGCTGTACGGAGCTGGTCAGACTCTCAAGCAAAGCAGAGTAATGTAGTGATCGCATCACAGAGAGTATTTACACTTTTAGGAGAAACCAATAAATGAATGGTTTACTTGTCTCCATATTAAACTGGGATTGAAGAAAATAGTTTAACACTGTAAAATTACACATTACCTTTAATAATCTACACCTAATAACACACTGGGCCTCATTCATGAAACTTTATTAACCATATTCGGAGTAGCTAACCTGTGTGTAAAATGGAATGGAACTTTCCAGAAACTCTCCTTGGATTCAAAAAAGCTATTGTGTCTTCTAGAGTCCCTTTCATGTTTAATTGCAGGATTGAAAATTATATTGAGAAGAGACTATTAAAATAACAAAAAGTATTTAATAATAGGCCTAGTGTGGAAAAACTATACCAAAATCTATTTAAAATACATTTAATTTTAACTTCAAATCCATTATTCACATATGACTTAAGACTTACTGATATACAATTAGGCTATATTTAAACTTCATCTAGAGTATTTCTTTATTGCATACAGCACATTTCTTAATATTACGTCTAAAATGTGTTTTAATATCACTATTAATAATGATTGTATGATCTCTGTATAATTTCAGTCTTTAAATGCAAGATATTTAAAGTGTACCTAAAGTACAAGTTGCAATAGCTCCACTTTAGCACAGTCAAATATATCTTTTGTTTGTCCTCAGCACTACTTCCGCACAATTAAAGTGCATTAAGTACAAAATTAGTTGTTCAAATCTAGCAGACTTTAAGTATACCAGTTTAGTATACCAAAAGTACAATTGCAGGGTATTTATATTAAGCACATAAATATGTAAATGTATTTGTAGTATATATACAAAAATACATTTTAGTATATTCTTTCACTAAGGTAGCTTGAAGTCAAATACTACTGATGATCAGAATAATGATATATGATAATGAATAAAATGGCCATGTGACTGTTTTTAATTATTTTTGTTTATTCAAAATATTAATTTGATTAATTTTGTTATTATTTATTATTATGGTAAATATTGTTATCAAAATACAGTGTAATCAGTATGCCTAAAAGAAAACACATTTGATTTTTTTTTTTTTTAAATATGAACATTCATGAATCAGAAAATGTACATCAGATCATCTTTATAAGCATTTTTTCAAAACAATCATTCTGCCTGTGTTCTTTTTCATTCGCGCTAAATTAAATATGACGTAAACATTGAATGAATCACTTGCAGAGTGATACTAAGTTAAAATAAAGAGCAAAACATGATGATATTAGAGTGAAGAAAATAGGAATGTGAGTAATGAGGATGCTTTTATTTCGGGAGGCATTTTGCAAACAGACGTGCGCAAAATGGCTTTAAATGACACCGTTAAGGAAAAGAGGATAGAGAGCGACAGATCAAGTTCACACACTCTGCGTCTGTCTCTTCATTTACTCTCTCTCTCAATCGTGGCTTGTTCAGTGAGGTTTGAATTGAGCCGGCCATGTTTGATCATGCAGAGCTCATTAACAGAGACTTAGGGGCCGTTTACATGACACCGTTTTCAACTAAAAACAGAACACTTTTGATGCGTTTTGGCCGTTCATTTACACGACAACGGCATTTTAGGGGCCTTAAAAACACAAGCTTTTGAAACCAGGTTTCAAAGTGCACATTTTTTAAAACAATGCCGTTATTGTCTCGGTGTAAACTACGCATGCGTATTACGTCTTCAGTCTAAAAGCGTAGTGTTTCTTTAAAAAGTGACATCGCCAACTACTGGCCTGGCATGAATACTACCGCGTTTTTAAAATCGTTTTCGCGGATTCGTGTGAACAGGGATCATTTAATGATGCTGAAATTCAGCTTTGCATCACAGAAATAAATTACATTTGAAAAGAATGTTTTGCCAACGTTGTCATCTGTACGTGAAAAACACAAAGGAAAACCGTTTCAGTTTTAAGTGAATCGTTGTTGTGTAAACGTAACCTTAATGAGACGCTGGAGGAAGAGAGAGAGAGCGAATGAGGGACACTGGTGGACAAGGACAGAGAAATAGATGAGGAACTGATGGTGAAATGGTAGCAACTGCGTATGACAGGCATCTGTCAAACCGTAAGACATTAATTGCTAGCTCTCACTTCCTCAAGCGTCTGTCTGACATGCTTCATCTAGCATCTTCTCTGACACAGTGCTAAAGTGATCACTCCCTCCTCCGCCGTCCCTGAAGTGTCCTTTTCTCAGCACTTTACAGCGAGGGCAAGAGGAAGGACACGGTGGAACCCACAAAATGTGACACACCAGGTGAGGGCAACAGTTTGGAAGAGTGCAGGAGGTCAAAGGTCAAGAGGTGAGGGGCGGATTAGTGAAAGGCTGGTGGAAGCACATCAGTGTCTGATGAGTGTTGGTGAATCCACAGAGACACAGCGGAGAGCATTACACCATGTAACATCCTAAAGCAGGATAAAGCAACAAGTAATAAATCCCCTCTCTTCCATGTCAGAGTGTACATATAATAATAAAAGTATTTCTTTCTTCCAGACCCCAAACTGTTAAACAGTAGTGTGTATTAAAGATTATATGAATATTGAGCTGTGAATTCCTGCTGTTGTTCAGAACAAAAGCACTCTTGCTAATGCGATACTGATCTTGTACATCAATTGTTGCAAAATGTGCTGATTTGTCACTAGGGGGATTTTATCTAGCTGGCTAAAATAGATAAGTTTTTTTCTTTTTTCAAAACTGCAAAAATAACTTGTAATCGTCCTGAGAGCATTCATAAGAATCAGCCAATCAGTAATGAGTAATGCAAAAGCACCATATACCATTGTATAGCAAACATGAATGTATAGAGTAACATTACAGCTGTAAAATGTCCATCTATTGCATGTTTTCTTTTTGTAAAGAAAAAAAAAAAATTTCAGTGAACTTTAAAAACAAAAATAAAATATAACATTTAATCAGAATATATATATTTCTAGAAATCAAAAGTGATCATTCTTTCTTGGTGCATTTAGTGAAAATCTAAAATAGGGCCAGCTGAAAAAAGATACACTGCCGGTTCAAAAGTTTGGGATTGGTAAGGTTGTTAATATTTTTAAAAAAGTCTCTTATGCTCACCAAGGCTGCATTTATTTGATTAAAAAAAAACATGTAATATTGTTAAATATTATGACAATTTAAAATAACTGTTTTCTATTTGAATATATTGTCAAATGTAATTTATTCCTGTGATGCAAAGCAGAATTTTCAGGATCATTACTCCAGTCTTCAGTGTCACATGATCCTTCAGAAATCATTCTTATATGAGTCAACTGAGACCTTTAAATATCTTGATGTTTGGTTGGAAACTGATTTATCTTTCAAAACTCATGTACAAGCATTGACAAACAAACTTTACTCTCGTCTTAAAATACTTTATCAATCTGTTAAATGTTTTAATTTTCCGGTCAGAAAAAGAATAGTCTTACAGCTGCTTCGGCCTATTTTGGACTATGCCGACATTATTTATCAGAACACTACTGCTTCTTGTTTGCATTCCATTGATGTGGTCTACAACAGTCTTTGCCGTTTTGTTCTCCGTTGTCCCTTCAGGACACACCGCTGTGTGTTGTACAGACAGTTGTCCTGGTTGGCCCCTTCTGCCAGGAGATAGTCTCACTGGTTACAGTTTATTTTTAAGAGTTTTTACTTGAATTATGCAGTTTATCTCAAGCAACACTTGGTGCTTTATAATTCGCTATACAGCCTGCGATACAATGATCAGATCTTTTTTGTTGTTCCTAGAGTTAAAAGACAAGTAGGGAAATATGCATTGTGTTTTAAGGCTCCATATGATTGGAACAATCTTCTTCCTTTTATCCGTTCTTTAACTTCATTTACAGCGTTTCGAAGGGCCCTCGGGGAATATCTTCGGAATATTTGTCTTTGTTTCTAGTTTTGTTTGTTTGACCATGGGCTTCATTGGTCATGTGTTAACTATTTCTAATTTTTATGTCTTCATTTTTATTCATTTATTTATTATTATTTTTATTTTCATCCTCAAATGTTTTTTTTTTTTTTTTTTTTTGTTACTCTTAGCCCTTGACCTTGTGTAATACTAGTCATGTGGATGTTTTTCTGTCATGTTATCTATGGGGATCGTGTTGGGTGGGGTGGGGTTGAGCATTGTGAGCTGGTGTGTGTGTGTGTGTGTGTTGTTGTGTTTTGTTGTGCTGTTTTTGACCGTGATATTTGCTCTGCTGTTTTGGTTCTTTTTTTGCTTTGATGTATTGGAGGACCCCCTCGAAAACGAGATGCTTCATCTCAAGGGGTTAATCCTCGTAATAAAGATATGTTTATAAATAAAATAAATAAATAAATAAAAATGCTAATTTGCTGCTCAATAAAACATTAATTATTATTATAATTTATTTGAAATCTTTTGAATCTTTTGTAACATTGTAATTGTCTTTACTGTAACTTTTGATCAATTTAATGCATCCACACTGAATAAAACTATTGATCCCCCTTCTTACTGACCCCAAACTTTTGAATGGTAGTGCATAATGTTACAAAAGCTTTCTATTTCAGATACATGCTGTTCTTTTGAACTTTCTACCAAATAATCCTGTAAAACTGTTTTCAACATTGATAACAATAATAAACGTTTCTTGAGCAACAAATCAGCATATTTGAATGATTCTAAAGGATCATGAGACACTGAAGTCTGGATTAATGATGCTGAAAATTCAGCTTTGCATCACAGAAATAAATTACATTTAAAACAATATTCAAATAGAAAGTTATTTTAAATTGTAATAATATTTCACAATATTACTGTTTTTTGTTGTTGTTTTTGTACTTTTAATCAAGTAATGCAGCCTTGGTGAGCATAAGAGACTTCTTTTAAAAACATTAAAAATCTTACCGATCCCAACCTTTTGAATGGCAGTGTATATAAATATATATTGAGCACTGGAAAATGTCCAGACTGGCGGTGATTTTGCCGCTTTGTACAGTATTTCACATTCATTGAAGAGAGAAAAAAAATGACTTGACCCTAGAAACTTGTTGCATAACACATGGTGTAAAGGGATGTTCACAATATCAGCATTTTGCAGCAAAACTTTACGATTTTAATCAGAGCTGGTGATTTGTGGAAAGCCTTTTTTAACCTTGCAGTAAGGGTGAGAGAGGAGGAGTGGGATCAGGACATGAACAAGCAGGTCAGATCCAAACCTGGGTCCCCAAAAACCAACAGCTCTCCTATGTTCTGAGTATGTTTGACTTCATGCAAATGAGCAGTGAAGCAAATTCAATCACCAACAAAACTACAGTATCGGGAGGTGGATCTCCTTCTGCACTCCCATTGGTAGTCTCTGCATTGTGTTGCTGCTCATTTGCATAAAGTTGAGCTCTAATTGTCTGCTGCTTTTGTCGGCGGAAATTAATCTTATTCAGAATGAATGACTCGGGTCGCTTTGTCACTGCAAATGTCTGTCATTGTGAATGGCTCTTCAGGGTGATGTGGGAATCTGACAGGGGAAATAGGCTGGTGTTGTGGGTACAGAAACAGTGGACTGAGGGATTTTGGATCTGTCGGCCCTCTGCTGGCCCTTACCTGGCCCGCTCTGAGGGCCCGCTGAAGGGCGGCTCTGGTCTGCCCAACCTGGAAGGGCAGCAGAACTGATGGTGACTGCGGCTTTTAGCAGGCTGGTGGGAACTGAAGGTGGAGGCTGAGGAGAGATGAGTGAGTGTGGAGCAGCTGGAGGATGAGTGTAGTCTGACACCTCTGAGAGAGACAGAGAAACACACAAACAGGGATGGAAGGACGAGTGGAGAGCAAATAAAGGGACAGAGATGGAAAGAGAAAGAAGCAGATAAGCAGATGATAAACAAACAAACAAGCAAACGCAGTTCATACAATACACAGAAAAGTTAGAGAGTTGATCTGACACTGTAATGAGATAGTAAAATGTTAATAAGTAATGTGAGATCAACTTAAAAATGATTGTTAGCAGCAATTACAAATACAAAGTTCTGTCATGAAACTCAAGATGGCGCAGGCTGAGAGGTCCTTAACTCAATCTGCTTGGAATCACATCATTCTCTACAGAGCACAGCTGATTGGTTCTTGCCAATGAGCCAATGAGTTTGCTGCTCAGCTTTCAAATACTCGTTCAGCGTTTGCTGTAGAAGTTTGCAGCACGATTTCAGACACCCTCCACCTCCCCCAGCTCCACCTGTGTAGATCTGCTATGGGTTATTGTGCAGCAGCAGCATGTCTTTCATTCTCACAGAAGTGTGTCTGTGGACGTATTGGCAGTAGCAAGTCCTGTACTTTCTCTGCAGCAGCAGAAATAACTGCAGCAGCGTAGCATCTCTATTCCACCAAGACCAAACATATCAACATTATCATATTCATTACCATGCCAAACACTTTGAGAGTTGTCATGACAGAATTTATTTTACTTACTATAATAGAGGAATATTCTCTTTGATAGACCTTAAAATTTATTGACATGTCTTTTTAAATTATGCCTAATGTTTTCTCTTATGTACTAAAAAGTAAATAAAACAACTTCTGCAGTTAATAAAGCTTGGCAACGTGTTCTGCACATGAACAATTGTGTCAAGCAAAATTAATATTTAAAACTAAATAATTTCTTTACATGTTTTCATACGGAGTGTTATTTGCTTTTAGCCAAGCTGAACAAAACAGGTTTAAAACAAAAAAACTTGATTTTCGATTAGACCAATATAAAAATTTATATAAATGACACAATCATTTAATTTTATTTTCAGTGCCAGCAAAATGAAATAAATCACATAAAATATATGCATGAATAGTATGCACTTAGTAATTTTTTTATGATGTACTGTCTGATATGGCATAAGATAATTTTGAACTTATACTGACATATGTCATGGATGCAGCATTATGTAAAAATCAATAGTTTTGGTTAAAGATGCCAATGTTATATTCACAGTCTGCCATCATTAATTCGGCTAATGAAAGTGCCCAATATATGCCTGACCGCCAATAAACGGCTGATATTAAAAATCATTAAAGAAAAACACAATAGAAATACAATAGTTTTAAATGCAAAGTGAATTTAGGCATGAGAACATTTTAATGTACATTACGAAAAATGTATATTCATTTTAAGATTTGCAAAAAAAAAAATATTTTAATATTTAGCTTACAGTGAGTGTTAAATTATGGCAAAGGTAATCTAATAGTAAAAATAGAGGAAATGAGCAAGAATATATGGCTGTTTGATACCAGTAATTTAATAATATTAATAGTAATATTAGCAAATAACTGATGTACCCAACATATTGTGCATACCTAGTGTGATTTAATTTTTCAAGTTTCAACATATTTTTCAAAAGTATTCCAATTAAATTTACATTTTAATGAGTGCACTATTAGTCACGATGTAAGAAAACCATTCAAATGATATGAATCATTTTGCAATAATGGCCACCCTGCTGTAAAGTAAAAAGTGACATTGTTTGGTGAGTGAGAGAAAGAGAGATGGAGAAACAGCACTCTTGAGCTCTGAGAGGGGAACTAAAGACTCCCACCACCCCAGTGGCTTACATAAACCAATACAGTGACTGAAATCTTCATATTGTGAAAGTCTGCTCATTATGTGTGTGGTATTTTCCCCATGAATCTTTTATTCATTCCTTTTCATACAGTATGCACTCATGAGATTTGCTATTCAGCTGACATTCAAAACCGCTCCACACGCAGTATAAGCGCTTCTGTGTGCTTCCACAGCAAACAGCCACTCACAAGTTCTGTTTGGGAAGATTTCCAGTCTCATGCTGCAGCATCTCCAAGGAAGAATGAAGAAATCAGTGAAGTGATCTTCACTGAATCACTACATGCACTTCTATAAACCAGCTGTGCTGCGTGAGTCACTCAATCTGTAGCACGTTAGCATTTAGCTGTTGGAATGGGCTTTAGAAGCCACAGCAATCAAACATGCAGATCCAAACCACGTTTTAATCTTACCATGGCAACAACACAATGTGATACAGAATCTGTACATTTCCTTCAAGGGTGTTAAATATGCATGTAATCGATGTTACAATGTAGGCTACCAGTTGGGTTCTACAACAATACAGCGTATCTGTAGTTCAAACAGCTATATAGCAATAAAAATGTTTACCATGAATAACCTTGAATCGTAAGTCGCTTTGGATAAAAGTGTCTGCAAAATGCATAAATGGAAATGCTTGTATTACAAGAAAGTAAGTAAATGTGTGTTTTTTTGTCTTACACAAGCATTTTTCTCTGTCTAGTCATAATATGATATACAGTATAGGCAATTATTGATATTATCGAGTTATCGGGATATTATCTAGTCTGTTCTTCAAACAAATGTGTGTTTATTTCAAGTTTGGAGTCGGTACGATTTTTGTTGTTTAAAAGCAATGAATATTTTTTTTTCATCAAGGATGCATTAAATTGATAAAAGTGACAGTAAAGATGAGATAAAAAATTATTTCTATTTCAAATACATTTTGTTCTTTTGAACTTTCTATGCATCAAAGATGCCTAGGAAAAATGTATTATGATGACAATTATTTTTCCAGTAATATTCCTCTCACCTTGTCTCTTGTGACACTGAAGACTTGAGTAATGCCTGATGAAAATTCAGCTTTGCCATCACATGAAGAAGTTACAAAAAGAAAAAAAAATCATACCCATCCAAACCTTTCAATTGTAGTGTATGTACAGTATCTATGTAAGCAGACAAGTGGTTGTGTATGCAAATCCAAGAAAAATATATAAAATGATTTGAAACAAGCCAAAACAAAACGAACCATGTGACTCGTATATTCATTAGTAGCTAAATTCAGCCACACACTGTCACAAAACTTCAATGCTTTTTCTTTAATTGGTCTCATGAATGAATCTGTTCATAACAGCCTTGAAAAAAAGGGGAAAATACTTTCATAATATTTGCCTGGTGAGAAACTATGCAAAGACCACCATTATGAGGTAAATACGCCCATGAATTAATGAAAAGCTAATGAATTGCTTCTTGTATGTTATACATCTATACTACAATGTTTAGATGGGTTAGGGTGATACACTGAGGTGTAGGAATGAAAAGTGAATCATTAAAAACCTTAACAGCTTGGCTCATGAATATTAATTAGGAGAGGTAACATTAGCTTAGTCCTTGTTGAAGCAGGTAAGTGGGCTCTAGATATAGCAAAATACCACTCGCATGTTCGTTCAGTCCATTACTGAAGCAAACCGCAAACAGAGGCTTCAGCTTGATTGTTTTATGTGGTTAGTTAATTTTTTTTCTTTGGAAATGATAGCAAGTAGCCTAACTGAAAAGCACAAAACCTGCTTCAAAGTCAATGCAGTGTTGATAATGTACAGTATATATGCAAATCATGCGGATTGTCACTACAGATCATTATAGACATGGGATTAAACAGCATCTTACCTCTCTAAATGTTTTGTGACAGAAACTGAATTAAAGACAGGGAGAGAGAGAGAGAGTCGGTCCCCGGAGCAAGAGCTCCCAGTGGGAAGATTACGCAACACCGTCAGTAAGAGCTTTTCAACAGACCCACGTTTATTACCCCTACGCCGCAACCTGTACCTATCCGCTAAAGCACGAGTAATAGGCTCACCTGAGGGGTCTCGCTTTCCATTTCTCACACACATTTATGCGCAAAGTCATTGCTTTTTCTAAAAGATAAGACTCGATTTCCATCTCATTCCTCTCATACTTAACTGTAATTAAAGAAAGACTCAATCCTCTTTTCTGCAGAGTTCTCTATTTATATTCTCCAGTTCCCTCACACCTCCGTTTATCTTTTCTGTTCCTCAATCTTTCTAGCGCCTAACCGCCTGCTTTTACTTTGGCACACTGTAGGAGTCAGGAAATTGGTCTCGTTGTGAGAGAGAGAGAGAAAGAAAAAGAGAGAGGCCGTGTCTCAAATCCTATTGAGATGCCTAGCTAGACAGCATTTACACATCTAAGTATTAGACTTTGAACTAAAACTCTTTTGAGCTGCCTACCTCGACATCCTGTAGGGACTTTTGATTTGATTGTCACAACTCAAACCTTAGCGAGCTGCAACTCGAAAGATAACATTTGGACATCATGAGCACATTCGAGCATTCAATTTTAATGTCTGAATGTAAAATCTGGTTAGCTGCCTACATATACATCCTTTTTGCATCGTTTGAACTTTTGATTTGAATGTCCAGACTGAGTTGCCTAACTAGACAGCATTTTTTAAGCATCATCATAACCATATTTGAATGTTTGATTTGAACATTAAAACTGAAATCCTAGTGGGCTGCCTAAACAGACAACATTTTGGGGGACTACAGGAGCGTTTAAATGTTTGAATCAAGCATTTGAATGCAAAACCTGGTCTACATCATTTTTTAGATTTAAGGCGAGACACTAATACACTGGGAAAGTGTCATGGTGATATCTGCTAGTTAAAAAAATGAGTGTCTCGCCTTAAATCTAAAATGGTGCAGACAACTTACCAGGTTTTGCATTCAAATGCTTGATTCAAACATTTAAACGCTCCTGTAGTCCCTCCAAATGTTGTCACATGTCTTACATTAAGATGAGAAAAAAAATGATTACAAGTTTTCTGTAATTTAATGTTTAATTTATGCAAACTAGGCATTATCTAATTACATATGCACTAATTTGCATATATAAAAAAAAAACTAAATCTGAGTATTGGATAAAGCCAGGTTTAAAACAGCATCCGACAGCATTGTACAGGTGAGAGAGAGAGCTTTCTAACACGTGATGACAGGGTGCAGACAGCGATCGCGGAGCAGCGGGAGGATTTAGAACGCCAACTTTTGTTGAATTTATGAGAAATCTACAGACGCAAACAGACAAAGTGTAGTAAAATAAAGACCTAAATGTGTATTTCTGACTTTTTTTCACCACAAGTCTGAAAGAAGACATGTTATTGAAGACAAATATACCAAAATCTCAAAATTGACCAGTGAAAAAAAAACGATGTTTTTGCCTGCCGTGTCTCACCTTAAATTTCTGTCATCAATCCCTCACACTCATGTCCTTTCAAACCCGTAAGATATTCTGTCAATTTCGGAAGACAAAAATGAAGGTATTTTTAATGAAATCTGAGAGATTTCTGTCCCTCCATTGACAGTCTACGCAACTACGAATTGAGTGGTTTAGTCCTAATTTTCTGAAGAGATGCACGGTCGCTTTATATGATGAATCGATTTAATTTGGGTTTTTATTCACATAAACGTTGATATTGCACATTCAATCTCAAAACTAGGCTGTCAAAAACAGCATTTTTGTAAATCTGTACTTAAAACCTAGTGGCCCTCTAATCAACACAGCAGTTTTGGGTGTTTCAAGCATGTTTTAACATTATATTTAAGCATTCAAACTCAAAATCTACTGAGCTACATTCCAACACAGCAATTTTTGGGGCGCTGTATATATTTCATAACTAAAACATTAAACTCAACTCAAAACCTAGTGAATTGTCAATCAAGACAGCATTTTTTGACCATCCATGTGAAAATGTCAAAATTGAATATAAGACTCAAAATCCAGAGAAAATCCAACCTAGACAGATTTTTTTTTTAAATAAAATAAACTGAACTAAATAAAAAATGCTGTAGGCAGGGGGCTCACTAGGATTTGAGACGCAGCCAGAGAGTGAGTGAGAAGAGAGGGAGACATCAAGGGATGAGCAGCAGGATAACTGGAGAAACACCTACACAGCGAATGGTCGATCCAACGTTTTGAGGAGGCCATGGGATGGAAGTTTGGAAGCTCACATGAAGACACAGAGGTGGCTGAAGGACAGAACTAGGACTTCACACAGAGTGGGAGAGGAGAGTGGGAGGAGAAAGACAGAAAATACAATAAAAAAAGTGTGCAAAAGGCTTACTATGGGGGTGGCTGAGGGCAGGGAAAGAGAGGGGAGAGGATATATTTCTCCTGATTCGTAAAACGGTAGATGTTTAAAGATCAGTGTCAACGTGTGGGAGCATCTGTGCTTATTAGAGAGTGAAATAAGAGCGGGAGGAGGAGAACAAAAATAACAGCAGAGAAAAACAACAGGGACAAAAAAAAAATGAAAAACGAGAGGAAGAGTGTTATTGCACTTGAATCAGTCAGTCAGCATACGGTCCTCACATCTCATATAGTCAACAATAACATACAAACACATCTGAGGTTTATTTTTAATGTTTTTTTGTTTTTTTTAACTCTACCAATATCAACTTAGAAAAAACAGTGTCCCTGTAAATATTTTTTTTTTCTCAATACAATCCGTAATTCTGTATGCAATTTATGCATTAATGTTTCAAGATAATATAGCACACTCTTATTGAGCCGCTGAAATACTCCCACATAAATGAACCCTCCAATCAGTTTGGTAAAGTTTATGTAATGTGTTTTTTTTTTACAGTAAAAGCTCTTCTAGGTTCTGTAATATAGGCAGCGTTTCAGCAAATGTATCAAGGGGATGACATTCTTGTTTTCCAGCAGCGGCTATAGCCCCGCTCCGGCTGACTCCATCCTTCTTTCAAACAGAGAAATACATTCCTGAAATGTCCTTGATGTTATCAGCTAAGCTGCGCTGTTACAACGTTGAGGGTTTTATGTTGAACTCGCATCTATCACGGGTAACAAAAATGGACTGGCAAGACAGATAACAAACTTCTTCACATAACAACTCTCTTTTTATCCTAACAAAGCTGCCAGTTTGACAAAATGTTGTGCTGATCTTTATCAGAATTCATTTATATAGACACACTAACAGATGCACAAACAAGAAGTCTAGTTAGAAAAAGGAAAAGCCACTGAAACAAACACACTTCAAACACTCGCTCTTCAACTTGTCCATGAAACTCAAGTCCAGTTTGAGTACAGCTACAACCCCAAAACTATTATTAAAGAAATTGACAAAAATCTAAAAGACACTCATGATGAATCACTAAAAGCTGATTTTGACCTCTAAAATAAACTCCAATGTTATTCAATCCTAATTAGAACTTCTAAATTGGCCAAATATCTATTAATTAAACAATTTAAAGAAAGACAAATGCTCTCCAAATACAGATTAAATGACCATGATCTAGAAATGGAGGAAGACGTAGACAAACATGGACAGGGAGAGAGCAGAGCATATGTAGCAAATAGAGGATGAGAAACACTTTCTACTCATCTATACTACAATAAAGCCATACTAATTTGAGAATAATCTCAGTGAACATCCCTTGTTTTAGAATTTGCAATATTAATGCTTTAATCTCTTAAACTTTATTCTCACAACGTGTTAACTTAATTCTCAAAATCTTAAACTTTAACATGGCACTAAAACAGCATTGTACAAAAGAAAGATGTGTTGTCTTACTTTTTGGGGAGGTTTAAGTCAATTTAGACTGCAAGTTCACAATCATCATTTTGTCACATTAAGCAGTGGCACAGGATACAATTGCAAGCGATCGCCAGAATCCAAATATCAGATTGGGATATTATGCGAAGAAAGCATTGGTCTTTTGCCCGTTTGATATAACCGCTGTCTGATTAACAAGGCCTTTGTGATTTGCTGCAAAATTGGACGAATCAGCTGACATTAGAAGTGAATCAGATTTTGTTGCATATGTTCTTCACAAAGACTTTAATATCAACAAGCATATTCTGGGGATGTAATAAAATATAATCCTGAAACAATGACACTTATTTTATTTAAATACAGTACAGCACTATTTTGGCACATTTAGCACATAACTCCATTGTGGGTGGTGAGTAAAGATTAAATTTTTAATGGTAAAAAAAAACGGTTCAAAAAAGTGGCAAAAATATAATAAATTCACCCCGTTGTTAAGCCGTCAAGCAATTTTTTTTTAATTAAAAATATTTAATGAAAAAAATAGAAGAAAAATCATTGACAAACTTAGTAGTTTTAGTAAAACAGTTCAAACGAATTTCAGCATGTGTGTAGCAGCAATCATTATTTTACAACCATATTTGGAGGTAATAATTTGATACTAAAGACGCATGGCTCTGAACATGAGGCTTCTGGCTGTGGCAGGAATTGTACAGCACTGAACTGGCATTGCTTTGTCCCCCGGTAACCAGGACACACTCCTGCTGCCTGGCAACCCAACGGCTGTGTGTGTGTGTGTGTGTGTGGGTGTAGTATGAGGAGTGCCAAGAGATGAATTCCAGTGTTCAGAGACCGAGATGAAGGATTATTACATTCTGACTGCCAGCACCTGCAACACCTTTTTCGTTTTGCAGTGTTTTTGGGAGTTCCACTTAAGCTCTCTAGTAATAACTAGTGGCACTACATCACTGGTTCAACACTGGGTGAATCTGTTCGGTTGCGCACATATAATGAGCAATAAACACTTGTAACAACTCAGAACACAAACATTACACAATATAATGTAAATTGAAAATTACTCATATAACCAAACAAACAAAGTCTCCTCAGGGCAAGATGCACAAACTTCTACAACTTGAATACTAGCAATTCTCATTCCTGAGGTAGTTTGAAGTAGAAAAAATGCTGTATGTTGCTATCCTACCATGTCTGTTTATCTGCAGTGAATATAGAAATGCTATACAAAATACATTATACGAATACTAAAAAGATGTCCGTAAAATCGTCATTTTAAAAAGACATTAATGTTATCAGTGAGCATATTCTGAAATTGGTTTAAAATGTGATGGGTGTTCAGTATTAATAAAAAGGTTGACAACCACTAGTGTAGAGGCTAAAGTTTATGCCTGGTAATTGGAAGGCTGCTGCTTTGCTCCTTGTAAGAGGAGCCATGAGCTTTCACCATTAAGCCCTTAACTCCAGGATGCTCCAGTTGTCCCTGTTATACGTGCACTATAAAAGCATCTGCTAAATCACTACTTCAAAATCTTAAGAAGGTCTGAGTAGCACCTGAAGAAATGACTTCTGATATTAAAGATTAGATGACTTCTTTGATTTTAGCTACACTTATCAGATACAAAGGAAATTAGATGTGGAATAAAAATATAGGCTAACATGACTCATCAAATGAATATTTCACCTGAAAAAATATTACCTTCATGTCATTTCAAACCTGTATGACTCTTTCTTTCTAAAGATTTTCCATGCAATTACAGTTAATCGGTACTGAAACTTTTGTGCTTTAACAAGGACACAAAAACACCATTAAATATTATAAAAGTAATCAATATGACTTTGGTGTTCCAAGTCTTCTGAAGCCATATTATACAGTTTTTGATCAACAGACTAAAATGTAAGTCTTTATTCGCTGATAATCACTGATGGAAACTCCAACTAGCCAATACCAAATCACTGAGTCAGTGAGTCGAACTCGAGATCAGATACAGTCAGATTCCTGAACAAATCCTTCAGGGGTGTGTTTCCCATACAGCGATTCGTTGTTTAACTACCATTAGTACGATGCATCGTTGAAGAAATCAACTTGTCACGACGGTTTCCGAAACCATATTGTCGGACATTTGTCGTTCAACCACGTTGGTTAATGATGTCACACAGGTGGTCGAGTGATAACTTCTTTTAATTAATCCGTTTGAGTTGGAATTAATGCTAGATGTTTTGCTATAAATTAGGGCTGCACAATTAATCGAATGTCTAATCATGATTACGATTATGGATGCTACGATTACGTAATTGTTCAAAGCCGCGATTTAAAAAAAAGTCCACTTCCATTATTCTGCGTGCTTAATAAGAGGTGTGTTTAGAGTTAAGTTAAGAGTGAGAGGCGAATCACTAAAGTGTACGGTGATTGGTCGAACACACACGAAACACCAGCACCCGCTATTTTTATAAAGCCGTGTAAACAGCCTATATATTTACTCCACAAACTAACTCTACGAACATGAAAAACAGTGATAGATGGACCTCTCAACCTTTACGCCGCCTTCACACTGGCAGTTGAAATCAGCTCCGATTACGGCTTCGAAACGACTGGAAGTCATTAATTTCCTATGAAGATTCGCAGACCGTATACGAATGGGTCCGAACCGGGTCCGAACGAGTGCGGTGCGAAAAAAATCGTGTCAAGCCGCCTTTCCACTGCACACGACATTCACATACAATTGTCGCATTTCGCCCCCTGTGTCAGTCGCACGGAACTTTGAAATTGGTCGTGAAGCAACCATTACCCTCGGATAATGGTAAAATGAATGATTTTAATGAATGTAATGCATGCATGAATATATCCACACAAAACAAATGACCCTCAATACATCTACAATAAAAACAGTCGATTTTCCAGAGCTAATCAATATAAATATTGATTTAATAATTATAACATATTTTTTTGGGTTTTTTTGTCGGCCGGTCGCATACGGTCTAGCCGCAGAAGTTCAGATATTTCAACGGATCCAAAGCTCAAATCGGATCCGAATTTTCCGTATACGCATATGATCAGAACTCCCCGCAGTATACCGTACTACTCTCCATTGGAAATTAATGACTTCCGGTCCAACGGCTGTCGTTTGTCGTGTGCAGTGGAAAGGCGGCTTCAGTTGGTCATCCGGATGCGTTCAAAAAATTGAACTCTAGCGAAAGGCTACGGACGGTTCCTATCCGACAATTCCAGCGGAAGTTAGCGTTGCTATGGCACTGATAAACAAACCTGAATTCTTAACTTTTAATAAAATAAATAATGATTTTATAATGATAAGTTGTCATGTCATTTTTTTATTTTCATGGGTTTTCTAACGTTATCAGGCAGTTAATACAATTAAAATGTATAATTTAATATTGTGGCCGTTTTCCCTCACCCCGCTCATTCATACAGCCAGACAATTCCATGATGGCAAATCGTCGGCTGGTCAATGCTCTTGCTGTTGCTCTCCTATACTGGAGACGCAAGCAGAAAAAGAAGAGATGTAATCTCTCCACCATTTTTGTTCTACTCGCTTCCGATGCTTTTCAACGGTGTAGTACGACGTCTGCTGGGGGCGTATTGCATATTACGGAGCTGATTTCAACTGCCAGTGTGAAGGCGGCGTTACACGGAGGAGAAAATCGAACGCAACTTTGAGGGGACCAAGCGAAACATGACTATGTATTTCTGCTCAGCTAGCGACATTAGGTATCAACCACACGTTAATAGTAATACGTTTTCATATGCTGTCTACTTTGTATAACAGTTCTATCTAATAACGTATTTGGCAGGACTGTTCGACAGATCGTAAACGAATGAAGACAGAGAATGGGAGCGCTGTGTGCTCAGGCTCTGCCGTTCTCAGTGCAGTCAAAATAAAATTCTGCAGCGCCGTCAAAATAACTCAAAACAACAAGCGTGGCTTATTCGTCACTTCAGAGTTCCTGCTGGCGGTGTAATTTGCAACCAGGAAAACGTCCATAGGTGAACATTATTTAGGCTAGTTCCTATAAGTTCCTCGATATACCCAGAGCAAAAGCCCCTATTATTATACCATGCATATTTTTGCAAAAATATGGCATGCAGTTGCTTCAAACCATGCATAAAACTATTCAAAACATCATTCAATGTGAATTGTGATGATCGTAATTAATAATCACAATTGCAATTTTTGTCCTATAAATTAGGGACATGGCATCTGAGGGCTAATTCTCATCCTTCACAGTTATTTTGCTTTATTTCCATGCAGATTCAATCATAGGCTCGTTCTTACGTACTAGAGCACGTACGCACATGCACACTCTTCAAAAACGCTGCTTTAAATCTCTCGACAAACTAAAAGACGTAGATGACATTTATATGTATTAGAAATGAAATATACATATTTTCCTGAATGCCAGCTTGCTTATTTTGCTCAAGGTAATGATTTATTAAGTCCCCATGCCATAGAAACAAGAAACTATGCTTCTAACCACACAACTTTTCGATACTGTCAGCGAATGTTCGTTGGAACTATGGTTTCGGGAAACACTTACTCGACGGAACTTGCAACCATAGTTGGCTAACAATACTTTTGGGACACACACCCCTGATAATTTTTTTTAACCATATTAACTGATTTAACTGCACTATCTGATCCAGAAGAACGATTCGTTCACAAATCAGGCATCATATGGAATACTTTGAAGGTTCTTTATAATAGTTTTGCACTTTTGTGTCCTTCAGTGTTATTGAATGGAAAACAGTGATCAACTCATTCCTTCGGAATTTAAAATTTTGTTCCACAGAGAAAAGTAATGCAGTTTTGGAACAACTTGATGGTGAATAAATACTGACAAAACGAAAATTTTGGGGTCCTATTAACACAGAGCCTAAGGATGAAAATACAGTATACTTTCACAAACAATCTAAGGTTAAACTAATTCACAAGAAGGAATAAATTAGCTGGCAACATCAAATGTCCCGTTTGACGCAAATAGCAGTGGGTAATCAAGCCACCTCAGAAACAAATGCTGTGTCACTTATATAAAAAAAACAAAAACAAATCCCACACATTTTCCCCAACAAGTCTTTTCCCCAACTCTACTGTTCTCCACATTACAGTCTCTCTCTCTTTCTCTTCTTCCTCCCACCCATGTTTCTTTCACTGTTGTGTTTCGCCCACTGAGTTGCTCTGAGCTCATACGGTTCCCTCGGCAACAGATCTCCTCCACTCAAGAGCCATGTTTATTAAGGAGACCCGCGAGAGTGCTAGTTATGGCTTATCACACATTAAATATTCAATAGCTCCTGAGGCAGGAGCACGTCATCAATCCAAACACACGGAGAATCCACTCAGTCGCTTATGAGCTATCATTACCCCGATGTAAAAGACGGACGAGTTTTCATATGAGGCTGATGAATCAACTTCAAGAAATCAAAAAAGAGTGCTGCTTTTAATATTCAATAGCTTTGAAAGAGGGGTTTCCCCAAATCACAGCAGAACTGCTATACGGCAGTGTTAAGTGTGTATTTAAATGTTGTTTATTTAAATTTAAATGAAGAGGGAATGCAACATTTTTCCCAAAGTGCTTCTCCAACCCCTACTGGACACATGTGTAATTAAATCTAACATTCAATCCCATCCGATTAGACCAGCAGCAAGACAGTTACTACAACATGAGAGATCATATTCTGTCACCATCTGCATGACACAGAGCCCACATACTGTAATTAGCAGGTTCCAGATACTATAATTGACGTAGCGTGAGGTTGTCTGTACACTAGATTTACACTTTTTCCTAGAGTGATTGTAAATAGTCAGGAAATATGGCCAATTGAATTACTTCCAACATACATGATATAGTGGCTAAAGCTCAGAGTTGGTAACTGAAAAGTTGCTGTTTTGAAGCTAATAATTTGTGAGCCATAATCACTCCATTGCTCTTGAATAAAGCATTTAACCCCAGTTTGCCCAGGGGAGGACAAGATTAGTTAAAGCCATGATTAAAAGAAAATGGTGCTAGATCTTTTCTTGCATATTAATGGTAGAAACCTTTTTAAGTCTGGAACTTGGATCTATTCATGGGTTAGTCTCAGCCTCAGATGTCACACCCACGGACCGTTGGCTGAGCGTCTGATGCATATGGCACACAAAATGGGAAACACTTCGGGGGTTTCGAAGTCATCATCTGATCAGGAGAAGCGTGTGTCACGCTCTCAAATGCAGGGTCGTAACCACCAAACACACTGAGGGGAACAAGTCCCCCCCAAACACTTAGAAATGGCCAAATTGTCCATTACGCAGTGCTGTTTGTTGTTAGAACAAAAAGGCTTAAAAGTTAGGCTGGTCTGCCTCATCAGCGCTGGTCAATGTCAAAATGATTGAGATGGCCAATCAAATCAAAGTAGACGGGATGTACTGTTCACAGAAGAAGAGCGCAAATTCCAGTGTGAACTGCGAAGTGTCAGTTTTACCATTGAAAAAGAGAGAGGTAAGATGGTAGTAGCAAAACATTTAATATTTGGAAAACTGTTTTAAGATAGAAATGATAAACGACCAACGGTAATATCCAGTACTGCAAACTACGCAACGTTTTTCTCAAATACGGCCGTTTTGAATTGAAAATATGGTATTATTTTTCATGATTCATGTAATTCCTAACTGAATGTGAAATGTATTTCGTTTTTCAACACATAAGGCATAAAAGTGAGTGCGTCCATATTTTAAAAAGTTATTTGCAAATAGTTTAAAATGATTACTTCCCTACAAGAATTAGACCTAATATTTTCAAGCCTCTAAACATGATGCTAAGTGGACTAAATGATTGGCGAAGTTCGGCATACCTAACAGTCATTTCCCCAGAAGTTATGACATTTTACTTATAATGAAGAACTTATTCGTTGTTTAGTCATAATCTATGTCTATTTAAATTTCTGCCTGTGTTCTGGTCATTGTCCGGTAGGCTATATCATCTTTGTTAAGTGTGTGTGTGTTGCTTCCCGTTCGCCCTTCTGTTGGATTATTGTTAATAAACTTTGTGTTGGATTATATTTATCTACCTCGCCTGTTTGCCAGCAACCACCCGTGTGATAACACAAATAAAAGATGGTTCTTTTAAGAACTGTTGGTAACACTTTATTTTAAGGTAACGTATTTACACCTTACTAGATTTACTTACTAATAACAGTAAATGGCATTACAAGTAACTAACCGTAAATCAAACCCTAACTGTAACTCTATAGTAAGTACAATTAATATTACTCACTACTTATTTGAGTAAGTACAATGTAACTACGTCACCAAAGTGTAACCACTGAAAGGCTCTTCTTCTATGGCATTGCTGCAAAAAAAAAAAAGAGTATGCATGGATGAAAAGTTCACAATAAGATCAATAACATGCATCTAGAAAATAGATATAGGATGGATTTTTATTTCATGCCAAATTTAATACTTGCTACACCTGTAAACTCAAATGAAATGAGAGCTACTGAAGGAAACTAGCAGCTGGAAAATGAAAACATTTGATTGCTTGAGTTCTGTACATGCAGAATGGAACAATCAATCAAACGGCAAATTACAAAAAAACAGCTTACAGATTACAGAATGAGAAGACTATGTCCGTATCATGCATTACTGCAATGCAGACCCAGAGTCTAGAGCGTCTGACAGCAGTTGCTAGAGTCAAGGACTCTTATGACATTTTTCAGTGTTAAAGCATGTCACATTTATTAGGTGAGAGGTTGACATTGCATGCATGAAAATTATAGAGCTTTCGGCTCTATATAGGCTTTTTTCTCTCTCTATGTGACTGTATCTGTTTCTTCTGTTTTCCTGAAGCTGCGGGAAAAACAGCCTCCTCGGCATGGAACTATTTCTAATTTATCATAGTTTGTACTGCTGTTTACAAGAAAATCCCCATATGTAAAAAAAAAAAAAAAAAAAAAAAAACCTCATTTACTCACCCTTATTTCATTCTAAATAGAAATGATTTTCCTTTCTGTGTCACACGGGGTTAATTGCTGCAATAAAATTGGAACTTTTTTTTATCAGTTATGGTTTTTATCTTGTAAAGGGCCGTACTTAGAAATAACTAAAGCTATGTTCAGTAAACATGGTTGGAACCAACAAATAACTATTCAAATCCATCTCAATAAATGAACATGCATGGGACTAGTTCAAGATGTGATGTAACATTAACCAGAAAGATTAGCTCTGGGAATTAGATGCTTTGCACATAAGTGTGTATTTTAGGGAAGATAATGTGTGCAGTTATGGGAATTATTGCTTACTGCTAGAAGGCATATTTCATCATAACTTTTAGCTGCTAACACCCACCTGTTATATGGATATAACACTGGGATATGGATTAGCTTTTAGAGAGGCAAATAGCTTAGTCATTAGTCCATTCCATTAACAGCTTTGTTTAGTGTTTTTGAAACTTTCAACAAGGTCCTACATAGCAGCCATAACCAGAAACTAGAGTTATTACTGTCATCAACAAATACTTACATGAGGGAGAGATCTGCATATTAAAGTCACAATAAAATGCTATCACAACCCATTTTACTTCTGTAATGGGATATATTCCATGTGCACTGATGAATTGTGCACAAGAAGACCATGTGCATTAAAAAAAAGTATACAAGGTCAAACTTTTTTAACAGATACCCCATGACCCCATTCCCTTTTAAATAGGTCCACAAATTCCCTAGAGAGTTACTATTCAAGAAAATAAATAAATAAATAAATACATCAAATACAGAAACATTGACAATGGGGGCATGTATTAATGTTCTTTAACAATATTTACCCTGAAATTGCAATTTCAGTTTGTTTATTTTCACTGTGTTCACAAAAATATCCCAACTGTATCCAACAATATGAAGCAAATTAAATATATGTAATGATAAGTGTAGAGTATGTAGGTCAACAGATAGGATCAGAGAATGCCATATTTAATTTGATTTTAGATTTTCGCAGTGCTTGCAAGATGATATTTTTATTTATATTACTAAATAGGGTAATAAAACTCCATTGTCATGACAACTAAGATTTATAAGGACCATTTACCTCCTTAAAACTAAATAATGATGACAAAATAAAATGATAAATATGAACCAATTTCCCTGTCTGGTGAACAATACAACATGAAAACGGCTCAAAACATGGCAAATACATCAAAAGAAAAAGAGCAAATATGACAAACAGCTAGAAACTATTAAAGTATGTCAAATGTTTGCAAACGGCAATCAAGAAATTAACAGACTTTAACTCTTGCATACACCATAAAAGCCGAAAATGTGTCATTCGTTTTCAAAAATGACAATAATGCGCTTACCTTTGTGTTGTGCTTTAACTTCAAAACAGAACTACAGTATGCCTTTCTTAAAGTACACATTATAGAACATACCGGAGAACTTTGCACAGTCAGAACTGATTAATCGATTATTCAAACCTCTTTCAGCAAGTGTCAGGGGCGAGTATATCAGAGAGCAGACTGGACGGTTTAAAAGTTGCAGATGCCCTGGTCAGGTCATTGTGCACATGACTATGGACAGGACATGAGTAGTCCCTTATTCGATTTCAATCAAGTCATTCAACCGTGCTCTCAGAGTTACAGTTATATTTACAAAGAGCCTTCAAGTCATCTCCCACCACAGGTGTAATCCTGTTTTGAGAGGGCCATTCTCCCACTTTTTAGCTACAACTTATATTTTTGCTACTTTGGCATAGCGATTGGCATAGCTTGTGGCACAGCTGGCAGAAAATAAGACAGTAGAAAAGTAAAGCCAAGACAACAGTTATATTTTAGACGGTTCAGGGGCGGCATTTAAAACCAAAGCATAAAACCAAGCTCATCTAAAACTTTAATATTGCCTGCAAACACAAACTTCAATTTCCTTCATAAAATTAAGTTTGAATGAACTTCTTTCAACAAGCTGTACAAGAAACTGAGGCACTTCAGCTTACAGTACTGACATGATTGTCAACAACCAATATTTTCAAAAGGGTTAAATAATCATATTGTTCTTTTTTGCCTAAAATGGGCTTTATTAAAGCTGCAGTAGGGAGTTTTGAGAAAACGTTGACTTAGCCTGAAAATTTGAACAAGCACAACTTACAGGTCCCACCCCCTTGCTCTCTGCTGCGCTACAGCCCTCCCTCCACAGCTCGTCCTCCACAGCGGAGCCTTGCGTGAACGCGCAGGCTAGTAAGCAGCAGGGCCACCGATGATGGCGGATAAACAGTTACGGCACATTCACTAGTAGGGACGAAACATCAACAATATGCTTTACATTGACTAAGGCCTGCCCATACTTTGACTACAAACTTGGTCCTCAAATCATTACGTATTTTGCAATACATGTAATGTAACTTTATAACGTTGCACCCTTTCTATAAGTTATAAATAGCTAGTAAGATAACGGTAACTAACGTAACAGTATGTAAGTAATTATTCTAGCGATATGTAGGCCTAATGCTAGATAAGGTTTGCTAGTACATTATTTCAGCAACATGACAAGCCAGTGAATTAGCAGGTTTCAATTGTTCCTTAGCAGAGTGCGTGACATTTTATCTACATGTTACGCGGCTAGAGTTTTGACACCGAGTCAATGGGTTCTGTCTAATTCTTTCTTTTTCGCTTGTTTATCATCATCGGCCTTTTACCTTTCACCCGTCTTTGTTTTATGAGCAGGTGCCACTCGAGAAATTGGCAGTTTAGGTTGTTTCTCCGCCATTACCACAGTTGCGGCACACCGGCAATATTGAGTTTGGTTTGAACGACGGCTCGCGCTGTGCAAGAGAGGGGTGTGATCAGCGCGTACACGAGCGTGATTGACACTGCTAAGACATTCCTCCTGGCTCTGATTGGTTGTTTCTGCCCGGGAGCGGTGTATTTCTGCAAATGGCAATAGGACCACTGGGAGGAGCCAGATGAGCTTGATTTTTTCACAGATTATCTGTCTCATATTCTACTGTCAGGACATAATGACAGTTTTAACAAATATGTGAATTTTTTTTTACAAAAGTTACCTACAGCAGCTTTAAGTGCTTCTGAAAGCTTAATTTCTATTTCAAGTGTCTATAAAAAGAATATAAAAATCAAAAAGATTTATAGTCCTAAGAGACTCAAAATGCTTGCTTTTGCTAACAATCTGGTGGACCATTTCAAAGCTGAGTAATTATATATTTTTTTTTTGGTATACAGGAACATCTGGCTTTGGAGTGCACCTTATTTTGCAAGTCATTCTGTAAAGCAAGGTTGTCATCGCTGGTTACACAAGAACCGTTTGAAAGATGTGAATGAGTAATCCATCTCCAAGCGGAGGTGAAGAGGATGCTCTCGCACGCACATCCACAAACACACACATACACATTCACTCACTCTGAGAAGCGTCTGTGGGTAGGAGGCAGGGGGCGGAAGGGTGGCTCGAACCCTATGAACAGCCTGCGGGAATCTTCAGTTTCCACAGCAACCATATTATTCATACAACGATCTGCTTTTCATGTGTGAAAAAATGCTTTTATGGAATTAGAATAGACAAAATTAATAACTGCTTTGCTAAACCGTGCGTATGGGAACACACACACAAACGCTTGTGAACACACAAACTCTGGCTTGACTTTGTAAACTCTGATGTTCTGAAAAGATCAATGCTTAAACAGGAAATGGAATTGATTTTTATACTTTCTAACCAAGATACATGCAATTAGAACACAAAAAATACTGACCAAGTTATGTAGTATTGACTTTATATGAAGTGCTTTACATATAGCCTATACATACTGTATATCACGGTTCCAGTTGCAAGAATGGTTTCTCCTCGACTGCGAATCACTGAATCACACATCATAAATGCATATAATTATTAACAGCAGGTTTTTCTCCAGATGGAGAATTGGAACATCAATAACAGCATAAAGCCTTGTGGAAAGATGTGTTTCACAATGCATTTACAGTACACCGGAATCGAGAAATCATCAGTTCAATGTATCTGATGCTTGTAGATTCTCTTGCACAGCGGACAGAAAACATGCACACTAAATGACATTACAGTATAGAGCTTTTAGAGTCATCTACTTCTGTTTGTCCAATAAGTAGGATAATACAACAACTGGACTGTTACCACTCAGGTGAAAAGAGACAACTGATGACAACTGATGATAATCTAGTAATGTAGTTTTTTTTTTTTTTTACATAAGTTTTTTTTTAAGGTACTATTATTTAAGGTACTATTTATTTATTATAGTTAAAATGTACTGACAAGCATTTATGGTAAACTAAAATAAATACTAAAACAATTTATGGTAAACTAAACTAAAATATATTTATATTGAAGCATCTATGTCATGTATTTAAAGGGTTAGTTCTCCCAAAAAATGAAATTTCTGTCATTAATTAATCACCCTCATGTCGTTCCAAACTCGTAAGATCTTCGTTTATCTTCGGAACACAAATTAAGATATTTTTGATGAAATCCGGTGGCTCAGGAGGGGCTCCATCGAAAGCTATTTAATTTACACTTTGAAGGCCCAAAAAGGTAGGAAATACATCGTTAAAATAGTCCATGTGACTACAGTGGTTCAACCTTAATTTTATGAAGCGACAAGAATACTTTTTGTGCGCCAAAAACCCAAAATATCGACTTTATTCAGTCATTTCTTCTCTTCTGTATCAGTCTCCGATGCGCGTTCACAAGAGCACCACGACGCATGCGCGTGATGATGGCACAGGAGCTGATGTTCTGACATATGACCTACAAGCAGAGGAAACGCACATGAGGTCACCCGTAATTAAAGGTGTTAAATAAATCGCTTTCAATGGAGCCCCTCCTGAGCCACCGGATTTCATCAAATATATCTTAATTTGTGTTCCGAAGATGAACGAAGGTCTTACGGGTTTGGAACGACATGAGGGTGAGTAATTAATGACAGAATTTTCATTTTTGGGTGAACTATCCCTTTTAATATATTTGGGTAACAATTTATTTTGATGGTCCACTTTAGACAATCTACAAACTATAAGTAACTTTGCAACTAAGGGCCAGATTTACTTGCGGATTTTTACAGATTTATTTGCGCCAGCACAAACCCTCTTTTGCCTTTAAAAAATGTCTCGAGGTTACGACTCTAACCCTTGTTCCCTGAGAAGGGAATGAGACACTGTGTTAATACGACACTATGGGGAACGCCCCTTAGCGCAACGCGTCTGAAGTATGAATGAAACTAATCCAATCCTATTGGCATTAGGTGATGACGTAACGTGTGACGGCATACGTGGAAGGTACAAAGGGATGCCGGCACACAACAGCGTTAGCTTCATGATGAAGCAAGTCGCTCCCAGGCAGGGGAAGGCGTGGCGGAGGGACGCAGTGTCTCGTTCCCTTCTCAGGGAACAAGGGTTACAGCCGTAACCCGAGACGTTCCCTTTCGAGGGAACTCGAACTGCTTCGATACGACACTATGGGGAACGAGTACCCACAATGCCACGAGCCCTGCCTGTCCCAGTGTGAAGCTGTCTCAGGCACAACTAGGATGAGAGCACTCATGCACCAGGTGTAGAGGGGAGGTCCAGACTATAAAATCTCATGAATGTGTGTGGAGTGGCCCAGCCAGCCGCATCACATATGTCATGAATAGGTGCCTCTGAAAGGAGGGCTCTAGAGCAGTGTTTCCCAACCCTGTTCCTGGAGGCACACCAACACTACACATTTTCCAACTCTTCCTAATCGATCACACCTGAATCAACTCATCAACTCGTTAGTATAGACTCCAAGACCAGAAATATATGGGTCATAAAAGGGAGACATCCAAAATGTGCACTGTTGGTGTGCCTCAAGGAGCAGGGTTGGGAAACACTTCTCTAGAGGACACCATGCCTCTGGTAGAGTGAGCCCTCACGGCCAAAGGTGAAGGAAAACTGCGCACCTGACAGTGACTGATAGAGCAACTGAACAATACAGTTGCTGATGGTCTGTTTAGAGCATCCATCGTATGCATCCACGATCCATTTAGCTGCATCATAGTCGAGTCCCACACCACCCCCAGGAACGTAGTCCGCTGGGCGGGTGTCAACACGTTCTTTTTCGTGTTGAGTCTCAACCCCAAGCTCTGAATATGGCCAAGGAAGACATCTCGATGCCGAACCGCCAGTTCTGAGCCAAAATGAGCCAGTCGTCGATGTTATTTAGCACACGGATGCCCTGGAGCCTCAGCGGGGCCAGGGCTGCATCCATACACTTGTTGCCCAAATGGAAGAACCCGATATTGGTACGTTTCGCCCCCGAAAGCGAACCACGGGAATTTCCTGTGAGATGGAAGGATGGAGACATGGAAGTATGCATCCTTCAGATCTATCGTGACAAACCAATCCTCGGATTGGATTTGACTCACGATGATAGGAATAGTGAGCATTGAACCTTCTCAGAGACCGATTCAAGTGCCTTAGATCTAAAATTGGACGCAACCCTCCATCCTTCTTTGGAACAATGAAGTACCGGCCGGAGAACCCGGACTCCCTGACTGGTGGAGGAACATGTTTTATGGCCTCCTTTGCCAGCAGCGAGTGAACTTCCTGTTCTAACCCCCGACCCTGCTCTGGGTCTACTGCAGTCCAGACCACCCCGTTGAACTTTGGTGGGCGAACCCGGATCTGCAGCCTGTACCCTATTTCTACAGCGCGCAGGACCCATGGAGATAAATTGGGGAGGCGTTGCCATGCCTCGACAAAATTCATCAAGGCAACCCTCGGGGCTGGTGTCGAGTGTTTTGTGAGAGCCCAGCACGATACCCTGAAGCGGAGGACCAGCAGGGAATAATCGAAAACGACTATCGGTGTGCGGACGTGAACGCTGCCTGGCCGCAAGCATGTGGGGCGGACAGAGCAGCGTGCGTTCGCTGGAAGCTGATGTGTCCCGAAGCGTCACTGGCGGAGGGATACTGACACCAGCTTTCTGGGGCCCCAGCGATCTCGTTGGGCAAACAGAGATGAGGATATATTTCCAACACGAATGTTTAATGGTAATAATATAAATGATAGCAGAACAGGCAGCAACACACACTAAACACAACGTAGATCAGACAAAGGCCCAGTCCCAATTCGCCTACTTATACCACGACCTAAAAGTATGTACTCTTTTTATGAAGAAAAAGTACATACTTTTGAGTGTGTAGCAAAAGAGTAGGCAAGCTTTGGGACACACTACTTCGTCATCTTTAACGGACAGATCTGTTACGTGCATACTGTCACCGTAAACTGCCCTGTCAATCATCTTGTCACAGTTAAAATCCTCCATTCAATCTAATTTGATTTCCTACCGTTTCGGAGAGCACGTTTCTCTGCCAGTCGTGGGTCTTTCATGCGGAGACTCTCCTCATGTGTTTGCAATTTGAATATAATAATGCATTTAAAAGGTAATGGCTAAAAGTATCTTTACAAAAGTTCACAATGCTGCTGCAGATGCAATATAATGTACAACGTTGAATAAATACATTTTCGTCAGGTTAAATACTGATAATTAATCACTCAAACCCCTTTATCTAAACCTCTCTACATAACCGCAAGACTCGCGCATCCTCCATGTCTGTAGTTTTTTTAACACTTTTCACTCGTGTTTGTAGTTCTAACCGAATCCTCGTCCAACGCGCGATGGGTTGTGGACAATATTAGCCATTAGAGTGTGCATCGATCTGGACTTCGGATTCTGACCGGAAATAGTAGACCATCCGGGTATCTTTGGAACACTCATTTCAACATACTACGATTTGGGACATACTAATTATATTTTCGAATACTATTTAGGACGGATAGTATGCGATTTGGGACGCAGCGACTGACTGACTGAATAGACGGAACTTAAATGCAAACACAGATGACGATGATTAACTGAACACAGGTGATACAGATGAACTTATAAGGACAATGAAGATGACATGTGACGTGATGACAGGCAGAAAAGTCCAATGAAAACAAACTAAACAAAACACAACTGTGACAGGATCCACACTTCGAAAATCCACAGGAAGTAGTAGGCCATCCAGGGATTTCTGGCATACTCTTTTCAACATACTATGCTTTGGGAAACACTTATTTTAATCTCACATACTGTTTACTGTTAAAATTTAAATACACGCAATTTACGGTATAGTGGGTGGGGACAGGCGCGGATTACCTGATGAACTGCAGGTTTGGTATATAACACGCACACTGCGGTTTCACATCAAGCGCTTTCTGCGTCTTGGCCATGGCGCTATTAATGCTGCGTTCGCAAATGTACGTACATCTGGCCATCAGAGTATTAGTAGATTGTCTGCTTCATATCTGGTAACACTATATTTTTATATTTCTGCCAACAGACATTCTACTGGATATAAGCAACTTTGCAACTACATGTTAACTTATTCTACTAACCTTATCCCTAACCGTCTACTAATACTCTAATGAGAGTTAGTTGACATGTAATTGCAAAGTTACTTATAGTTAGTAGAATGTCTAAAGTGGACCAGTTAAGTAAAGGATAACCTTGTAATTAATTACACATTTAAAATTATGAAGTTGCAATTTAGTAGCATACAAATTTATAATCAAGTACTTTACATGTGCTTTAGTATTTTAATCAGTCAGGCCATCAAAATAAGTGTACTTCTATAAAGAATGATAAAAAATCATTAAAAGAGAATTATGCAAAATGTAATTTTTAAATTATTACAAAGTGTATAGGCCTACTTTAAAAGTGTACTTGAGTGTGTTAATAAAATGAAAGTGAACATTTTATTTTATTTCATGAATATTATATTATCTGTAATTAGTTGTTTTTTTTTACATACTTTTAAAATTTGAAGTACACTACACATGCACAATCAATAGCACACTGTTTTGTTTTCACAAGAGTTTAACAGGATTCGTTTAGTAAAAAGCTATAGATTTTTCTATTTAATGAATTAATTATTCTGTCCTGGACAAGTATGCAGTGTCTAAGTGAGTATTTTGACTATTTATCTTAATGAATTCTTACTTTTACAGAATATCATGGCTTATTGCTTATTTAACATCACAGCAATATAACATACTGACTCCTGAAACTGTTTAAGTTATTTTGGGACCGTTGATTGTTCTAACCTCTGGTGGGAAGGACATTTTAGAGACCTCTTGTACATTTAAATTAACACCCCTGCTGTATATAAAAAAGCAGCAAACCGAACACACAGAACGGATCACACACACCCACACAGATAAATGCATACCTGCAGAAACTTGGTTTTAGTTGGACATCTCTGGCAAGAAATGCCACTTTGGGCTATTTGTGTAATGTGCAGAAGCCTGTGTGTGCAAGTGCATGTGAGGGAAAGGCAGTTTGCAAAAAATAGAGAAATAAATAAATAAATAAATGCAGGGCTTATATAATATGCAAGGTGAGAGTGCACTCAAATAACCAGGAGGGACGGTACCATGTTTAATAGTCATCGCCCCTCTCTCTTTCTCTCTTGTTTTAACAGCCACTCAGCCGTAAGTCAGTACGGGACAAACTATTGTGTGACAGTCCAGTTCACCCTCACTCTCTCCATTGGTTCAGTCCTTGGTAAATGCTCTTGTTTGCTTGCCATGAGGTAAAAGGAGCCACACAGGCCTGGCACGATCGCATCGCTCGGAGCACGGGATTACATCATCACAGCCAACAAAAACCTGAACCCACAGCAGGGTCGCTCTTCAGGGACGCGGTCTAAAGATACTCTTCAAGAAAATAAATAAATAAATAAATGAACAGAAGACAAAAGTTTGACCGTGGGGGATGGATTGATGTATAATGCACTCTTTAAAGGGGTGTTGACATGGATTTTTTTTTAATTCATTTAATATGTTCCTTGAAGTTAACTTATAATGACAAAAAACAAACAATTATTTGCAACCTTCATTTCTGACCCTCTGTCTGAAATGATCTGTTTTAAGGGGCAGCTCCTTTAAGGCTTATCAGTAAACTGCCAATGTTATGATTGGCTAACATCATTGCGTATACTGTATCCAGTGATTATAATGGGTTCTATTTGCTTTTGACGTGATGCAACACTCACATCTAGTGTAGGCAAATGTAAAATTTTATTTAAAATAAAACTTGCAGGAAGTTTTAATGGTACAAAGACCTCTTGAATGTCAAAAGATCATGGCAAATGTGATTTCTCATGTCATGACCCCTATAAATGTCAACACCTCCCCATCTCACTGTACGTCCCCTCAGAATATTATGAGTGAATTCAACTTAATCGTTGTTAATCGTTGTTTTATATGAGAATACCATTGTGTGGAAGGGAGGATATATTCACAACACTGTCCACTCATTTGTCTCCACCCTGTTTTCATAATCTATATGGTCTGACTCATCAGAAATAATCAAACCTAATGTTAATGTAAATAATAAACATTACACTTTAATTACTTTAAGTCTCCCTGTAGTCAATAATTGTATCCCTTAAAACTCATATTTGATAAAATGATGAATGCCACTACACCCTTGCTACATTTAGTATACGTGGAAGCATGAATATGCTAATTAGCCCCGCCTCCACTCACACCAGCTCACAGATTTACTCGGCCAACTTACTGAGGTAAACGCTGCACAATGGTATCACTCTTTACAACGTCGGACATATAACGGTATTCATATTATTAGCCAATTGCTTGACTAATCAAACAGCTAATAATGTGTTGCTAATGTTACACAAACCCTGTTCCCGTTCGCCATCTCGGTCTGCCTTCTAACAATCATCAGAAACACTTTGAACAACTCAGAACATCAATGGAGAAAGGCATATAGTTCATCATAACATCGTAATATACATCATACACCTACTAAACAGGGTTCGAAATATGATTTCATCTTTGTGGGGGTCTCTTTAAAAAAATAAAAAAAGTAGCCTGAGCAGGCGGTGTGTGTTTAACACTGCACTTCATTCTTTTGAGTTCAACGTTTATTAATACAGGAGTAGAGAAACGGCAATAATAAACCACCTTATATCACCCTGTTGCTACTAATGGTATGACTTTGTTGTCCCCGTGGCAAAGAATGGGCTCTTCAAAGTGGTATCCTTTGGTATTTAATTCACTTTTACTTTACAACAAGCAGTAACCGAGGTATAACATGACCAAAAACACGCCCATGCATGATGAAATAATGTGAAGAGTCAGAAAGGAGGATAATTCCACTTAACACACACATACAAGAACAGGGCAGGATCGTACAAACCAAATTTTAGAACATCTTCCCCTAGACTAGAGTAATATCATCAGTAAAATCCTGATCATGTTTTTTTTAATAATAGGATAATTTAATTAGTATTTTTCGTAGACCATCATATCTGTGTTTCACACAGTATATTTGTGGGTGGAGCTTGGTACCTCTAGGAAGGGTCTGGGGGCATGCCCCCCCAGGAAGAAAATTTTGTACATTTTAAAGATAAATTCATTAATCTGGTGCACTTTGAGTCACCCGAATCCGCTGTTAAAAATAATCCAACCATAACCAACCTATGATATTCTTTGATTTAGATATCTGCATTTGATCATCACATTACAATTATTCAAATTCTCAATGTTAAGCATGATAATATGGTAAAATATCACACTGAAGTAGGCTGATTTTAAATTAACATTTATTTAAATTAAAAGTTCTTCTTTGGGCAAAATTACATTTCCGTAATAGCCTAAACAGAGGCTTTACTCCCAAGTTAAATTGTCAATGTTTCATTACATCTCTGTTGGCAAACACTCTTATCAGAACAATGTTTTTACTTTTATAATAGGGCATTTTTCCCTCTAATTGTATGCTCCATCTTTCATTTAAAATATTCTTAAATTTGATCAATACATTAAATCAGAATAATAAGACACTAGGCTGTTACCAATCAAATTAAATAATTTACATTGAAAAATTACAACTGTATTAAATGCCCAGGGCCTGATATGTTTTCCTTGATTGGTTTTCCCTAAAGAGAATTAGGCCTGTTGTTGAAAACGAAAGTAAAAGAGTGACGCTCGTTCATTGTGTTTTACCGTGATGAGAGTTCCGTGTCTTTATTAAAATCACCACATTATAATGATTTATCTGTCATCCACCCTCAATTAATTTTGAATGCAATGTTTTTATTACTTGGCCCGCCCGACCCGCGGATTATGATCCGCGCAGCACTATCGGCAAACTATAGCCTACGGTTTGAGAATGAACACAGGCCGGGAAGCGATATTTTTTTCCCGGGATGGTAGGGGAAGGTACCACCTTTTTCGCCTCTGATTGGCCAGAAGGGCTCTCCTCTGATTGGTTATTTGATTTGGGTTAGTGTGTGTGTGTGTGTGTGTGTGTGTGTGATGATGGGTAGGTTTAGGGGTCGGGTTAGTGTGTGTGTGTGTGTGTGTGTGTGTGTGTGTGTGTGTGTGTGTGTGTGTGTGTGTGATGGGTAGGTTTAGCGGTTGTGTGTGTGTAGTGTGTGTATATGTGTAACTTCTCATCTGAAGAGATGACGTTTCACGGCCAAATCAAATAACCAATCGGAGGAGAGCCCTTCTAGCCAATCAGAGGCGAAAAAGGCGGTACCTTCCCCTACCATCCTGGGAAAAAAAATATCACGGCCGGGAACCCGCTACAGAACCGCCACGGTGGAAAAACTTTATCTGCATGTGACTGTCTGTCCGAGTTTTGTCGAGAGCCGGAGGCGGCACAAAATTTGACGGAGGCGGCCGCCTCGTAATTCTCTATGCAGGAAAAACCCTGAAAGGAGTTGGCTAAAATAATGATGGGGACAATTTTAATCATCTTTAAATATTGATTGGGACAAGTACCTAGCGTCCCCCCCTAAACCTACGCCCATGCAATGTGTATCTGATATGAATAAAACGTGTCGTCTTATTATAATGGAAATTATCCATTAAATTATAATGGCTATTATTGCCGCTTACGAAGACATCAGTGTGTATTGTACAAACTCAATTTTTTTTTATAGTAGCCTACTTATGTGTATTTAAATATCTGAAACCTAAAATAAACATTATGTTGTTGAAAACACTGAACAGTTGTGATATATGACAGCACTGAGCGCGTCTGTCTCTGGCTCAGCGCCAGCCCGTTTTAATTTAGCAGTTGGTCACGTGATGCACTGACCGTTCCAATCACACCGGTGTGATCGTACGTGCGAAAGGGTTAGCATAAATATGCCTCGATATATTGAAGGAAAAAGTGCTTTTTTTTGTATGGTAATGGTGGTGATGATTTTTAGAGCCCCAACAGGTGTATGATTTTACTGCTTTCATGGGAGCTCATCCTCTCTCTATGGGAGCTCAGCTCCCACTGGCTCCACTTCGAACCATGTTGCTAAATCTACCCGATTTTTCATATCAACAGAAAAATATACCGGGATAACCTGGCATCTCTCAAGACTCCTCTGCTAGTTCGGTGTTAATTAAATGCTAAACCCCGCCAGCACATGACGTGATTGGTTACAAAGTAGTTTGTGACGTCAGAAACACCAGCGATTTCAAACCGCGTTTTTGAAACTGTCTTTGGTTCACTGCAGTTTTAAGGAGAAAATACTCAGCAATGGTGTTGACTTAAACCACATTAAACACACCACATATTAACACAACATTAAAAGCTTGATTTTCACCACAGGGGGACTTTAATATCGCCATTTGATATAAGCTCAATTTATGGTAAGAATATAGATATATTTAACTCTTTCTTTTGTAATTATCTCAGTTAATTATCTCAGTTGAAACAAGCTGTTTATGGTTTATAATACAGCACAAATAAATACTACGCAAATGATTGCTGCATTGTAATAATTTAATAACAAATATGCACTATTATTGAAAAGTTTTAGCTCAGTAAGATTTTTTTTCGCAGAAATTAATACTTTTATTAAGTATGGATGCATTAAATTAATAAAAAATTACAGTAAAAGGATTTCTATTTCAAATAAATGCTGTTTCTTTGAGCTTTCTAGTATCTTTGAAAGATTTTTGAAAAAAATTATCAGTTTCAGTCTTTTTAGTACTGATAATAATAAGAAATGTTTCTTGAGCATCAAAGACTGGAGTAATGATGCTGAAAATTCAGCTTTGCATCACAGTAATAAATTACATGTTAAAATGTATTAAAGAGTTTAATTGTAATTAACCCCTCCCCAAAAAAATGTGTATGATTTTAATAAATATAAATATTATTGATGTTATGTAGATTAATTTATGACCTTATCTATCCAACACGCTGTGTTTATTAGGAGCTTAAATAAAATAGGCTATTTTCTGATGATAATTTACAAGAATGTTTAACCTTTTAGAATTTGCTATATGCAGAATTATCTGATATTTATGACAAAAAAAATCTTGAACGATCTTGATTGACAGTACACAAGTACACCTTGGTGGGACAATGAACACGCTGTACTTCTGTTCCTCACAGCAGGGAAATACAGTAGAAAAAAAAGTACATGTGTCTTAATGTGTTCCCCATTAAAGCATGAGTATTATTACCAATAGTTTTGGACTAGACATCACACTAGACATCACACAACACAACCAAGAGCTACCTCACTGCAACACCACCAGTTTATATTAAAACTGCTCAATAGTTCACTCAGTATGCTGCTCAAACTGACTAAACTTGATCTTGAACTTTTCTCATGTACGGCACATACACAGACCAACTGAAAAAAGAGAGAGCTGTCTTTATCTTACATTCTTAAAAATAATGATTCTTTATTGGCATAATATGGTTCCATGAAAAACCTTTAACATTCATGTAATCTAATTTTTCCATTCAACAAAAGGTTCTTTATAATGGAATGAAGGTTCTTAAGATTATCAAAATGTTCTTCACAAAGAAAACAATGGTTCTTTTAAAAACTGTACACTGAAAGGTTATTTTGGGAACCAAGCATCTTTTATAGCATCTCTGCAGAAAAAAAAAAAAAAAAAAAAAAAACCCTTTTGGAACCTTTATTTTTAAAGGACAAGTTCAGTATTTTACACTTAAAGCCCTGTTTTAAGATCGTTTCTGATGAAATAGACCGGTTAAGATTCAAATTTGGACACATGCTGCTGGCCCGAGAATTTTCGGTTTCTGTGGTTGCAACAATGGTTGCATAGGTGCACTGGAACAATCCTTCCTAAAACCCATTAAAATTTAGTTTACAAAGACCTTAAACTCACCGAGTGGTCTGGGGTGTTCACTGATATGCTCACACAAAAATCGCTGCAAAAGATGCTTTCCAACAGGTTTTATCGTAGTTTTTGTCCAACAAAAACTACGATAAAACCTGTTGGAAAGCATCTTTTGCAGCGATTTTTGTGTGAGCATATCAGTGAACACCCGACCACTCTGTGAGTTTAACGTCTTTGTAAGAAACGATCTTAAAACAGGGCCTTAAGTGTAAAATACCTTACTTGTCCTTTAAGAGTGTTGTATTATGTCCCTCAGCACCACACTAAAGCCATGCAGTAGCTATGAATGCATCTCACACTGATTGCACTTGACATGAATGACACCTCAAAACTGTGAGGTTTATTGAGGAGAGATGTAAAAACAGGCACAAAATACTTACAATCAAGGTTGGACGAAAGCCATTTTTAGGGAATGTAATATAATAAAACCAGAGGATAGGCAACTTTTACTCTAATAACCACCGAGCAACCACTCAGACACCATGGGCCCATATTTTAACAATCTAAGCGCATGGTCTAAAGCGCAAGGTGCATGTGCACTTAGGGTGTGTCCGAATCCACTTTTGTTTAACGGCGGGAAAAATCGTCTGCGCACCCAGCGCATAGTCTAAAAGGGTTGTCTCTTAATGACTAATGGGTGTGTTTTGGGCGTAACATGCAATAAACCAATCAGAGTTTCATCTCCCATTCCCTTTAAAAGCCAGTTGCGCTCGCGCCACGGCGGGTTGCTATTTACATGGTGGAATTTGCAAGCGGATAAAGAAACACTTCTCCAGAGAGCAAGCGGATCTGCTCGTGCGCAAGGTAAAAGCGTGCAAGCAGACCATCTACGGGACAAGCCGGATTTCACCATACCTTTATGTACACGATATTAATCTTTTACACTGTAATCCTTTTATTTTCCCTGTGTGTTTAATAAGCAGAGTGTTGTGGATCCGTCTATAGGCTCATATTATTAAGGCGCCCTTTAAATAACAAAAAAATATTGCACCATTGACTTTAGACCAGGTTTCAGATGATCAATAGCACAGTCTATTTCAGTTGCCTCAAAATAGCAACACGCCAACAATGCGTCTGAACACACCTCGTTTTCAGAACAGCACGCCCAAGGGCGCACAAATGGGCGCAAATGCATGTGCTATTTAAACAACGTGGCACAGGATGTGAAAATGATAACTGCGTCGGGCTGAAACTAGCAAAAGACACTTGCGTCGCGTCTGGCGCTGCATTGCGCCGAGTGTATGATAGGGCCCCATATATCCAAACACTAAAAGCCACGCAGAACACATTAGAAACTGACTTGCAATGCCCTAGAACCCAGAAACAGCCACAGCATCATTGTGGTAGTGAGTTTTGCACAAGCATACACAACTTACATTTCCTTTAGAAAAGGTAGAAATCTATTGATGTACACTGAACTGAAGCATAGAGAGAGGAAGATGAGGCATAGATGGAGGAGAGATAAAGGAAGGAGGACAGTGGGGTAAAACAGAAAACGTGATTTCATTTTCTGAGTCATCGCTTCAACACACACACACACACACACACACACACACACACACACACACACACACACACATACACGGAAAGAGATGAAAAAAAAGACAGAGCTATTCTTTGATACTGCAATGAAACAAAGCCTATTCCAATCTGACAATACATATATTTAATAATGAAATTGCCCATGCACATTCAATAAACCAGGATGGGAAAGGACAGATCTGTGTTTGTGTATATGTGTGAGAGGGACAGAGACAGATCGAGAGAAAAAACCTATCATAAAAATAGCAAAATTGTAGACAGATTCAAGCCTAAAGAGCAAATCCTGTCAACTTGTCCTCCCTGGTGGATTGTAAGAGTTTCTGCTGGTGATTGTTAGCTCCATGTTAAGATATTGCATAACTGACCTGCTGTGAGCGCAGCATTAGGAAACGGTAATGCCAGAATGAAAAATAAACCACAATTATGCAAATGTATGAAATGAAAACAGTGTTGGATAATTAGGCTTCTTTTTATTCACTAAGAGTTGGAAAATAACAATAGAGCAATTCCTTCAGCACAGATTCTGTGGGCACGTTTACACCGTTACTTGATTTGCACATGTAATACTCATTAACCTTAAGTATTGTCTTGTGTGTATTAATTGTGTGCATCTTGTGTGCGACACATGTTATAACTTTTCTAATAGAGCAGACTAATGATTTTTACCTGGCAGATGATATAGGCAAAAATCCCAGATTTACATTAAAGGAGGGACCAAAGGATGAATTGCTTGCATTCATAAATGTTGTCGTTTTGGATAAAAGGATGTGCTAAATGCATAAATATTCATCATTCAGAATAATATTTTGATATAAAATAAAAGTCTAAAGTCTTGTTTGTCCACCCCTGATAGGTCAAAGTAAATAAACGTTTAGCTGAATTTCATTTTGAGCACAGAAGAGTTACACATATAAAGATCACAGCGGTAATTAACACTCTTGGCTCATTGTAATTACACTCAGGTCACACTAATTAAACACTCTCATAGTGTGTGTGTCGGACTCCCTAAAAAGGCAGTCTGACAAACACGTGAGTCGAACACTTTTACTTCCTTCACTCATTCTTTCCATTTACTGAACAAGCTGACTTGACAGACTTTTGAGAAGTTGAGAAGACATGGTGTGACATTATTTGAAACATTTCACAATTTTTTTTTTTATAATTAGCATGCGTGCATCTTTTATGAACTCATATTGAGAGGACACATGACATATTTGTGACACCGTCGGACCATTTAAAATGAACCAGTGAAGAAAAAAGTTGCTGAAAAGAAATTGAGACAAGACGCAAGATAAATGCATGGTCCATGGACAAATTATAACTACCCACGTGCAGGATGAATGTGAATTACATAGTACAATATAAATGTGACTGTGGAAAATTGGTTGCCATTAATAGTACATGTGCAAGTGAAAAAAAAGGTGATAATTGCTCACGCTAGTGTTCATGTGGTAGTAAATAAATAATAATGTGAGCTTAAATGTAGAGTATCAGAAATATTCACACCAGCTGTGATGAGTTACCTGTGGTGCTAAACCCTTCCAGAGAGTAAATTCTGTAGTGCATTTAAAATGCTAAACACAAATGCTCCATGCTGCAAAGATATCCACAAATGGCCCTTAGGCATGGTTTCTGGCTCCAAAACATTGTTTTTTAGTCATTTAATGTAGTTTTGTCCATCTTGATCCTCAGAATTTAACCAGATCATTTTGCTTCTACAACCCTTGTGAAAAATAAGTACATATTAGCATACTTTAAAAACAGTACTATTGGAAATAATATACTCTAAAAGAATATTCTTAAAGTCCCCCTGTGGTGAAAATCAAGCTATTAATGTTGTTTATGGTGTTTTAATATGATTTAAGACAAACCATGTGCAAATACATAAGTCAACACCATTGCTGAGTATTTTCCCCTTAAAACTGCAGTGAACCAAAGACAGTCTCAAAAACAGGAAACACTGAAATCGCTGGTGTTTCTGACGTCACAAACTACCTTGTAGCCAATCACGTCAATGTGTGATCATCAGCGAGTGGATCTCTGAGCTGGTGTGAGTGAGTGGAGGTGGAGCAAATTTACATTTTTGGAAATCACATTATGAAATAAATGTTTTTCTCCAAAACACGTTGGCCACAATTATTGGTACCCCTAGAATTTTTTACGAGTAAGATATCTCTGAAGTATATTCCCATTAATGCACACCAGGAGGACTAGGAACATGAAATTGTCCAGCCATGACTTCTTGTTTCACAGGAGTTTAAATATGAGGAAACACAAAGGCCAATTTCCCTTAATCATCCATCACAATGAGTAAAACCAAAGAATATAGTTCTGATGTACATCAAAAGATTGTTGAGCATCACAAAATAGAAAGTGGCTGTAAGAAAATAGCTAAAGAGTTGAAAATCCCCATTTTGAACTTAAGGGCGATAATTAAGAAGTTCCAATCAACTAAAGATGTTACGAATCTGCCAGGAAGAGGACGTGTGTCTATATTGTCTTAATGGACGGTGAGGATGAAAGTTTGAGTGGCCAAAGACTCTTCAAGGATCACAGATGGAGAATTGCAGAGATTAGTTGAGTCTTGGGGTCAGAAAGCCTATAAAAAATAATAATCAAACAACCCCTACATCACCACATGTTGTTTGGAAGGGTTTCAAGAAAAATCTTCCTCGCTCATCCAAGAACAAACTCCAGCAAATTCAGTTGTCAGACACGGCTGGATCTTCAAACGGCACAGGGTTCTGTGGTCAGATAAAAATAAATAAAAAAAAAAGCTTTTTGGCAGCAAACACGCTAGATGGGTTTGGTGCACACAAGGATAAAAAGTACCCCATGTGTACAATTTACCGTTGGATCTTTAATGTTGTGGGCATATTTTTCTGCTGGAGGTCCTGGACTTCTTGTTCAGATACATGGCATCGTGGATTCTATCAAATATCAACAGATAAACAATCAAAACCTGACGCCTTCTGCTAGAAATCTTATAATGAGCCGTGGTTGGATCTTCCATCAGGACAGTGATCCAAAACAAACATCAACATCAACACAAAAATGTGTTACGGAGCACAAAATGAAGCTTCTGCCATGATCGTCCCAGTTCCCTGACCTGATGAGTGCAGAATTGAAGAGAAGAAGCGCCAACATGGATCTGGGAATCTGCAGGATCTGGAGAGATTATGTATGGAGGAATGGTCTCTGATATCTTGTTAGGTGTTCTCCAAACTCATCAGGCATTATAGGAGAAGACTGCAAAAAGTATTTAATAAAAGGGTGCCAATAATTGTGGCCAACGTGTTTTAGAGTAAAACATTTATTTCATAATATATGATCCTCCCCCCCATTATGGTTCAAAAAATACTTTAGAAAAACTTTTAATTTGACATTATTACAGTGCACTTTTTAAAAGTGTACTTAAGTGTGTTAAGTAACAGGCATGAAAGTGTACTTTATGTATCTTTATGTACACTTAAGTAGTCTTTTATTTTATTTAAGTAGTTTTTTAATATACAGTTTAAAGTGCATATTCAATAAATTTGAGCACACTTACATTGTTACATGCTTCTTATATGTTACATGTACGTACGTACTAATAAAAACAATAAATTATGCATAATTACTTCCAGCTAAGCCTAACCCGATAGTAAGTACATGTTGTTAATTAATATTACTCAGAACTTAAATGTATAACTGCACTGTAACAAGGACACCTTAAAAAAAGTGTAAACCTTTTGTAAATAAGCTCTGTTATAATTGGCTTAGCTCAGCAAACTGGAGCAGATCACACTGTGGTTCGTCAAGGTGGTTTGTTGTTGAATACTGAACAAGGCATCAGGAGGTTGGACTGAATAGGAAGTTGGCATCAAGACCTGGCAGTAGACGTGAGATAATCAGCTATTTATACACCTGAAACGCCGTGATAGACATAATTACGTGAACATGCTCCTCTTAATGTGTGATCATGTGGCTCAGGTGCAATATTTAAACAAATGAATTAAATAACACTAAATTATGATGTTAAGAAATTAACATTGTTGACTAAGGGGCTGTTTACACCTGGCCACTTCATGCGTTTTCTGTGATCGGATAGCTATCCGATCGTGAAAAGACCAGGTGTAAATGCCCTCTGAAACGCATTCGAGACGGATTTAAATCCGATCGCTCAAACCACTTTAGGAGGTGGTCTGGGCCGCATTCCAGATGAAACTGGACAAGTGTAAATGCATCTGGTTGTTAAAACCATATGTAAATTTCACTCCTCACAAAAATGCTAAAAAATAAACGTGTGAGAGCGTGTTATATAGGCTATATGTCATGTTATAGTCAGATATGACGTCGCTACTGCAACACGCATTACCGCAGATGAGCAGCTGAGCATCTATTCATCAAGCCAACGTGCAAACTATCGCAAATCAAAGTGAAAGTAAGTCGCAGACGCTTAACACACTAATCACCTTCATTAAAAGTAAAGAAACGAAATGATCTTACCAGGGCTGTTGCTGCTCTCTCTTATTGCGGTCTTTGATTTTGAAATTAGCTAATGATCAATAAAATGCAGCTCATATCTGTTGCTTTCGGTGACGTGAACTCTATTAAATCTGCATATAGCGCGGGAATTGAAGATCGGATTTATATCCGTTTTGCAAAAACACATTTATGTGACCAGGTGTAAATGGAATCGTTTTGATAAATCAGATAGCTATCCGATCTGAGAAAACGCATGAAGTGGCCAGGTGTAAACAGCCCCTTAATGTCAGCATTTGCTGCAACTAAGCTCTGATGTTCTGTTCACAATAGCACATTTGAGTTGTGCAAATGTCACATGACTCACGTCAACATTCACTGAACTACATGAAATGAAGCATCACACAGAGCGCCAAACTGCACACTGTAACATGCGTTGTAACATGCCACTTAAAATTCAAACAATTTCAACATGACCCTGGCCCTGGTTTCCACTGACCTTTTGAAGCCCAGCCAATGAGTAAGGTATCATTTTACATTATGTATGCAATGTGTAGCTTTGAAAATATGAGATAGATAGATAGATAGATAGATAGATAGATAGATAGATAGATAGATAGATAGATAGATAGATAGATAGATAGATAGATAGATAGATAGATAGATAGATAGATAGATAGATAGATAGTTTGTTGTCACTCTTCACTCTTCTGTACAGTTTTTCAGGTGAAGGTCAAAGCACAACGTGAGATGTTTGCTTTAAGCAGTGCACTGAAGCCCTGATGTGAGTCACATGGTTTAACATTGGGACCCACTTTATATTAAGTGTCTTTACTATGTACTAACATTTCAATTAACCATTTGTTACAATGCACTAATTGTGTACATTCACATTTTTACATTGTACTTCATTTAATCTGAAGGCCTAATTAATTTCTGTTATTACATCTATAATTACACCGTTGACCATACGTCTACCCCACCCCTTAACCCAACCTTAAACCTTTCCTTTTCATGTAAGCACATAGTGGTTAAAGACACCTAACATAAAGTGGGACCCACACTAACTTAATGTAAAATGTATCCAACCATCCAGGCACAAATGAGGAGAGGGAAGCCCCAATTAATGAAAAGAAATCATGACTCCAATAGACCTAGTTTGACTACCTCAATTAAAAGAAAAAACTAAACTGTGCATTTCATACAATAATGAAATAAATTCCTGGACACAGAGACTAACTTGCTCAAGCATTCTGAGGGAAAAACTCAGGAATCAGATATGGCAGGGTTTCCAAAACGGGGGTTCTTGAGGGAAATGAATTCCTAGCAATGCCATAAAGTCAAATTACTTTTTCCTTTCTCACCATAGGTATGTCAGAAGAAATGCCATTTCAAAGGTTGAGACAGTTAATAAATAATTCTGAAAACAATGATGATGAATCATCTACAATAAGAGCAGGGATATTTATTAAATAAACATGATCAAATTTATTTTCATGTTGTCTAACTGCAAATGCTCAAGGCTATTCCAAAGGGCATAAACAGCAGAGTTCAGACTGCTGGCACACAGCCGGAGCCATCAGACGCGCTCTAAAAGCACAACATGGGTCAATAATTAACACCCGCTGGATAACCCTGACCTAATGCCATATCATCAACACACAGATACAGCGGGAGATGACAATGAAAAGATGGAGATGTGATCTGATACAGGATTTACTCTAAGACTATATGGAGATGAGCTAAAATGGAGGAGATGTAGGAGGAAAGAGAGATCAGCAGAGAGAGAGAGAGAGAGAGAGAGAGAGAGAGAGAGAGAGAGAGAGAGAGAGAGAGAGAGAGAGAGAGAGAGAGAGAGAGAGAGAGAAAGAAAGACCTTCTCTCAGCATGTTCGACTCTAAAAGAGAAGTGGTGGAACACACACACTGATTCTCCATCTGTTGGCCACAGAGAGGGTGGAGAGGGCGGCACACATGAAAAAAGAGAGAGGGACACCTAAAAACATCAGGACAGAGAGTTTCAAAAAGCAAAGGTGAATGAGACTCATAAATGGATAGATTGAGTCAAAGAATAAGAGAGAGGGAGAAAAGAGCACGGAAGGGGGAAAAGTGGAGAGAAGATATGAATAAAGAATGACCTCTGACCTGAAGCAGTGAAAAGAGGATGCTGGAATTGCGAGAGATGAGTGTGAAAAGAGGATGAGACAAGATTCAGAAAGCAGAATGATGTCCGGAATAACATGCTTCATGCTTTGGTGGAAAAAAAAAAATCTTTAAAATGGCAAAAAAGTGCTCTTAAAAATAACTCAATAAACTGGAGTGGATGTTGAATGCATTAAAGGGACATCATATTCTCATCATTTACTCACCCATCAAACCTGTTTGACTTCCTTCTGTATATATATATATATATATATATATATATATATATATATATAAAACTATTTTCAATATAATGGAACTGAACGAAAATCGAGGGTGTCAAGCTCGAATAACAAAGAAAAACAAAAAGCATAAAAAAGCAAAAGATAAAATTAGACCTTGATATGACTTGTTCACCATATTTCAGGAAAAGGTTGCAGAGGTTAAAAAGACACTGGAGAGGATGACTATGTGAATAAATTACCTAAATGTCAGTCTGTTTGTCAAAAAAAAAAACTTATTTTAGAGGACTAAGAAAATATGGCACAAGTCAATTAGACCACTTTATTATGGATTTTTTTTCATGATATATGCTTTTGCATCCTTTGTGAAGCTTAAATGCTCCCATTCATTATAGTTGTTGTATGGAAAATAATAATAAGTACAGGCATTTCTTTCTTTCTTTCTTTTTTAAGTGCCTCTATTATTGTCACGGTGTGGGTTTTGTGTCTTGTTCCTTGTTGTTGTCTGTCATGTGATTCCCTGTTTGCCATGTGTCTTGTTAATTGTCTGATCATTGTTCCCAAGTGTTTCTTATTAGCCACGCCCCCTTGTTATCTTGTTTGCCTGTGTATTTAAGCCCTGTGTCTAGTTCAGTCTTTGTGAGTTCTTGATGTTGTTTGTGTGTTATGCCAGGTTGGTTGTTCTGTTTCCTTGACATGAATTTTTCCCTAGTTCCCTAGTCTGAGTTTTTGTCTAGTTTGAGTTTGTTTAAATAAAGTAAGCTGCATTTGGATTTTGCTTCCTCCTTGCTTCAACCACCTCCACGTAACAATTATGCTATTTTAATGGTTCCTTATTTTGTTTTGAAGGTCTCCTACAATATGATTAAATGCATCCAAGGTCAAAAAACACTTTAATTTTTTCATAATATACATTACACATTTAGCCTGGGAAAACCCAGACAACTTCCGGTAAATTTAGATTTGCTCTGAAAGTTAGTCTGGCAAAGAGCTCATTCAAGCCCATTTCCAATCCGTCGAAATCGAGGCACCAATCAGAAACGTTGGGGCGGGCTTTACACGATGACGACAGCGCTGGGATTTTGAAGCAGATTTTGTAGCCTACATTACAAAGATGGATGCCGCCGTCGAACATCACTCGTTTGAATCAGCTATCGCGTCTGTTTTAAGCGATTTGAACGTTTCCTTTTTGTTAAAAACTGAGCAAAGAACAACACTCGGAGATGTTTCTCCACCGCTCTGCATACGTCATCTCCTTCATCGCTCTGATTGGTTTTAGGTCTATCCGCGACGTCCGTTGTTGACGCCCCTCTGGAAATGATTTGTCTATGACGCTTTCCCAGACCATAACTCAATTACAACTGAGAATGGTCTGGTTTTAACCAGGCTATTACACATTACCTAATTTCTGAAAATGAAATCTGAAAAAAATGGTTAGTTTGAAGATTTAGTCTCTCAAAACCCCTCCCTTCCACAAACCTACTCTGCTCTGATTTGTCAGACAGCCCAGTCTGTTGTGATTGGTCCACAGCATAAAGCGCGTGTAGGAAATGAAACGCTCGTTACCATATCTGAATTTCAACTCTGGAGGCTTCCTCAGCGCTTGATACACAGTAACAATGGTTTCGGTGTTTCTGTATCAGTTCCAGTGCGAGTCCTTATTCTTTTGAAATGCATGCAAAGTGGATTTGCAGTGCTGAAAACAGCATCATGTCGACAACACGAACCAAACTCTTCCAGGCCTCAGCTACAACTACAGTGTTTGAGGGATGGTCAAAGTAGACGTTGTTCGTGGGCAGACCATATAGGCTGGCATTATGCAAATTTGTTACATTGTTGCGCCATGTTACGGGAAGTGAGTCTGGAGTTGCTGATGACTCGTTTCAGCAGTTCAGAATCGATTTTTTCTTTTAGGAGACAATAGCTTAATTTGTTGTGTACTTTGATCTTTAAAACATTGCAGACATTTTACATTCACAGCTACTGCATGAAAGGTATATTCAAAAAAGCATAATAGGGGCACTTTAATATTTCCCCAGAGAATTAAAAGAGGCTTCCTAAGAATGTTTACTAAAACTAAAACTACTAAAAATTATTTTCAATAATTTAAATAAAGCTGAAAAAATATATAAATATAAGATAAAAAAACTTAACCTTAAAATTAGAATAACATAATTACTACTAATTAACTAAAATTTAAATGAAGACTTAAATTGTACATAATTTTATATATTAATAAATACTTTAATGGTAAATAATACCAAAATAACAGTGTTCTTATCAACCCTTAAATTGCTCTCATGGCACTCAAGATAATTTAGATGAAAAGCCGCATAACACATTTACTGTATCTCTAAATGATTTTACAATGTTGTGCAGTAGCATCCCAAAATTGTGGAAAGCTTTAGTCTGCACAGATATTATAACAGGTTTAAAAGTGCCTGTGAGGGCATAAATCGGAGGTCATTGTGCTAAACCCTGGAGGACAAGCAAATTAAAATCATAGTGAAGGAGCTAATTAGAGGATAAATCTAGACAGAAATGGAAGCGTTTCATTTGCTGCCTCCGCTATGATCTCTGTAGTACTGGAACAAACTGCCCAGCCAATCAGCACAGTCTTACACCCACATAAATAACTAATATATGTTCCTTACTAATGACTAACGGCCCCATGGGAGGGAGGCAAAGAAGAGGAGGATGCAGAGCGAGAGAGAGAGAGTCAGTCAATGAATACCATTTGCCTGTAATACCAACCAAATGAATCCTCCACTGCTGACTGCTAACAAATCCTTGGTTTTCAAAAAGTAATAATAAAAAACTAACACGTGAAAAGGGTGGAAAGTGTATATATGTGTTTGGAAATCGACCAAACAATAAGTGCTAATTGTATTTAGCCCATTAAAAATTAGCATGCACTTAAATTGTCTGATTTTTAACTAACTTTTCTTTTGTAACAGTTCTTTTTTTGAATCGATTTGCAAGAGTATGATGATGAGTTTGTAATGTTCAATGTTCAGTGGACTACATATTGGAGCCAAAAGCAACATAAAATTTGATTTAATCTACAAAACTTAATAAAAAAAAACATCAGTAATAAACATCAGTGTTATCAGGTTTGTTTTTTTCTCTCTATAAAAAAGAGAAGAGAAAAGTCAACACAGGGACCTCTGGGAAAGATTTTGAGAGATCAATCAAATTAATTAATGAATGTTTTTTAACCGGTTGACTGACACAAACTGTTTAAAATTTAAATTTCAATAAAATAAGTTAGACTGTCAGACATTTTTCATGTTTTTCATACTGTCAGAGTATTTCATCTAATGACATGTATCCTCGATATGTTAAAAATGTAGATGTATACAGACAGTTCAATGAGAAATTCTTGCTGGAAAACACTTTTTTTTTTAACGTTCAAAGGCATCTTCAACCCAGTAGAAATACTTCCAATTCGAGACGGCAGTGGATGAGAATTATCTGACCAAATCTCAGCTTGAACTTCACACTGAACACTTAAGACAAACATTAAATCTGCGTTCCCCATCAGCCTCATCAGCCTGGTTTATTTTAGTGTTTTTATTTTGGCTTGTTCTGAACTTGATGATTCAACATTGTGAAAGGAGAGTGATGGATTGTTCTAGTCAATAATTTCAGACAAGCGAGGGTGAACGAGGCAGAAGATGAACAGATCTAAGAGCTCTCAAGATACTTGAGTAGAGAATACAGGGGTTGTGCAGCTGCTGGCGATGAGCGAGCAAACATAATTATATGAGCCGAGTATAGAGGGTTGAGCTCAATGAGGCAGAGAGGAAGACACACGCTGAGACTGACGCTCTGGAGCTGCTGCTTCTGTTGATGCCTGGATCACCCAAGGATGCAGAAAAAAACATCTGCAGAATACTTAACCTTTCCCCCACCAACAACAAACTCCATGTGTTTGCTTTTTTTAAAATGGAAAAACACGGAGGCATAAAGCCTGAGCAGAATAAGCACACACAATAAGCAGAAGTGGGAGAACTTGGTGTTTCATTTCAATTCCGGAGAACCCCAAAAATATTTCAACCCCAAAGTAAACCCAGATTGTGCTTTTGTCAAACATACATACACAGAGCACATCCCTTCACACACAAATGTAGACCTCACTTATATATAAAGTGTTTTACAATATTTCGGATTGCATCCATATACAGAAATAAAGCCAGAACCAAGCAAAAACGGAAGAAATGTGATATCACGTTAGAAATACACGTTCACGTCTCTGCCATTGAATCTCAAGTCTTCAAGATCAAGTCTAAATATTTTCCTGCTTTAGGTTAAGTTTATAAATCCTGTCATAGGACAAATATTATTATTTTATATATTTTTTCTCATCCATTAGGTAACACTATAGTTCAAAAGAAAGTATATATTTACATGAATAAAAAACAAACAATATTTAATCTGAAATAATAATAATATGAATAATAATAATAATTATTATTATTATATTGTTGTTGTTAATAATAATTTAATAATATTATTTATTATTATTATTATTATTATTATTATTATTATGTTGTTGTTGTTGATAATAATAATAATAACAATAATAATTTTTAGGCATATTTTTCTTTTAGTTAACAGAAAATCTATATGTTTCCCCGTAGTAAATAAATGAGTTACTGTGGCAAACAATTTGTTTTTGCTCACACTAAGCCACATGGTACACCACCAGCATATGATGTATTACCAATCATACTATCTATCATATCATAATATCTATATCTGCATCTGTGGAAAACAGGAAAGAATAATATAATATAATATAATATAATATAATATAATATAATATAATATAATATAATAATAGAAAAATATTTCTCCTTGCAGATCTAAAGACTTGTTGAAGTCAAAGTCTAGGTTAAATTATGTTCAAGTCTAAGGGAAACGATATTGTTGGAATCACTTTCAGGAAGTTTTTTTTTTTTTCTGCTGATGGAAGATTTTATAAACTTTGAGAGCCAATCAGAATCTATCCTGCTTTAAAGAACTTAAGTTTTTAATGAGGCAGACACAAAACTAACACAAACAGAATATATCGTCCGCTGGTGTGGACACTAATGTAGTTATCTTTATAGTTATCGCTCTTGGTGTGAACAGGCCTTAAGAGTCTCAACTCAATGTATTTGTGAATTAATTGAGTCTTAGACTTCCGTTTTCATCTCTTGCACAAAAGCACACACACTTTTGTTGACCAGACTTTGTAATTCATATCAACACAAATTAACTTCTCATACCACAATACCATATGGCAACACAAAGGCCCAAACACCCAATAACCCAGATCAACCCCTTATAACATGAGGTTTATAACACAAGGGAATGAGGCACTTACTGTTTCCGTAGAGTCGAGGTGTTGTTGGTCCCAGAGCTGTCATTGCGCTCCAGTCGGCTTCTCTCTTTCTCAACAGGAGCTGACCCACATGACAGGCCTCGGGTCAGCCTCGTGTGTGTCCGTCGAGCTGGACCAGGCACTGTGGATGAGGGTATATTACTGCTGCTGTTCTGAATGACGCCTCCGGCATTGTGGTTTGGTAGTGATGATGGCTGGCTGGGCTTTGAGCTCTGGTTGTAGTTGTGGATCTGCTGCGATTTCTCGGTTCCTGGGTTCCTGTCCTGCCGCAGGTCCTGGTTCTCCTGGTTGACCCGGTCTAGCTGCGTCTCGAGCTCCTCAATGCGTTTACGTTGAGTTTCTAGCAGTTTGGCCTGGTTCTCGATGATGTTATTGAGTTCCAGAAGGTACTCCACAGCCCGACTTGGGCTGTCTGGGTTGGACTCCATAGTTTAGGCCTTACCCTTCCCCCCCCCCCACCTGATAAGTTCAGTGGGGGGGAGATAAAACAAAAGAGCCCGAAGGTAGAAGCTTGACAGATCTGTCTTTTATCCTATAAGATGCAACGAGTATCAACAAATGAAAAACACCAGCAAAGGACATTTACAGCACCAATGTTATTTGCAGCGATTGCATCTTAATGTTCATCCATGAATCCTTCAATTGTAAAAAAAAAAAAAAAAAAAAAAAAAAAAAAAAAAAAATGGCCTGTAACTTCAGCTCTCAGCAAATGAGTTCAAAGGGCAATCATTTGCATTCTCTCAGCTGTGATTGTACTTCAAAAAGTTAGTAAACAATGATAAAGTCTAAAAAAAAGGTATGGCATGTACAGTTCTGAGCATCAGCTTGTAGCTGTTCCAGACAAAAAGATCCATTTGAGTCCATGTGACGACATGAACTCATGAACATAAGTGATGTAAATAAATGCTTATATTACAGTCAAAAGAAATCTGTAGATCATTTCTACTGTTTCCACAAACCCAGTCATTCCAAAATCCAGTCATCTTGAGATTTGCTGTGCTACACACAACTCCCACATGCTGAGGTAGCACAGTGGAAAATAGGGAACAGCAGCAAAAATATACCAATTTATTCCCTGAAATCCACTAAGATCTGTATAGCTTGAGATAGAAAACATACTGTAAATATAAGTGAAGAAACGGCTTCACGACCAGTGAAATTCTAAAACTGAATCATAAATGTGAAGTCCAACATCTCAAGACAGTAACCCGCTTTTATAGGCTACAAAGCAGCAGAAGAAGAATTTGAGATAAATAAGTCTATGAAACAATTGCACGCGCCGAGCGCGCGTTCCTCTTCGTCTTCAATATAGTGTCAATGTATTTCAAAATATAATTTACATATATGGTTCCACATGTTAAAAAAAAACCTACTTACACCTCTCTTTATCTTCGTTTTCTTTTCTTCAACCCATTTTAAGGGAAGATTTCAGTGCATCTCGCGCGCTCCAATTTCTTTGTACAATCTTCGCGTCTTGTTAGTTTATTTTAACCTCGACGTCCGTCGAGTGTGAATAACAACGTCGTTTAAGACTTAAGGCATTTGTATTTTCTCTCATAAAACAGACTTTTCCAAGACGTAAATCTAAGAGGTGACCGAGGACCACTTGCGCCAAAGTTCCGCGTTCTCCTGTATTTCCCGAAGTAACCGACGCTTGGTCACTTGACGCGCGCTGATGCTTTTGAAGAAGATCTCGCGGATGCTCAGGTTCGTGAGCGCGCTTCTCACCTGACAGATCTAGTAGCAACTGAAAAGCAGAGAAGCGTTAAACTAGTCTTTCCTGCGCTCGTCACACAGTCTTCCCACGCAAGATCTTTTCAGTAGAACAGAGCGAGAGAGAGAGATATTTCAACAAATCAAGCTTAATCATACAAACATGTTAGGCTTTGTATGCAACGTAATAATTTGAATAGCCTTACAAAAATTACCATAGTAACAAGATCTCTATCAAAAATATCATAGTAACAGTTATTGTCAAGACATAAAATACATTTAAAGAAAGAGAATTACTTTGTTTAATGGAACAAAATCAATTCCTTGTTGGGATATCCAGTTCGTTCAAACTGGTAGGCTAGCTGCCTTATTCTTTTTTGGAACATGGTAGTTTCTAATGGTCATTCATTAGCTGGTTGACCAGCTACAATTTTCCAAAGCCAGTTTCACCACAAGATGCTATGACCTGGTTACAAGCTTAGACCAGCTAAATCATGTTCTAAATCAAAGCAGCTACCATCTTCCAGGAATACATAAAAACTTATTTAATTTGGAATTTAGAAATGATATGTTGTCGGGGGGAAATATGCTGTAAAAATCAAACCAATAAAATTGAAGATTAAGTTTTTGTTGGCTTTAATTTAAGTAAAAAATTGTGCTACAAAATGTTAGTAAGTTAATTACACTTTTCACTTAAGAATTGTATTATGAACAGTATGAATAGAACTGTATTAATCATGGCAATATTGTACAGTAGTAAAGAATAAAAAAAATGTTTGGTTACACTTTATTTTTAAGGTGTCCTTATAATTATACATTTAAGTACTCAGTAATATTAATTAACAACATGCTTTTACAACATGGTTAGGGTTTATTTGCATGTACAGTAATTATGCATAATTTACTGTTGTTACTACAGTAAGCACATATAACAAGGACGCTGTAAAATAAGTGTCTAATAAAGTGTCTGATAAATTAATAAATAATAATACATTATTATTACATTTTTGGTTGTTATCTCAAATACTAAAGTCAAGTAATTACCAGTTATTTTTATATTCATGTTATGAAGTGCTTTTCAATACACTTTGCTGTCATCTACTGCTCAGGGTAGAAATTACATCCACATGTAGCACTACACACACCAGAGAGAGAGAGAGAGAGAGAGAGAGAGAGAGAGAGAGAGAGAGAGAGAGAGAGAGAGAGAGAGAGAGAGAGAGAGAGAGAGAGAGAGAGAGAGAGAGAGAGAGAGAGAGAGAGAGAGAGAGAGAGAGAGAGAGAGAGAGAGAGAGAGAGAGAGAGAGAGAGAGAGAAAAAACACTCCAGTCCACAATTGATCTCAGGTAAATACATTAATGTTTATTATAACTCTTATATAGTTTGTTACCTGCATTTGGATTACAATAGATTATAACAATATAATCATAATAGAAACATAATATTATATGTATATATATATATAATTATAATAATATATTTATATTTATATCTATTTACAATCGGTACATATGGCCATAGACATTAGTATGGACATAAAGACAATGTGAGACTCTAAAATGGACCCTTCGGATTTAACGTGTAATAAATATAGAGGCGTAGGACTCGTTAGTGAAAGCTTATGTGGCATTGGCTCATACTTTGAATAATTATGATATGTTTAAAGATGCATGGACCACCAACACCAGACTGACTTCGACTTGATCCCAGACCTGCTGGGCTGCACAGAATACACTGCTGTCCCAATGATCTAAAATGGCAACATCTTATGCATAGTTTAAATGTGCGTACAGGTTCTGCTAGACAGTATGACACACAGAATGAACAATATCGGGTGATATTTGGGTTTGATGACACAAAAAATGAATCAAGGAAAATAACTGATAAGTAGTAGGCACAGTTCTTAGGTTAAATGCTAAAATATCATCAGTATATCTACAGTTAACAAGCTACAGTTCACAAGAGCATAATACAGTCATCCTCTCTCTCACTTTTACTAGCAAGCTTTCACCAATAAAGAAAAAGAGAAAGACCTTGGTGCATTAAACTAAAGAGGTTTTGCAGGCTTGGCACAACACCACTCAGTATTGCATCCAACTTACAGTATATTTCCAATACAAATGTTCAGCACAATAGTCCTTTTTGGTTGACGGGGTCAAAACGGCCAAGAGCAGTAAGAGGACCGTTTCATAAAGCATATCTTTGTCCTTTATCAATTACTGTTTATATTTAAAATAAATAGATATGATTTTCATATATACTGTATATTCTCTTTATGGAAGTTGGACTGAGAGTTAATCTTTGTATTTGTGTGAATCATACTTTAATAGCTGCAGGAAATGTGTCAAGCAGGGCAATATATTATTGTTCTGGTAAATGGCATAAACTAAAAACTCAGAAATGAAAACCTTTAAAAATATATCAATCAAGACATTTCATTTTAACTCAATTGAGATTTCCAAGGTCACAGAGACCAAGGTCAGCAGAAGAGTCTTTTGTTACAAAGGCAATAAGGGCCATTTTGAGGGTGTATAGGGGGATTAATAAATAAAAAAAGTTTATATATATATATATATATATGCTTCCTGAGATGTCAGAGACCCAGAGGGCACAAGATGAATACAATAATAATAATTTATGTATAAATGCATGAAAAACAAAACATGTTTCAGGGGAAACTCGACAAATATATGGCCTCTTGTGTAAGTTTACATGTTTACACACCATTCACAAGAACGCTAAATTATGCAGTCATACTTAGCAGAGATCTGAATAATGCTTATTTCGAGGAGGAAAAGCACAACACAAATTGTTCAAAGTTAATGTTTCGAACATGAAATCTCAGGCTATACTACTGTTCAAAAGTTTGGGGTCTATAAGATTATTTTTATGTTTTTGATGTTAAAGTCTCCTATGATCAAAAGTACAGAGAAAACATAGATATTATTACAATTTAAAATATTTTAATATATTATATTTTAATATATTATAAAATGTCATTTATTCCAGAAATTTTCAGCATCATGACTCTTCAAAGTCGGATGATCCTTCAGAAATTATTCTAATATGCTGATTTGCTGCTCAAGAAACATTTCTTATTATTATCAATGTTTAAAACAGTTGAGCTGATTCATATTTTTGAGGAAACCAACATATTTTTCCCCCGTATTCTTTGATGAATAGTAAGCATTTACTTCAAAAAAGACATCGTTTGTATGTAAAAGTCTTTACTGTCACTTTAAAAGTATTATTAAAAAAAAAACATACTGACCCTAAACTTTTGAAAGGTAGTGTATAATCATCATTCAATATTTGCTTTGTAAGTAATGAAATATGATCTTTCCATGGTTTATATGGAGCATTGTTAAAGATTAAAGAGAGTTCACACAGTGGTACAGAAGAGGAAAAACAGATGTGCAAAAGGTAAGAACTGGACTCAAGCTACCATTAAAGATAAGAAGAATATTTGGCCCTAAGCATGATCCTCTTGTTGTATACGAAGTCAACATACTGTAACAGTCTGGCAGAAAAGTAAAAGATGTTGATCATGGCAGACATTCTTTATGGAGGACAAAGTGGAAAAGAGGAAGAGAGAAAGGCTTGAGAGAGCGAACTGGAGTGGGAGTGTTCAAAAATTGCTTAAACGAGCAGAGAAAATAAAAAAAATAAAAATAAAAAAAAGTAATAATTTCCTGTAAGTGGTATTTGCCTGGGCAAAACTCGTCACCATGATGCTAGGTTGTTGTAGATGGTTGCTAAGTGGTAACTAAGATGCTCAAAAACACCCTTATCTTTTAAACTTGGCAACTTGCTATTGTGTACGATAAATATTGCTGCATGGCACAAATCACTTGTTATTTTCCTTATTTTTAAGTCACCTTGGATAAAAGCACCTGCTAAATCAATAAATGTAAATGTACTGTATGTAAACTGCTTAATGGCCAGATCAAAAGAGATTTTCTATTACTTAGAAATGGAACAGAACAGCTCTACTAAATTAATTGCTCTCTGCTTTCATATAATCGACTGCAAGCTTACATTCAGATCTGCCTCCATCCAATCAAAAATAGGAGAACCAAGTCTCCGGCCTTCATTTGTTTTTGTTTTTTTTCCATAATCTGTTTCACTCAGATGTACGTCACAATACGGAAGAAAAAAATCCCGTTTCGATGCGACTTAAAACATAAGTATGAGCAACAGTAAAAGAGATCATAAATCATGTTTCAGTTCCTCTACCTTTCCCTAGCATTCGTATCCTCTCAGCCTCTCTAATGATTCTCTTTGAGCTGGGTTTTAGCCAGGGGCCTGGAAGTGGGGGGCCCGGGGCCCTTTGTGTGGTTTTTGAGTTATTCAGATAAACAGAGAGACCAGAGATACTGGCCGCAGACATGCTACACTCAGACACACTGGCTCCTGACTCGGACTCTGCGTAGTCGGACGGCCCAGACGTGAGGAAAGCGAACGGGGTCCGATTGAACTCAGCGTCCCCTGCTGGCCCTTCCGATGAGAGGCCAGATAAGGGTCGAAGTGTGCGGGGCTGAATGTCTGAAGGTAGCACACGGACGCCCAAATAACGCAGGCGCTTATGAAAACTAATTTCTTGCTCTCCGTTCAATTCGCCTGGAATCCCTCGTTCAGTTTTTTTGTTCAGCTCCCACTCAAGCGCTTCCTTATTCGCCCTTCTCTCCTTTTCTCTTTCCCATTCCCTGTCGCTCTCTGATTTCCTCTCCTCCTCCTCCTCCTCCTCCCATTCTTTGTCTTTCAGCCTTTCTCTCTCTCTCGTCCACTCTCGTTCTCTCTCTCTCTCCCACTCATCGTCCTCCTCATCTTCCTCCCACTGAAGTTTAGGCTCAGGAAGTCTCTGGTTATTGATGGTTTGTTTGTTCTTGCTCTCGTCCCCTTCACTCGTTCTCTCCACCCGTCTCACCCTCTCTTCACTCTTGCTCCGTCCTGACCTGTCTTCCCTTCTCTCGTTACCTTTTTCCTTCTTTCTCCCATTTCTTTCAACACTTCCCTCCAAGTGTTCTTCACTATGCCCTCTAAGTGTGTTTCTAGGCAAGCTCTGTGACCGTTTGTCTCTCGACCTTCGCCCCCCACCCTCGAGACTGTCAGGGCTTTCGCGGTCTCCTCCGTCACCTTCCCTTTGTACTCTCCGCCCTCGTTTGGTCTTCCCTGGTTTTTGAACGCTGGATTTGGCATCCTGTTGAGCACGGCGACGGGTTACTGAAGCCAAACCCGACTGCAGGGCCTGGGGTGAGGAGGAGACGGCTGTGACGTCATCAGGGTCTGAGGGTGAGACGTAATGGCGGAGAGAAAAGAGGAAAAATGAACATTGTAAGCATTTACTCACTTGATTATGTAACATTATTACATTAATGCAACAAACATTGTTGAAAAGAGTTCAGTGCTTCTGGTGCAGACAAGATATTTGTGTGGGGAATATTTCAGTAACTCTTGTTCAAGTAAAATGGAGAGAGTTTTGAAAACCAATCACAACGAATGTTCCGGAACACTTCGAGTGTTTCGCGGGGGTCTTTTGTCACCCTCTTCAGCGAGGACTTTGAGGTCATTCTGAATGTGCCGCGTGCTTCACTTTTAAAACCCTTTCACACGTAAGTTTAAAATATTCTAACTGACCCCCCAGCGTGAGTTTTTCAAGGCGACCGTTATTTAGAACCTGTCACTTTAATGTTTCCATGGTGACGCGTCATTTCTTGTCACGTGACACAGCGCAATCGCAACACAGAGCTGAATGAGTGATGATCTGCTTTTATGTCTTTTTTCCTTTTCTATTCAAAATATTCACAAATGTATTAGCTACAGCATGAAACACTGATATTCCGATTGTCAAATATGTGCAAGTGGATGTGTTTTGTTGTTTAAACATATTTATAACGATCGCGTTAGTTGAGCTGTATGCACGATGGGCGGCGCCATGTTAGTTTGTTTCACAGTTCAGAGAATCGGACCTGTTGTTTCTCACGAAATACATGAAAGTAAGTGGCCGGTGAACTAGGAGAAGAATAGGGTAAAATGTAAAGCTACTTACACAATGTGTATCTGATATGAATAAAACGTTTTGTCTTATTATAATGGAAATTATTATTGTTGCCGTTTCCATAGACATCAGTGTCTATTTTACTAATTCAAAATCACTGTTTTGCTAGTACTTATGTGTATTTAAATGTCTGAAACCTAAAATAAACATTATGTGGTTTAAAATACTCAATAGTTGTGATATATGACAGCACTGACTGAGTGCGTCTGTCTCTGGCTCAGCGCCAGCCAACGCGCGAAAGCACGTTTGAATTTAGCAGTTGATCACGTGATGCACTGACCGTTCTAATCACACCGGTGTGATCGTACGCTCCAGGGACCAGCCAAGACTGATCACACCGGTGTGATCGTACGCGTCAAAGGGTTAAAGCTGCGGCTGACTCATTAAAACTAAAAGCTAAGAAGCTTTTGAAATGCAAAAGATTCTGTTTGATATGCTAATAACGATCCACTTAATTATATGCAATAACTCTATTATTGCATGACATAACTTCACTATTAAATAATACAACAAAACCTAAATCATGTTTATAATTACAATAAAATCTAATAACAAAATAATTGCCAAAGTTAACATCATTCTTAAAAAATACAGATTCCAAAGGACGCGAGGAACCTTTCAACCTTTCACCACACCTTTAGTGTGAAGAACAACTTTAAAAATAAATAAATAAACTTTTCCGCAATGGAAAGATTCCATGGCTGTTAAAGGTTGACGGAATTATCAATGCAAATAAATATATATATTTTTATATGTATAACAATAAGAACAATACGAACAAATAAGAACAAAATGAATGAATGATTATTATGTTTCTAGTATGTTATATGTTTGGCAACAGTTTTTCTAATGCACTTTAGTTCCCTTTCTCTACACTCGGAATAGTCCGAATAGCAGGACAATTTCATAAGCATATAATGTCTAATATAATTGGCTAATAGAATATATAAGAGCTAAGTAAATTTTAATGACTGTTCCAAATTAGAGATGATTTAACAATAGCGAAGCCATTTGCAGTCTTTGTATGGCAGAACTGAATTATCATTAAAAAAAAGGTATGAAATAAAAGCGCAACACACCACTGATGGTTGAAATGATAATGAGAGGGCCAACTAAGGGCTTCTGCAGAGTCAAAAGACATCTCTGTAACATATTTTGTTTTCTCTCATTAAACAAGAAGCTGAATGCACTGGGAATGAATGAACAACATTTTAATCGTGCTCCCTGACCCATAAATTCTGTAATGAGGAATTTTCCTCCCATTGGAGCAACTGAAGCTTGAAGTACCCTCTAAATGCTATGCATGTTTTGCATGCTTTAATTGGCTGTCAAAATAATGTAATGTATCTTAATTATGTTCATTTGGTTAGTTTATAAGCATATAATTAATTTGATTATTGAATTTTAAATGATTGACAGCCATATGATACTAAAAAAAAAAATCATGCAATCAATTGCAATTTTTTTTTAAATCTACTGACAAACTTCTAATAATATAATGCAAGTTAATTAGCTTCATCTGGAATTACCAACAAACATTACAGCTGTTTTTAAATCATTACCTCTTCTGTCATACTGCATCACAAACAGGTTGACATCATAGTGACTCTTGGTGTATTATTAACATATGACAGGGAGACCGGGAAACACGGTCAAAGACGTTTAGACGACAGAGAAATATGAGACAGATGTAGAGAAACAGTAAAATGGAGGACTAACAGGAACAGCTACCAACCGCGTATTTTCTGTCCTTCCAATCACATAGAAACACGGTTCGCCCAGCTTGGAGTTGGTCATACAGAGAGAGAGACTGGAGAGCTCCACTAAAGGAGGAGGAAAAGAAAGAGGGAAAGCCGAAAGATTGAAAACAAGGAGTTAAGGGAGGAGGAGAGTGAAATATATATAAAAAAAAATGGTTCATAGGAAATAAAGGCAATGAAAGATCAAAATATAAAGAAAGCAATGAGATAAAAATAAGGATGAAGGGCAAATCAGACGAGATGACCCAAAATTGAAAGCAAATTAGTAGAAGCGAGTGTAAATAATTTGTTAAAAAGACACAAATAATGAAAGGGGATAGTAATGAGTTATAAAAAAATGAAATCAAGGAGAATAGAAAAAGGGAAAAAAAAGTCCAAATAAAAAAGCAGAGAAGAGCTGTTAGTAAGCTAATAGATACAGAGATTTTCATAAAAAGACAAATAATGTTTTATAAAGACTAGACTGATGAGCTTTTAACTTTTGAAACAGTTAACCCTGGGTCATTCTAAACTCCGGGTAAATGTAATCCTGGGTTATCTTGATACCGTTTATTTGCAACATGTGGTGATTCGATGACCGTCCAAAGCGTGTGAATATGAGCCCTACAATTGGTTGTACAATACTAACACCACATTGTTTCACACTGTACAAGTTTGGCACAGCAATGCAGAGAAAAAAACCCCTGCTTCTAAATTACAAGTGTGAAATATTCCTTTACCTGGGGTTAAAAGCAGGGTTTAAAACAACGATAACCCAGGGTTAAGCACAGTGTGAAAAGCCCTATTGAATTCTACACATTCTATATGCAAGTCTACATCCATAAAAAAAAAAAAAAAAAAAAATTATTTATTGAACATTGGTCTATTTTATAATTTTGCTTTAGCTGTTTGAAAAACCAACAAAGAAGCTTAGCCAACGAAGGCTTTAAGATAGTGATTTTACCATGGTTAAGGGGATTTTACGCTAACAACGGCCCTTTACCACAGTTAAACCACTGTTACATACAGCCTCTCATGGCTTATTGCTTTGTACATGATCATGTTATGTTATTATTTGTTATCTGGTGACAACATGATCTTTATAGCAATGTGAATATGACCATCATGTTTTAGATGATAACATTCGGGTGATGTTCAGCTGACTTCTGACATGTTGTCTTACCGTAGTCAGGGACGTATCCATTTCCTCTTTTAAACACGAGGTGTATCCTGGTTCCTCCGGTCCTGATCTGCTCCACAGCCTGACTGTGAGTCATTCCTGTTGTACTGTCTCCATTGATCTCCACCAGCTGATCGCTCACCTACAGCAAACACAATTACAACAGAAATGAGCCACAATTGTGTTTTAGACATTATTATTATTTGTACAGTGAATAAACAGCAACATTTATAAAAGTAAGACCATGTATTTTTGGACCAACATAAGTGCAATTAAATACAATTAATACAATTAGGAAATTATTATGACAATATTTTCTAATTTGTGGTGTTTGCTAAGGCGCTTTTCTAAGCGATCAGACTGACAGTAACATTGACAATAATAAGAAATATTTCTTGAGCATCAAATCAAAATATTCAAATAATTTCTGAAGGATCATGTGACACTGCAGAATGGAGTAATGATGCTGAAAATTCAGCTTTGTCGTCACAGGAATAAATGACATTTTAAAATATATTTCAACAGTTATTTTGAATTGTAATAATAACTCACAATACAATATATAAGAGTCTTCTTTAAAAAAAAAAACATTAAAACATCTTACCGACCCCAATCTTTTAAATGGTAGGGTATTATAAAATAGTAGTGTTTTATAAAATGGCTGACAATGTATACGGTATCACACGCTCTCCTCAAAAAGCAACATTTTGCAGCCTCTACCACACACACACACACACACACCTGCTCACGTACATCTAAATAAGGGTGTCCTCTTGACTTCCATTGTTCTTAAGGTAACTATAATTACTACAGACTAACCTTAACCCCAAAATAATACTTAGAATGAAACCATTGTGATTATTTAGTCTCTTTACACTTTTTCAGGCATTTTTGCATAATTGTATCCCCAAAAGTAATTACTTTATCTATAGATCAAAGCCACAGATCTGCACCTGTATTTTGTGGCTGCGTGAGGCCGGTCCTCCCTCCATCAGTCCCAGCACATAGAGTCCCATGTTGTATTCACTTCCTCCTCTCAGACTAAAGCCGAATCCAGTGGACCCCCTCTCCAGTTCCACACTATAGTACCGTGTGGCGTCCTGCTTTGTGTTTCAAAGAGGGGAAAAAAATGAAAAAGGAGGGAGTTATTATTTGTCATTTTTTTGCCAGACAGCTTAAGTAAAGGCATTGTAAGGTAAAGGTATTGCTCACCTTTGGTTTTGACCTGTGAGTTTTCCTGTTCTTATAATCAGAGTCATTATCTGCTCGCTCTGAGGAATCTGACGGGAGAAAGGTATTAGGATACAATTTTGTTACAATGTTATTTATTGCTTTAGATATATATTAAATACATACTGTATATAAGTAAAAAAAGATCAGTAGTGAACAAACAAACAAACAAAAAATATTTTTCTGTCTCATATTTGAGCTTTCTCAATAGCTGTCCTTAGATTCAAGCTCTGAACATTCAACCAGCAACCAACTTCATGAGCTGCATCCTGGGTCACATTTAAACAGTATTGAAGTTGATATGCTATTACATATTATACTTGTTGCCTATTTTTCCTCCACCATCTGAGGGATGGTAAGTATTAGGAGGGAAGATAAGTATTATACTTATATAAGTATTATACTTATATAAGTATAATATAAGTAATAAGTATAAGTATTATACTTAGTAGATATACTTATCATCTGAGGGAAGATAAGTATTAGGATATGTTTTTGTTATAATGGTAACTACGGCTAATTCAATAAATAAATGACACTTTTTATTTAATGAAGTAAAAACGATCAGCGCAGGTGTATGAAGTAATCCACTTACGAGCGCTGGCGCGGGGTACGATGGTCAAGCGGAGTGTGTTTCCAGCTCTCCTCAGGATCTGAGCCAGCTCTCTGTGAGGTAAATTCACCACTGATCTCCCATCCACAGCTTCCAGACGATCCCCAGGCCTGATCTGACCACTGCGAGCCGCCGGGCTGCCTCTGCGGACCGTCACAAACCTGTGAGGCAGCAGAGACGCTGCTGCAGAAGAAACAGAGAAATGTTCATTTAACATTAAGAGAGATGCTTGCCTCTGCAAAACCTGACAACACAATATCAGGGTGTTTAGGGTGTAGAGCATTGCTATTTGTTGCTATTGAGTTTTAAGCAGGAGTTCTATGGTTGCTAGGCTAGGGCACTGCTTTGTAGTTTCTTACTGGCACTTATCAGAGAGAATCAATAATTGAAGTCTGTCTGACATTTTTCTTTTAAATAAGCATTTTTATCAGGCTCCTATGTTTAGGTTCAGTAATTTCGCTTTCATGGCAATGAAAAGGTTATTTGTCAGTTATTGAAATGTCTTACTTTTCAAAAATGCCACTGATAAGAGTAAAATTGAAAACATAAAAGTGCTCTTTTAAAAGATAAATGTCAGACGGACTTATAGGTTTTTGTATCTGAAGTCTTCAATTATACATCTGATAGACTGTTATTTCGTTGGGCAAAGGAGAGAATGAATGAGACGACAGAAGAAAGAGAAAAGAACAATCAGAAAAAAATACATTGTTTTTGTGTTGTGATGTTAAAAGCTGGATGGCGGAGAATGTTCTTCAACTCAACGACTCCAAAATCCTTCATTTGTATTGGGTAATTTTTGACCCCACGCTCAAACTTGATAACAGATAAATTCAGCTGTCAAATCAGCATTTTTTTTTTCAGCTTAGGATTGCCAAAATGAAACCTTTCCTCCCACTCAATGACTTAGAAACTATTATTCAACCATTTATTTCATTGAGATTGGACTATTGCAACTCAATACAAAGTTCTTTCATGAAACTAGATGGCACAGGCTAATAGGTCCTCAACTCAACTTGCTTGCAATCACATCATTCTCTACAGGGAACAGCTGATTGGTTCCTGCTGTATCAGTCAATGAGCTCGCTGCTCAACCTTCAAATACTTGGTGAGCATTTGCCTTAAGCCTAGTTCACACTACATGATTTTAAAACGTCGGGCTGAACTGTGCGGTTCACACTACATGACTTGCTCTCTGTGAAATCAGGAGTGTTCAAGTTGTTGAGCTGTTCACACCACACAACACAACGTGATTGATCCGCAACAGGAGGTAACGCACTACACGAGTTGACAACAACTCTGTCACCCAACGATTCTATCTTGTCTACAAACCACGTTTTGTCACGAAAAATCACGCGATAAAACGAACCGGAAATGACGCGAAACAGCATGCGCGCCAATACCCAGCGAAGAAGACGAAGAAGAACACAACACGCGAATATGGACGTCAGACAGAAACTAGTGCTGCAAACTGTTTGTGCAATGATTTTCTCAGTTTGCGCTCTGAGAAAAAACGCAAAAAAAGAAAAAATAAGATTTACCCGGTGACCTCAACCCATGCCTTACTCTGATTGGCTGTAGCTCATGACATCACGTGAGGTTGAGTCGTGCGACAGCTCTGGATATCTAGCACGCTAGATATTTTTCTGGGCTCGGCGACGCGTCGGCGAGGCGTATGCGAGCGTCTTTGATGCGTTGTTGGCTCTTTCATACTAACAGATTGGCGAGCGTTCATCGCCCGCTAATCCCCCACGATTTGCACGCGATAACACCCTGACCTGTCGGCGAGCTCAACGATTTGCAAATCGGGCTTAAAATCATGTAGTGTGAACTAGCAGTGCAGCATGCTTTCAGACTCCCTCCACCTTCCCCAGATACAACTGTATAGACAAGGGTAATTCATGTACGCTGTATTGTGCAGCAGCAGCATGTCTTACTTGCTCACAGCAGTGTGTTGTGTATGTATTGGCAGTAGCAAGTCCCGTACTTGCTCTACAGCAGCAGCATAGCAGATCTATTCTGTTAAGACCAAATATCTCAACATCTTAAAACCATTCAAAACCATTACCATGCCAAACACTGAGTCACAATACAGAATTGTATTTAGGGGTCTCTCAATCTTGTCTATCCCATCTCCAGTTGGACCAAAATGCTGCAGCCAGACTTTTAATTGGCACTAGAAAGAGGGAAAGTATTACACCCGTTTTTGGCTCCAAAGTCCTTGAATGGTTTGGCACCACACTATTTATCTCTCTTACCATCAGACCAATAGGTACTTAAGGCCATCTAATACTCTGTTGCTGTCTGGACAGATGTGCTTAAAACTTAAGGGGGATCATGCATTTTTTCGGTGGCAGCACCTCGGTTCTTGAATAGCTTGCCTTTGTACCAAAAATCTTCCTCTTCTAAATGTGTTTTTTTAAATATTTGCTTAAGGCGTATCTCTTTACAGTGGCTTATGAGTTAGGGTTACCAGTTCTGGCACTGTTGAGAGGGGATTGTTTGTATAATTTACCATTATCTGTAATTTTGTTACTGTCTTGTTTTGTGTAATATCGGTTTATGTATTGCTGTTATTGTAATTTACTTGCCCGTGCAGCTCTTTAATCAGTTTTGTCGTTATTAAATATGTTAAATAAATAAGCTAAATTAAACTGAACTAAAATCATATTGCATGATAACTATCCCCTATGTGTACAATGACAGTTAGCAAAGACTTGCAAAACACACAGATAAGAATAAAGATGGATTATCTAGGGAGAAGCAGATAAAGAAACCTCTGTGGAGATTTCTCTCTCTGGATAGAGATAGGAGAGATGATGGATGGAGGGTGGAAAGAGTAAAGTGGGAGGGATTCAAATGGGACAGAGAGAAAGATTGCGAGAGAAAGATAGAAGGAAATTATTTATCAGTGTGGCAGGAAAAAAGTTACTCTCTCTCATTCAATGTCAAACTCTTTCCAGGGTGGCTTTTAAAGGCATCCATCATTAATATTCGTCTGATTCTGTGGCTGCTGCAGATCCTCTCAGAAAATCACACTGAATGTCACCTACAGAAACCTGACGCAGCTCGCAGTCAGATTATCAATGTAGATCCTTACAGTCGTTAATATCACAGTCATCGTGGTGCTTATATGATGTTAGGGATTACAGACAGATAAGAGATTACACATTTCTGATCTGGAGCTAAATACTGAAATGAGACCTTTTGCAGATTTCTTTTTTTTTTTTTTTTTAAATGACGGGGGGTTTACTTGAAGTAAGGTATTAATCCAATTCACATGAGATAAAATTGAATAAATTATTATAAATTTGGCAACTAATAACTAATGGTGCTTCACATTCTAGACAGTGGCGGTTATTATACATTCATGCTGTTTTCAAAGGTCTAAATCTTTTAGATGCTTTAAGTGAAATCTTGAAGACATCTTTTTACATGCTTTAAATAAAACATGATGTTGTACGTTAGAAAATATGGATAACTTAAAAAAAAAGAGAAGAACAAAAATGCTGAAAAAAATTTAATACTTTCAATATTCAATGTTAAACATTTGAAAACAAAACAAAAGAAAAACAAATCAGAAGCAAAGCAAAAGAAAACAAAACATGGAAACACCATCTTACTTTTTTATAATAATAAAAAAAAAATTGAGTGTATTTTCTTTTAAAACATACTCCAATAATCTTTGTTTTATAGAAAAATATATATATATGTGTGTAATATACAGAGCCACGCACATGACATGCAGACAAAAATAAAAATAATTGTGGACACTATTTTCTAATTTGTTCACTCGTTTCAGTTAAATCATGGCCACTAATTAAGAATTTGTTCCAACGACTTATTAATTTGTTCCCTCGTTTTAGTAAATCGTGGCCACATTGAACTCATCTGTTCCCTCATTTTGATTAAACTAAAACAAGGGAACAACGTGGCTATGCTTTAGTAAAACAAGGGAACGAATAATTAAAACGAGGGAACAAATTAGTAAAACATGCTAGCGTATTAGTAAGTTGCGGCAACACATTTTTAATTTGAGCTCTTCATGAGGTGCATCATGGGATACTTTTAAACAGTATTTTACATGTATGTGCTTTCCCTCAACCATCTGGTCCAACTCATCCAATAAATAAATAGTCAAATATTCTGACTATCACAGTATGTACTGTATCTAAACACATGCACTTACATTTGTTACAGTTGTTAGTTTGCTAGATATGTTAAATCCAGCTGTTGAGTCTAAACTGGAAGTTTCTTAAATCAATTAGTAGGGGTAATGTCTGTGTACATAAAGCAACAATAATCCAAAAGTCACGTGCAGACACTAAAGGGAAATGACCTTGTAAGTCCACATCTTTGTCCCTAAAGTCAATCTGCCTGTCTCCATTAGCGTACGCCATTACCGAGAACAGAAACTTGTCCTGTGCCGACCTACTTAGAAACACACACTCGCACACACTGTTGGAGGCACAAATATTCACATGCCCACACACACATCTCTCTTTCTGTCCTGCCTCTATTTTCTCGGGACTGAACCTCTGTAAGCAGAGTGCTGAGAAACAGAAATCTTCAGTAATGTTTAATGCTTACTCGCTTTAGCTCAAAGGGAAAAATTCATGCTTAGCCTTTTGATTTTCCCTCCATTCTCCCCAGCCTGAGGGAATATCTGTAAGAACTAGCATTAGCGTCTTGGATTAAAATGACTTTCTATTACGTTTCTGGGCCGATGCCAGTGTAAGATCTGCCTAGGAGGTGTTATGCATTACAGATTCTGCTTTTACTCAAAGCATTAATTGACTGAGACCATCATTTTAATGACAATCCAAGTACCATTTGACTTTTAATGTTGCCTGATTGGCAGTCTGGATTTCATGTTAAGTGTGTATGATAAATTCCATATTCTACACATTATAATGTGACATACACATACAAAAGCAGTTGTAATTGAATCTTATGACCATTTTCCACCATATTTGTGCACTGTACATTTAAGACGTACATATGTTAATGATATGGGCTTGTCATATGTGGATTGATTGTGGATAAATGTGTTTGCTAAATGATGTTTATGTAATTATGGTTGCTCAAGTTCAATAATTAATCATTTTGATCTGGCTTTTTGAGGGTTGGCAGCAGGGCTTGACATTAACACCCGCCAACCCGCCAAATGCGGGTGGATTTTGCTCGTGGCGGGTAACACAGTCACTTCAACTAGCCACTTTGGCGGGTTGAATAATTGTAGTCTTTTCAAAAGGCATCTGAAGCGCACTGGCTGCGTGGCGTGCGCGTCTCCGCTGCGTGGTGTGTCCGTTTTTATTTCGGCTCCCATGTTAACAGGTTAGAACTTGCACACTGCCTGCGTGACGCGCGTCTCGAGCCGCGCCGAAAACGCGTGCATGCTAGAAAAAAAACCGACGCCTATTTCTCACGCGACACGCAAGCCTGTTGGAAGCGTTTCCAGGCTAAATAGAATAGGAAAATATGTCATGTTGACACGAACACATATTAATAAATGGCATTTTTATGTTTGAAAGTCCATAGGTTTTGGCAAATGCAGATATAATTTAAAAAAAATCAAATATTGCACCTGTCAATACAGAACGAAATATTCTTATAGCCTATTTTGCCGTCTATGCTGCAACGCCCGAATCCCGAGATAGCCCTCCATGTACGTTAGCAGACGCAGTCAGACACGTTTCTGCTGTGCAAAGACACAGAAAACGCAACTTGTAACAACGAATTTCCCATCGGGGCTCAATAAAGTAATTCTGATTCTGATATTTTCAGTGTTTCTAATGCTAAAGGTTTTTTCAGTTTAGTTTTTTATATTTTTTATTAATCTTCTACATCCATGCACCACTTTTATTATGCAATAAGAAGCTATGTCTTCATCTTAATACATGGTTTTATAGGAGCTTTAAAGGAGCTTTACACACAACCTTATCAGAGCTAATGATAATGACCTGTATTGTTATACCTAGTCTTGATTTGCGTGTGTACAGTGGTTTTACATTTAAAAGGGTTGTAAATCTAGTTCAAGTAAATTTTAGCACGCCATAGTCAACTTTAATCAGGTAATTTCACAACAACAAAAATGTGGCTAGTAAAAATGCTGTGTGGCTAGTAACTTTGGAAAACCACTAGCCACATTGGCTAGTGAGCAAAAAAGTTAATGTCAAGCCCTGGTTGGCAGGCATTTTAGTGGTTAAATGTCTGGGCTGGTAAACCCAAAGGCTCAAATCCCATAATGGGAAATATAAGAAGAGGAAAGTGCTCGGAGTTGCCATCACTAATCTGCTTGTGAGTAAAGCACTTACTCCTGATTCCTCTGGAGGGACTGTTTCTGTAATAAAAATAAGTCACTCTGGATAAGATGGCAGCAGTGTTACGTAGAGAGCCTATATGTTATGCATTCATAATGCCTTATAATACAGCTTACAATCAGATGTTTGAATAATAACCACAGATATTATCAAATAAATTATAATACTTATCAAATATATGTACAGTAACGTCCAAAAGGTTGGAGTCAGTAAGATTTTTCGGAAAGAAATTAATACTTTTATTCAGTAAGGGTACATTAATTGACCAAAGTGCCAGTAAAGACATTTATAATGTTACATTAGATTTATATTTCAAGTAAATGCTGTTGTTTTAAACTTTCTAATCATTATAGAATCCAGAAGAACATTTATAACAGTTAAAAAATAGTAAGCAAGCACAACTGTTTTCATTATTGATTGTAAGAAATGTTTCTTGAGAAGCAACTCAGCATATTAGAATGATTTTTGAATCATGTGAGACTGTAGACTGGAGTAATGATGCTGAAAATTCAGACATACCATCACAGGAATAAAGTAACGTAAAAAATAAAATAAAATTGAAAACAGTTATTATCAAATCAAATCAAATCGTCTTATAAATAGTAATACTATTTCACAATATTACTGTTTTCACTTTATTTTTGATCAAATAAATGCAGCCTTGGCAAGTACAAAAGTATTTTTTCAACCACAATAAACTTTTAAATATTTCCTACTGTAATAAAAATATTGCCCATTGTAATTTTGTATTTTATATTTTCATTTTTTTGGGGCATAATGCTAGGAATATTCCATAAATGTATTCAAGAGGAGGCATGTGATTGTAAATATGGAATTGACTTGACGTACGTGACTTTTTATTAGTGAGATTCAGACAATTGCTCTTTCAACTCATGAATCAAATCAAGAATTATGGTAAAAAAATTAGTTAATCTTCAAAGATTCAGGTACTGTAGAATGATTAGAATAAATTATTGTTATTTCCAAATGTGATATTAATAAGACTGCATTGTAAATATATTTTGATGACACACACAAAAAAAAATGTTTCTTCCATAAACCGCATGCATTTTTGTTGCAAAGAAAGTACAAATCTGAACTACTGGTCTGACCAGCCAGCAGAGTTCAGTTGTGTTCTCCACTAGACAGGATTAAAACATCAGTTATGACAAATCACTAAATTAATAAATAACAATGAATAAAGTCCTTTCAATACGAGAAAGTGTAAAGCTGAGAAAAACAGACAAGCAGAGTTATGAGTGGAGTGGAGGAGAATCGTAATCACGGCTGTCACTGAAAATCATTAGTTTTCACACAATGCAGCATCCAGTGTGAGTCATACAGATTCAGCCTCCGGAAACACTTGAGCGCTGAATGAGAGTGCTGACGACTGACGTGTGCGCGTGTGAGTGTGTATAAAGAGCAGACCACATTTACATTTGTTCGGATTCACTGTTCCCAAGACAACGTTCGTGAAACATAAGCCACCTTTAACCTCTTAAAACTTTTTCATCTTTCATCTGTTCGACCTCTCCTGCATCTTTATTTCTTGCCCTTCATCTTCTTCCCTCTCATATTAGCTGTCATTTCTTTACGTTACCTCTCCATCCAATACCTCCATCCCCCATCCTTTGCTACTCTTTCAGTCGAAGCAGCTGTTTTGTTGAGTCAGAATCATTATATAGGGCATCAGACCCAGAAAACACAACCTCCATGTAGAGCACAAACTCATTCAGCTGTTAACAAATTACAGTCAGGGTTCAAACATTTACTTTTGATGTCAATGCCAATGGCGAGTGAATTGGGAACATTTCACAACTATTAATGTTTCTTACCAGCCATTGAACTGTGTTTTTAAGTATCGTAAATAACAGTGTCCTTATGACAATCGGTTTTATTTAGCTGTTTTTCAGTAAATAGGTTATGATAAATAACGCAAGTCGTCGTCTCTCCGCAAAATGACACCAGCCACAAAAACATCAAGGCATTGTGATTCATTGTTACTCATATTTGGTAATTTGGCTCACCACATGGACTTCGGGAACATTAATAAATACATTTTAAAAAACTAGATAAAAGATATTGAGGATAACCTGCTGATGGTAAAATCATCAGATGATGCACAAACTGCAACATGTTTTCTTAAGTAGATTTAAATTGTACACATCGTTTCCATCTGTGAGGGTCAAACTATCATTCATATACAGTAATTCAATGTAAATCATGTATTATGTTGCATTTATGAATAATAAATAGTTCATGCATCAGGTGATTGTTGGTTTTATAGCATTTTAAAGGTGAAGGGTGTATTTGTTATGATGAGACTTCTTGACTGAAGGGGAAGAGTGTAATTTCTGAATTGCAAACATAACTGCTTTCAAACAGACTTCTCAAACACCCCTGCCATTCCTCGTACAAACAGACTGTCCTGTCCCAAACCAAAATGAAATCATCCTACAAACTGCTTACTTATACATGACTTAGCACATTAAGCTTGGATAGGAGAAAGTATTTTATCATTGAAGACATTACACAGCTTAAAGAGATGAAATTTTTGTTTTTTTTGTTTAAGAATTTAACTCACCCTCATGTCAAATCTATATGACTTTCTTTCTCTTTGTTCTTCTTATGTTCTGTGGAACATAAATATATTTTGAAAATTGTATCTCTTTTTTGTCCACACAATGGTAGTCAATAGTTACTAAGTAAATGGTGACATAATTTTATTTTGGGTGAAATAAGAATGATGCTCTGTCAAGATATGCTTTGATAGCTGAAAACTGTGTAACAATATTGGGCTTGAAGTATTGTTCAAGTCATATGCTTTCCCACACTAAAGCAGACAAATGGGACACAATATAAGACGCATAGACACGTGCACTTAGTCTTGATATTCTGGAAAACACTGGACCACCGTCAAACAGGCAGTAAGTTATGGAGTTAAGCTGAACCATGTGAACAGCACAAGACACTTCTTATTCACGTACACACATCATTTTTTAACAGACCTGACTGTAAGCGTTGAATCCATCTGCATATATGCTAATGTACTCCAAAACAGAGAAAATTCACTTTTAGCAAATATACGAAATCTATAATGTTCCAGGAAAATAGAGCAAAAATATTGATTACTCTTTCTGCGCTACACAGATTTCTGTCAAATCAAATGCTTGATTTGGCTGTAGACACGAGGCCGTAGGCAATCACAGCCGTGCTGAAATTCAGACCAACAGCATGATTGTGAATGTGCTTTTATGCAGTTAAACAACAAAAAGTTAACATTAAGCAACACAATATTTAAGCAACTGTAGACACAATTTAGTTATTGCTACCCTAGTGAAAAAAAAACCTATACCAAAATGCATTAAAAATACATTTATTTCATAATAAGCTAAACTTTATTTGGAGTATCTCTTAATTGCACAATGCACATGTCTTAATATTAAGCCTAAAGTGTGTTTAATATCACTATTAGTAAGGATAGTATTATTTCTGTATAATATCAGTCTTTAAATGAAAGATATTTAAAGTGCACCTAAAGTATACTTGCATTTAGCACAGTCAAATATACTTAAGTATATTTTTAGTTGGACCTCAGCACTACTTCCGGATAACTAAAGTGGATTGAGAACAAAATATAGATTAAGTACACCAATTTAGTATATTAAAAGTACAATTGCAGGGTATTATTATTAAGTACATGGATATGTACATGTATTTATACTTAGCATAAAATTAATGTATTTCAAATACATTTTATGCTATTTATTTTTCACTAGGGTAGTTACTTTGCCGTTGCACCTAAGTAGTTTCAAACTCAAAACAGAATGTGGAGTACACAGTAGTGGAGTTTCATTGCTGAGTGAATTTGTGTTTTTCCAACAAATAGACTGAGTGAATAATTCAATAGCCCCTTTCACACATACAGTCTTTACCGGTAAATTACTGATAAGAGATCATGTGTGAACAAGGCATTTTAAAAAATACCAGTAAATCAGTTCGAGCATTTTATAGTATGAGAAGTTGTAACATTACCAGTTAATTACCGGTATGATGCTGTGTGTGAACAAAGAAAGAAGATTACCGGTATGAGCATGTAAAAAAATAGGAATGAGCTGACGTAACAAGTCTCCTTTGGGCAAATCATAAAGTTCTTATGGAAATGACACAATTACTCCGCGCTGTTTACAGTAAGCTCCGCTGCTTTTTAATAGTTTTTCTATGTAAATATGCACTAGATTAACATCTTTGACCAGCGTTGTGCTATGTTTTGCAGCTTTTTCAGTGTCGCGCTCAAGACAAAGCCTTCTTTTCCATTCATCAGCGCTGCGGCTCTGCAGTTGAATATTATTATGCGTGTCTCGTGTTTTTAAGAGTAAAAAACACATTCTGTGCGATCATTCCCTTACGCCTGTCGCTCAAAATGTTGTCAAATTGAACAGATAGTGAAACTAAAGGGCTTCTCCTCATGCGGGCGGATGAAGACAATGGCGCAGCGTTTAAAGATCATTTCCGATCTGACATCACTGAATTTAGTTACCGGTATTTTGGTGCTGATGTGTGAATGGTCTCTTAACGGTAAAAAGCCTGACTACCGGTAATTTTACGGTAATTTACTGGGATTACTGTGTGAAAGGGGCTAATGATTCACTCATAATACAGTTACTTATTTCCTGAATGAACCAGTGTTTTGAATGAATCAGTTGAATGAATGATTCAGTGGCTCACTTACTCATAAAGACACTCACTTGTTGCCACCTACTGGCATAATGATGTAGAAAGAGTGGCTGTAAAATCCACAGACTAACAGTCTGTCTAGAACAAACAGATGAGCACAGTGATGCAAACAGTGCGTCTTTTAAGTGACATGATGATGAAAGTTTGTAATATAATAGCAGTCTTTGTACAGTCTTCATCTCAATAATAAAAGTGCTCCACAGCTGCTGAAATGCACTGGCTGGCACTGTAACACCATTCACTTCAGAAGACCAGCGCTGCATACTAAAATACAAGAGAGAGACTGAGCGGGACAAGAGAAAGACACAGAAAGAGTGTGTGATGCTCATTATGAACCTGTGTTGCACTGCAGCAATATAGCTTTTCCCAGTACAGTATCAAATATACTAGTTATGACTGTATAAATAGTGACAACTGTTAATAAAAATAACTAACAATGCTGTAAATAGCTATGGGTGTTTTCGATGGCATACAACGCTATTTTACTAATTCATTTTACTTCCATAATATTTTGAATTTCAGTGCAACAATTATTTAACAACACATTTAACAACCCCATTAAGCACTAAAAATCTAATAGAATATGTGCACAAGTTGTAAGAAACACACACACACTTCTGACTTCTGAGTTAGCAAACAGCAGCTTAAACCGATTGGAAAAAAGTCCGTCAAGAAAATACATTACTCATCAAATTCATACGAGGAATGAGACAATAATTACAAAACGTAATTAAAGATGACAAGCCTCGGCATTTAGTTACTGCAATGATTGTCTAAAATACATCACAACTGAAGCAGATGTATGAATACGAACCGGTATGAATGAGATGAAGATAATATATCGCTTATCTTGCTAGTTAATGAATAGAGAATGTTCTGCAGATGTGCAATTGATTTAGGTACAATGCAGTCCTGCTGTATCTGAAGCCAAGAGCAGAGAATGCAGTGGGCTTTTGCACTGTCACAATAATAGGTGTGTGTGTGTGTGGTCCAGGTAAACCCTACGTTATGAGGACAAAATGTCCCCACAAGGATGGCAATATTCAAAATCATTATACATTTTCGGTCCCCAGGAGGAAAACAGCTTATAAAGCATACTAAATGATGTTTTGAAAAAGCTAAAGTTTTAGGTTTAGGGGGTAGAATAATCAGTGTGTGCAGTATAAAAATCATGATGTATATGGAATGTCCCCAAAAACCCCAACGTGTGTTTTTTGTGTGTGTGTGTTGTGATGTTTTTTTGAAAATCAAAAAAAAAAAGCAGAACATTTTCTGTGATAGTTAGGGTAGATTTATGGGGTAGAGCATACAGTTTGTACAGTATAAAAATTATTATGTCTATGAAATGACCCCATAAAACCCCAATGTGTGTGTGTGTGTATTTTGTGGTCTAGGGGAATGTTTTAAAAAAAAGCCCCCCGAACTAATTTTGACAGGTCAAAAACACGTTACAAAACAGCAATAAAATATTTTGTGTAATTAGTTTCTATGCATAAAGATCAGATTTTTACATACACAAAATACACACAACACTTTGTTTTTATATTGTTTATATTTTATATGGTGGTTTCCAATGATTTTAATTGTGTTTATTGAGTGAAAGATATTTGTATACAGTGAAACTGTATAAATTATTCCTCAACATCTGCATATCTATACCAAAACATATATAAACGCACTGCAGATATCACCTGTCATAACAATTCAAATTAGCAGGCCATAGAGCCAATTCAACCACATAATAGTAAAGCACTACATATATCTCCCATTTAAAACACTCTGCATCAGCACTGACATTCTCCCAACAGTAATATGACAACTTGTCTTTTTAAGAAAAAAAGGGATGAAATCAAGTAAGAGAAAAAAAATATTTACGTTTGGAGTCCTTCACACTTTTCAAGGCAGACTGCAGTCTCTCCAGCATGGCTTGGTTTGTGTGTGCGTGTGCGTGTGTGTGTTAGTGTGTGTATGTGGAGGCAGGGTCCCGATCCCGGATCACACTCCGTTTAAATCCCTACACATGTGAGAGCGATCACGCGGAAGGGTCATAATGAGAAAACTAATGGAGGGCATAAACAAACAACTGAAGAGAACAAAACAGAACGAGCCTCTGTATCGCTGTGCGAGCGAACTGCTTACTGTAGCGGGTTCATTTTCCTTTGGCATCTGGAGTCGGTGAATGAGATGAGCGGGAGGGAGGGAGGTGGACAGGCAGAGAAAAGGAGGGAATAAAGACAGAGAGATGGAGATAAGAGGAGGGGCGATAAGAGAGCGAACGAGATGAACGATTTAATCCTTGGACCACTGCAGAGCGGGGGTGCCGATCAGGGGAAGCGAGGGAGAGACAGAGAGAGAGAGAGAGAGAGAGAGAGAGAGAGAGAGAGAGAGAGAGAGAGAGAGAGAGAGAGAGAGAGAGAGAGAGAGAGAGAGAGAGAGAGAGAGAGAGAGAGAGAGAGAGAGAGACCTACATGCACGTATGTGATTGTGTGTAATCTGACTTTGGGATTGCTGATGCATGCTGGTCATGCCAATAAAAAGCATTTGAGGGATTGAAATTAATGCTGTATCAGTGAAATAAGCATATGACAACACTGGTGCAACATAAAACAGAAAATAGTTCATGTAATTATAGGGATAAATCGGCCAAAAAAATTTCCATCCATGTGTCATTTCAAACCTGCATTACTTTTTTCTTATGTGGAACACAAAAGGTGAATTTTTGCGAAAAAAAATAAAAAATAAAATATGGGAAATACTGGAGGTTCAAGAATTGCTGGAAAGCTAGTAATTAATTATACCAAATGTAAAATTAAAATAAATAAATAAATGGGTCTGCATGATAATCGTGATACAGCAGATACAGTGTGATTATCAAATGAAAAGATGAAATTTAATGAAATAACTGTATAGTCTGCAGCGCTGGATTGTAAACTGGTTACATGTAAAAAAAGATATTAAGTAGCCTACTTCTAATTAGATTATATTACGTTTTTTTTTATTCTCGTAATCAGATTACAGTTACTTTTTTATTGAAAAATTACTTTATTAGTAAGGAACTAAGGAGTTCGGCTGACAATTTACGGTAAACAGTAAAAGGACATTCTCAGCAGCCCCTGTGTGAAATGATACATATGAATATATTTTTTTAAATTTTGGTTATCAGTAATGTACATTAGAGAGTTTTGTGTTACATTTGTTATTTAGTGTATGTTTAATGCATTATTATAGTGCTGTTTGTTACCCTGATGGTGTTGTACCTTTGTGTATATGTGCACCTGTATTATTATGGTGGTTCCCTTTCCAGAGAACCAGTGTCGCCTCTCCATGGAGGAGTAGGTCACAGAGAAGGTGATACTCCTGCAAGAGGGATCTGATAGGGGATCCAGCACAAACGCAAGAACGCAGCCCTCTCCTCTCTTCTCCGACTCCCAGGCGCTTCTTACATCAGGCCTGAGGTTGATCCCATGATGAGAACAATGTTCTGATGGCCCGCCTTGGCTTGGTTAACGAGAGTGCCTCTTTCAGGTATGTGAAAGCCGGTAGACCCCATGTTCACAAAGACCTGTTTGGTGAGTCTTCACTTCGCACGCCGCAGGTGAGCTGAGTTGGTCTTCTTTTAAAGTAATTTTTGTGTGCAACTAACACTAAAATGTATCTCTCTACAAACCTCGTTCCCTGTATAGAGTTATGGGGTCGTGTCTAATGTCGTAAGGTAAGGTAAGAAATATTTTTCTTAGGGCCCTGAAGTCCCCCCTGTTAGGTGGCTAGAACGATAGAGAGAAGCACCAGTTGTTTGGGCTTCTTATGTGAGTATGTGATGGCTTCCCTTGTTGTCATGTGTAAGAAAGCGAGGTGTGCCACCGCTCATTCTAGCTGTAAAACTATGTTTATAGCTTAGGCTTCCTCTCATGGTGAGAGCAATTGAGGCCGCCGCTCTTTCATATGAAATATGTTATCAGCGGAGAGTTAAGTGGCAGAACGTCATTCTAGAAATAAGAATGGGAATGCTTATGCTACCGCTTGTTTTTTCTATACACATCTGTGTTAGCCCTTAGGCTTTTAGCCACCTCAAAAAAAAAAGTATTTTTTGCTTTGGAGTATAGGCTGCCGCCGGAGCTCCACATAGATCTTATGTCCGGCCCATGGGACCGTCTGACATTTTTTGTCCTGAGTACATCGCCCCCTTGAGCTCTGTTTGGGTTTTCAGTAGGCTGAGCGGTTCTGCAGCCCCTCAAAAAAAAAAAAAAAAAAGTAAGGCTGTGGCTCCTTCGAGCTCTCAGGTAGATCTATGCTTACAGACTGGCCCTCACCAGGGCCTCCTCTGTAGCTGGCCTAGGATATGCTAGGGATAGTGGAGGCGTTCTGCTAAAGCATTTCTGCCTCTGGCCCTTCACTTTGTGAATGTAGGTTTTTTAGCATCCCTATACGATAGCCTCCTCCCATGGGAGTCGTTAGGCCAAGGCCCGCCCCCTTTCTGCGTTCTGGGGCAAGAAGAGTAATGCAGGCCTCACCAGGCCCCCCAGAGGGCTTGGTAACCAACTTTCTGGTTATCGGGTAACAGGCCTCACCAGGCCTCCCTAGGGCGAGCTCCCAAGAATGGACTCTAGATAGTCAACCTTCTGTTATCAGGTAGCAAGCCTCTCCAGGCCTCCCTGAGGGCGAGCTCCCAAGTATGGGCTCTAGGTAGCCAGTCCTATGGTTATTAGGTAGTAGGCTTCACCAGGCCTCCCTGTGAGTGGTTTACCAGTGATACTGGGTTCTGGCAACTGTGGCCGCTCAGCTATCAGTTCAGCTGGCCTTAGCAGGCAGTCTCTGAAGGCGAGCTTGCGCCCTAGCATGACTAAAGTGTTCACTTTCTGCTACTGGTTCCCTCCTGCAAACTCTCTATCTAGCCTACAGCCTGGTTTGCCTACCAGGCAGGTTGTAAGCACTATGCTGAGTCATGCTCTCCGGGATACCCCGTCTCTGAGATCCGGGCGGACTGGTTCACTGCCAGCTTCGCAGTCCCTCGGGTTGGATGCCTTACCTAAAGGCAAATGTCCAGAGGCTTTGTCTCCGGACCAACAGGAAGTGGCCAGACTGAAGTGTCCAATATAAGCGACACCAGGTCAGGCCTTCCTGGTGGCATTTCGGGCAGTGGCGGAGCTAGACTTTTAAAACAGGGGTGGCAAAGGGGTGGCAAGGTATTATTTTGGGGGGTCAATATACAAAGTGTTCAATTACACTAAAAATGTATTATTTTCCACAAAATGTATATAGGTTGTTTGGGTTGGTTGGTTGGGGAAAATTGACAGACACAAACACTTAAAGGTGTCATGGTGTTCATTTGTTTCTTTTAATGAATATATTAACTGCATTTTATAAATTATTTAAAATTATAATAAAAAATACATATATTAAAAATTAAAATTATTAAAGCATTAACACACAAACATTATGTGTTATAACATAAAAGCAAGCAGATACTGCATGCATGGTTTGGCATGACTGCGCACAAAGTGCACTCCCTTAATAATTCCTAAAAAGCGGACATCAGTTCATCGCGATCTCACACATCTCTGTTATTATCAATAAAGATGACTGCACAATGAATCTTTCATAATATATACACTTTGTTTGTTAAAATTAGAAGATTTGCCAGCATACAGAATTCAGCACTGAACTGAAGTCAGTTTTGAGCGGTGAGGGGAGTCTATATTGAATGCTTGTGATTGGCCTTTGCGTTCAAGAAATCAACACATATGTCTGTGATTGGCTACATCGCTCAACGCTGCAAACATGTTATAAAAAGAAACTCTGGCCTGTAAATCGTTTCTATTTTGTTTTAGTTGTTCTTGTTGCTTTTCTGCAACAAATGAATAAAAATGTATTAGTTTTTATATGTTTTATTCATAAATTATTCTAGTTTGTGGGAGTCCCGCGAATCGTTTTATTCTCCCGCAACGCGCGCACACACAGAGTGAGTGCATTACCGCCCGCGCGTGTGCGCACTCATTGGGATAATTGTAAACGCGCAAACACAGACAGTTAGGAGGGCGGGGCGCCCCTTTTATAATGGTTGGGGAACACTGTGTTATGTTAAGTGTTAATAAATTGTATGCCTACACAAACTTACTTCAGTACTTCTGTACATCTCTACAGTAACATCTACTATCTCCACGGTGGTTTTATTAAGATTAGTTCAATATGCTGCACGTGCTAATATGAATAAGCCTACCTAATGTATGTGATTGTTGCTGAACATTTGCTAACGACATGTTTTAAGCATCTTCACGCAGGCGTGACAGTCAGTTTCACGAGACTAATAATGCTCATTTAAGTATTAATGCTGCACTACAGTGCAACGTCTCCCTTACTTCCCGTTAAAACAGTACTTCGTTTAATTTAATACCAATAAAAGCCGTACATACCAGCAAAACGCTCTTCATCGATCCTGTGTGTGCTGCCGCGTTATGTTTTGTTTTGGAGCCGTTTGGAGCACGAAGGAGGAGCTGCGTGTCAGCTTAACCAATAAAAAGTGTAGCAGCAACAGCACGCGCTGTAGGCTTGTGCGTGCTGCGTAGGATGCATTCACGTCCGCTGAGAGATTTGGGAAATGTTCGTAAAAATCAAACAGTGTAATGTTTTCAGCGGGGTGGCAACAGGGGTGGCAAGGACTTCGTTTGGGGTGGCAATTGCCACCCCAACTAGCCTTCTGGCTCCGCCACTGATTTCGGGTGAGTACGTTCCCCTGAATAGTGACTGGCTGGGGTTCCTTCGGGTTCCCTAGCCACATTCCCTAGAAGAGACCCCTTCTAAATTTGAAGCTGTGGTCCTAGGCCCTTGAGCAGGCCCAGGTAGGCCTCTCATCAAACAATGTTTATCGAGGTTTTCCTGTGAAGCATATAGCTTGGGCTATGACCGAAGGGAATGCTGTCACTGACAGCTCAGTGTGTCTGAGGGTGAGTGGTTCTGGCATTTAATTTGAACTTGCTGGTTCTGACAGTTGTCACTGCCTATGGGCATGCACTCCCCTTGGCATGGTGGCGTTGGTATATCGTTCGCCAAAGCGTCAATCGACACAGCGCGAGTTCCTTTTCAAAAGGGAACGTCTAGGTTACGACTGTAACCTCGTTTCCCTGAGAACGAGACACTGCGTCTTTCACCATGCCTCGGGGCCTGCCTGCCAAACTGTCCCTTCAGACGAAAAGGTGTTTGTCATTTGTGCAAGGCGCCCTTATATACTTCCAGGTTGCATGTTAATGATGTCAGCAGCTGTCGCCGGTCATTATGATTGCCGTGATTTGATTGTGATTTCAGACACCTGTCACGCCTGAGGTGTTCCCTCAAAGCATCAATCGACGCAGTGCGAGTTCCCTGTTCTCAGGGAACAGAGGTTACAGTCGTAACCTAGACGTTATCAGTACATTTGATGGAGTAGATTAAATTGACATATCATTTAATGAAATATACTGTTACAAATTGTAGTATATACAGGTACCAATATATCCCATATACCTGAAAAACTGTCACTGTAGTTTTTTACGTGGAGTTTTTGGCAACCACAGGTGCCGGTTTTAAGTGTAAACACGATATTTACAGTGTACTCCATATTGCAAATCTTCCGAAGCCATATTATAATTTATGTGACAAATACAAAAAAAAATTGTATTTCGTTATTCACTCACAAATAGAGATTCAGCTAAGGGAAACACTTAATGAATAACTAAACTTTAAAGTCTATCCGTCCGTCAAAGTTTTTGTATGGCCACAACACTTTTTGTGTTTCACCTCAGAAACAAGTCATTTGGGTTTGGAAAAATCATAAAAGTGAATAACAATTTTTGGGTGAACTGTCCCTTTAAGAGATCCACTGGCAGTGGCAAAACTAGGATAACCGTTCGTATTGATTCATTGATCTGTAACTCCCATGGTTTGCTTGCTGACATCATTCATTCTCTCTTTATAATTCGCAGTCTTCCCTGACATTTCTTGTATCGACACCATCCCTGAATTATAAAGCTCTACAGTCATCAGCTGTACACACAAACACACACACCAGTGTTTCATCAAGTATCACAGTCACAAAGCGAACTCTCTTTTATCTCCATACTGAGCCTTTAATTGCCAGCCATTAATGTACGGTTCATGTGTAGGAACACAAATAAGCAACTCAATTGTTTTTTAGTTTAGGCTATTTTCCAAATACCTAGGAGAAGGAACAGGATCAATTATATGAGCCAGACTTGATCTAGCATTGCCAATTTGAGAACAATAGCTTAACATAACTGCAAACACAAACTAACCAATAAGCTAGTCAATGTGAATGGCACTACAATCAAACTACATAATTATAAAATGTAAAACATTGTCATATATATTATCATATATAATCTCATTCATAATACTGTCATAATCTCACATTTTAACTTTGACTCTAATTTAGACTCTGAGGTTGTGTAAAACACCAAAACAGCACATTCATCTAAAAATGATTATGAAATCAAGTCATACAGAAGAGAAGGATCTAAGATATTGATATACATGGAAACAGCTGTGACATTGGGGACAGGCACTTTTTTAGATGCTCATGCTTTAGTGATGCCATGGCCTCAATAAAAACCAAAGGAACACTGAGCAAAATGAGGTCATTGTGGGCTTAGGTAGGGGAGAGTGGGAGGGTGAAGGAGGGGTGCGTGTATCTGGGCCTGACTGTTGGCAGGCCTCAGTGTTGGCAGGCCTCTGTCTCACTGTCAGTCAGTCAACTTAATACAGCTGCCACTAAATAAGCCCAATTATGCACATAACACAGTTTGTGGCAGCTTTAAATGAATAACATACGTACTTAAAGTACTTTTAACCAAAAACATTAAATAGCATGAAACTCCATGGAGCTTCATTAATATAGAACGTTTGTGAATTCCCAATTACAAATACTGTTCAATAGATATTTTGAACATATTATTACGATTTAAAATAGCTTTTTTTCTGTTTATATTTTAAAATGTAATTTATTCCTGTGATGGCAAAGCTGAATTTTCAGCATCATTACTCCAGTCTTCAGCGTCACAGGATCCTTCAGAAATCATTCAAATTTGCTGATTTGGTGATCAAGAAATATTTCTTATTATTATCCATGTTGAAAATAGTTGTGCTCCTTAATATTTTTGAATTATATTTGAAATAGAAATATTAGGGTGGGATCTTATGCTTTTAAAGCTAGCTTCCGTGCTATTGCTAGGTTCTATGAAGCTGCACACTCTAGCTTTAAAGTCTTTGTAAATTATTATTGAACATGTTAACACTTTGGGGGTGACACATTACAGCATCTCACCTGGACCCCCAACACCACATCACTTCCTGCGCTGTTAAGAGCAAGTCTCCCCCCACCCATCCTCACCACATCCTACAGGGCCACCATTCAGAGTTTGCTGACCAGCTGCATCACTGTCTTCTTTATGATGTAGAAAAGGCTAAAACATGCCAATGATAATGGCAATTTGATGAGGATGTTTCTGATTGGGTGATTGTTTCATTTTGATCATTAACCTTTTAACCAATTAGTATGACATCTTGAGTGGAACTTGTCAGCTGTTGTTAATTTTCTTTTTATGAGTAACTCAGTATGGAGATATTTTCTGTTGCTTGTGCAGTGTTTCGTCAACAGAACAATCCAAAAAACACATTAAATAACAGTACAACCCACTGAAGAGAAGAATGTCTATTACTCTGCAGCCTCGCTTTCATTCCCGTTAAAAATCAAAGATGGTGCTGCCACAAATAAGGTCTATAGTGACTGTACGAGTAGGCAACACACAGGCGTTACAAACCATCCACCTGTGGTAAAACTCTCTTGTCTCTCTATGTGCCCTGGACACTTTAACATCCTCACTGCTACCCAGACTCACCAGGATAATACATATGTCTACATGTGTACATACACTACAGACTCACCTTGCACTGTCTCCAAGTTGCGCTGTTTCCCCTGAATGTCTCTTTTTGCACCACTGCACTACGTGTTGTTACAAGTGAAATTCAAATGATATGCCCAGGGTATATGCACAGTTTATGTAAAGTATTTGTATAATTTTGATTATGTATATGTATAGTTAGATTAAGTATATGTGTAGTTAATATTTGTATATGTATAGTTAGATTATATATAGTAAAATTAAGTTTTTCAATAGATTATCTTTGTGTAGGTTTATACTTGTTTATTTGTTTATACTTCAACTTTTTATATGTTTATATTTATGTTTAAATATGTAGCACTGCAGTCCTGCGAGGACCGACATTTCGTTCCACTGTAAGTGTTTACATATGGCAGAAAGACAATAAGGGCCCTATTTTAACGATTTAAGCATATGGTCTAAAGCGCACGGCGCAAGTGCACTTAGGGCGTGTCCTAATCCGTGTCCTTTTGCTAGTTTAACGACGGGAAAAATGGTCGGCGTGCGGTGCATGCGGTCTAAAAGGGTTGTCTCTTAATGAGTAATGGGTGTGTTTTGGGCGTAACAAGAAATAAACCAATGAGAGTCTTATCTCCCATTCCCTTTAAAATCAGTTGCGCTCGCACCATGGTGGATTCGCTATTCACATAGCTGAATTTGCAAACGGAAAAACTGAACGCTTCTCTAGCGAGGAAACATATTTGCCCGTGTGCAAGCAGACCATCTATGGGACAAAGTGTACGTACATTGTGGACCCGCCTATAGGCGCATATGACTAGCGCGCTCTTTAAATAACAAAACAAAAAAACATTGCGCTATTGACTTTAGTCCAGGTTTCAGTTGGTCAATGGCGCAGTCTATTTCAGTTACCTCAAAATAGCAATGCACCAACAGTGCGTCTGAACACACCTCATTTTCACACCAGCACGCCCATGGGCGCACAAATGGGCGCAAATGCATGTGCTATTTAAACAACGTGGCGCAGGACGTGAAAATGTTAACTGCGTCGGGCTGAAACTAGCAAAAAAAAACACTTGCGTTGACCCTGGCACAGCATTGCGCCGGGTGTGTGACATGGCCCTTTATCTCACTAGACTTGACTTGATTAGAGAGGACAGTTATTCAGAAGGACAAAATGATCAGTCTGGACTCGAACCTGCATCACCTGTGTGAGCACAAGACTCTTTTAAACTAAGTTAATCCTAACTTATTTGTTCGATATAAAATTTGCATCAAATATATATATATATATATATATGCACTTGCAGGATATTGCATGGTGTTGGTGCATTATAAATACTCACCTTTGACATTTTCCACATCCTGAGAGGCGATAACAAATCCAAAGCCTTCACCTGGCTTCCTCTTCAGCTCTACCTCATACCCCCGTAGCACAGGCTGTTCTTTCTGCTCTGTTCTTAATCTGGGACTGAGCACCGTCCCTCCTTCTTCCAAACTCATCCAATCACGTGGCTCAAGCGTGAGAGTGACAGGTACAGAATCCAGGAAGCTGGTGCTCTGGACCAATGAGGAGCGCACCAGCGCTGGAGAGGGTGGAGTAAGAGAGCTACGCGATAATGGCACAGAGTCGATAAGAGGGACTTCAGAGTCAGAGGCGGACCGAGGAGGGGGAGGAGTTAGTCGCCGCACAGAATTAGGGGAATTGGAGAAATGGGAGGTCCCTACAACGAAAGGATAGAATTATTAATATTTGATGAACAGGGATGAAGACTACACAATTGTTATGGATTTTCGGCAATCTAAAAATGCCACTTTATTTAAAAAAACAAATAGTACATACAGTAGGTTTAAAGTCTGAAAGTTGAATTGAAAAATGAACATGAATATCTGAATGTCTATTTATTTGGTTTGCATCCTGAAAGCATGACTCGAGCTGCATGAAATCCAAAAGTTTGAGCAAAACCTGATGATCAGGTATGCATGATATATCAGTATTGGCCGATAAATGTGTCTCATAAATAAAATAAAGGTAAAGGTATTTTATCTATTGCAGACAAACGTTGTATTTCTTCATTATAATAAAAAAAAATTAAAAAAAAAAAAAAATTAAATAGCCTGTAACTAAGGTTTTTATCCAGCCAATATATATTCAAAATATAAATAACTGTGGTAGTGGCAACAATTTCTATATCACACCTACTGAGGATAATGTTATGGAGAATTATTTGAAAATATTCCAAATTATCACATGATTAGTGACCTATAAATAGTGCAGAATCTAAAATATTTCTTAGACATTTTACATCATTCTAAATCCTAAAGCTTTGTTTATTCGAAAGTATAAATGGGGGACAATTTATATTTTCAATGTGAACACTGTAATGTAATGAGTGAACATATAACTTACCCCCTCTGTAAACCAGGAGAATAACCTCCCCTTTTTTAGTGTGTTCTTGCAAAATCCTTTGGACCTTGAATAATAAACAAAAATAATATATATATATATATTATAATTGTACACCATAAAAAAAGCTAAATATTATCAGCTCATTTTCTACCTGTGCAAAGCTGAGACTTTGTACATCTGCTCCATTGATCTTCACAATTGCATCTCCAGACTGCAGCCCATTACACTGTCTGTGGTCCCAGACTTTCTTCACAAGGGTCTGTCTGCCTCCATGACCTCCTGCCGTCACACTGAACCCCATATTGCTGCCTCTCTCGCATTTAGCCAAGGCAACAGGGACTAATTCCCCACTTCCCGCTATTCCTCCAACTCCACTTCCAATCACAGCGCTCATGGCTCCAGGTGAAGGAATGCTGTTTGGGCTGCCGCTGCTGGCACTGGCTGTGCCGTTGAAGGTGAAGTAAGGCCCGTCTGAATGGGCGCTGCTAGGTGGGGTTAGCAGTGTATTTTGTGGTTTACGGAGATGGGAGTAGCGCCTTCCTCCTCCAGGAGAGTAAGGGACGGGACCCGGACTTAGTTCTGTGTGGGGTAGGGGCAATCGAGATATGGGCGGTGGAGTACTTGAGGAAAGGTCACTCTCAGAAGATTTGAAGGAGTACAGGCGGAGAGGTGGCGGAGTGGAGAGAGAGTTGTTGTTGTGGTTACGGATAAACGAGGCCCTGTGAAGATAAAAAGAGAAAGACCATGTGGTCAGGCAAAGCAAATCGCTGAAGACATAATGTATCATAATCAGGGTTGGTAGGAACAGAATACATGTAAGTTACAACTAAAATGCTGGTAATCAGTTAGATTCAAACAGTATTTAGATTTAACAGCATTGAAACACTCTTATGGTGTGTGTTTCATTCCTCCGAGTAGACAGTTGACCAAGTTGTCAAGAACAAAAACTGAAATCATTGAGGAACTTCAATTTTGGGAATTATAATATCATTCTGCTCATAACAAAAAGGCTTTGACAGATGAAACAAGATTACGGCAATATTTGGTTTGTCTGTGTTTTTATGCATTGTTACAAGAAAAAATGGGAAATATAAGAAATGTTTAGCATTTGACAGCTACAAATAATGTATTTTCTACCTCATTCCATGAAAAGAATCCACCTATGATCGGTAAAAAAAAAAGTTGGGGTGAAAGTTGGGAACTCATTGGGGTTTTGAGTAAATCTTGAGAAGCATCATGTTATCATTTAGCTTTATGCTAAACTAAAGTGCTATTTCTAGTCCTTACATACACCTGATACCAGGCGCTATTACATGATACAATCTGTCAAGAAAAAAATCAATTTCAGATCATAGATAGATCGTAGATAGATCATAGATAGATCATAGAAAGATTATAGATAGATCATGATCATGTTATCATTTAGCTTTATGCTAAACTAAAGTGCTATTTCTAGTCCTTACATGCTGATACCAGGAGCTATTACATGATACAAACTGTCAAGAAAAAATCAATTTCAGATCATAGATAGATTGATATTAAAAAAATGTTTCTTGAGACCCAAATCAGCATATTAGAAAGTTTTCTGAAGTATCCTGTGACACTGAATACAAATGATGCTAAAAATTCAGGTTTAACATCACAGTATTACATTACATTTTAAAATATATTAAAACAAAACAACTTAAAAAGTCATTTTAAATTCTAAAATTATTTCACAATATTACGTTTTTAATGTGTTTTTGATCTAATACGTGCAGCTTTGGTGAGCAAAAAGTCTTGATCAGTAAAAAAACCTTAAAAGAAAATAAATGTACAGTTAAGAAACAGTGGCAGATTTTCTTTCACTTGTTTATACTTAAAACAAGTCAAATAAGCAATCTAACAAAATATGTTACAAATTACATTTTACAGCACGCATTCTATAATCTAACCCTGATCATAGCAGTGACAATATAACATATAAAATCCTTTCACCTATGTGATCCAATCGCGGACACCACCTCACTGTCACTCTGGCTGGCTAGTTCTGCACTCTGTAACCTCCTTATGCTTCTTGCAGTGCGTGGCGGTCTCAGGAATCCACTCCCATACCCGTTAGAGTACTGGTATGATGATGGAGGTCTTTGAGGTGAAGCGATCGGAGGTGAATTACCATTAGCATCCAGACTGAACCTTGATGCCCGTACTCTGAGATTCCTTGAGGATCCCCTCTCAAATTCAGACCACATGGGACCGTTGTGGTTGAGGTGTAGCTGTGCGTATGGGAGAGGAGCCTGGGCCTGGGGTTGGGTGGTGGTTGGTGGAGGCAGATGTAGTGACTGGTCTTGGGAAGCCATTAGCCTAGAATTGGGCATCTTCGGGCAGCCGTCAGAGTTATAGAGCATAGGGTAGCCCCTACGGACTACAACATCCACAGTATGACCCACCGGTATGGCTTTCAAGATTTCCACTACCTCTTTGTGAAAGAAGCCGAGCACACAGGTATCATTGATGTACACCAGAATGTCCGCTGGAAAAAAGGCAAGAGATGGAACGTGTTAAATTGCATGCGATTCATAATATGAGAGTTCAACCTAAGTTCAAAACTATTTAACTAAATAAGACAGAGAGTTGGGAGCCCAAGGCTCATCGATGCAAAAGTGTAACGAAGGCTATCCTGTCTGGTCCGAGCCAACAGAAGGTCTACTATGGCAAAAATGTTCATGATGGTTATGGGAGGAATGTGTCACAACACACTCTGCTGCATATGGGAAAGACCAATCAGAGTGCCTATGATGACTCCTGTCCACCAACAAAAGTATCTACAATGGGCACACGAGCCTCGTAACTGGACCTTGGAGCAGTGGAAGAAGGTCGCCTGGTCCGATAAGTCCCGTTTTCTTTTACATCAGGTGGACGGCCGTGTACGTATGTGCCATTTACTTGGGGAAGTAATGGCGCCAGGACGAACTGTGGTACGGCGGGAAGCCATTGGAGGAAGTGTGACGCTCTGGGCAATGTTTTGATGGGAAACCCCGGGTCCGGCCATTCATGTGGACGTAAATTTGACATGTGCCACCTACCTAAACATTGTTGTAGACCAGGTACACCCCTTCATGACAATGGTGTTCCCTGGTGGAATTGGCCTCTTTCAGCAGGATAATGCACCCTGCCACACTGCACACATTGTTAGGAATGGCTTGAGGAACAAAATAAAGAGTTTAAGGTGTTGTTCTGGCCACCAAATTCCCCAGATCTCAATCCAATTGAGCATCTGTGGGATGTGCAGGACCAACTTAAGATTGAACATACATATACAGGTCCTTCTCAACAAATTAGCATATTGTGATCAAGTTCATTATTTTCCATAATGTAATGATAAAAATTAAACTTTCATATATTTTAGATTCATTGCACACCAACTGAAATATTTCAGGTCTTTTATTGTTTTAATACTGATGATTTTGGCATACAGCTCATGAAAACCCCAAATTCCTGCCTCAAAAAATTAGCATATCATGAAAAGGGTCTCTAAACGAGCTATTAACCTAATCATCTGAATCAACTAATTAACTCTAAACACCTGCAAAAGATTCCTGAGGCTTTTGAAAACTCCCAGCCTGTTTCATTACTCAAAACCGCAATCATGGGTAAGACTGCCGACCTGACTGCTGTCCAGAAGGCCATCATTGACACCCTCAAGCAAGAGGGTAAGACAAAAAGAAATTTCTGAACAAATAGGCTGTTCCCAGAGTGCTGTATCAAGGCACCTCAGTGGGAAGTCTGTGGGAAGGAAAAAGTGTGGCAAAAAACGCTGCACAACGAGAAGAGGTGACCGGACCCTGAGGAAGATTGTGGAGAAGGACCGATTCCAGACCTTGGGGGACCTGCGGAAGCAGTGGACTGAGTCTGGAGTAGAAACATCCAGAGCCACCGTGCACAGGCGTGCGCAGGAAATGGGCTACAGGTGCCGCATTCCCCAGGTCAAGCCACTTTTGAACCAGAAACAGCGGCAGAAGCGCCTGACCTGGGCTACAGAGAAGCAGCACTGGACTGTTGCTCAGTTTTGCATGTCATTCGGAAATCAAGGTGCCAGAGTCTGGAGGAAGACTGGGGAGAAGGAAATGCCAAAATGCCTGAAGTCCAGTGTCAAGTACCCACAGTCAGTGATGGTCTGGGGTGCCATGTCAGCTGCTGGTGTTGGTCCACTGTGTTTTATCAAGGGCAGGGTCAATGCAGCTAGCTATCAGGAGATTTTGGAGCACTTCATGCTTCCATCTGCTGAAAAGCTTTATGGAGATGAAGATTTCATTTTTCAGCACGACCTGGCACCTGCTCACAGTGCCAAAACCACTGGTAAATGGTTTACTGACCATGGTATTACTGTGCTCAATTGGCCTGCCAACTCTCCTGACCTGAACCCCATAGAGAATCTGTGGGATATTGTGAAGAGAAAGTTGAGAGACGCAAGACCCAACACTCTGGATGAGCTTAAGGCCGCTATCGAAGCATCCTGGGCCTCCATAACACCTCAGCAGTGCCACAGGCTGATTGCCTCCATGCCACGCCGCATTGAAGCAGTCATTTCTGCAAAAGGATTCCCGACCAAGTATTGACTATTGAGTGCATAACTGAACATAATTATTTGAAGGTTGACTTTTTTTTTTTTTGTATTAAAAACACTTCTTTTATTGGTCGGATGAAATATGCTAATTTTTTTAGACTTTTCATGAGCTGTTTTGGGTTTTCATGAGCTGTATGCCAAAATCATCAGTATTAAAACAATAAAAGACCTGAAATATTTCAGTTGGTGTGCAATGAATCTAAAATATATGAAAGTTTAATTTTTTTCATTACATTATTTCATTACACAATATGCAATTTTTTTTAGAAGGACCTGTATTTCTAAGTCTGCGTGTAATAGCGAAGTGAGAGAGAGCGTGTTCATAATTTCACATTTTACTTGTAAATGTGTGTGTCGGCAGTGAGTGATAGCTGGATTACTCCATGCTGGCCATTAGGATTAGAGGGAGATCGAGACTCTCGTTCTACAGGATCACACAATCACAACACTAATCCACAGTGGGACAGAAAATGTAATATAGAGGAAGAGAAAAAGAGAGCAGCAACCTATAGATAAAACATAGTCCTCTACCGCAGTGGGCGGCTGAAGAGAGATGAGGTGTTACCTGTGTTAAGTGTTGAAGGTCCTCCAGGGGTGATGCTGTAAATCTGCAGGAACTCCCTCCGCCTGCTGCCTCCCACTATGTTGAAGCCAAAGCCCCGTGGACCCTTCACCAAACGAGTGTGAACCGAGAAGCCTCTCAATTCACCCGGCTGGTCTGTAAACTCTGCCACTACAAAGCACAAAACCAGAGAAAGAAGATGGTGAGAGGTTTAAATATGATGACAGGCAGATTATTTAGGAAATTAACCCATTAAGAGTAAAGAAAAGAAGCAATGATTAACATTACAAAAGATGGATAGTGAAAGGTAAAGATAAATATGAAATTTTTCCAGAGACAAGTGAATCTAATTTCTGTCCCGCTAGCTCAACATGATGCTAGCACTGCTAAGATCATGGAATCAAATCCAAGGGAACACACAAACTGACAAAAATGTATACCTTGAATGCACTGTAAGTAGCTTTGTAAGTCTGTAAGTGTCTGCCAAATGCATGAATTTGAAATGTCTGAAGGAAAAGAGAGGTAGAAGTACAGACAGAGGTAAGCATTTGCATGTTTGAGCACACCGTTCAAGCGTATGTTGAACAGCAGATTCGCATGCAGCACTTTACAGCACAAAATGTAAAAACATAACCACCCAAAGCAAACATGGAATTTTAAAGCTGTAATGACATCTTGTTCTTATAACCTAAACTATTTACATTTATACCACCCTCTACAGTTAGCATTGATGAACTGCATCTTATATACAGACTTCAAAGCAATAACTTTGTACACTTTTAGTATTATTTTCTTACTAAGGAGTACTAAAGCACTGAAGAGTATAATACTGGTATTTCAGATGATTTATAGACATTTTATTTTATTCATTATTATTTTATATATATGTGTGTATATATATATATGATATAACTAAATATACAGTTTATAAAATAAATGTCTAAAATGATTTATCTGGTCACCAGGTTATCATTTGCTTGTCATGACATAAGAATTCAATTAAAGAAAAAACATAAAAAGTAAACAATGTTACTTATTTTCAATGTTATTTCTAATCCAATCTAAAAAGAGTTTGTGTCTTCAGTTCTTTGTAATTTCATGGAAATAATGACCAGTACATTCTTCAAAATCTCATTTGTAATCACTCATCATGTTATACAAGCATAGATAAACAGATACTTAACCTGAAATACTTAGAAAAAGATATTTTAAAAAGTTTGCATGTGCGTTTTTTGGTTAAGTATCATATTTGATACATCAGGCCTTTATGACTCTATATACTAGTATGATATAGGATATAATTTGGATCTTATACTCGAGAAGAAAAAATACATCAATCTTATTCAGTGACCCAAACTGAGCAAAAATATGCAATTGGTGCATTTGTTGATATTTATATGTCCAAAAAATGAGATGAAATTCTGATAGCTTGTAATAAGATTTTATGTATAACAGTTTAGCAGATTACTTACATCATTCAATAACTCCTGATAATATGTTTTAGTAAGATTATTTTTAAATGCTCAGTTTTATCAAAGTTCTTCAGTTTTTATTGTGTGTGTGTGTGTGTGGGGGGGGGGGGGGGGGGGGGGCATTGTATTGCAATGCAATACAATGATGATTGAGAGATGAACAAATTAACATTCCTCAAAAGCCTGATGCATCATATTTGATACTCACATTTTTATATGATTTAAACAATGCATTGCAATGTATTGCATTGCATTGTATTGCAATGCAATACAATGATGATTGAGAGATGAACAAATTAACATTCCTCAAAAGCCTGATGCATCATATTTGATACTCACATTTTTATATGATTTAAAAAAATATTATGAATAATCAAGTAAACCTAAGTTGCTTCAATCTAGTAAATTATCATCTTGAGATACTACTAAGAATATAGTTAGTATGTTATTCTTGCATTTACTTTATAAAATCAGTATAGATTTTACAGCAGAAAGACACGTACACTACGGTCTAAAGAAGGGCATTTTGAGAAATATACTAAAAGGCATTTTACTTGCTAAAAAGTATCATATCTTGCAAATAGCTATCAATCAGGTGACAGAGGTTTTCAGCTAAATCTTGATGCCTTAGAAAAATTGTGTATCAAATATGATAGAGTAGGCTTATACTTGGGTTAAGAACATGTTAAATCTTCCATACATAGGTAGGTTTAAAATATACACAAATTGTACTACCTGAATTGATCAACTGAAGAAATAACCAGAATGGGCCTACCTTACAAACATTTTTGAGTAGCTTTTTTTAGAAAGGGAAGATGTTTTGCTCATGGGTGATATTTCATGCATGGTAAGGCTCAATGATGAGTAAAAGTGGGTATTTTTTTTGTTAACCATTTGGCATAAAAATCACACCGTGACAGTCCTATATATAGACTTTATTTACCCGCAAAAGAGTTGTGCAACCTCACTTCTTTTTTTATCAAACTGTCAAGCAAATATCCTAATGCAGCTGCAGCACCACAGGAAGTAGCGTATTTACAAGATAATAAAAACTCTAGATAAAAAAAAGTGTGGACTAAAACTTTTATACAGTGCATATACTAAATATTTATTGTTATTTACATCTAAAACTGTTACATGACTTAAACCCTAATGGAAACAATGCAATAGAATAGAATAGAATAGAATAGAATAGAATAGAATAGAATAGAATAGAATAGAATAGAATAGAATAGAATAGAATAGAATAGAATAGAATAGAATAGAATCTTACATTCTGACATACAGACATTCTCTCTGCTGTGAGTTCGGCGATTAAGCCAAGAGGATGGCTTTAGATGATGGCTGCAGGACAAACACATAACACAAGATGTCAGTGTTGTCATTGAAAACATCACTGTGCATGACTGGAAGCATTTCTTCACAATTCAAATATCACACTTAAAAGAATTGTGTTGCTAATAAATGTTCTATGGACTGCATAATAAAAAAGCAGCTAATCATGTACTTGTTCATAGTTAAGATAGCAAAAAAGTCTTACATTTTTAAATGGGAGGACAAAATATTTCCATATCTCTTGATGTCAAAATCCAATTCAGACTCTACCATCTGTGTCTTGGTTGAAGCCAAATTATATAGATGTCAACCAGCACAGGTTGTGTGACATTCCCTCATCCTCAAAACCAAGATCAAAGATATCCAAGGTCAATAAAATATGACCCAAACTGCATTAAAACAAACAGATTTACATTTAAGAGACTTTTAGTAATATCAACAAACATATTTGGGTCACACTTTATATTAGGTGTCTTTAACTACTGTATACTTACTACTATAGTTACAATGTACTGAGTGTGTTCATGTTGTATTGCCAAACACCTTTTCTGCTTTTGAGCTGAGGTACAGGTAAAGTTCGGGACAGGTTTTGTGGTATGGTTAGGTTTAAGGGTGGTTTAAGAGGGAAGGGTCACTAGTGTATTAGCAAGTAGAACCCAATTTTGGGGCCACTTGTAAGCAAAAAACCCATTGTATAGACAAAAACAGAAGAGAAATTCTTCAAAATATCTTCTTTTATGTTCTGCTTTTTTGGATGAACCATTGATATCCATTGATTCTATTGAAAAACAGGGTCCTGAAGTAAAACCAGCTGTGTTTTTAGTGCTCTAAATCTTGTGGTCTATGGGATTTACACAGTATAAATCATTCATAGTGATCATTTATCTTCTTACTCTTTGTAATAGGCATTCCCTGAGTCGCTGTACATCATCTCCCAGTTTTCTGACCCTGTCACCCGTGCTCCTCTACGAGGTCCGAGCCCATTCTCCAAGGCACTGCCGTCTCCTCCACTTGAATTTCGTGATTGGCTGGGGGATGAAGTGGGTACGGGGGCACTGCTCGCCCCAAGCGAACCACCTAAAACACCAATGAAGAGAAAACAAACTGAAACACAAAGACTATTCTGTCTGAGAGCTTCCATTTAAACATTCATTGAATTATTATTCATAGTCATTCTCTTTTCTATTTAGTACTAAATGGGTTTATTTCTACTATTGGACACATGAAAGCAAGAACAGCAAAATTAAACTATTATTGTGCATTACCATTATATAGGTTTCTATTTATAGTTTGCCATTTACATTTTCATTATGTCACCTGAGTTTGCATGTGTGTGTGTGTGTGTGTGTATGTGTGGTTCAGGTACACCCTACGTTATGGGGACAAAATGTCCCCACAAAGATGGCACAAACAGCTTATGTTTTTTTTGGAAAACAGCTTATAAATCATACTAAGTGTCGTTTTCTAAAAAAAGGTAAAAAGGTATAGGTTTAGGGTTAGGGGATAGGATATACAGTTTGTACAGTATAAAAATCATTATGTCTATGGAATGTCCCCATAAAGCATTAAAACCCAACGTACGTGTCAGCTAAATATGTTTACCATACTATAACTGAACTGATCAAATAGTGTTTAATTCAGCAATTAGAAATGAACTCAGTAATTAGACAGAGAGCACATCATTTTTTAATTCAGGAGTTTCAATCTGACCCATTGCCACAAGAGTATAAAATTAAGCACCCATCCACACAGTCTGCATTTACAAACATTTGTGGAAAAAAAGAGTCGTTCTGAAGAGCTGTGAATTCAAGTGTGGTACTGTAATAGGCTGATACCTATCGCACCTTTGCGATAAGTCAGTTCATGAAATTTCATGAGAAATTTCATGCTAGATATTTCATGGTCAACTGTAAGTGGTATTATTTGGAAGTGGGAGCTTTTAGGAACAGCAGCCACTCAGCCATGAAGCAGAAGACCATGTAAAGTCACAGAGTAGGGTCACCGAGTGCTGAGGCGCATGGTGTGTAAACTTCAACACTCTGCCGATTCTATAGCTGAAGAGTTCCAAACTTCCACTGGCATTAATACCAGCACAAAAACTGTGAGGCGGGAGCTTCATGGAATGGGTTTCCATGGCCGAGCATCTGATGAAGTGGTGTAAAGAGTGCTGAGGCTAGTCCTAAAATGGTCCAGGTCATACTTAGGAGGGAGAGGTTATTATGTGAGTATAGGAGACCATAAGTCTGAGTGGACATCCATGACATGTGGAGTCCCTCAAGGCTCAATTCTTGCGCCACTCCTGTTCAACCTGTACATGCTCCCACTGAGCCAAATAATGAGAAAGAACCGAATCTCTTACCACAGCCATGCAGACGACACACAGCTCTACTTAGCCCTATCGCCTAACGACTACAGCCCCATTGACTCCCTGTGCCAATGCATTGATGAAGTAAACAGTTGGATGTGGCAAAACTTTCTTCAGTTAAACAAAGACAAAACTGAAGTCATTGCGTTTGGAAACAAAGATGAAGTTCTCAAGGTGAACACATACCTTGACGCTAGGGGTCTAACTACTAAAAATCAAGTCAAGAATCTTGGTGTGTCTCTAGAGTCAGACCTTAGTTTCAGAAGTCATGTCAAAGCAATAACTAAATCTACTATCATCTGAAAAATATTGCAAGAATTAGATGCTTTGTTTCCAGTCAAGACTTAGAGAAACTTGTGCATGCTTTCATCACCAGCAGGGTAGATTATTGTAATGGACTCCTCACTGGCCTTCCTAAAAAGACCATAAGACAGTTGCAGCTCATACAGAACGCTGCTGCCAGAATCCTGAGCAGAACCAGAAAATATGAACACATCACACCAGTCCTCAGGTCTTTACACTGGCTCCCAGTTACATTTAGGATTGATTTTAAAGTATTATACTGGTATATCATTCAATGGACTAGGACCTCAATACATTGCAGATATGCTCACTGAATATAAAAGATCACTCAGATCATTAGGATCACATCAGCTAGAAATACCAAGGGTTCACTCTAAGCACGGCGAGTCTGCTTTTAGCTATGCCAGCCGCAGCTGGAACCAGCTTCCAGAGGAGATCAGATGTGTGCTCCTACAGTAGTCACATTCAAATCCAGACTCAAAACACTTCTGTTTATGAGCATTTACTGAATGAGCACTGTGCCACTGTAAGTCCGACTGTTTGCACTGTATTTTATTTTTTATTCTAAACTGTTTTAATTATTCTTATTTCTTTTGATCATTTTAATTTCTTCTATGTAAAGCACTTTGAATTACCATTGTGTATGAAATATGCTATATAAATATACTTGCCTTGCCTAAAGCACGGCACCAGTGGACTCTGGAGCAGTGGAAATGTGTTCTGTGGAGTGATGAATCACGCTTCCCTGTTTGGCAGTCTGATGGGAGAGTCTGGGTTTGGCAGATGCCAGGAAAACATTGCCTACAGTATCTTGACTGCATTGTGCAAACTCTAAAGTTTGGTGGAGGAGGGATAAAGATTTGGGGCTGTTTTTCAGATGTTAGCTATTGGGCCCTTACTTCCGGTGAAGGAAAATCTTAATGCTTCGACATACCTAGATATTTTGGACAATGCTGCTTCCAAGTTTGTGGGCACAGTTTGGGGAATGCCCTTTTCTATTCCAGCATGACTTTGCCCCAGAGCACAAAGCAAGCTCCAAAAAGACATGGTTGGATAAGTTTGGTGTTGAAGAACTTGACTGGCCCACAGAGAGCCCTGACCTCAACCCCATCGAACACCCCTGGGATGAACCGGAACAGAGATTGCAAAAGCAGGCTTTTTCGTCCAACTTCAGTGTCTGATCTCACAAATGCTCTACTGGATGAAAGGGCAAAAAATCCCACAGAAACACTTGTGGAAAGCCTTCCCAGAAGAGTGGAAGCTGTTATAGCTGCAAAGGGGGACCAACTCTTAGAAATGCAATGTCATTGAAGTCCCTGTAGCTGTAATTTTACATGACAGCCATCGGCACAGATCCTCAGCAAAGACCACGGGAACCAGACAAGTCCTCTGAACCTACGACCATACTACGTCCATACCTATCTTCAACCAAAGGAACTGGATGAAATATTTGAATGCTACCGATACACAATCTAATTATGACTTATGCGGCCTGAATCATAATCACACCATGTTCGTTCATTTGCACTGACACTATGGGATGGCAACGGAACTGAGCTAGACGATGACATCACTGTTTTCTGCAAAACTGCTTTATAGATGAAATGAACTAATTTAATAATTGATGATCTTCACAACGGAACTGAATCAACTCTGAACTGACTTCAGCTGAACAATGACATTATTTTCTTTTAGAGCTGCTGTACAGCCGAAAATAAACTGTTTGCATCATTGAATCATTTTCCTGTTATCACTGAAAAGCTGCTTTGAAACAATCTAAAAAGTGCTATAGAAATAAAGATGATTTGACTTAATGGTCAGGTGTCGCAATACTTTTGTCCATGTAGCGTACGACAACACTAACAGTGGTTTAGTGCATCACTTTCAATTCATTTATTCAAAAATATATGACAAATTAAATAAAAAAATAATGGCTTGAATATACCTCTTCTATAAAGAGAATGTTTTTCCTTTTTGAGTTCAAATGTATTACTATATTTTTGTTCATAAAATTGAAATATCAGGAATACAACTGTTCTGATATCATGATGAAGAAAAAGAATGAAACTCTCAGTAATATTCTTTTTAAGTAGTTTTGAAAAATATTTTATTTCATAGTTAAGCAGTTTTGTCTTAAAATATTATCTAAAAATGTTATGACATATATCAGGTTGTTAATGCCATGCCCAAAAACGTTAATGATCTTTATGAATTATTAATTAATTTTATTTTTACTGATTACTGAATTTTATTTCAGTAATCAAGGGTATTCCATACATATAAAATAGGAGGTTCACTATGGTGATTAAATGTGTTTGTCATTCCCAAAACAAACTTTTTAGAAATTTGATTAAGCTAAAAAGCAATACCAAGTTTTCCCCATTCTAAATTCTAAAGGAAATCGCTTCAGTGTCAATTGTGAAATGTACTGTGCGCAGGGTCAGCATAAGACACGGAGCGCTACATTGAATCCATAGAGGCAGATCGGTATGTTGATTGGCTTCAATGTCATGCTTTGATCGATGCCTCTGTCATCTATGCCACTACCCATGGGCTGAAGACACCAGGGCTTGACAAAAGTGCACAGACAAACAAAACCCAAGTGAACTTAGGAAAGAGTTGACTGGACAGTTTTGTCGGCTTGTAGTCTGAACTCTGAAATGTCTTCTGACATTTATTGTTGCTTCATAGCATAAGTAGTGATGCACTGAAATACATTTTTCACTGAAACACCAAAACCGAAATTACAAATTTCATGTAACTGAAAACCAAACATATACATTTTGGGTAACAACTTTCAGGTAATTGGATAATTGTATGCTGGTCAGAGTGTTGTTTTGTCTGGTGATAAATTAAACTAGTAAAGTTCTTTGGGAATCAGCAACATCTCTATTTTCACATATTTTACATAGTGATACTTCAGGATCCTTTTTGGGCACAGTGAAAAACATTGTCACTGCTGACATGTTCATTTTATCCATGTTGTGAGCACCAAATAGACGCTGACACGGTCAAAGATGGGCAACATCGCTAAAGCGCATATTAAATGTCATTGTTTTGGACATTGTTTTCCTCCAATTGGGTTTTCTGTACTTGCAGATATATAATATTAAGTGTAGCCTACTTAAAGAGAGTACACTTTCATGTCAATGTTTAGTACAAAAGTGCACTTTTTAATAATGTCACATTGAAAGTTTTTCTTTAAAGTACATTTTAAATCATTACGGTTTAATAATAATATAATGTAAAGTGTTTGAATTTATCTGTGTTCAGAAAATTAATATTACATTTAAAAATTGGTCATGAACGGCATTTATTTTTTAAACTTTTATAATGTTCTCTGAGGTCCACTTATAATGTTATCAAGATTTTTACATTTAAAAAAAAAATCCTAATTTAGAACAAATAAGCTATTTTCTATCCTGTTTTTGACCCTCTCTTTCGAACACTCCGTTTTGATGGACGTGTCGCATTCAAGACTTGGAAGTAAACGCCCACTGCTATGATTGCGTAACAGTTTTGCAAAAAAAAAAAAAAAAAAAAGTATTCATTTTTTATTCATGACCCCTTTAAAGTTAATATAGTTAAAAAACATCATTAAAATGTGTGATCGCAAATATATTTCAATACATGAGATACAAATTTTAAATAGAAATTCCATTTAAGTATATTTTACTTATATTAAAGTATATTCATGTAAATAAATGTCAGTACACTTTAACCATATTTCAATAGACAATAGAAGTAATCCTGAAATTACATTTCATGTATTTTAAATATTTAAATTTAAATAACATGCAATTAAGTGTCCAAAACATTACATTTAGTTCACACTTAAATATATTATTTTAAAGTATATTATTTCCGTAACAACTGCTCTTTTTAAAAGTGAGCTAAAGGGTAAGCTAACTTTAAATAATTTTTTTGTACATCTATAATGTGTAACCCACACCAACTTAAATAGAACCGGTATAGAACCGGCTTCACAATAATCTACAGAAAAAAAGAAGAAGCTGTTTGGCTGTTAAACTGAACCCGTCTCTCATTCAACAACTATTCATTAATATAAAGACATCCTCTTATATCACTTGACATACCATATTGCTAGTATAGAAATGAAGGATCCCCAGCTGGGACCTGAACATCTGCAACCTGCACTCTGTATTGAGGTAATTAGCATATTCCCACAAGAATCATAAGCCCAGCTGCAAACAAACACATACACCCTTGGCTGTGGTGTCATATACACACACTCTATCTGCTTTAACAGCACTGATGTTTAGCAAGAGGGGGATTATACCATGAACTCTGACATTCAGATGCTATTTTAGTCATCATGATGGATATGGCCATGAATTTTTTCATATGTATACCATATTACAGTATATTCAATACAATATTGCAAAATGTAAATGTTAGTGTAAATTGACATTTATGCATTTGGTAGATGCTTTTAACCAGAGACTTACATTTCATTTAAAGTATAATACAGTGCATTCCCTGGGAATTGAACCCATGAAGTTGGCATTTGAAATGTCAATTTACCTCTAAATGTTAAGTCAAATTGTTAAATCTGCATCTAAAAGTTTACTCATCACACTCCTACATGTAATGTCAGCAGTGCACAAGTCTCTTTGCATAAGCAGCATTGCATTGAGACTAACTTTTTAATCACAAAACAACCAGTGCTGAAATGTGGCACATAAACCTTTAAGATCGGACTGAAATTATGCAAAATGGTTGGTTTTGGAGTTCTTTGCAATATGTTTTATGCCTTGTGAAAAAGATGTACACTTTAGCATACGTTTAGCACGTATAACAGAAAAAATATACTTTAAAAGAATATACTTAAGTGTATCCTAAATGTAATATTTTCAGACACTTCATTCCATGTTATTTACAAAAAATAAAAATTAAATATACTGTCTTTAATAACACTTAAGTAGCCTTTTATTTCATTGATATTATATTATCTGCATGTATATACTTTTAAGATTTGAAGTACACTACAAGTTCACATTAAATACAATTAAGCGCACTTCTCTTTCACAAGGGATACAAACAATTTTATTTAAAAAAATATCAAAGAAATTTAATTACTTGTGATATGAGCCGATTAAATGTGGTTGAGGCATGCATTCTTGAAGTTGAGCATATTAACTTGATCAAGTTTAGGGGTGGAATGGTGTTTTAAGGTACACTATGTATCTTTTAGTGGTTAAAAAACAAAACATGCATTTTGTGGATAAACATTGGTTGTGCTTTGGCTCTGTGTGACTGTGTGCGGATGAATAATGTTATCCTTTACTGCTCATAAAACATTCACTACTAGGCTTAAGAGATAAGACCAGTTTAGATGAAAGGATCTCAAGCTGATTAGCTGAAGATTAGCCATCTTTACGTCACTTTTACAACATGTCAAATCCATCAGTTCTCGCCATCTCCGAAAAGCAATGCCAATGTTGATTCTCGGTTTATTACAAGCTATATACAATTTTGTTTTAGCCAGTAAACTCTCCTCTCTTCAGTGTTTTTTTTTTTATTTAAATTTTTTTAAAGGGTGATTCCACTGAGGTTGGAGATTTAGCTTCTCCATGTCAACCTTCTACCTTCTGCCACTCCCAAACCATTCACACGTCAAAGTAGCCAGGGAAACTTTTCTCTATTGACGGATATGACGAGAAACGCACGGGCGAGTGATGCATGTACGCAATTTCCAGTAAAACATCCAGTCACGTCGAAAATATAAACACTTATAATAGGCTTGTCATAGTGAATCAGGGTAAGACAAAAACACGTTTTGGAAGAAGGATTGATTATATAATTAATTACTATATTAATTATTACTAATATAGACTTATTTAAATTTTGTTAATTTGGAACAAAACAAAAAAACTTACATAGTGTACCTTTGTCACGATTACCTTGTCTCTGTTTTCATGGACTCTTATTTTGATATTCTTTTGTCTTGTTGTGCCTATGTGCATTTCCTGTTTCCTGTGTTTCCATTGCTGTTAGTTTCTATAGTTTGTAACCATGCCAACTAATCACCTGCACCTGTCTATCATTAGTCCCTTGTTGTCATCTAGTGTATTTAAACCCTCAGTCATCCTCTGTTCATAGTCTTGTGTTAATGTTCTGTGCTGGTATTTCTCTTTATTGTTCCTTGTGTTTTTATTTTACATCTGCTTCAAGCCTCTTGAATCTGGATTATCAAGTCAAGCCAGTATACATGACAATCTTTAAGATACTGGAAAAGTCATAAAATAAAACATACCCAGACAAACATAATCCTGGCAGTGGTGCTATCTTTTTCAAGGTGAGAGCATCCATGCCCTGTGAAGTATGTAGGTCAGAATAGTATCCTCTCAAATGTGTGGCTGGTGGGCAGATTGCAGTAAGCACAGATGGTTTATGACTAGGATCTGAGCTGTTCAAGTCTCTCAAAGGTCTTTGCAACTAGTTAGCAGTCTTAGGAATGTTGATGTTCTCATTTTGTTGTAAAGAAACAGCGCCAAGGCTATTTTTTTATGGATTTCAGGGGGAAACAGAGGCTGAGCTTGATCCCATACTGACCTTTTGTTTGCTCTAAAAGCAACATTGATTGCACTTTGTCTATCTTCAAAACCCAACATATGTATACAAGTCATGTGTACTTCAATCATGCATTTGGACCAGAAAAAAAGACATTTAAATGATCAAATCTGTGGGTTTAATAACAGGATAATCCTTTGTAATGATGTGACAAGCCTCTGTGATATATTGTGTTTTGTGCCCACACAGTCCCCTCAGATCCAAATGTCAGGGAAAGGTGGAATAATAATAAATGACAAGAAAACCTGAAATATAACAAAAGGCACGCAGGTTTGTAGGCTTCTCAAGAAGAAAGAGAATATGTTAGAGCTGACAATAGAGGGGGATAATAGAGACTGAAAAAGCTGGCTGGTATTGTTTGCCTGGTAACTGTCACTTTGAGCATGAAAGACAAGAGAAAAACTGGGATTTTTTATGCATCAACAATTACAGCCACACTTTTGGTCTTGTATGTATTAGCTTGATCTGATTAATTTAAGAATGGCATCAATTATCAAAATTTAGATTTTTAAAAGCAAAATGACAAAGAAATTGGCTATTGTGTGTTTATATAGCCCATATTGTCATTGGTTAGAGGATTTGAGTCCATTCTGAAGTATAGAAATAGTACTTTCAGACCACAAATGACAGCGTTCCATAACTCAATCCAAGATCACCAGAATACAATGGAAAAACAGGGAGACGATGTGGTTTGAATCCTTTAAAAAATAAATGGTCTCCTTTAAATTTAGTTAATTTTTTAGATCATAAATTATATTGTTATATTGTCACGCAAGTTGCAGTCTGAATTGAATTAGATGAGATGTTTGTACCAAAAAAATGCACCTTTCGCGTTTTCAGTGCTGTTGTCCTCGCAGTCTTCACAAACAACAACAACAACATAACACCCAATCAGGTGTTGTCACAAGGATGAAGATGAAGACGGAGGAGAGTTAAAAAAGGTTCCTACAAACAAAATGGTTCTTTAATGAAAACAAACTCAGGTAATCTACAATGATGAGGAGAAAGTAACAGCATGTGTGTAACATGCACACACAAACAACAACCTACAAACGCAGAGTGAAGGTAAGGATCTTAAATAAACAGTGATAATGAGGAGATGAAGAACAGGTGTGATGATCTGATGAGTGTCCATGACAACTGATGAGTGGCGGGAAAATAAAACACATGTGATGAATGAAACCAGACTGAAAGTCCATGAAAGTGAAACTTAAAGGGATAGTTCACTTTGAAATTAATTGTTGATATGTTTTAGCTTACCTCCAGTGCATCCAAGATGTAGGTGTCTTTGTTTCCACAGTATCTTCAATTTTGATAATTTTAGGTAAAACCGTTGTTGTCTGTCAGTCATACAATGGAGGTGAAGGGGGTCCTCCTCAAAGAGCAGTCAAAATTAAACATTATTTAATGACTCATAAATGTAAGTACACATTGATGCCCTAAGACACGAAACGAGTGGTTTTTGTGAGAAAACGAACAGTATTTATATTGTTTTTACCTCTTGTAACCACAGCCATGCCCAAGTTATCTGAGGGCGCGGACGCTTCCGTGTGTGACGTGTACGCAGACTGGTGCATATATATATATATACCCTAGATGTCGCCTTGGCTAAGGTTTCGTTCCAATGAACTGCCGTCGCCAAGGCGACATCTAGTTTATCTATGCACCAGTCTGCGTACACGTCACACACGGAAGCGTCCGCGCCCTCAGATCACTTGGACGTGGCTGTGGTTACAAGAGGTAAAAACGATATAAATACTGTTCGTTTTCTCACAAAAACCGCTCGTTTCGTGTCTTAGGGCATCAATGTGTACTTACATTTATGAGTCATTAAATAATGTTTAATTTTGACTGCTCTTTGAGGAGGACCCCCTTCACCTCCATTGTATGACTGACAGACAACAACGGTTTTACCTAAAATTATCAAAATTGAAGATACTGTGGAAACAAAGACACCTACATCTTGGATGCACTGGAGGTAAGCTAAAACATATCAAAAATTAATTTCAAAGTGAACTATCCCTTTAAGATGAATAAGTCCAGGTAACTGTGACAGGTGTAGTCCAATTCATGGTCTTGTCCAATTTCATGACTCTTATTGTTGGTTTTTGAATAGTTCAAAATGATTCAGGAATTTACAAATTACCAGAGTTGAATCAGCATGATGAATCCTTCACTCCCTCAATGAACTCACTAACTGAACTGCAAGTTAACGTTACTATAAGTAATGCTTTGAAATTCAGCAAGTTTTGCTTCAATGACTCATTCATACGACATAAAAAAGACAGAAACTTTTTATTACTACCACAGTGCTTCTCTGACCAGAAATCAATCTGCACACATTTTTTTTGTATTGTCCATTCTGATTTTGAGAGAAAATGTAGAATAAAGTGGATTGGATTTAAATATAGCAAAACAAATCAATTGAAAGGGAGTGTTGTAGACAGGGCTGTGTCCTTTCTCCTTTGCTCTTTATTATGTACACTGATAGCTGCAGGACTTCCCAACAGGGTAGCTACCTTGTGAAATTTTCTGATGACACTGCCCTACTGTCACTTCTTCGGGGGGCCCAATCGGGCCATGGAAGTGCCTTATCACAATTTGTGAATTGGTGTGATGATAACTTACTGGACTTTAATGTGACCAAAAACTAAGGAGTTAATCATTGATTTTAGAAATAACCGTTTTAACCCAGAAGCCAGCATCATTCATGGCGAAAATGTTGAAATTGTAGAGACGTATAAGTACTTAGGAACCATGTTTGACTCTAACCTCAAGTTTGACAAAAACACAGAGTCAATCACTAAGCGGGGACAACAAAGAATCCACTTGATGTGGAAGCTAAATTCTTTCAATGTATCTCAGAGGATCTTATGTAACTTTTATTATTCATTTATTGAAAGCCTTTTAACATTTTCTTTTATCTGCTGGTTTTATGGATTGTCTGTGGGGGACAAGAATAGCCTCAGCAGTATTGTTAAAATCTGCTCCAAGATCATTGGAGTTCAGTTGACAGACCTACACCCCCTTTGGAAAAAGACGGGTGCTCTAGAAGGCTAGACAGGTCATGAGTTATCCTGACCATGTTCTTGGTCAGGAATTCTGTCTGATGCCCTCAGGACGGCGCTACCTTGCCTTACTAACAGATATGGAAATTCTTTTATTCCCTCTGCCATCAGGTTTTTAAATACTGTTGACAGCGGCAACTAGATATGTGCCAGGCATCGTAAACCTCTGTATTTACTATGTATTTATTATTTACTTAGTATTATTATCTATTTATTTATCTATTTATCTACTTGAACGTCGGTCTCTGCTTAGTTTATGTATTGTGGCCTGTGTATTTGCTTTGTTCTGGGGCCCAAATGCAATATGATGTCCTTGACAGTGTTTCTGAATGCTTGACTAAGTGTTGTCTTCTTTTCTTGTTGATACGACTGGTGGGCTAAAACTGAATTGCCCTACGGGGATAAATAAAGTTGTTTGAATTAAATTGAATTGAATTGTACTCTCAAAATCAAAATTGCCAATATACTTAATGAACAAACACACAAGGGGCAGTGGATGTCTATACTGTATATGGATGTGTTTACATTGACTGTGCATCTGCAACCTAGTTATTCACATGTATGAATATGTATGTCAGCAAATAGACATTAAAGGTCACCCAAAAATTAACATTCTGTCATTATTTACTCACGCTCAAGTTTTTCCAAACCCATATGAATTTCTTTCTTCTGCTGAACACAAAAGAAGATATTTTGAAGAATATGGGGAACTAAACAGTAGATGTGCCCCATTGAATTCCATTTTTTTTCCATACTATGGAAGTCATGGAAGGTTTGGAAAAACTTCAGGGTGAGTAAATGATGACACAATTAAAATTTTTGGTTTGGGTAAATAAAAGTTCCCTTTAAGCATTTAGTTTATCATTAATGTGATAATTCTTCATGGATATTACACATTGTGTTATACACAGAAACACAAACCAGCACATTCTCGTCTCTGAAATGTTATTTATAGCTCAGTGGTTTTCACAGCCATAGACTGCACAATTCTCTGACATTTTCGATGAAAATTAATTAATGTGATAAACAGCATCATATTAACCGTTCCAAGATGGCGGACGTGTCGACTTGTCTGGAGCGGTCGAATGAGCCATCTACTTATACATATCTATAGATGTGTAGGTATTCTTCCTACCTGATAGACCTGAGTCCTCCTCACTGTTGTCGCCCTCCTCGCCTGCCTTCTCCAGGTTGCTGAGGGACTTGCTACGGGTACGGAAGTTTCTCAGCAGGTTGCGGTGCTCCTGGTAGGTGATGGGAGGGCTTTCTGGACCGATGTGAACAGGACGAGGGGTTCCGTAGTAGTTCCCTAATCCAGGAAATATAAGAAGCTTCTCACTCAGGCCTTCCAGGGACAGTTATAATACTGCTTGGAAGTTATTTTGTTCATGAAGTGTTGATTTAGTTCCTTTATTTTAGGGTCTATTAGTGTTGGTAGTTATATCCTCTGCAAAACACTGAATCACCCTAACCTCATGGTACAGGAAACATGTTACATTTTCTCTCTCTCTCTCTCTCTCTCTCTCTCTCTCTCTCTCTCTCTCTCTCTCTCTCTCTCTCTCTCTCTCTCTCTCTCTCTCTCTCTCTCTTTAATTTATTATTATACAATGTGTATTTAATGATTTTTTTTATTAACAAAGTTCGGGAGGAACACGTTCAAATGATCTCAATCAGCACAAGAGGAGGCCTATATATAGCCTACACACCTATGTTCCTCAATAGTTTTCCGAATCCCTCCAGCTCCTCACTATTGGCTGGTTCCCATCCCACCCAGGAATATGGGGGGAGTACTCTGGGTTTGGGCCAAATTCCGACTTTGGAGCTCTCCCTTCGCCAAATACGCATACTCTCTACTCTATTTGAATATTTGTAAGTGTGAACAAATGAAACACAATTAAAGGATTTACATTCTAGGGATTTATGGCTAGTGGTTAAAGCCATGGATATGCTGTATTATTTCTTGCAGAGTGAATCAATAGCTTTATTTCAATACAAATAGCTAACAGGAGCAACAAATCAAGGTCACCTTAAAAACAGAAGATAATCCATTATATTGTTATAGTATGTTCTCTAAAAACATAAAAACCACCTCAAGGATGGAATACTATACAACAGGGGTGACATTATATCTTCGGATGGTACAGATTTTGAACGCGTCCTGATCTCCATCTGTTATTGATTGAGTAACTTGCCTTTGCAGTGGTAAGTAAATCATACCCTGCCGTGCCGGCAAGGTGAGAATGGCGTTTACGGCATTTTGTAAATGCGTCTGCATTTTTTATGCTAATTCATTTTATTCGTTTAATCAGGCGGGGTAGGCGATCCTGCCCCTGAGAGCCATAGCTTACATGCTAAAGGCACATGTGTCTCAGAGCCCACAGTAATGATGCTGAGAGAGGAATGAGCTTGGAATTCCACACTGAACACTGAATTGCGATACATTTGCCATGAAATGCCTATATTGAAGGGTATTTCTGTGTAATGGACAATGAGCTTTTATCTATAGTGTAAACTGACATTATGTGGCTCAAAGTAGTGTAAGCATTTCTGCAATTTACTATACAAAATTATAATACTATGTTCAAACATAAAGACATGAGACAGACTGAGATAAACTGAAGGTAAATTAAACTTGCTCTTATTATCAGTTTTACTTCCTCGTGTGAAATATCACTCTATTTTAGATATTTTATAAGACCTCAATCAAGTTTTGCTTCTCCAAACATGTTAGAAAATATAACATTAAAATACCATTAAAATAAGGATGTTACAGAAGAAATAGGATACTAACCAATTTAGAAAATTGTGAAATTCATGTAAACTGTTCACTTAAATTGTTATGCTGACTATATAATATAATATAATAATATAATATAATAATATAATATAATATAATATAATATAATATAATATAATATAATATAATATAATATAATATAATATAATATAATATTAAAAAAGAGTATCAAGAGTATATTATGAAGACATATACAGTATACTCGATATATCGGCATGATTTCTTTTTTGGCATAGAACACAAAATACATTATTTATCAGAAATTCCTGAACAATATTATTTTTTCTTCAACAACAAAAATCCAAAAAGGATTAAAAAAAATGATAAAAGGGCTCTATACAAGTTGTGTGCTATTTTCAAAAGCCATGATATCTTTGTATGAGAAACAGGATGAATGATGTTTTTGGGTGAGCTATCGCTTTAAACTTTGAGCTGTTGGATAGATGAGTATTGCCAACACAACAGTTGTGTTGATGCATGTTGATGTGTGTAAATGGAGCTCCAACTGTGAATCAATAGATCAACACTGGATAGAAAGCCCCATAGATATAATGCGCGACCTTAAAAAGAGTCCAGAGAACAACTGAAATAATGGATTTGCACTGTAACACTTTATTTTCTTCATAAATTATTCAGGTATGGTGTCATGAACGTGGGCTGACCTTTGAACTTTCCACTTTCCAACAGCGCCCCCGACTCCTCCAACGAGAAGAACTCCTCAACGGACACAAAGTTATAGTCGACTCCCGTGATCTCGCCGTCTCGTGGCTGTCTAGTCGTACCTGCGGGTGACATTGTACAGAAAGGGACGCGTTAAACACAGCAAGTCCAAATAAGTTAAAGGGTTATTGACAGATCGCTGACCCGCACTTCGGCTCAGTGTGTGTGTATGTGTGTCTGCTGCCAGATTAAGACGGCATTTTATCCCCTCTCCATCCAGCCTTGACTGACAAGTTAACAGAGCTATGAACAGCCCAGACCAATTACAGCGATCCAGCCTCAAAAATCCGACACGGCCCTCCCTCTCTCCGCAGGCTTTGAAACGGCTCCACGCTGACACAACATCAATCACGAATTCTTTATCACTCTATACCACACACACACACGCACAGATCCTACCTCCTTTCCGCTTCAGTATCTCTAATTAAGAGTCTGATAAGCGAAATCCCCCAGTACATCACAACATGAGCATTAGTCCCAGCCCTTCACTCTTGAGGTCCTGCACTCTGCAAGTGTGTGTGTGTGTGTTTATATTGATATTTTCACCCGCAGCTCACACAGCCAGAGGCGTACTGGAATGATTAGACCGAATTACTAACCGCCACACCCACCACACGTCAATCTCAGATAGACAAGAGGACACTCGGAGCGAGGACAGGGAAATGCAGCGTCTGTCTAATTTAAGGCTGGCCTCAAGGGTGTGTGTGGGAGCATATGTGTGTACAAAATTAAGCAATGCCTAATGCACGTGAAATGAGTGGATTCTGGGCAAAAATACTGTTGTGAATGGTGTATAATAGGAAAGGTCTGTACATATCACGTGTTATGCATTTGCAAACTGCATGTCGGGATGTTTGCGCAACTGAGTGTTCATTTAATAATCAGTAATATACACAATGAGTTTATTGACGTTAGCATAGATCATTCTGAAGACAAGCACACTGCTGTGTGTTTAACAGATGTAAAATTGTGGCAGGCCGCTCGCGGTTTGGATGGTATCGAGTGGGTTTCTTCCATGCCAGTGGACATGTAACGAGATGGATAGATGGCAGGCTTTGAAACGGATGTGAGATGTGAGAAATGAAAGATCAAACATTGTGCTGTATACTGCATGCTAGAAAGGAATCCAAACACAATTCAATATGCAAATATTATAAGGAAAATAAGCTACATAAGGACAAGCAAAAACATCTGTCTTCCGTCTTATAGGTTTTTTATGTGGAAATTTGCTAATAAACAGACAATAGATTTGTTCTTTATGGAAGCTGGTTTCTTAAAAATGAAATAAAATAATATGATGTGACCTTATTCTCCTGATTGCGCTGTTATATCACAATTTCAATCATACTTTCCAATAAATGTGACTACGTATATCTCATAAAAGTGTTTTTCTCTTTTACAAATGTACAATTTTACAGTCACAATTATCTTTATTTATTCTAATTGATAATTGATTGATATAATATTTATATTTCACAATTGTATCTTTATATCTCAAAATTGTGGCTTTTTTCACATTATGCACTCTCAAAATCTCACAATTGCAACTATTTGAATTAAAATTATGCATTTTACACCTCAGAATTGTTAAAAATATGACATGGAAATAGAGTATACAAATAATTTACTACACACATCAAATAAACTTTTAGAGTTTAGAACTTTTAGAATTGTGCCTTTGTATCTCAAAACTGCACCTTTATTTCTCACATTTGCAATTATTTTTACCAATTGGGACTTATATCTTACAATTGTATCTTTATACCTCAAAATTGTAGATATTTTCACAGGTGTGCATTTACATCTCACAATTCCAACTTCATGTCACAACTGCGACTTTGTTTCTATTAACTGCAACTTTACATCTCATAATTTGCATCTTTATGATTTCTTATAATTGCAGCTCACAAGAAAAGATAACATTTATTTGAAATTTTCTCACTGTTACGGGTACCTGTAGTAAATCCACAGGAATGATGCGTGAAGCAGAGCGTCGAACGAACAATATCTTTATTAAACAGCAAAGTCAAGAGCACACTACACTTCCAACCAAACATTATTACAAGACAAAGAACTGATGCAAACTAAGGGTTTAAATACACAAAGGATAGTAAGTAAAGGGTTAGTTCACTCAAAAAGGAAAATTATGTCATTAATGACTCACTCTCATGTCGCCCCAAGCCCGTAAGACCTCCGTTCATCTTCGGAACACAGTTTAAGATATTTTAGATTTAGACCGAGAGCTTTCTGTCCCTCCATTGAAAATGTGTGTACGATATACTGTCCTTGTCCAGAAAGGAAATAAAGACATCATCAAAGTAGTCCATGTGACATCAGTGGGTTAGTTAGAATGTGTTGAAGCATCGAAAATACATTTTGGTCCAAAAATAACAAAAACTACGACTTCATTCAGCATTGTATTCTCTTCCGGTTCTGTTGTCAATCCGCGTTCACGAGTCCACAGTGACGCTGCTGACGTAAGACGCTGCTGACGTGTATCTGGTGCGTCAGTGCTTCGTTTACAGTCTGAGGGAGACGCACGCTGTAAACAAAACAATCTTCGCAAACATGTCTAAGGATTTCGATACAGAGGAAGACTTGCATTTTTTTTGCCCAGCCATATTTATTTGAACCCGAATACTCGGGCACACCAGATAACACGTCAGCAGCGTCTTACGTCAGCAGCGTCACTGCGGACTCGTGAACGCGGATTGACAACAGAACCGGAAGAGAATACAATGCTGAATAAAGTCGTAGTTTTTGTTATTTTTGGACCAAAATGTATTTTCGATGCTTCAAAACATTCTAACTAACCCACTGATGTCACATGGACTACTTTGATGATGTCTTTATTTCCTTTCTGGACAAGGACAGTATACCGTACATACATTTTCAATGGAGGGACAGAAAGCTCTCGGACTAAATCTAAAATATCTTAAACTGTGTTCCGAAGATGAACGGAGGTCTTACGGGCTTGGGACGACATGAGGGTGAGTCATTAATGACATAATTTTCATTTTTGGGTGAACTAACCCTTTAATGAAACAATGGAAAACCAAACTAACGCTTCCTTAGTTTGGTTTCTTCTTGTCGTTAAGTAGTGCATATTTAATTATTTGAAGCATATTATATGTTTTATACACAGCGATAATAGCAAGCTGACCATCTAGTGCAGTGAATGTTAATATGGTTGTCTATATCGTTTTGGCTTTAATAAGATTTCCCCACTAGGCAAGAATAAACCTGATGTTTTCCATGATTCCTGTTCTCTCCGACAACAAAGTACTTGAATGCAACAAGCTCATAATCACAACTACTGAAGTGGGAGGTTGTAGCTGATAGCATGTAAAGGCAGCATAAAACACACCGAAACTAAACCACCCTGACACTCACAACTACTGTTTGCTATATAAACACTTATCTAACAATCTCTTTGTAGTTAGCATTAGCTTACAATTACTGCGGTTTTACTTAATATAGCTGCAGTTTTGTATATCTGAATATAAATATATACAGTAGTAATGGTATGGCAATGTGGAGTTACAAATATATTCAGTGGCATACGAGACAAAAAAAAATGTTTCTGGTCACCGAAATAGACTTGGGAGGTAAACAACAGCTTGCTACTATTACAAATATGCTAAAATTGCAAACCTAAAAAACTCTTCTACAAACCCTCTGTTATTTTGAAAGTCTACAAATATCAGCAAAAATTCCCCGAGGCTCACAGGGTTGGCAGTGGTATCACAATCCTCACAGACACTATAGACAAGCTCAGTGTGAATAATTCTCTCAGAGCTCCAGCTAAGTGATTGAAGCACACATCAGAGACATCGAGAACACATTAGGACTCTCACCCTCCATGAATTAATGATGAGCTCATTAATTGATTGCCAGGTGTTCCTGACCCTGCGTGTCATAACGGTGACCTTCTATAAATAGCCTCACGCTGACCTCAGCAAAACCCAAGGTCCTTCTTATGACAGATTCAGACCCACAGCAAGAGTGACACTTCAGTTCACACTCACTCAAACAAACACGCACTCAGCAGAAGTCTTCCTTCAACACGAGTACAGGGGAATTCAGCAGGGCGTACTGATACATCTTATTTCCACTTTGGTGAAGGACCACAAATTATGCTCAAGGCACGCACAAAGCAAATGAATGACAAACACATGGTGCCAAAGGGAAAATTATGTAACTTGAATACATTTTTGGCGAATCGGTTTAGCAGCACTGATGTATAAAAGAGTTTAAAATGTCATTTTTACTTTTTAAAACACAATCAAACTAGTTGATTTTGAAAGTTCATTGTACATCATACAAAAGCAGAGTAATGTGTGCAGTGTGCAATCTATTCTCTAAAGAGACTCCCTCTTTACTTACCCATTATAAAAGCCATTTAATTTGATTCTATTGCATGAATAATTGATAAACGACCGACCGTTTCTTAATTCCTTTAAGCGGTTTAATCCTTTATGTCCTGCGCTCTTCTTTAGCAGTGGACCATGTGAACTCTCTCTCAGCGCCGCTGCCCCAGTCGATCTCTATTGTTCAATGGCTTTGGTTTAGTTGAACTGCAGCTATATTTGCTTTATTCTAATGTGCCCTCATTTGAAATCGATACAAAATCACTTTAAATATCTGAAAATACTTCTAAAAAACAATGTAGTCTGTGGTGGACGGAATCATAGACATACAGTATGGTGAGAATGAATTTACCATGCTAAAAATAGTATATTAAAACCTGCTTGTATGCATACTGTTGACCTCTTTATAAACTTGAAATGAGGCATGACGGGATAAAGAGCATTAAACAATCCAATCAAGTCAGAAAATACAATCATAAAGTGAATTAATTTCAAAATGAATTATAAGTATAAAACTAAAATGTTTGCTGGGGATTTAAGTGTTCCCCTTAGACTGTATATCGAATGTATTATTGCAATATATTTTGCACACACATATTTGCACACTGTCCTCCTCCTGCCTACAGCTATATGAGACAGACATTATGTAACAATGGTCTGATACAGTCATACACTCTCTAATACAGTCATTATACTGCAGTCATTTGAGTTAGAGACCAGCTTTGTTGTCCACAGCCTTATAAAAGAGCAGTCACATTTACTGTTTTCACAGGTAAAATCCAATCATTTCAATCCATGAATCCATGCATTTAGGAATTTCTCATATGCAGTGTTGGGGTAATGCATTAAAAGTAACACGAGTTATGTAATCAGATTACTTTTTAAGTAACTAAGTAACACGTTACTTTTAAATATCTGAGTTAGTTCTTCAAATAAGTAATGCAAGTTACTTTGCCTTCCCATGACTGACAGCTCTCCAGTCCCCATATGTTGGGGATCTAGACTAAATCTGAGCATGTGTTTACTCATCTCACTTGCATAAAAACAGATTCAGTATTCCTAAAAATGAATAAAAACAGTGAAATTAAAACTCTGAATGTTACGCAAACCTGCAATAATTAAATGTTAACAATAATATACTTTAAGTATTTAATCTCACTTCATGAACCAATGTCTTTGCTGCTGACCTTTGATGATCCAATTTAACCATACTAATAAGCAAAAATTGCCCGGACATTTTTTAATATAACTCCAATTGTATTCGTCTGAAAGAAGAATGTCATGTACACCTAGGATGGCTTCAGGGTGAGTACATCATGGGCTATCTTCATTTTTGGGTGAACTATCTCTTTAAGGTGTGAAAGGGCCTTTACAATTGCCAAAAAATTACTTTTTTTCCTTTTTCCTAGATGAGAAAAAGTAATGCATAGGTAACGTAACATTACTTTACATAAAAAGTAACAAAGCAACGCATTTAGTTACTTTTTTAGGGAGTAATGCAATATTGTAACACATTAACTTTCCACAACACTGCCTATGAGGGCAACAGATTTCCACGCACAGATTTCGCATCAGGTTTAAGCTGGTCACACAATTTTGCTGCACTAACAAACAGAGAGTACTTCCTGGTTTAAAAGTGACTTCATGCATTGCTACACTTAATAATGGACCTTTTGAGTGAAATTTTGTAGAAGTCTCACTGTTGTGAACGCACCTTAGGCAACATCATCATGAAGATAGAACCTAAAAAGTGACCAATTTAAAGGGATACTCCACTTTTTTTGGAAATAGGCTCATTTTACAACTCCCCCAGAGTTAGAAATTCCTGCGTAATAATCAAGAAACTTCACTGCCGTACCATGAGCGCAGCAGGCGTAATGATATGACGCAGCGCCTGAAAATAGTTCCGTTGTGTTGACGGAAGGTGGCCTATTTTCAGGCGCTGCGTCATATCATTACGCCTGCTGCACTCATGGTACGGCAGTGACGTTTCTTGATTATTACGCAGGAATGAGAGTATAGTTCCTAGCCATATCAGCCTAGAAAATCGCAACTTTACATTTTCCGTCGGTCTTAGTGCACGATGTAACTACAGAAGAGTCAAGTTTTAAATAGGAAAAATATCGAAACTCTTTGGTCATTTTTTTTTTAGAAATGCTAATGGTCTTGTCCACTCCAATGATGTATGCTAAGCTATGCTAAAAGTGGTACCGCCAGAACCGGAGATCGCCTGAATGGATTCAAAAACGGTAAAACTCAACAGTTTAACTCTGGGGGAGTTGTAAAATGAGCCTATTTCCAAAAAAAGTGGAGTATCCCTTTAAAACGAAACACTACAGACTACAGGTGCAACTTACAGCATCACAACTGATTTTAAAAGAGTTTGATAATAGCATGTTGCTAAGTTAACAGGTTGCTAAGTGTGATTCTATAAACTCTTAATCTCATGTCATCACAATGCATATGTAAAATAACGCGACCATCAACTTTAAACAGCTTATAAATCAAAACTGCCTAATGTTACTGAATGAAATGTCGACCCAGGACGAGCTATAGGATTGTGCAAGCATAAGGGGTGTTGATAGACTCGATTTACTCCATCTATATTTTGATCATCGTTTTAAATCTGATCTGGATGTAGTCTTTGACAAAACCTGATTTTCTCAGCTTTTTATGAAACTTCAAAAACATTCAAGTGTTGATAAAAAAGAACGCATGAAGTTAGAATAAAACAGATTTTTTAAAACAGGTCTGTTCATTTTATATATATATATATATATATATATATATATTGCATGTTCAGATATTCATACAACAAAATATTCTGGGGGGCATGAAAAATTGTCAAAAACGCTGGTGGTGGCTGGAAACTTTTTTTTTTTTTTTAAATGCTGGAGGGGAAAAAGTTAAGCATAAAAATACATCACACATAATATTTAGGCAGTGGCTATTTAAAAAAAGCTATATGCTATTTACAATGAGCGTGAATAGTGGTGGATACCATGTGCATGTGTGTAAACAGATACAAATAGCATCATATTTACACTAAGTGCAAATAGTGATAGATGATATTCATACAAAGTGTAAATAGAAATGATATGCTGTTTGTACAAAGGGTAAATTATCCAAGCAATGGTGGACAGAGTTAGCGCTAATTTGCACTTAGTGTAAATAGACACTGCCTTTATAATCTTCCCCCATTTCGGATATTCTGGGATTGCCTTCTCTGTAAAGAATACATGCATTATTTTGCCTTTGAATTTCGCCAAAGAGACAGCAAGTCAACTCACACAATTCAGTGGCTAAAAGATTACATAAACCAAATATTCTCACCATAACATAACATATATTACCTAAAAAACAACATAAGGATTTTCCATTTTTCCATTTGGTAACGCTTTAGATTACAGCCCGGAAAGTACTGCGTAATTAAAGCGATTTTACAATGTAACTTGCGGTAATTATAGTGTACCAGGAGAATAAAAAAAAATATTTATACTGTAAGTATTATAACTAAGGGGAACTTATTCTACTATTATGATACAACAATCTTACATTTGGGAGCAATTTAGCAAAACCATACACTGTGTACCTTTTTGTAATAATGGTGTACCAATACATACTATTTAAAAATTACAGGGTGCATACTGTATCTATGCATTTATACAGTAATCTTTTTAACAAAAGTGCACTGGAAACTAAAACAACTGCAACTTTTGCTTAAATATTGGGGAAAGATACTCTTGTTTCATGTAGTGGTGCTTGTTACCCTCTTGTTCCATATATTTACAGGATAAGTACAAATACATACACACAATCTAATATCACCGACTCGGAAACCTTTATTTGAAAAATTCAAAACAGATTTACAATACTTCTTTTTCGGTTAAACTGCTTTTTTAAATCAACAATTCATTTCAAATGCTTAAGTCTTGACAGAAAGAAGCACGTTTTGTCCCCCCTTGTTTCTCTTGCTTGGCTTCTTCCTTTTGTTCCTCTTATTTTTCTTTCTTTCCACTGATGAATCTGAAGAAGAAATCATCTCTCTTGCTATTCTGTATTATGTATTAAAAGAAAATGCAGTACAGCCAGAAATACGTCCTCACCATTTACTCATCTTTTACCCTCATGCCATCCGAGATGTATACGACTTTCCTTCTTCAGATTAACACAAATTAAGGTTTTTAGAAAAATAAAAAATACATCTCTGGGAATACATAAACTGCAAGAACTGTAGTAATCCATCCATACCCATCCCAATGGGTGGATCAATGTCTTCTGAAGTGAAACAATAAGTGTTTGTAAGAAAAATTACAATATTTTAAACCTTTTAATCTGTAGACTATCGCTTCAGACCAACTGTAAAAAGTTGTTTTTCAAATAAAGGTTTCTGAATCAGTGATATTAGATTGTGTGTATTTATTTTTATTGTACTTACCCTGTAACTACATGGAACAAGAGGGTAACAAGCACCACTTACCATGTAACTACATGGAACAAGAGTATTTTTCCCAGTATTTAAAAAAATTGCAATAGTTTTAGCTTTACTTGCCTTGAAACATGTAAGCCCAAACTTGAACATCTGCACTTTTGCTATAAAAAAACTATATAAATGCATAGATTTGTACCCTGTAATTTTTAAATACCCTATACAGTATTTATTGGTACACAATTATTACAAAAAAGTATACAGTGAATGTTCTCGCTAAATTGCTCCCAAATGTAATTGTTGTAATTGAGTACCCCTTAGTTCTATAATACTTACAGTGTAAATATTTTTTTAATTCTCCTGGTTGTTACCCCTTTATTCCCCAAACTTTACATATTTTTCCCTTATACTTACATGCAAGTACTTTATAGGTACACTATAATTACCGAAAGTTACGCTGTAAATTCGTCTTCATTACGCAGTACTTTTCGGGCTGTAATCTAAAAAGCGTTAGCTTTAATTTTTTGTTAGCAGACTCAAGGTCAGGATTTGGCTCTGGCTATTTGCATTGATTTATTTATTACATTTTTGACCTTAGATCAAGGTGTGATGGTTTACGAATTCATGTGATGGTTTACGAATTCATGTCGCCCCAATTAGTGTCAACATTACTGCTGCATATATTGGACAGGTAAAGTATGACTACCAAGCTGGAGGCATCCAGACTGTTTACTCTGCTATTTTCCATCTCTGTCAGATGAAACTAGAGCTCCCAGCCGGAGGCCTCGGCAGGCCTTCCTGTCTACTCTACTTAGCCAAACTTAAGCCCCTTCAGGGTCAGGCAGAGTGATTTGCACAGCTATTCTACATTGTGTGAAAAAAAAAGCAAATTCTGTCATTGTTTACTTGCCCATATGCCGTTCCAGACCTGCATGACGTTCTTTCTTATAAGTGAAAAAGTATTTTCCCGTACAATGAAAGGGAATGGTTGGGGACAAGGGACAACCATCTTTCACTTTTATTGTATGGAAAAGAGCAGCTTGGACATTTTGCTAGATAGCAGACTGATAAGAAAGTATTTGGCTCATGTGTCTGAACGACGCATTTGAGATCAGTAGAGCTGACAGAGCTGGTCTCAGAGTACAAGAAACATATAAAAGCCAAAAGTGTAACAAGCTAGAGAGTGAAAAGATGTGATATGAAAAGAAACTGCTGACAAAATAAAAAATGTGCTTATAATACTACACCTGGCAGAACTGCATTACAATAGCTCTGCTATTATTACTAACAGTACACCTATATTATATATGGTCATTATTCCACAATATTCACTATATCACCGTGAATGAAAGTTTATTGTCAAATGACTTGTATTTTGCACTGAAGTACGAATAATCTTTATTTGGTAATTTGTAGGCTGTTTTTGCGAGTTAAATCTGTATTATTGAATGGGGTATGTTGCAGTAAGATGGCTGTGAGTTATTTTTGCAGCACTACCCTTACAAAAAAAGACGTTTATTCGTGTTTATTAACTGTGCTATTAGTATTCTTCATTTGAACTAAAAAAAAAAGAAAAAAAAAAGAAAGTATACTTGTAGTCTACTTTTTATGTACTTCACAGAAATATACTTAGGGTTAGGGTAAATTTACACTTAAGTATACTTGACTTATACTGACAGAAAAGTCTAACCCACGGTTTCACATACAAGGCTTAAGTCTAGTCCCAGACTGAAATGCATGTTTGAGCTGTTTTAACTGAAAGCAACTTACACTTGAATATCTTAAAATATGTCAGTGCCATTTTTTTGTCTCAAGATGCACACCAGTAATGTGTTTTTCTTAGGCACATTTATAAAAGTTACTGAAATGTCCTAGTTGAACTAAGGCCTAATCCGGACTTAATCTAAACCCTGTCTATGGTGTGAATGGGTTTCTCAATGAGAGTTTAAGTCTGATGATGATGATAATGCTGATAATGATATGAAGCTGATAATACAAAATGTGGCTCTTTAAAACAAAAGTAATGTTATGTGTTACTTTGCATTTAAGCAATGATGTAAAATAATAATTAATGATTTTTAGGAGTAGCACAATAATATAAAGCATTACTTTTAAAAGTAATTTTATCCAACACTGGTGATTACAAAGCAAATCATTGGTTTGGGAATGTTGTGAATATAGCTTTCGTACATGCTTTTGTAATTGTATGAAGCCCCATCGATTTTAGACAGTATAAGAATGAGAAAACAGAGAAAAATAAATAGGAAAAATTAGGCGAGTGACAAATAAAAAAAAGCTACCAGGAAGTGTTAGTAAGATGGCCGTCGAGTGAACTGACTTAATTAAGGGACTTTGATAACTGCAGACGTCATGGTCAGTTTCCTCAAACCAAATCCATGTCCTTTAAAGCTTTGACTGCCTTGTGATGATTATTCATAATCTGAACTCTGTTCACTATCATAATAGAATCAGCTTTTTAAAATCCAATCTGTCCGTCTGGCAAATTACGCTGTGAAATCAGTCTTATTGTGATAATCAGATACAGTATCTTGAATATATCATCAAAGATGGCTAAATGTAACTTCTCCAAATGATCATTTTGCCCAAATATTGCATGATTTTAACAGAAGCCTTGTTCAGACTGTCAGTCTAAATGATTTTAGGGCATATCTTAGTGGAATCTGATCATATTTAGTATGTGTGAACATCAAAAAAAGATTCTAATCAGATACACAAATAATCGGATTTGGATTGATAGTGTGAACGTAGCCATATAGTGTTGTATGCAAGTTAAAACATAACAGATGGCAAACCGCACAATGGCTTAAATGATCACACATCAGCAGTTGAAACATCTGTAAACATCTATAACATCTCTGTTTGTACAAACGGCTTATTCTCAGGACTAAGTGTAGAAAGTTAAGGTGAGGACATCATCGGGAATTGAAAGTACCTAGCTTTAGGGGCACTGCCTCATTCAGCAGACTGAGATAAAGAGAAAAACTAGCCAGAACAGTGTGTTTTGTGTGTTCACTGTCCTGTGTAAGTATTTGAATAATTAATGCACGTGTGAATCTTAAAATGCGTTGCAGTATCCCAAATGAAGCTTATATGTGTTTTGGAAGAGCCAAAGACAAGCTCAAAGGCATCTCTGCAGTAGTTATTGTTTGTGTGTGTGTGTGTGTGTGTGTGTGTGTGTGTGTGTGTGTGTGTGTGTGTGTGTGTGTGTGTGTGTGTGTGTGTGTGTGTGTGTGTGTGTGTGTGTGTGTGTGTGTGTGTGTGTGTGTGTGTGTGTGTGTGTCAGCAAGCAGAATGGCACACGACAGGCAGCGTCAAGCTCGGCATGACCTACTTCACTATAAATCACTATAAATCAGAGATTACCCCACTCAAGTCTACGCTATGTTTCAAACACACTCCCACACACGCTCAAACACATGTGCAGAGCCAGACCATGCAGCATCATGTCCGAACTACGAGAACTCACTGAAACTTTTCGAACAATGAAAAAGAAACAAGAGAGCCAGCATCACCAGGAAGTTCCCAAAGTAGCCACAAATGTTTTACAATGTAAACAAAGTCCCTTTGAGGCAAGCCAGTTCCCTCTGTGGGCGGCCATATCGGTAACACCACACACTCGAAGAAAAAAAAGGTACAAAAGTTGTAAGAAATGTCCACCTCTGTACCTTTTAGCCTTAAAAATGTATATCAGTACCTTAAAGGTAAATATTAGTTCCTAAAGTGTACATATTAGAATCTAAGAGTACAGGCAGCTCCAATTAAATTGAGTGAGGAAAGGCTAAACTCTCTGAAACTGTTTATCAAGATTCTGTTTCAATAACATATATGTATCAATAACCCATCTATCAAATCAGCAATACAATTTGACAAGATTAATAAAAAAAAAAAAGGCTTTTTTAGCTTAAATAACACTATAAATCTTTAGGGTTATCTGTTTTTTTTAGGGTTATCTTGTGCATCAGGTGGGACTTATACCTATGATTTCACAAGAACACAATCTAATTGTAATTCGTAACTATTTTGCGTTTTCCAAATTAGTGTCAAGTTCAAAGAATTTGTACAATCATATGTTTTCATACAATCTGTATATAGCCTGTTGACTGTTAGCTTTATGGGTAGGGTTAGGGGTTTTCATATATGCTAATCATGCTATACAAGAAACAGCCATCTCATAATATCTTGTGAGATCAGTTTGTTATTTTCTACAAGTGGTCTATCTCCCCCTCCTTGTACCATCTCTGGTTATAATTCCACTGTAAAAACCAGCAGAACTTCATCTACTTAACAAAAGCTTATGAATTTGATAGAGGTTAATCCAAATATGTGTCTTATCACTGCACAAAGATTAAAATGGGAAAGAAATTACTCAAAATATAATTAGGATTTTAAAGCTCAGGATAAAGGGCACAGAAAAAGGAAAGCAACAGCGGAAAAAGAGGGTGTGAAAGAGAGACGACTGATAGAAAAGAGCGTGAAAAGTGAAGTGAAAAGCATGGAGATGTTATGAGGCCATATTCAACAGTTCTCTCTCACAGAGCATGGAGATGTGCCTCACTTTTATTAAAAACATCACTGCCCATATTAAAGGATTATATGAAGTATAAAAATGGTATAACATTCTTTAAACACTCTTTGGCATTCCGCAGGAAAAATAACAGTATGTTGGGTTTGGAATGACATGAGGGTGTCATGTAAATAATGATGGAAAATGTATTTTTGCCCCAACTATTGCTTTGATAAGTATCTTTCATCTTCCCCCTTCTCTATCTCTCTTTTCATTCTCTCGCATCCTTCCTTTCTTGTCGCAGTGAAACCAGTTGGAGCTGTCAATGTCAACACCTGCTTACTATTAAATGGATCACACGCCAATTAACACTTCATCAGAAAACCTGCAATACCTTGAGCTCAATCAGCCTGCGTGCAAGATGTTAAGTGCTGTTGCATGAAATAACAAGCTCATTTTCTAGTAGTTTATTAGTTTGTTTAAACATATGGGCATGTGTGGTTAACCATGGAAAATTACACATAAAATCTCTGACAGCAATGAAATGAAATGGAGCAAATGGAGATTTTTCCTTTAGTCTTCTGCTTCTCAGATTTGTCTTTTAAGAATAAAAATAGATCATAACATGTATACAAAATAAAAAAGATTAGAAATAAAACAAAAAGATTTCAATATGCACGCCAACAAATCTTCAAATCCTTCTAAAATCCCTCAATCCTTCTTAAACAAAATGATTTGAGTTAGCCTATCGACGTTCATTTTATCCTATATCCTACTGTGTATAAATAGTTTCTAAATAGTGATATATTCATGGTGAATATAAATAATGTATCATTTGTTTCTAATTTTATGTGTCCTAAGGGCTTTTAGAAGAAAAGGCTGTGACAAAGTGGAAACCTACAGGCACTATCAAAACATTGCTCTGTTTGTTTGAGCACTTAGATTAAGTAACATCTCAACCAATAATGTGAGTTAGGGGTGGAGCTATCAGTTTGTCTGACCAATGACAGAAGTGGGGGAGCGTTTGGGAAACCTGTCTGGAAATCAGTAACTTTTTATTCTGTTTGTGGCACTAGTGACAATTGGATATAGACAGACATAAATCCTCCTCCATCCTAGCTAACAAAAACATGTTCTAAAACAGTTTTCTAACATTATTATTAAAGGAGAACTCCGGCGCAAAATGAACCTTTGGTCTAATTACACATTGTTACCTAGTCAACCGTTATCTGAGATTTGTTTTCATGATTATCGAATGTAAATAGTTTTATCTCTAAAAACAGTTTAGCCTATAAAGCTAGTATAACGCTAGTATATTGGGCATAGTGTAATGACAAATAAAAATCGCTTGTTAATACCACTAACAAGGCTGAAAATAGACCCACACTAACACGGTAGCATAATGAGGGTCCCTACCTTCAAACCGAAGCATTGAGAACTTTGTCAGTGTCCAGACAGTTTAATAAGAAGATATTTTAAACATACAGTCAACTTCGCGTATACAGGCAGAATCCATCTTTGAAATACAGCCTTTACCAGTCGATCTACGAACGCCGATCCAAGCCTGCTGTTCGCGCTCACCTTATCACAACTTATAGCTCGTTCACATCTCACCAGCGCACTTGGATCGGCGTTCGTAGATCGACTGGTAAAGGCTGTATTTCAAAGATAGATTCTGCCTGTATACGCGAAGTTGACTGTATGTTTAAAATATCTTCTTATTAAACTGTCTGGACACTGACAAAGTTCTCAATGCTTCGGTTTGAAGGTAGGGACCCTCATTATGCTACCGTGTTAGTGTGGGGCTATTTTGAGCCTTGTTAGGGGTATTAACAAGCGATTTTTATTTGTCATTACACTATGCCCAATATACTAGCGTTATACTAGCTTTATAGGCTAAACTGTTTTTAGAGATAAAACTATTTACATTCGATAATCATGAAAACAAATCTTAGATAACGGTTGACTAGGTAACAATGTGTAATTAGACCAAAGGTTCATTTTGCGCCGGAGTTCTCCTTTAAGTTATTTCTGAGCGTTAAAAAACATAGACGAACATGAATTATGTAAAGATAATGTTTTTGTGCTACTGTTTTGAGAACATCATTAAAGACCAGATAACTTTGAACGAACATTCTATGTGTATGGAAAAAACATTTGTTTTCCCCTTGAACGTTCCCTGTAGATGGGATATAGGTATTTTAATCTCTAAAAGAGCAACTTCTGAACAATCTTTTTTGGGGTACTCACAGGGCACGGCTCTCAAGTAGAGGTTTTCTCGGATCACCTGCTGGAGTTGACTGTCCATGGAACCCGGTGTGAAACATTTGCTCAGGTATAACCTTAGATCCTTGCATAGAGTTGAGCCTAAAAGCAGGACAGATGAGGAATTAGAAAGGGAAAGACGGACAAGCAAACAAACAAACAGAGACATTGTCATTCTTTTAACACACAGTAAGAATATCCCATAAATTAACATTTACAAACGAGGCAATGTGCTTACCCACCTCAAAATCTGCAATTCAAAAAAACTGAAGAGCTTGCGAAAATAAACACACACAGATACATTCTGCCTATCCCCTGGAGGCAGTATTGATTAACCTTTAGATATTAGAGGTGTTTCTAATCAATCAAATGAAGCCAGGGTTGGTCTACCGTTCGGCCAGAAACGCAAAGAAATGCTACTGAAGAGTACAATGAATTCACATTTTTATGGTCAGTATAATGGTGTATCACTCTATGTAGAAACACATTCGGGTTTTAATGAAAAGTGTGTGCCGTACCGAGACGTTCTCCCACAAACACACACGCAGCCTTGGATTAAAGTGAAAAATGTCACACACGCAGTCTTGGCACGGCTGCCCAATGCTCCACTCAACATGGCTGATCTCTTTATTTCATCTGCTGTGGTTTATGGTCTCTGATGACAGGCCACTTGGCTGTTATAGATGAACAGAGTGCCTCTCGAACCCATCAAAATGACAGACCCACCCCCACCCAACCTCTCCTAGTAATAAAACACAGCTCACAGTTCTCATAAAGGAACATAAGCCCTGCAACCACATGAGCACACACAAACGCAGCATATACAGTATGTATGAAATGACCGCCATGACATTCTGGAAGGACACTAATGCTGGTCGGCTGTTCTCCCTGAACTTTATTTATCTAATTCAGCCAGGGCTGCGTTTCCCAGACCATTGCCACCAATGTTCTCTACGATCAACTTCGCTCACGATGCTTTTAGGAAACGCAGCCCAAATTAGTGTTGATTGCATTAGTAAGAGTTAGGGATCTGCAAAAATTTCAGCATGTGCCACATTGTTTATGCTAAGAACATGGATGATGCCTCAAATCATGCGAATCTTTACTTTTCTGAGCATAAAGAACAAGAGAAAAGAGGGAGCTATTTTGACTTTGGTCAGTAAGCAACCACAGAGCAACCACCCAGAGCACCCAAATAACCACCTAGCAACGCCCAAGCAACCACATAGCAATGCTCTAAACTGCACTCAGTGACCACATAACAATGATTTAACTACTCTCCAGAACATCCCAGTTCCATTCCAGGTGTAGCGTCTGGACCGATCAGACACACACACATTATTCATTATATTTAATGAATAATCCAGCAAAATCACTATCCCAACAAAGGTCTGTGAAACTTCCCCCAAATCAAGCTAACACACTGGCAGAACTCGGTGTCCTGTTACAAGACTGATAAGTTTACGACCCAAAAGAATGTGCATGAACTTAATTCTTGCTGAGAAGGAGAAATGAACCCTTTTAATCCTATATATTCCATATATATAACCATGTGATAAATGTATTAACATGTATCTAATGTTCAATCTCATGATTTTCCTTTATGTTGTTTGGTCTATGTTTTCTTGTAAACTCTAATGGGTTAATGTTTCAGACTTTGCATACTATGGTTAACCAAAATCATATGTGTGGCATATTTGGTCTCTATAACCTGGTACTTTGAAGATCGAAATGACTGTGTACATGATATGTCGATAACAACAACATATTAGTATTACAAGAATCTTTCATAGTTTCTTCATCGGCTACCACCCCTCCAGCGTGCACATGCAATGAGCACCCTTAAAACAAAGAGCAATAAACCATATTCCCGCTTGGAACTTCCCACCCTTCTTATTGGCCGAGCCAACCCTGAGAGGTTGGACTTTTCTCAGGTTATGAATTGCATCCACACCAGCCCTTCCCTCTCTTGCGCTCTCTTGTCCTCTTAGCTCTTCGCTTGTCCTCGGTCCTCTTAGCCTCTGGCTCTCTGACTCTCTTGGTCCTTCTTGAGAAGTCATAACGTGAAGATGAGGCTGAACTAGAAGTCCCTCAAGGACTCCCAAGATTGCGCCAGGCTGCGGCCTTGTCTTTCCATTCACCAAAGATCCTCTGACTACCACTGGTTCTCTCTCATCAAGACCACATCAGCAAAGATCAACCGGAGCCTCAACAAATTGCATCAGGACAGTTTAATTCAAATGGAAGAGACATGCAAGCATCAAACTTAGTCTCATTAATTGTTACATTGAGTATCCTTACCCCTTTTCAAGAAGGGTGTGTTAGAACTAAACTGATGGTTTGCTCAGGCTGTTGATCTGCTGAACATCAAACAATGCTATAACTTCTTGCTTTCCTGTATTCTTCTTCAGCTCTCTTTCCCTTGGTAAACTATGCATGTATGTATGTGTATGTTAGAGTAGTTTAAATGTTTAGTCTGGTTAATAAAGTCTTTTTCATATCACACGTAAAGTTGTCTGTGTCTCAAGCTCATATCTGGAGTCACTAATCATAGATCTTGACTACTTGCTCTTTGTAGTACTTAATAAGAAAGACATTTCCTATGCCCCGGAAATGTACATTTCTATTAATTAATAACCAATATTGAGTGTTCACGGGATGAACCGAGTAATTGGTTGTAATGTTAATGTAGCTACATCAAGTTAACCCGATTAACTGATCCAAATATTCATAATCAATTATAACAAGTTATGATTGATTATTAATATTTCATAGAGCTAGTTTGCTACACAGGATAGCCAGCAACTACATAGCAACATTAAACAGAAACACCAATCAGAACACCTCAACAACAGCATAGCAATCAATCATATAAGGGAACGTTCTAGTAACGCCCTAGTAACAACATGGCAATGCATTAAACACCACTGAGAACACTTTAGCAACTATAGCACAGATCTGGCAACCTGGTGTTTTAATCTCTCTCTTGTTTATGTTTTGCAGTGCTAGGGTATTCTGTGTTGTTGCTAGAGTGTTGCTAGCCAATTTCCAAATGGCTGCTAAGTGGTTCTGATGCCCTGTTTACACCTGGTGTTAAGATTGGCCGATTGGATCACAAGTAGACGAGCGAGACATATACACCCATTTACACCTGGTGTTTTAATCCATCTCTTTTGTGCACTTTCAACTAGTGATGGGGACGAGACCGCCTATGCCGAGTCCGAGTCAAGACCGAGTCTTTGAAGGGTCGAGTCTGAGTCGAGACCGAGTCCATTGGTTTTCAAATAAAGTCGAGTCCGAGTCAAGACCGAGTCTTTGAAGGGTCGAGTCCGAGTCGAGACCGAGTCCGTTGGTTTTCAAATACAGTCGAGTCCGAGTCAAGACCGAGTCTTTGAGGAAGCAAGTCCGAGTCGAGATTTTGTCTCGACATGTCAGTTTTGATATTCATGATTAATATCACCCCAGTTAATAATCAACAGTTAGGCCTATTGACTAAGCTAGATTGGGAATTGTTTAGAGGAGCAGTCTTAACTAGTGATGGGGATGAGACCGCATATGCCGAGTCAAGACCAAGTCTTTGAAGGGTCGAGTCCGAGTCGAGATCGAGTCTTTGAAGGAACAAGTCCGAGACGAGTCCGAGAAAGCAGAAATCGGTCTCGAGACGGGTCTCGAGTCCGAGACCGGACTCGAGTACTACACTACTTTCAACCACTGATTTCTTCGAGGGGAGAGTCTATGGGCAGGTAAATGTAACGTTTTTCTTTCAATCAAATGGATGAAATAAGATTGTACAATTTACCTATGAATGCGACCAGAGACGACAGAAAAAACACACGGAGAGCATCAGCTTTCGTTTCTGCACTGACAGCCGTAAGACCATGCTGAACACTGTGAGTGTGTTAGAAATCAGGAATGGTGAGAGAACATTATGCTTGGTACGTTTTTCATCTTCAAACCAAACTTGGGTCTCCAGCCAAAGTTTAAACCCCGTCTGGCTAGCGCGCTTCTCATAATTTTTACGCATTAGTTCTAGGCAGAGAGTAGGCATCTTTTGCGGCTGTTTGAACATATTCAACCACATGAGAGTTAACACTACGAAAGCAATCCGGTCAAATGCATTTTCGACTACCTCTGGAAGTGCTAGAAAGTGGACAAGCTCAAAACTATTTAGACCATGTTTACACCTGTATTAATTCCACTTGTGATCGGATTGATGAAAACGCATCTTAATACCAGGTGTAAACATGGACCAAGAATACTGTACTAACCACATAGAATTGTTTCAAAAGCCCCTCAGAACACCTTAGAAACCATATAGCATTGATCTGGTGGTAACCATTCAGAACACCCTAGAAACACCATAGCAACTACCAAATAAAGCAACCACATAGCAACATGCCAAACACTACTCTCAACACCACAGAAACCACATACCAATAATCTAACAACTACCCAGGTCAGAACACCCAAGAATTCCCAGAAACTACACAGCAACAGTAAATATCACCCAGAAAACCTCAGCAACTGCACAGCAGTCATCTAGCAACCTTCCAGAACACCCTAGCAACCACTTAAAAAAAAATACTGTAGCAGCCACATAGCAAAGCATTAAACACCATTAAGAACACCTCAGTGGCCATATAGCAATGATCTGGCAACCAACCAGAACACATCACACATAATGGTGGCATAAAATTTAGTCTAATTGATCATCCTGTAGAAATTCAGTTAATTGCAAAAGTGCAAAATAAACATAAAAAAATGGAAATGAAAAAAAAAAAGAATCCTCATGAGTTCACCATGATCAATTCCTCTGTTTGGAAGACAGAGCTGCTTTTATAAAGATTTGGATGTATTTCAGCAGGGACATATTGATCTTTTTTTAAAATAGAAGTGCCAGAATTAGCACAAAGCTCCTCTTCTCTGTGGCCACTGTGTTTATATAGGATACACAGGCAGATCAGAAGACGATATTAATAACAGAACAGGATGCATAATTCTGCATTTCTAGGACTATGAGATATTCTCAGCAGCTAATGCAACATGCAACAGTGAAATATAACCTTACTGACAAAGCTCAATTGAATACGCTGTAGTTGCTAGTTGGAGGTGTTAGAGGTGTGAGAACAGCAGTAGAGAGGGGGGCGCAGCAGACTTGGTTGGATCATCTAATAGGATGGAGGAAGTCATGGTCAGGTGTGACATACAGTTTGAAGAAAAAAAAAATCACCCATGCCATGACACTGTGTGATAAATTTCAGCGCCCCCTAAGGGTGACATACGACCCATGTGACATAAATACCACCATCCAGCAACAAGGGAACAAACTCTATAAAGAGTTGACAAAGATGGATTTCGCAGTGGGAGTCTGTGTCAGGGTTCTATCACTTCTGTCTAGCTGGCGGTAGATCCTTTTCCTATTTAGCACCAAAACTTTGGAACAGTCTTCCTACCATGATTGTCCGGGAAGCAGACACAATCTGTCAGTTCAAAGCTAGACTAAAAACACATCTCTTCGACCTAGCATACACATAATACATTATAGACTTCAATAATTATATGTTAGGCTGCATAGATTAGGTCAGCCAGAACTGGGAACACTTCCCTTAAATCCAGATGTACTCGTTACATCATAAGAAGAATGGCATCTGCGCTAACTTTAGTGTCTTTGTTTATCCCGAGGTTTTCCTGCAGCCTGCCGGATCCAGGCCGTATCCAGATCTGACGAATGAGATTCGCCTGGACCCGATGACAACGCAGTGCTGAAGTGTCAACTATCCTCTCCCTATGGAGGATCCCTTTCCCACTCTACAGATAAAGCGTTGTTGAAAATCCGGTTCGCGTACCCCGAAGTGATAAAATAAAATTCGGTATCAAATTTATAGGCAAGACAAGTAGTTTGTTTAGGCATGGTTTGTAGGGAAATTACAAACCTGCGCACACATATTCAAACGAATATAACTATAGAATCAATTTTTAATGCCCATGTGAACGCCATCAGGTCACAGGTTCGCGTTTAAAGTCTGTTTAGAGAGAACTCCGTCGTCTTAGTGGCCCCTAATGTAATAACAAATGATAATTTTGCTGGAAGTGAATCAATCAAAACCAACTTTAGCCGGAAATAACATTATTCAAAATCGCTATGAAGCCAAAACAATCTCTGTTACCGTAAATTGTATGTTTATCTCTGTAAAGCTGCTTTGAAACAATCTCCATTGTTAAAAGCGCTATATAAATGAAGATGACTTGACTTGACTCTATTTCTTGGTTTTGTGACAGAGCCCCGACACTCTGGTTTTGTCTTGTCTGTGTGCCTTGTTTCATGTGCGGGGCGTGGTGTTTGGATCCCGGCACGTCGGTCTAGTTTGTTTCGGTTCTGTGTCGGGATTCTGACATTCAAGCTCCGCGTGTTTGTATTCTGGTGTGAGCGCACAGAATGAGCTTGTCGTGTGAGCGTGCGGTTTCGAGTTCGCTCGGATCGTACGCTCTTCTGTCTGCGTGTGTTGTTGTGTGTTTTGTGTAGCATGCGGTTCGTGTTTACATCGTCCGTGTGCTTTCATGTCATGTTTTGTCTTGTGCTGTGTTGCATGCAGCTTGTGTTTTTCACTCGCTGTGTGCTTTCATGTTGTCATGTTTTGTGTGAACACGTGGCTTATGAGTGTTCTCATTAGCTGAGTGTTCATGTCTTGTTTTGTTTGGGCACATGGCTGGTGATTGTGTTTGCTGGTTTGGTATGAGCACATGGGTTGTCGTGTTTCCTTGTGCCATGTGCTCTCCTGTCATTTTGTCTTGCCCCGCCCATCTTGTTACCTGATTATTGATTCATTTGCCCCACCTGTAATCTCTCGTTACATGCTTGTTTGCTCTCCCTATTTATTCTCCCTGTGTTTGCATTCCTGTGCTGGTTCGTTGTTGTATGTTTCCCTGCAGTCCAAGTCCAAGTCCAAGTCCAAGTCCAAGTCCAAGTCCAAGTCCAAGTCCAAGTCCAAGTCCAAGTCCAAGTCCAAGTCCAAGTCCAAGTCCAAGTCCAAGTCCAAGTCCAAGTCCAAGTCCAAGTCCAAGTCCAAGTCAACGTCAACCCATCCCCCTCGGGGTAGTTTTTGTTGTCTGTTTTTTATTTATTTATTATCATTAAAAGCCCATGAGCTACTTTCATCACACCCATACCTGACAGTTTGTCATGCTGTTGTGACATTAAGATTAGTTTATATAGTGGTCAAAACATCATGAATACTCGTACACTCATAACTTATATCAGTAAGATTTGTTTTTATGTTTTTGAAAGTAACCTCATGCTGTTGACTTTGCTGTTAATTGGATTTCTATTAATTGAAATAAAGCTGAATTAAAACAGTACTAAAATATCTAAAGCTAAAACTGAAATAAAAATTTAATTAAAGCTATATTTAAAAACAAATAATGAAAATGACAAAAGCACATAACAAGATTACTTAAAGTTAAACTAAAATTAAACTGAAAACATAAAAATAAAAGCTAATTCAAAGTATTAATAAATATTATAATATTATATATATTTTATTAAAATAACAGTCAAAATAAAGTAAAAGTACAATTACAATTACAACCGTTTTTTTTGTTTTTTTTATTATAAAAATTTAATTTATTCCTGTAATGCAAAGCTGAATTTTCAGCATCATTACTCCAGTCTTCAGTGTCACATGATCCTTCAGAAATCATTCTAATATGCTGATTAGCCGCACAAGAAACATTTGTATTACTATGTTGAATTATTATTAATGTTGAAAACAGCTGCGCTTTTTAATTTTTTTGTTTATTAAAGTTCAAAACAACAGCACTTTATTTGAAATAGAAATGTTTTGTAACATTATAAACATCTTTGGGTCGTCACTTTGGATCAATTTAATGTGTCCTTGGAGAATAAAAGTATTCGTGCAGTGGAATGGTAGTGCATTTGTAAATGAGAGACTGCGGGGGAAAAAATACAAACTATTAGGCTGTTGTGGGTGGTTGCCAGGGTGTTGCTATGCAGTTGCTAAGGTAGTTGCTAAGGTAGACTGAGTGGTTGCTAAGGTTTTGCTAGGGTGGTTGCCAATTTGTTCTGAGAGGTTTGTAAGTGTCATTAACCCAAAGTGTGAGCTGTAGCAGTAGTTATGCTTGCATTAACAAGAACCACTACCAATGATAAGAAACACTATTGGAGAAAAAAAAAAACATTTAGAGACCAAAAAGCCATGTTCAAACCAGTTATGTGAGAATGTAAAGTTCTAACATTACCTGGAGACACTGATTTGATACGGATTGGATGGGGGCAGGAGTTTAGGAGCCCACGCACATCTCCTAAAGTCAGGCCCAAAACAGGAGTTCCCCCGATTTCTATGATGATATCGCCAACTGTGATCCCTCCCCCTGGCGCAGCCGTGACGAATGGGAACTCTCCATAATCGGCCCCGCCTCCGATGGCAATTCCCAACTCTCCAGAGCCGCCAACCAGCGGTATGAAAGTCTCCTGCACTTTGGAGCGCCAGTGCAGCTTCTTTCCTGCAACCTTAGACATGGCCAACGAACTGACAGAGAAAAAGAGAAAGAGAGAGAGAGAGAGGTGATATGGACAGAGATTAAATTCATGTCAGTAGGGAATAAACATAGAAAATCTAATGCTAAACATTCAGTGTTTGGACATGTTGTAAATATCCATGGATGTAAGGTTTTCAAAAGACTACATAATCACAGAATATTCATTTTTGCATGAACTATTTCTTTAAATCTAGGGCTAAGATGGAGCAGACAGATCAGGGAGGGCAGGAGGTCAACATGTGCCCTAAACAACAAGGAGTATGGCCTCATTTCTATGTGTTCTGTAAGGAGCCTCGAGACAAATCAACAGATGCCGTCTCAGTGGGAGGTACAATGAACATACACAAACCCCCTTCACCAAAACAGGTGGAGGAGCTCTTCAAATCAAACATGCTATTTGAAGCAACCCCTCAACAAAACACCTACACCTAAAAATATTTCAGCACTAAAGGCATGCTTAAAAATGTATTAATATCATTGTATTAGACAAAGAATCACCAAAGCAAGTGATATATTTGAAAGAAATATAGTACAAGCACATTTAAAACCAGAGATATATTCTTTAAAACTGATGAAAATGTATTACAATATTATATGACAATTATATGATAAAAATGTATGATAAATTGCTTGTTATTTTAAGTTTTAAGCTTATGTTCCTTTATTTTAAGTCCCATTAGATAAAAGCATTTGCTAAATAAATAAATATAAATGTAAATTTAAAGAGGACTTATTAAGCTTTAGCGTGTAATGTTGCTGTATGAGCATGACAAAGGTATCCAAAGTCAATCCAAACGGAGTAATTCTCTATATTATAGTTTCTGAACTCCCTGAAATGCCGCATTTGTAGTCTTGAGTTTTCGTCCGGGAACGTACACGCCACAGTATTCCTCATTAAAATAATTCCCACCCAAGGCATACGCAAAAAAAGGGGGTGTTGCCTGGTTGAGTTGTGTTAAAGGGATAGTTCACCCAAAAATTAAAAATTGCTCACCCTCCAAACCCCAAAGACCTTCGTTCGCAACACAAATTAAGATATTTTTGATGAAATCCGATGGCTCAGGGGGGGCGCTATTTAATTAACACTTTGAAGGCCCACAAAGGTAGGAAAGACATTGTTAAAATAGTCCATGTGACTACAGTGGTTTAACCTTAATTTGAAGTGACGAGAATACTTTTTGTTCGCCATAAAAACTAATAACGACTTTATTCAACAATTTCTTCACTTCTGTATCAGTCTATGACGCGCAGTTTATGACGTGATGATGACGCAGGAGCTGGAATTCTAACATATGTCCAGAACACGCTGGGCTGTGTTTACAAGCAGAGGAAGACACACGCTCAACATAAAACAGTTCATAACTATGTCTGCAGATTTCGACACAGAGGATGAATTACATTTTTTGCACAACCTTACTTATTCGAACCAGAATATACAGAAAACAAACTAAAAGAGATAAAAGAGGCTGCAACACAACCACAGCCACAAGCTCCTGAAAAACAGAGAGCAATGGAGAGCTTATGCCTACTGAACAGGAGAGTGTGTGCTGCATCGATTGTGATATTGTCATGCCACATCTTTAAAGTTTGGATAATTCAGACGATGAGACGCCACATGTATCACACGCATGTGTCATGGTGCTCTCGTGAACGCACGTCTGAGACTGATACAGAAAAGAAGAAATTGTTGAATAAAGTCATTATTTTGTTATTCTCGTCACTTCATAAAATTAAGGTTGAACCACTGTAGTCACATGGACTATTTTAACAAAGTCTTTCCTACCTTTCTGGGCCTTCAAAGTGTTCATTAAATAGCTGTCAATGGAGCCCCCCCTGAGCCATCAGATTTCATCAAAAATATCTTACTTTGTGTTCCGAAGATGAACGAAGGTCTTACGGGTTTGGAGGGTGAGTAATTAATGACAAAATTTTCATTTTTGGGTGAACTATGCCTTTAAGCTGCATTCACACAAAGCGACATGATCTCATTCATTCCAATGGAGAGCTGGCAATTTCCGACGACACAAGCGACAGTGACCATTGGCGACATGATGTAGGTGTGTCCAGCGACACAAAAATTTGAGAAATGTTTAAATTTAGCAAACGAAGGGTGACTTTCAGGAGAAACAACCAATAGGAGTGAAGTCAGTGGAACAACAACCCCGAACAACAACCCCGAAAAAGTCAAAGTTTTGTAAAAGGGCATAATATGGCCTCTTTAAGACCAAAAAATAATGAAACGCATTGTGGATTTGAAACATCTACATAGTAAAACCACACCTGTGTGAACTTGAAAAGGACTGACTTCATACTGTACATTTACAAAAGCCATTGCAAAAAATGTCTCCGAAAAGTTACGTTATTTCTGAGAAAATCTCTAGCAGCATTTGTTTGCAGACGCTACATGATTTGATATTGTATTATCTAATGCAATAAAATGAATACATTTTAAGGGTGGCTTATGTGAGCAAATACTATTTTGGGCCACTCCATAGTGTTTTTCAACAAAATCCTAGAACTGTCCAACTGGGGCCTGTGCTCTGTAATATTAGGCTGCATATACAAAATTGATATTGCATAACGTAAACAAAGCTTACTGAAATTATGATTTACTGCTGTATTACATATAATGTTGCAACTGTGTCTATTCTTCATTTAGACTTTTCATGTCAATGTAGCATATGTTAAATATTTCATGCAATGATTAAAATTAATTATATTTTAATTATACATTGCTCAATTATACATTACTACTTGCAAAATGAAAACTTAAATTAGCTTAATGTAGCATGGTATTAGCTTAATGTACCTATTAAAGAATGGCTTCATTGACACTTCAGTTCAAAAAGCGGGCATTCCAGGGTTCTTAGGATGCTTAGAACACAACAATGTTATCTGGCAACGAATTCAGTCAGCTAAAAAGGAGAGGAAGGAGCTCCATGTGACATTCCTGGATTTGGCTAATGCATATGGTTCAGAGCCACATGAGCTTCTTTGGGCAGCATTTGATTTTTTCAGAATACCAATGTCAATAACAAATTTAGTGAAAGCCTATTTTGGAGATTTGCAATTTAGTTTCTCAACTCCAAAATTCAGCACCGCATGGCAATGCTTAGAGGTTGGAATAATGGCAGGATGCACCATTTCTCCACTGGCTTTTACCATGGCAATGGAAGTAATCATTAGGGCATCAAGATGGGTAGTAGGAGGAGAGCGCTTGGCTTCTGGGATGCGACTACCACCAATCAGAGCATACATGGATGACATGACAACCATGACTACAACAGTAGCCTGCACTAATCGGTTATTGGGGAAGTTAACAGATAATATTGAATGGGCACGAATGCAATTTAAGCCCTCTAAATCAAGGAGCATCTCGATAGTTAAAGGAAATGTAGTAGATAAAACATTCTTCATTAATGGTGAGGCAATACCAACAGTTTCTGAGAAGCCAGTGAAGAGTCTTGGGAGATGGTACGATGGGAACCTAAAGGACACAGTTCGGGTGGGAGAAGTTAGACGACAAGCAGTGGAAGGGTTGAAGAGCATAAACAGCTGTGCTCTACCAGGCAAACTAAAACTCTGGTGCTTTCAGTTTGGTCTAAGGCCGAGGTTGCTGTGGCCACTGACTGTGTACGAGGTTTCTTTGACAACAGTGGATAAGCTGGAAGCGTTAATAAGTTCATACATTAGGAAATGGTTGGGAGTTCCACGCTGCCTCAGCAGAGTGGGACTTTATAGTAAAGGAATATTGCAGCTGCCAGTCTCTGCTTTAACCGAGGAGTTTAAGTGCGCCAAGGTCAGACTGGAAATGACTTTAGTAGAGTCACGCGACAAATGTGTAAGGGAGGCAGCACATGTGTTAAAAACTGGTAAAAAGTGGTCAGCAAAGAAATCTGTAGTAGAGGCAAAGGCTGACCTTCAAATTGGGGATATCGTGGGACAGGTACAGCATGGAAGAGGGGGTTTTGGGCTCAGTTTAGCTCCTCCTAAATGGCACAAGGCAGGCCCAGCTCAAAGGAGGAAGCTGGTAGTCAATGAGGTGCGAAAGCAGGAGGAGAGGATGAGATGTATAAATGCCATTTCCCAGGCCAAGCAGGGAGAGTGGATGAGATGGGAGAGTGCAATAACGCAAAATGGGCTTTTGGTCAATGGAAGAGAGTAGGATCAGTTTCCTTATTAGGTCAACATATGATGTTCTCCCATCACCGCAGAACCTAAACCTCTGGGTAGGAGAGGATCCCTCTTGTCCTTTGTGTTCATCACCTGCCACATTAAGGCACATTTTGACAGGATGTAAGGTGGCTCTTAGCCAAGGTCGGTTTACTTGGCGCCATGACCAAGTACTGCGATGTTTGGCTTTAGCATTGGAAGGCAAGCGTAGTATGACCAATAAGTTGCCACCTGTTCTAGCAAAACATTACACGCAGAAGACAATATTCCTCCGCCCAGGCGAGCAACCACCAAGAAAAGGTGCTAACACCAATTCTCGCCCAGGACAACTGGAAGCTGCTGGGGACTGGAAGATGCTGGCTGATCTTGATCAACGGCTTATTTTTCCACCTGAGATTGCCACCACTAACCTACGACCAGATATTGTTTTGTGGTCTGGATCAGCACGCATTGTTCAACTGATAAGAGTTAACAGTGTCATGGGAGGATGCGGTAGATGAGGCATATGAGAGGAAGAAACTGTGGTATGCTCATCTGGCCACTGAAGCAGAACAGCGAGGATGGAGAGTCCAGGTTTATCCAGTGGAAGTGGGTTGTCGAGGTTTTGTGGCACACTCTACAACCCGGTTCCTCAGAGACGTCGGATTCAGTGGCCAAGAGTTGCGTCGCACAGTAAAGAACTTATCTGAAGCAGCAGAAAGGAGCAGCAACTGGCTGTGGTTGAGACGGAAAGATTCTAGCTGGCTGTGTACAGGCCGCCACGCTACGGTTTCGTAGAATTCTTGAAAACTTGAAGAGTCTGTTGGTTTTTATTTGTATAGTATTTACAGTCATTATGTTCCTGTGTATATTGCGTGAATGACGGGTGGTTGGGCAGATATTGTGTTTTGCGGTAGGTGGTATGCCATACGGAACCGTTGCCACTGAAACTGCATATCAACGCACCAGTGGGGCTCGACAGCCTTAGTCAAACGGGTTGGCGCGTATGGTTGGGTTGCGGAGAGATTGTGAGATTGTGGTTAGGTCTCAGCAGCAGGAGGGATGTAGAGGTCAGTAAGCTGGGCAGAGTTAAGTGGGGGACGGAGGGGGGTGACTCTGGGATGCCAGAGTCACTGTCGAGCCCTCTTGAGGTGTCGTGGGCTAGTCGACGAAACACTGAGGACGGAAGGTGCCCACTTGAAAACCCTAGAGATGTCCCCTACTTGGCTCAATCCAGACGGTTGCAGCCGTCGTGTGTGCTGACGCGCCAAGTACACTGCAGCCGTTAACGCCGGACAGAAGGGGAGTCACACCACCATATGGAAAGAAGCGTAAATGGGTGAAGCATAGTTTACTGTAAAGCTACGTCTTAGTGTTGCTCATCTTGGCGAAAGCCGAGTACAAATCAGCATGAAGTTTTAACTTTTTAATCTACTCTCGTGTAAAGGAAATCGTAATACCATGGTATTCTTTGAAGCACCTTGCAGTACCATGTAAATATATTATATATGCAAATAAATGAAATATAACATTTTATTATTTTATTATAATCTCAAAAAATAAAATTTCAATCGTTTAATTTAAGATTTTTTTTAATGATTTTCAGATTATACAGAAGAGACAGTCCAATAGGCCCAAAAACATAAACTTCAAATGTTTTCAAAAAAAAAAAAAAAGATAATTAATCAAACGAACAAAAACAATATTTTTCACTAAATTCTTACTTGGCAACATTGATCAAATTCAAAGGAGTTTCAGCTTTCTTTAGTAAAATTAGAATGGACAGATCCTCTGATGTAAAGGTGAAAGACAGACCATAATTTAAAGAGACTAGGACTTTTAAATCTCAGAGCTTTAACATGCAGAGATGCCCCACTAAGTGACAGTTGGCCGGGCTCGCGCGAGGGGCAGGTGCAGTCTGAGCGAGAGCGCCTTGAGACATGACAGTATTGGAGCAGCGCTGTCATTCCCTCGCCGGCCCCATCCAATCTCTTACTCTGAAGCGACTTTAAAGCGGCAGAGATGTGTAGATGTCCGGCGAGAAACAGATAGGGGAAAGAGAGAGATAATCAGAGAGGGAGATCAAGACAGGACAGATGGCGAGGGAGCATGAGGGGCTGACAGAATGAAGAAATGAACGTGAGAGGAGGGCAAGGAGTCGGGTCACGGAGGAAAACACAGAGTTAGGTTAGTTAGAGGACTGATGCCAGATAGAGCAGGAGATAGCGGTATACAAGAGGGGATAAGGATTAGATAAGCTGGAGGAAAATATGTTTGTGACAGCCAAAGGGGATAAAGCAGATCAAGCGGTCAGTGTGGAAAAAAAAAGAGCAAGACTACTGCCTTACAAATATTTGCAATGAAAACCATCATTTTTGCCAAAATACCAAAGCTATTAAAGTTGCTACTCTACCAATTTAATCATGAAATTAGAGCTTCTAAAGGTTGTTTGGAGATATTTGTATATTATAGCTCCTGTAAACTTGTTTTAGTATTACACAGCTGTGATGTACCATTGGTGCTATGAACATGAATAATATTTCAGGTAATAAGGCTTTTTGAGGTGTGCTATTGTGATTCTCACTTGGCAGATGATTAAACTGTTAAATAAATTGTTATTAACCAGCTCTAATACTTTCCCAATCACATAGCAACACCCTAAAATGTCCGGGACTGCAACCATCTAGCAACCACCCATAACACCCTAGTAACCACCTAGCAATGCTGTAGCAACCAATTAACATTAAGAAACCACCCAACAACCAAGCAACCATCTAGCTACAATCCAGAAGACACTAGCAACCACCTAGCAATGCTTTAACAATCAAATACCCACACAGAACACTCTTGCAATCACCTAGCAACACCCTAGCAACTAATTAACCACACAGAAATGTCCTAGAAACCAAGCGACCATCTAACAACCCTTTGCAACACACTAACAACCGACTAAAGATTTTTCTAGTCAGCTAAAAGTTGCTAATTTAAGCCATTAGTTGATTAGTCTCACGTTTATATTATTTTAATAACTTAAATATGTCCGTTACGGACTGTGTGACTTCGCCACTTCCTGTAGAGTTTTTCTTTTTCTTCCACTAACCGACTAATACAATTTTGACCGACTAAGCCTCTTCTCTTCAACTAATGTTTGGTCGACTATTAGGAGGCAGCCTTACAAGCAACCATCTTGCAACCACCCCGAAATGCCAGAGAAAACAAACAACCATCTAGCCACCATCCAGAAGATCCTAGCAACCACCTAGCAATGCCCTAGCAACTAAGCAACCATTTACCAAACAACCCAAAACACTATAGCAACAACACCCCAGCAAACACAAAAGGGTTTTAGCATAGTATAGCAACCAACTATACTTGCATCACATGTTTTAGATGGGCCGACATCACTTGAATTTTCTTCAAAACATGTACAAATCTTATGATATTAAAACACTAACAATGATTGCAGTATTTGACCGTTTTTTAAACCACTCTGGGCTAGTTTGCTTGTTTATGGTGATCTTGGCTGGTTTAAACTGTTAGCTGGTTTAAACTCACAGCCTGGCTTTGCTGGTGTTCAACTGGTTTAGCAGGTCTCCAATTCTCAACTACCTCTAAAACAGTGTTGTAACGGCTGAAATAGTTGTTTTTCCCACAGGCCCTTTTAAGGTTATTCAGACTGTAGAATATGAAATGCATAAAACCCTAAAAAAAGCACCCTGTGAATAAAAAGAGCATCTTTGCACTAACCATAAAACATGATTTATAGAAAGGCAGCACATGAGTTAGCTTCCAGCGCCATCTTACACTTTCCTCTTAATTGTCTCTGTTATGTTATTACCACCGGGGGGTCTGAGAAAGATCAATACACCCTAATTGGTGATCGATACAATCCTAACCAGGGGTCAGATGGAGGAGCAGTCAAACAGACTGTGGCTCAGTAGTCACCACGGTTATGGCGTCCGCACGTCCCCTCAGGCTGTCCTGCCCACCAGGCTTAATGAGGCTAATTAAACAGCACGAGAAGCATCTGAGGAGATATGACTAATTGTTTCCAGTTGAGCAATTGGCCGATCGGTCATTTATCCAGCCCCACCCCCTGGAGATCCAGCAGCTGATAGGAGGAGTCTTTTCTTTAACAGCTACAGAGACAGAGATAAACTGAGCCAGGCTCCACACAGGCTGCCATTGGCACAGGAAGAGGAGTCGTGGATATGACCTTGGAGCAGGAGAGCTCAGGTGTCCATGGAGAGAGGGGCGGGCGGGATAACGCCAATTATCTATGTACACAAAAATACATTCCCTTACAGTGATTAAATAACTTCAGGGAACATGTTGTAAGAATTAGAAGTGACAATGTGAAGTTAAGACAGTGCATTCTGTTGAAAGAACAGTGCTTCAGTCACTTATAGCCTCATTTCATGTGTAGAAATGGATGTAGGATTAAATATAGCATCTAAGGTCTATAGGTAGAGTTGAGTGATTTGTTTTGTGAGCTGAAAGGCATATATGTTTCAATGTCATGCATGTATACAGATGCACACATGCTGTATTTCCCCTTCTCCGGTTTTTTTTTTTTTTGCGTCCAGCTGTGTGACCTTCTGTTGGGACAGTAACTCTGCACATGGTTTTTGCACATGAAACCAGGATGCATGCAGCTCCAATTTATAATAGATAAAAAATAAACATATATTATAAAGGATATAATATAATATATTATTTAATTTATAAATAAAGGAACATTTGACAAGGTGTTGACTTGACAGTCTAAGCTTAAAGTAAACCTAGATAGATAGACAGACAGACAGACAGACAGACAGACAGACAGACAGACAGACAGACAGACAGACAGACAGACAGACAGACAGACAGACAGACAGATAGATAGATAGATAGATAGATAGATAGATAGATAGATAGATAGATAGATAGATAGATAGATAGATAGATAGATAGATAGATAGATAGATCGATAGATAGATCGATAGATAGATCGATAGATAGATCGATAGATAGATCGATAGATAGATCGATAGATAGATCATGGCCCAATGTTGTCCGTTTACTTGTAGCAAGATCAAGCAAATATATATCCCTAGTTACACACTCAAATGTCTAGAGGTGTCCTTGTGTTACACAAACTGTCAAGTCTGGTTGCTTTGAGACGGCTCATGCTGTCAGGAACGCACACACACACACACACACACACACACACACACACACACACACACACACACACACACACACACACATAGTGCTGGTTCTGGTTATACAGCTACACATCTCCACGCTCTAGAGTCTAGACTGTCAACCTTGCTCAGCAGCATTAGTTGCATCTATATTCTAAGGTTGAAACTGTGTGAGATGAAAACCCTCTTTGTCATTGCTGCAAATAAAAAGAGCTATCTATATCTAAGGGAAACAAAATACATTTGATGCATACATTTGTAAATTGATCTTCATTTAATTTTGATTATTTATCATTAGTGATACTGGCAAATGTATTTGCCGTCACATAATATTATAATTACAAACAAAACCATAATAATGTTTTTATCTTTGTTCCATATTATCCATATTGCAAATATTCTGCTTTAGAAAAGCTGTTTTATTACAACCGGCTGTAGTCTGAACTAGATACTCTGGCGGCTCTATGAAGATGCTGCATATTTTACATGTAGTGTTGAAAATGCTGACCCTTAAGGTCAAGAAAGAGCTGACCACCCCATATCCGTTTTCGCATCCACCCCTCTCTTCTGCTAGGATGGCTCACCAGTGAAATTCCATACAGTCCCGGAGCAAAACAATCCGTCACATCTACCGCCATTGTTGTTTTCTCTCAAAACACATCCTATATAAGACCTATTTTCGGATCAGTCTTTATTCCAGGAACACCCATGGCATCTCATTCATGAGAACATGAATAACTAATGCTATAGGCTATACACCGTGTGTGCCAACGAAACTAGTATAGAGTCATGTGGTCGGCTGCTGTGTGTCTGTTCGTGGTCAGAATGTGGAACAATGGATGTTCATCTATGAATTCATTATCGTAGTCGACCTTACCCTGGGCCGCTGACTTTTTAGAGACTGCTGAATTCATTATCACTGTAAGTGTTTAAGTGTCACATCGTAGGTGTTCAAAGAAAAGCGTTCTCGGAATGCAGACTTTTCTGGAACGGTAGGAAAGCATTCAACTTTTAAAGTCAACATGAAATGGAAGTTGTGATAGTCTTTTCCTTCCCTATTATTGTGATGTATATATCCGAGTGAGACGAATTGTCAGACAAGAAAAAATGTAGGTGGAACTTGAATTTGTTCAACTGGCATTGATTGGATCAGTGTAGTTTGCTATTGCTGTGATCTCATCTGAGTAACAGATTGTCCTGCACTCACGCTAGTAAACAGAGAATCAGAGAAGAGAAGTCTATGGAAGCTTGTTTCCACCACAGAATACAAAAATAATACATTTTGACTTTTTTTTCTCTCAATTGTGTGTTTATATCTCATAATTCTGACTTCATAACTCGAAATTGCGAAATTTATATCTCACAATTTCTAGATAAATGTAGCAATTTTTCATAGATGTCGCTGCAAGTTGGAAGGGAAGTTATTTTGATTAAAGATTACGATGGCACATGAATAAAAAAATAATGATGATGGATAAATCATTTATAGTAGGCTAAATACTGTAATATTCCATAAAAAAAAACATTTTGATTTTGTGGTGACTATAGAACTGCAGAAAGGTAAGTTTTGGTTAGATGGAAACAGCAAGCCATTTCAAAGCACGTTCATTATTATGAACACCCAAAGGACAGAGGGAGATAAAAAATAAATATGAGTAACTTTTTTTGGCCAGTGAAGATAAACAGGGGCTCCAGGCTGTGACACTAATTAGAAGGTGACTACGGCAATAAAGGGATTTATCCCTTCAGACGGCGCTCGGAGAGATAAAACAACTGAGATAAAATAGCAAAGATTCATAACATTTAATGATAATGTAATTAGAAAAATTGAGGCCCTTTTTACATAATTATCAAAGTAACACTGCAATGAAACTTCATTGAAATCGTTCAAAAGTGGAAATTATTGATAAACAATTACATGATGGACAGTCACAATGGTGTCCGACTCCTTACAATCTATTGTTTTGTTTTTCGATCATTCAGAGTGCTGTGTTGGTCACCCATATTGCAGGCAGCTAATGCTTGCAAAATAAATCAAGCAAAACTTGTTGCTAATCTAACAAATAGGAAAAGTATGTAAAAATTTAAAATCCTGTTAATTGGTTAAGATGATTCCCATATCCAGTAAAAATTATATTTTTAGTAGGACAATACTGTCACGGGTCAAAAGCTTAATCGAAAAGAAGAGAAGCGTGAGGCAGAATAAATGAATAACAAAGACTTTAAATCAACACAAAGAGCGATGGCAATGGCATACATAACTAATATACTGTAAAAAAAAAAAAACGCAAATCTCTGAAAATGATGAATTCACGCACAGGTAACATCATTGATCATTTTGACAATGTACGCGGAAAACTCAAAGGAAAAATTTCTCCATTTTAAGCATATCGTTGTCATGTAAACATACCCTTAGACTAGAAACGAAATAAGACAATGTAACAGAACATGACTGACGAATACATGTAGTTAGTTGTACTGCATTATACTCTATAAATTGTAAAAAAAAAAATCTAGAATTCACCACAATTTATCAATCTATATTTTCTTTATTTAACAAGACAATGCGTGTATTTTTACAGTAAAACATTATTCAAAAATATATATTTTGCAAGCAAAATGTATGAATATATTTTAAACATAGTTATGTTTTGATTTCTTAATAGATATACAGTATACCTAACTAACAATAACAATACATTTGTTACATGCAGCGTTACATACAGTATTCACTCATCTTTGTTAACAATTAGCTAATAAAAATACAACTGTCCATTATTGGTGCCAATAGCTCAGGTCTATTTAATCATATTAATGGACAGCTTTTGATTTTAATAATGTGTAAATGTTGAAAATAACACTAAGATTAATAAATGCTTTAGAAGTTTTGTATTGTTAGTTCATGTTAACTAATGTTAACTAAAATATATTGCTCATTAGTTATTATTACATTAATGTTAATGTTAACAATACCTTATTGTAAAGTGTTACAACTATTATTATTTTGTGTCATGAGTTGTGGTGTGATGTTTTGTTTTTGCATGGTTATGTCTCAACTAGGTTGTGTTAAACTCATGAAGACGAAGAACATTATTAGAATAGCCTTTAATGGCAAAGCTCAGGATACCAAACGAAACACAACATTACATTGACGAGAACATGGAGCAAACAAATGAGCTTGATAGGATAATTCACAGGACACAGGTGAATAACTAGCCTGACTTCGTCATACTCATATTCTAGTCAGAATGTGAGTTTGATACTGCTCCATAGGGCTTTGATTATGAGGCATGTCTTAACCGAACCAGGAAAGAAAAAAACTCTGCACTCAATTGGATAGACCTACAACCAATCAGAGCAATGCAGTAAGTCAGCTACATAGAAGTTGCATAGCATAGTTGTCAACAGAACTCAACTGCACGCACGCTGGAAGAAGTAGTAAAATAATGAGTGTTGCTTCTTTTACTTGGTCCTCCATGAGTGCGAGTGTGCGACCAAAAGAGGAAACCACAGCGACCGCAGGGTTTTCATTGCATCCCATCTTCTTAGCGACCATCGGAGCCAGCTGATAAATTAAACTTTAGCCGAGTCCCGTAGGAAGGACGGCAAACACATCTTTCCGATCGACAAATGCCTTGATTGCAGTTCTCTGTTCGTCTTTTAAAATGAATGCGCTGTCGATTTCTTTTACAACAGACGCAATAGCGGAATCTATACATCTCAGTTCTCCAGCTGCAGTCATCTCTGAGGGAAACCAGTTCAACCCAAGCGCTCTTTGATAACGTGATGATTACGTGACTGCAGATCATCTGTCCATCATCGTATAAAGCCCGCCCTGGCAATTTGATTGGCCCGACTAATTCTGAACCGATCATAATTACTCCTCAATGGATCGAGTCCAGACCGAACTTCCCGACCAAAATATGTTGTGGGCGGGGTTCGGGCTGGCATCCAGGCTAGTGAATAACATGACTAATTAAACAAACTGGGGGAAACTAGGTCACGGGAAACACAAAGAAACCAGACATACATGTAACAAGTTAACGATGTGCACTGTCTGAACATGTTTAACATTTATATTTTTTTATTTAAAGGTCATTAATGATAAACTAAGCAATTTCTCTGACCTTCTATTTACCACCTGTATTATCATGATTATATATTTTGGTATAAACATTTCAGTTAAAGATAGAGTCAATGTTGTTCCGCAAATCTTGCAGCTCACGCCTACAAACTCAATCTCAATCTCAACAGAGACGTGCCCAAATTATGAAAGTACAGAGAAGAGTGTAAACAAAATGACTCAATTACAAGTGTCTAATTGAATTCCACAGTCAATCAATCAAAAAATGGGCAACGGACATTCAAAATGAAAGGAAAGAAACAGTGACTGAGACAGAATAAAGATTAAACCACCAAGGATTGAATTATAAAGAACATGTTGTTTATCAAAAAAAAGAATTTCATAACAATATAATGTATACACGACAGTAATAAAAATGTCCACCAAGAATGAAGACTAACAGTCAATAACAATAACACATCTACCAGCAACAGCAACAAACCACAGTAGGTAAAACATTAAGTTATCTGGCTCATGACATCTATCCTAACAGAAATAAACAAGAGCTGTAAGGTGAATATTGCACCTGTTATATCTGATTAATCTTATAAACATGCAGTGACAGCATCTGCTCGACAATCTAGAACATTTATTCCAGTCAAAGCAGGAAAAGCACCTCGTTCATATGAGAAACACCTTGCTCTGATAGGAATATCACTCAGCGTGAAATAGGCATCTGTGTTTGTGCGGACTGATTGTTATGCCGGCTGGGGACAAAAGTGGGGAAAGACAAAAGGAAACAAATCTTGGAATTAATACTGAGCATTTCACCTTGCAGATTTTCTCCTTTACAAATCGTGTGAGGAATCAATTTACTCAGTCATTCCACCATGTTTGTTTTATCCTTGCTGTGTGATGTTAAGCATGAGAACTCTCTGACAGCAATGAAATGAATTACTTCCCTTCACAGAATCCTGAGGGACCAATAGTCCAATAATGCTTCTATTGGTTTCTTGATATTTGATATAACAGGGATCCACCTTTAATTATATATTTGAAAATCATAAAATTTGATAGATGACTATCCAAATACACATCAACAACGGTTACCCTTGTGAAAAAGAAATATGCTTTAGCATACTTTTAAAAAGAGTACTTAATACTGAAATTATATACTTTAAAAGAATATCCTTAAGTGCAAGCTGAATGTAAAGTTTTCAAACTTAGTTGCATGTTATTTACATTATGAAAATGTGTTATAGTTTAAATTTATATGAAATGGAATTAGCTGAACTTGAGAGTACTCATTTAACCCACATTAAGTAGGATGTAAGTACATCTTTATATGAAATTTCATATATACGTCTATTGTCTTTGACTATTGTCTAAAAGATCAGTGAAACATGATGATTTAAAATGTACTTTAATTTAAAACTGACATTAAATTTTAAGTTTTAATGTGAACCTAAATGGCCATTTATTTCATTAATATTATCTGCGAGTACATTTTTTATAAATATACATTTAAGATTTGAAGTACACTGCAAGTCCACATTCAATACAGTGTTCATCAACATGACTCGCCATGTCACGGTAAAGTAATTGGAGAAATAATATGTAAGTAAAATAATGACAAATGTTTTTGAAACAAAAAAGCCTGTTGAATTCCACTACTTGAAAAAATATGCATTGCATTAACCCTGCTTGCATTTTAATGCATTGTATTTGTAGGGCTTGCATTTTTATGGGCTGAAATTCAACATTGTATATTTAAGCTGTGAATTTCAATTCAAAACATTTCACACACGTTTTCATTAATACAAATTCAATAATCCATATTCACCTTTCAGATTTCACTTCCAAAATATTTATTCTGTTTAAAAATACAACCTATAATATTCAACAATCAACAGGCAATTTTCGCTTGTCTATTTTATTTCACTTTACAAATTCGCTCTCACAAATTCAGTGGTTCAAATTCGACAGAAAATTCAACATTTGACATCCGGTAACTGCAGGAATATCAGTAGATTGCCGATTGATAATCTCCATAGCTGTTAGTCTTCCTCACCAGCAGGGGGTGCAAGCGGCTGTTGACGAAGAAAACTATAGAGCGACGGATGAGAGAGTCATTCATTCATAAAAACGGATTTACAGAAATGGAGCAAGTGGTAAGTATTTGTGATGATTATCAGGGCCAGTATACATATGGAAAAGCTGATAAAGACACAAAAGCTGTGTTAACATGTAAGTCTTCACAGTTATTTTTGCACATGTAAGCAGCTTTCTCTACCGTGAACAAGATTATAATGTTATTCCCCGATGCTGATGTACAGATAAAACGTTAAGTCTGAGTTAGTAGACATATTTCTTTCGGTGTGCTGCAGAACTGGGGGTTCCCTCAATACGTCATTCTCCAGGATGCGGTCAGGACACTTAACGCATAATGGAATAATACTGAAATATAAAAGACCAAACTCACACCATATTTGGGGATGTAGGCTATACCAGATATAGGAACAGGCATGTGGACTCAGAATATTAACGTAACGCGCAAAGTTTCACGCTAAGCGATTCCCAGTGAAATACTGGCTTCAATATTCGACATTCGGTATGCTGTCTTCTGTCTTCATAAAAAAAAAAAAAATTTAAAGTGTTTTTAGTTACCGATGCCTTTGTTGAATTTTTTTTATTCTCTGTCAGTCAGGATCAGGTTTCCGGAGTAATGGAATACATGTAAAGGCATTACGTATTTAAAATACAAAATATAGGTACCTGCATTCAGTTATAGTTAAAACGATTTGTAATCAGATTACAGTTACATTCAAAAAGTATTTCGATTTCAGAATAGATTGCTTCGAATTTTTCTCTTATCGAAACAATTTCACTTCACATCAAAATACATAGTACACAAGAGTCTAATGCGTTACTAGGAATAATAATTTAAGCTTTGGCGTTGTCTGATATTTTTAAAAACCTGCATTTGAGCAGTTATGTCACCCCTTCACTGTCCTAACCTGTATTTGGCTGCGCTGACCCTAATCTTACATCACCCTCCATGGAGAGACTTGCTGGAGGCCAGCCAGCACATGCATCTTAAATTACAAACGACCTCCAAACAAACCTAAGCATCCACACAGCCTATAGACCGCTGGAGAATGTCTCTGATAGTAACACATCTCACATCTAATCACTCTCCCGCACCCTCAGACACGGGGTGCATTAAACTCTGTGATGCTCAATCCTGCCCAAATCTGGGCCACTGGTGTAGCCGACACACACACGGACAGCCGTGACAGATTTAAAAATAAAAGATTAAATGTGAGTGGGCTGAAAAACACGCAGCAAACATTCCCAAACACAGCCTAAGGACACACACACACACACATGTTAGAATTAATACCCATGAAGCTCAATACAATCAGGGTAGGAAATAAATGTGCTGCTATAAATTTAATAAGGGTATATAAAATCATGTACACTACCGTTCAAAAGTTTGTATTTGAAAGAAGTTTCTTTGATTTCTATGGTAATATATTTTAAAAAAAAATTTATTCCTGTAATGACAAAGCTGAATTTTCAGCATCATTTACTCCAGTCTTCAGTGTCACATGATGACCCTTCTTCAGAAATCATTCTAATATGCTGATCTAATATGGTGCTCAAGAAACATTTCTTATTATTATCAATTTTGAAAACGGTTAATATTTTTAAAAAGCTTAATATTTTTGTGGAAACCGCAATAGATTTTTCAGGATTTTTTTATTAATAGAAAGTTAAAAAGAACAGCTTTTATTTGAAATAGAATTTTTTGTAACTATATAAAGTCTTTTCTTTCACTTTTGATCAATTTAATGCATCATTGCTTAAAGGGGTGTTTGATTATAATTTCACTTTTCTAACTTTAGTTAGTGTGTAATGTTGCTGTTTGAGCATAAACAACATCTGCAAAGTCACAATGCTCAAAAGTTCAAAGCAAAGGGAGATATTTTCTTTTAAAGAAATTGCTTTTTAAAGACAACACAAACGGCTGGTAGGGACTACACAAGCTTCCTCCCGGGTTAGTGACATCCCCAACCCTAAAATTTACATAAACCCCGCCCCTGGGAACACGATTTGGGAACATAGATTATCGTGACAGAATATGCTAATCAATGACTAGAAGATAACTACACAAAAGCTACATAAATTCATCAACTAACCATTCAGAAATGTTGTCTACATGTTGTCACTTCTTCTTGAGTCTCTCCATCTTTGTATGACTCCAGTTTGAACATAAAAGGCTAAAAGTTTTTGAAATTTTCAGTGCATGTCTGTGTGAGGTAAAAGGACACACGCTGTTGATGCTCCGCCCCCTGTGCCGAGAGCAGCAGCTCATTTGCATTTAAAGGGACAGACACAAAAACGGTGCATTTTTGCTCACCCTCAATTTTAACATTTTGAGCTAAAACTTAACATTCACACTCTGGGGACATCAGAGACATATTTTACATCTTGTGAAAAGGGCATTATACCAGACCTTTAATGAAAGTATAAATTACATATCTTATGCATATACATAATTTACATATCTTACTGATATCACATTTTTCACAAAAAATGGATGGAAATATACAGCAAAGTACTTTAGAGATTCAGTCATAGATCAAAAATGACAATGCGAAACAACATGCCTGAAAGCTTTTAATTGTACTTTTTCTATATCAAAAGTCTTTTTATTGTGAGAGATAAGACACAATTGTCTCAGAATGATGTGCAGAGGCTCAAAACAAAAGTATGACGGAGCGAAACGCATGCAGAGGTGGGGTGATTGTCTGTAAAGATAGAGCGAGAGAAAGACCAAAACTGTTGACATAATATAAGTGAGATGAAAAATGACCCAAACACGAAAAATGTCTTGGTATATCGTGAAATGACAAAAGACTCTAAAGCTCTTTGATGACAATGACATGATATTGGAGAAAGTTAAACCATCACAAATCATAAATCCTGAGTTGCGTGTAGTAGCACCAGAAGGCCAAATATAGAAAGAGAGAAGATTGAGTTTGTATAGATGAAAGGTCAAAGGAGAAGGGATAGAAAGAGACAGAAAATGAAACAGAAAGAGTCCCAGCATGCTCGGCTAGGTCACAGTGCAGTAACCCGAGTGGGAAAGATTGTGCTGAATCAGATGCCATCGCTGAAGGTGACCCTCCATCGCTCCCTTCTGCATTCCCTCTCCTTTTTCTCCTCTTTCACACCGCCTCCTCATCCTTTCTTCAATCCCTTGCCCCTCTCTTTCTCCCTCCTCAACCATATCTTCCATCCCTCTTTCTTCTCCTGCTCACTTGATATTGATCCCTGCAGCAGTGCAGCCTACAGCTCAAGGCTGTGTGCGGTTTACTTGTAACAATTTCACAGCGACACGCTTATTCCGTACCTGCTATCAATATCCATATAACGAGGACCGATCCATCACCATTCAGATTTATATTTGTGTTGTTCCAAGCAACAGACATGTCAAGGTCCATTTGGCCTGGATAATGAAGCGAGGGGAACTATGGTCCAGTTATTGACTCCCGGGTTAAATAGTGGGAAGATAAAGAACGATACAATCTAGACTGCGCCACACTTCACTGACCCATGTTAAGGTTTAAGTGTTCAAACAGTTTGGTTCATTGATCGGTGTGTTGTGATAGTTCTACTTTTTTGTCCTTAGGGTACGTATAACAACGATGTACTTAGTACGGAATAGTTTTTCTTTTGCATTTTTCACGTACAGACGACACCATTGTCAAAACGATCCACCTTCACATGGACCCATGAAAACAACTACAATCAAACACTACATTCTGCTGCCAGGCCAGTAGTTGGCGATGTCACTTTGTAAACAAACACTACGTGCCTATGGACTCAACCACAATACACATTCACATGAAACACACAGTTCGCACACACATTGAAACCGTTTGCAAAAGTTTGTGCTTTCAGGCTCCAAAACACCATTGTTGTGTAAATGAACTACCAAAACGCATAAAAAGTTTTATGTTTTAAGTCGAAAACGGTGTTGTGCAAATGACCCCTGAGTCTTGTGCCATTACATTATTTGCTTAAAGGGACAGTGTGCTACAAAAATGAATATTTTGTCATCACTAGTATCCCCCTGTGACTTACCATAAAATTACTAGAATGACTTCACCGATAAATACACAAATATGTTGTTCACACAAGTAACTGAGGCTTTTTACTATTAAAAAGAGACCATTCACACATCAGCACCAAAATACCGGTAAATTCTGTGAAGTCTTCGTTCGCCAGCATGAGAAGTGCTTTAGTTTCACTATCTGTTCAATTTGACTTTTGTTTTTGTTTTTTTTGTTTTTTTGGGGGGGGGGTTACATCTTAGTGACAGGCATAAGGGGATGATCACGCGTTTTTGCTCTTAAAAACACAAGTCGCGCATTACAGTATCCAACGGCTGAGCCGCAGCGCTGATGAATGAAAAAAGAGGCAGGGTCTCGAGCGTGACACGCTGAAAAAGATGCGAGACGCAGTGCAACGGTCAAAGATGTCCATCTAGTTCTGCAGTTTTACAGTTCCAGTGTACAATAAATGTGCTACATTCTTAAAAAGGTTTGTTTTCATGTGGGTTTCAGATCGGCTTTGAAGTGTTCAGTGTTTAAGTGTTCAATTTAAAGACTCTAAAATTGTCATGTAGAACAACCGCAGAAAGTAAAAGGCCTACCATATTGTCCTCACACATTGAATACATTTGAATGTAAAAATATTAATTGTATCAATTTTAATTAAATATATTTTTAATTTTAAAATATATTTCTCAGAGTAGTATTATTTATACAAATACCATGACTTCATAAGACTTTGTAAATATCATTAAGTTTTTCAAGAGTTGCACCACATGACATTTCACTAATATTGTCATAAAAAGTTCATATGATTTAATATTTTAAGAGACTTTACTGACCTTGACATTTATGAGTGTCTCAAGTGGTCCTCTCTGTTTTATTTTTTTATTTAATTATTTATTTTGTTCACACCACATGACTTTGATTTAACTGAGTTTTTGTTCAATATTGATTTTCTAATAACTAATAAAAGATCATGCCAAACATAACAGCCCCTGGTCACTGTATGCTTTTGATGTATGATAATTAGCACAATGAAAACTCTTGAAAATATCTCCATTCCTGTTTCATGAAAACAAGAAAGCCATACAACATGAGGGTTAGAAACTGATGACAGAATTGTCATTTTTGGATTAATAGTTTTTCTAGTGTGACATCAATTCCTTTACGAACGACCTTCACAATTGCTCATGATATGACTGATATTCCATTAGACATCTGAGACTGAATGAGACACAGTTTAGCAGATTGTCATGGCCATGTAATGCAAACAGTGAGTCAAAGAAGCAGAATTGTCTTGCAGCGCTATATCCTACACAGCAAGTGTAAACTGCAGCATCCACACATATCTCTCCTGCATCCACGCCTTCAACACATCACCTTGAATATGCATGAAGTGAGGTGTGGAGTGTGCATATAATCACACAATTAACAAGCGCACACAATACATGCGCCGTGCAGAGGATCAGAATCTTCTCATTAACAGACACTCAGCTATCAGATGAACTCAAACCAGGCAACATTCAGACAGCTTCAATAAGATGATTATAAGTAATTGGTTGAAGTTGGAGTGATAATTTAGCTGAAATTGAGAAGGTGAGGGGGAGGCTATAGAGTTAACGCACACACAACCATATGTTCACACACACACACACACACACACAGCCTGGAGTGTAAACTGACTGTTTCTCTGTGATTCGGGATGGGGAATATTGCAATTGTTGCTTTCTTCAGACTTCTCTCTCTTCCTCCCTGTCTCTTTCTCATATTAATGAATGATTCATAACTGTATAGGATAACCTTGACTGCTCCCTGAGCCTACAGCAATACACTGTTGTGAAGTCTGGGTCACAACATTCATTATTTCAGAACCAGATGAAGACGGACACACCCAAACACACACCGCAAGAACTCCAGCGTCTCTCTGCCGGTTTCTTACACGCATACACATACACTCACATAAATGATTGAAAGTTACATAAACATATTCACACATACATGCTTTCAAGAGTTGTTCAAACCTGATGAAATGCAAAGACGAGCATCGAGGTGATGACATGATGAAAAAATAAACAAATAATCAAGCTAAATAAATTAATATCTGCCATATGGCAATCTATGCATACCTGGTTGCATCTTAATGTGCAGATGAAGGTCCAATTTAATAACAAATAAATTACAAATAATAATAAATAATATATATATAATTTATATATATATATATACACACACACATTATATTATCATTTAATTATATAAATAACAGTTATTTATTATTTAAGTATATAAATGGTTTATATAAGAATATCATGTACTATTACATACTATAGGCTACTATAGCCTATATATATTACTTTAAATCAAATTAATATGTGTATGATTAAAGTAATGTGTATGCTAAATTCTCATTAATTTGAATGTAATTGTTGCTAAATTGACATTAATTTGAAACAATTAATAATAATTTATATATAGCCTAATACTTGGTATTATTTACAAACACATAAATAAATTGTATATTAGGTCTGATCATAAGTCAACACTTATCTATGAATGGATTTGTACTTTTATACTTCATAAAGTAATTATTTAGAGATAAAAAATTAATAAAAAGAAACATTTGTCAAGTTGAAACTGACTTGACAGCCTGCAAATAAGCCTTGATGATAGATAGATAGATAGATAGATAGATAGATAGATAGATAGATAGATAGATAGATAGATAGATAGATAGATAGATAGATAGATAGATAGATAGATAGATAGATAGAACTATAGCATGAGCTGTTGACAACCACAAACTCAACGTATCTTTCTGTCTAGTTTCTCTCCCACACCCACATTTACAGTCCAAACATTTCTTCAACACGGATATTTAGCAGAAAACACACTCACCTGCACTGCCGCTGACACACACACATTCTCTTCAAACAATTCAGCCGTTCAAAGATCATCCGTTTAAACGCGTCTATATACATTGATAAACTAGATTTGACCCCGACGGTCAAATTCCTAAAAATAATTCCTAAATGTTAATTATTCGGAAGGATGCTGCGAGATTTGTAACTTTATACGACTTCTAAACGTCTGTTTTCTACAGAGAACACTATCTGCACGCAGACGAGACGCGCGCGCCAGACGCGTAGTGGACTGTGTGTGTTCAGCTGGGAACGGGACCAGTGATGATCCGCGAGGAAAAAAAACACAGGGTAAAAAAAAAAAAAGAAACCGCACATCGGATCGGACAGCACCCAGATAGCAAGCACAGTTGGGCCGATTCCGGCTGAAATGCGTCAGTGTCGGCTCACTGTCGGCATCGGTGAACAGATAATGGGCCAGATCCGTGCCGACTGTGCATAACACATCTGGCTGACTGACGGCTTTTTCTGTATGGGCCAGTATCGGCTGAAAGCAGTTCAACTGGTGTCAGGTCCATGCTCGGTGTAGCTGTGTGTATTTACCATCGGCCCGAGTTAGTTTTGTCACATTCGGGCCACTACTAGAATTAAAGAACTCAGCCGCCTGAAAAAGGTTTTGGCGGTTAATTTAAATCCTGAGGAAGATCCTGCAGACGCAGACCAACGTTTTCCAGAGGAATCATTCAGGAATCATTCAGCTGCAAAAACGAGTAAGTAATTTAATTAATTTATTGTTCTAGAGTTGTTTGATGTTTAAATTGTCAAGATAAAAACAGTGTTTAATATCTAGATGTTTGCGAAAGAGTCATTTATTTGTGAATCGAACGGACGTTACACTCTGTTGCTGCAGTACAACTACACCCGCGGAGACAACGTGTATAATCTGAAATTAAAAATACGATTTATTTCGTTTTAACACTCCTGTGGGGAACTCCGAAACGGAAAAGCGTTATAGATAAACAAAAGAAGCTGCAAAATAAGTGCAGCTTCTTAATTCATTGATTGGCACGTCTTGTGTTTACCCACTGAGCAAGCGACGTCTGTGGACATACAAAACAGGTTGATATCACGTCCGTCCGTCCAGGCCATAATCTGAACGTCCATTGACATCCAGAATTAGTTGATTAATGACAATGAGAAATTATGTCCAATCTGGCTATAATCTAAACGTCCACTGACAGCCAGAACTAGTTGAGAAAAGACGTTCATACTGGCTATAATCTGAACGTCCGGTGACATCCAGAATTAGTCGATGAATGACTTAAAAAAATATGTCCAATCTGGCCATAATCTAAACGTCCACTGACAGCCAGAACTAGTTGAGAAAAGACGTTCATACTGACTATAATCTGGACGTCCGTTGACATCCAGAAATAGTCCATAAATGACGTGAATAAAGATATCCAATCTGGCCATTATCTTAATGTCCACTGACAGCCAGAACTAGTTGAGAAAAGACGTTCATACTGACTATAATCTGGACGTCCGTTGACATCCAGAAATGGTCCATAAATGACGTGAATAAAGATGTCCAATCTGGCCATTATCTAAACGTCCACTGACAGCCAGAACTAGTTGAGAAAAGACATTCATACTGACTATAATCTGGACGTCCGTTGACATCCAGAAATGGTCCATAAATGACGTGAATAAAGATGTCCAATCTGGCCATTATCTAAACGTCCACTGACAGCCAGAACTAGTTGAGAAAAGACGTTCATACTGACTATAATCTGGACGTCCGTTGACATCCAGAAATAGTCCAGAAATGACGTGAATAAAGATGTCCAATCTGGCCATTATCTAAACGTCCACTGACAGCCAGAACTAGTTGAGAAAAGACATTCATACTGACTATAATCTGGACGTCCGTTGACATCCAGAAATGGTCCATAAATGACGTGAATAAAGATGTCCAATCTGGCCATTATCTAAACGTCCACTGACAGCCAGAACTAGGTGAGAAAAGACGTTCATACTGACTATAATCTGGACGTCCGTTGACATCCAGAAATGGTCCATAAATGACGTGAATAAAGATGTCCAATCTGGCCATTATCTAAACGTCCACTGACAGCCAGAACTAGTTGAGAAAAGACGTTCATACTGACTATAATCTGGACGTCCGTTGACATCCAGAAATGGTCCATAAATGACGTGAATAAAGATGTCCAATCTGGCCATTATCTAAACGTCCACTGACAGCCAGAACTAGTTGAGAAAAGACATTCATACTGACTATAATCTGGACGTCCGTTGACATCCAGAAATGGTCCATAAATGACGTGAATAAAGATGTCCAATCTGGCCATTATCTAAACGTCCACTGACAGCCAGAACTAGTTGAGAAAAGACGTTCATACTGACTATAATCTGGACGTCCGTTGACATCCAGAAATGGTCCATAAATGACGTGAATAAAGATGTCCAATCTGGCCATTATCTAAACGTCCACTGACAGCCAGAACTAGTTGAGAAAAGACATTCATACAGACTATAATCTGGACGTCCGTTGACATCCAGAAATGGTCCATAAATGACGTGAATAAAGATGTCCAATCTGGCCATTATCTAAACGTCCACTGACAGCCAGAACTAGGTGAGAAAAGACGTTCATACTGACTATAATCTGGACGTCCGTTGACATCCAGAAATGGTCCATAAATGACGTGAATAAAGATGTCCAATCTGGCCACAATCTAAACGTCCACTGACAGCCAGAACTAGTTGAGAAAAGACGTTCATACTGACTATAATCTGGACGTCCGTTGACATCCAGAAATAGTCCATAAATGACGTGAATAAAGATGTCCAATCTGGCCATTATCTAAACGTCCACTGACAGCCAGAACTAGTTGAGAAAAGACATTCATACTGACTATAATCTGGACGTCCGTTGACATCCAGAAATGGTCCATAAATGACGTGAATAAAGATGTCCAATCTGGCCATTATCTAAACGTCCACTGACAGCCAGAACTAGTTGAGAAAAGACGTTCATACTGACTATAATCTGGACGTCCGTTGACATCCAGAAACAGTCAATAAATTACGTAAATAAAAGATGTCCAATCTGGCCATTATCTAAACGTCCACTGACAGCCAGAACTAGTTCAGAACAGATGTTCATACTGCACTGTAAAAAAAATATCCTAATTTTACAGTAAATAACTTCCTATTTTCATCATTGTGGTGGCGTTCATGTGTGTTCAATTCGTAAATACGATCTTTATGACATGTCTTGAATGCATCAATAGCTCTATTTTAGGGACAATCCTTACAAACAATCATTGCTAAAATACATTACAGACTGTCACAGTGAGAAGATCTTTGTCCTTTATCAATGCTAAAGACCTAACCACTGCAGTCAACACCTTGGAGTATCCATGCTGTTAAATAAAAGTCTGTAGACAAGGGTTAAGGTTAGGGTTAACCCCTTAATTTCTAACCCCCGGTTTCACAGACAGGGTTTAGATATAAAGCCAGGATTAGGCCTTAGTTAAATTTGGGCATTCAATTATAGCTTTTAAAAATGTACCTTAGAAGAAAAAAACATTACTGGTGTGCATCTTGAGACAAAACAATGGCACTGACATAAGATATGTCAGTATAGCCTACAAGTTGCTTTCAGGTAATACAGCTCAAACGTGCATTTTAGTCTGGACTACAGGCTTAAAGGAGAACTCCGGCGCAAAATGAACCTCGGGTGTAATAACACATTGGTACAGACTAAATCGTTCCCTGAGATTTGTTTTCATGATAATCGAATGTAAAGAGTTTTATCTCTAAAAACAGTTTAGCTTATAACGCTAGTATATTGGGCATCGAGTAAGCAAAAAGAGATCGCTAGTTAATACCATTAACAAGGCTCAAATTAGCCCCACACTAACACGGCAGCATAATGAGTGTCCTTACATGCAAACCGAAGCATTGAGAACTTTGTAAGTGTATAGACAGTTTAATAAGAAGATACTTTACACAGACAGTACAGTTAGCGCATACAGACAGCAGCCATCTTGGAAAACAGTCTCGCATAAGAGAAGCACTTAACGCAACAGAGAAAATAAAAAAATAAATATAATTTATCTTATCTTCAATATCTACACGTACTGTTCGCTCACTCTCGTGGTTCGATTGGTCGAGACTGTTTTCCAAGATGGCTCCTGTCTGTATGCGCTAACTGTACTGTCTGTGTAAAGTATCTTCTTATTAAACTGTCTATACACTTACAAAGTTCTCAATGCTTCGGTTTGCATGTAAGGACACTCATTATGCACTGTTCTGATAAATTGCTGTTTATCAGAACAGTGATAAATAAATGTTATTATATATGGTATACAAGTTACTGTTTAATCTTTCATTTTTTATCTTTCATTTTTTATCTTTCATTTTTAATCATGCACTGCAATGAAAACACATTTAAACAATTGATTAAATATAACAGCCAGCCTACAAATACAACTAAATAGCACGTGTATATTTTTTTCCTATTCTTTCTTTTAAAACATTTCATATTGTCCTGTTATTGCAATGTTTTCACACTATTGGCTGTCTCTCCGAGTTGTTTTGAGCATGATTGGTTATTCTGACTGTCATCCAGGAATCTGGCCAATGACAACTATGCGCGCCTTTACCAGTCAAGTTTAAATACGTCAGTTGAAGTGAGTGGGTGTCTGTGCTCCTGCTCGGGACCTACTTCGGTTTTGTGGCTTTTACATTGTTTAAAACATGGATTATTTTACATCGGACTGCTAAATGTTTATTTTGAGCGAGTTGCGGGATGTAAATGAAGAACAAACAAGGAATATGGACAACGAACAATGGACATATTGCAATCTACGGAAGGTAACGTAAATAACTTTTTATTTTATACAAATTCTAATACATCAAAATATAGTGTATTAAATTGAGAATCTAAACGCGATTAGAGAAATATTGATATTAGTACGGTATTCCAATGTATTAGGCTAATTATGTGCTGAGCTAGCATGTGTATTGTCAGCTAACTTAGTTTATGATAAAAAAATTAAATAAAACTCAGCATTGGAGCTTTACAATGAGTGAACTGAGAACATTGTCTCTTTAGACAGAAGAACTCGAACCACACTCCTTTACTCGAGTCTAGAAGAATCTGCAAACTAGGCTTTTAAATTGTTGATCGCGGGATTTAACGTTAAAGTTAGGCCTAACGTTATTGTCTTGGAGCTGGTGAGTCAATTTTGCAAGCTTTTGTAAATGTCTCTGTTAGTAGCCTAAGTAAAAACAAATAGCTAATATTGCTGTGTGTGTTTCCTTCATGATCCAGGCATTTTGGGAGTAACGTTAAATATTATCCAGCCACACGATCTTCAGATGGTGAGTATTGTCATAAAATACACGTGAAATAGAGGCAGAACATGGACACTCTGCTCAAAGGCACACTGGTTCAAACCCTCCAGACAATGTTTTATCTTCTATCTTCTTGAGTTTATACAGGCCTAGCTGACCCAAAAATAAATGTCTAACTTACTTTTGTGAAACACAAGAATGTTGGGAATAAAACAACTGTATGAGAAAAACAAAAACAAATAAGGCATTTCTCAAGATATCTTAATTATGGTTCTACATAAGAAACTCATACAGTTTCAACATGAGGGTGAGTAGGCTAAATAATGAGAGAACTTTTTTTTTTTTTTTGGATGAGCTGTTCTTTTAAGGACATTTGCTAAATTAACCATGGTTTTTATTATAGTAAAGGTGTAGAAACCATGTTTTTTTTATGGTGGATTGATTACAATAATTTATTACCATTTGGTTAGTGTCACAAAACATTGTTAATTTTAGTAAGGGTTCTCCAGATTTATATAACACATAACCTGTATAATTTATTTAAGGAACACATTCAAAATGGTCCTATGCCACCCAGATCAATAATTTATTAACGCACTTTTTAACTTTTTTTTTTTTTTAGATCAAGCATTGGAACAATGTTTACGGAGCAGAACAGGCACCAACAGAGAAACAAGTCCATCACTAGTAAGTATCCATTGCAGTATCTAAAACCGTAGTCAATTTTAAAGGCACAGTGCACTCCAAAATAAAAAAAAATCTATTTTTTCCCGTGCCATTCCAGATGTATATTTTCCACAAAGATTTTTTGAAAAATTATCCATTATTGTAAGCCAATATAATGCAAGTGCATGCACCAGAAACTTCATACAGTACAGCCTGCTGTGTTGTTCACACAAGATGTTTTCTGCATTTATCATGTGAGCTTTACAATGCTCTTGGACTTTTTCGACCTTCCGCATTTTGGTGTCTATTCACTTGCAGTATTTAACACAAACACAAGAGATGGATAATTTTTCTAAAAGTCTAGTTTATTTTTTCTAAAATGTGTTCATCTGAAGAAAGAAAATCACATACCCTTTCGGACGGCATAAGGTAGAGAAAATAAAGGGGGTATCAGTTTACTCTCCTTTAGCTACTATTTATAAACCTTACATGTGATTTAATAAATTTACAATTAAAGAGGTGTTCCAAGCAAACAGCTATGTGTGTTTATATTAGGGGTGTACGATTCAGAAAATGTCACGATTCCGATTTTTAGGCTCAAGATTCGATTCAATAGCGATTTTCGATGCAAAAACGATTCTCGATTTAAAAAAAACGATTCACAGTATGTAAATGTAGTTACTTTTCCTATGTAGGTATTAGGGATGTGCATCTCCATAACTGAGGCCGATGCGATACGCATGTCGATGCATAGCCAACGATACGATACATTAAAGATAGGCTACATATAAGCAGCTACCGATGCAATGCAATGCGATTCACTATTATTACGATGCGGTGCGATTTGATTTCAACTCAACGCGATGCGATTCAATGTAATACGATGCAATGGAGAAAAATATGATGCTATGCAATTCAATATTCAATTATTTTATTTATTTTGTTCATATTTTGTGCCATCTGACTTTTAACGCATGGCTCTTTCACATACAAAAGATTTGGTTTTCAAAACAAAAAAAAACATAGCGTTGCGACGTTCGTCTGTTATAGGACAACTTAGTTTGAATAAACGAGCAGACACTGCTACTTGCTCTACGTTTATTTAGAATTAACAGCCAGACAACTAGCAGTGACTTGAGCTTTCCATTAAATGAATCACACACAGTAAACAAATCCTTAAAGACCCACTCCGATGAAAATAATGTTTTTCTAGGTGTTAACATGTTCTTGTGGCATTTTTCTGATGTTAGAGGACATATCTTGAGAAAAATAAGCTTGTATTTCTGAGTATTTCTACATTCAAATGGCTGTGAATCAGTAGCAGACGCTAAAATGCCGGCTAAAATAGACTGGAGTTGTGACGTAGTAACTCCACTGGGCGTCTCCACACGCGATGTCTTGGAGTGAAATAATGATTGGTGATCGGTGATAACTTTGATTAACTTCGTATAATAATAATTAACGTGTATATAATACTGTTGCCCCACCGGTATTGGGGGTGTAAGCTAGCGGGAGAGACAGAGCTCTCAGCAACGGGCAGGGGGAGGGTCGTCTCCGTGCCAACGGCACCGCCCACAACGCAGAGGCGATTTGCTAATGAGCTACTGCCGCTCTGCTGAAGCGAAGTCCCAGAATACGGCACAGGTTTTGTGATTTTGGCTAAAAATGGCATAATCATAATTTAAAGACCACTGGGAATGTTTAAAAATAGCTCAAAATATGATCGGAGTGGGACTTTAACAAAAAAAAATCAAACAGGCCTATTCTGGTGGGTGCGGTGATGCGGTGGTGTAACATGTAAGGCTGGTGCTGCCAATAAGCACCTAAAATCTGTCACAAAGAACCGGCAAAAGTAATGATTATGAATATGTAAAATATAGCAATGAGATATTTTAATTGTTTATTAATAAACAAGTGTTTTCTTTGCCAGTGTCGGCTGCAAAGATGAAGTTGACGATGCTGACTCACGATCTTCGCAGTAGTCAACGCGCCAGAGAGAAATACACAATTCATACGGATTATCTGCTTATTACATAAGCAGAGAGCAGTCTGTATTCTTACGTTTTGAATTGTTCTGTTTAAAAGTAGACCTGTCTGTAAGGCAAGTAGGCTACCTTATATGCTGAGTTTCGGTTAATTTATGAGACGAGCTCCAGTTCACACGCCGGCGCCTCCGTGTTTATCGTCTGCTATATTTACTTCTTATTTATTAAATCCAGGCAATTGGTTGATGAAACATTGATTAAAATTAAGATACAATTAATACAAAACTAAATGCACTTTAAAGAAAGGTTTTGTGCTTTCTGTTTGGTGTGTCTGTGAAATTTTTAAAGCATCTTTTAGTGCCGCGTTCAGAGCGCTCATGTCCGTAACATTGTTTTTTCCTCATAAATGCAAACCCAATTTTTTTTTTTTTACAATTTTTTTTGTTCTGTGGAGACTACAGTTAGGCCTACTCATAATTTGTATTCTGAATACGTAACGCTGGTATATGTATTCCGTTACTCCCCAACACTGATATTAGTATAACCTTATCTGCAATATATTTTAATAACACGGTTTTGGCGGTTATAGAGTTTATTGTGGCAAAAATTCATCTCAAACAAACATCACTGCGTAAGAGACACTCAGAGTCAAATTATATAAAATAGAAGTATTTATTCTTGCAAGAATAGGAGCAGTCTAATACACAGTTGTTACCCTGTGCAGAAGAGTGACACACCCCCAGACAGACTGAACTAGCTTTTATCTTAGTTTCAAGGCCTTCTTCCCCCCAGAGCCTTCCTCCCAGTAGTTTTCCATAGACGTCACTAGTTGGCCCACTAAGCTCCCCTGCACTAAGTGGCCTTCTGACATCTAGGTCAGAGGTCCTTGTTCGTCTGTTCTCTGGAGTGTCTCCCTCTTCTGCCTCCCCAGGTACATAAACAGAATCCTCTCTCACTACAAGTGAGAGACACACATGTGACATTCTTTGAATCATCTATATTTAACTAAAGATCAATGAATATCATTAAAATTGCCACCACAAGTTCTAATGACGGTGTTCAACTATAACCATCGGTCTCACGGTTATATAATAACCGTCACACCCCTAGTTTTAACATAAACAATAATAAAAATAAAAAACCTTTCACAAACAGGTCTTTGATAACTATTCAAATGTAAATAAATATATATGTTAGGGGTGTGACGGTTCACAAAATTCACGGTTCGGTACGTTTTTGATACAGCAAAAAGAAAGAAAAGCCAGAGAAATTTCCTTGATTTAATTTTTTTAATAATTTTTCATCAAAGTATGATAATTTTTTACTTTGAGCAGTGATGGAGCTACACTTGACTCTTCTTAGGAGCATATAAAACAAAAACAGCTCCTTGCTCCTTGAAAAAAATTAATTGTAATATTGTAGTAGTTATAAACAAAGGTTTATTTTATTTCAGATTAACATTTGAGGGCAGCAATTTTATTCATAATGTCGAAATAAAACCGACGTAACGTTACTTGAAAGCATTATAGCCTACTATTCCTGCCAAACTTCCATGGTTACAGTTAGTAGTGTTACTACAGTAAATCCATGGTGAATGTTGCTGATCTGTGGGCACTGGATAGTTCATTCATGGCACAATGTTTATTCCTGTTTTCCACGTCAGCGCTGTTTGATCCGTTAATAACGGAGAAATGTGAATGTTTCTCACTAGATCTCGCTGCGATATTATTACTTCAGTGGCAAATTCAACTGCTTTCTTTACTGGATCTCTTAGTGCTGTGTAGTAACAGTGTCGCTTGATCAAGACGCTGGATTGGTCCAAACTGATAAACGATCCGTCAACCACACAATAACGAGTAGCGCAGCTGCAGTTTCGTTCCGCTTACATTACGTTTGCTATTTGATGTTGGGCAATGTTGTGGTCGCGGCAGCATCTCTTACATTATGAGCACGCTTGCCACGCCCCTACATTTTAAATAACGAAATTTTGGTCAGCAGGAAAAATAGTCCAACAAACCGTTCGGTTTGTAATGCACACTGAACCGAAAGCCTCGTACCGAACGGTTCAATACGAATACGAAAATATATATGTATATGTGTGTGTGTGTATATATATATGTATGTGTGTGTGGAATGCTTTATATCAGGCTTGATGTAATTTTACTTGATTTGTGATTTAATAACTGTTTCATTTCATTGATTCGAGTACTAAAATTTTCTATGCATCTCTGCTGCAAGCTAAACCACAACAGTGGCGTTTGTATTTATTTATTTTACATGTGTATTTTTTTGCTTTGATTGTAGCTGCTGTCATGAAATGGGACCCAGCTGCAACAGAGGCCCAAATAAAGTCTGCAGCCGATCATCTGAAACATGCCCCCGGGAGAGTCGGGGCTTGCCGCTATAAATGAAGCTTGTGAAGCTTATAGCAGCCACATTTTGTTAATTGATATGTTATACTGTTTTAACAACATTTTATAGATTATTTAAAGGGAAATTGTGTTAATTTATAACTTTACTGTTCTGGCTTTTAAGTTTTGGTCCAGTAGAACAAAATAGTAATAAAATATATATTTTGAGATTTAAATAGTTGATTTCTTGGAGTGATCAGTTTGGTTTACAGGCAAATGGTAAGCAGTTTATTACAATTATATTGATAAGATATACAAATGCAAGACTTGTATATACACTACACAGTTCCCGTATTCAATTGAGTATTCAATATTATCAAAATTCTTTCAAATCTTATTTAGGTCTATGGTCTGTGTGTCTGCAGTTTCATGACACGACAACCATTAACAATGAGTAACTGGGTTTTTCTCAGTGAGAACTAACTCACTGCCACTGTTTTGAAGTAAAGATTTTTTAAAGTTGGATCCTTGCAAAATGCACAAATGGGATTTCCGTTTCAATATGGGTCTTTAACAGTCTTCTTTGACATTTATACTACAGAAAACGTGACTAATACAACTTTTATTCTGGCTGCCTTTAGATGTCTAACAATTACGTCTGTAGCATGTCTTTAATTGACGTCTAAACAATGTCCAAAATTTTTTTATAAAAAACGTTCATTCTGGCTCCTGTGAAGACGTCTTCTGGATGTCTAACAATTACGTCTGTAGCACGTCTTTAATTTACGTCTAAACAACGTCCAGAAAAGACGTATAAAAACCTTTCATTCTGGCTCCTGTGAAGACGTCTTCTGGATGTCTAACAATTACGTCTGTAGCACGTCTTTAATTTACGTCTATACAATGTCCAGAAAAGACGTATAAAAAACTTTCATTCTGGCTCCTGTAAAGACGTCTTCTGGATGTCTAACAATTACGTCTGTAGCACGTCTTTAATTTACGTCTATACAATGTCCAGAAAAGACGTATAAAAAACTTTCATTCTGGCTCCTGTAAAGACGTCTTCTGGATGTCTAACAATTACGTCTGTAGCACGTCTTTAATTTACGTCTAAACAACGTCCAGAAAAGACGTATAAAAACCTTTCATTCTGGCTCCTGTGAAGACGTCTTCTGGATGTCTAACAATTACGTCTGTAGCAAGTCTTTAATTTACGTCTATACAATGTCCAGAAAAGACGTATAAAAAACTTTCATTCTGGCTCCTGTGAGGACGTCTTCTGGATGTTTAAAAATTACGTCTGTAGCACGTCTTTAATTGACGTCTAAACAACGTCCAGAAAAGACGTATAAAAAACTTTCATTCTGGCTCCTGTGAGGACGTCTTCTGGATGTCTAACAATTACGTCTGTAGCACGTCTTTAATTTACGTCTAAACAACGTCCAGAAAAGACGTATAAAAAACTTTCATTCTGGCTCCTGTGAGGACGTCTTCTGGATGTTTAAAAATTACGTCTGTAGCACGTCTTTAATTGACGTCTAAACAACGTCCTGAAAAGACGTATAAAAAACTTTCATTCTGGCTCCTGTGAGGACGTCTTCTGGATGTCTAACAATTACGTCTTTTAGACGTATTATAGACGACTGTTTGCTCGCTGGGTAACGTAATCTGCTTTTAGAGCAGCTCTTTAGAGTGAAAGAAAAAAAAAGCGTATATCTCTGTATAATGTTATTAAAATGGTAGTTCTCTTAACATTTTTACTGCAGTGGGCATGATAACGTTACTATGACTAAGCGAACATAAACTGAAGTTTCATCTGAACGCACTGTTTGGAATCGTACACCAACACTTTTTACAGATATTTTGGTAACACTGCTACAATAAGGTTTCATTCATTAATATAAGTTAACTACATTAGTTAACATGGATTAAGAATGCACAATACTTAAGAAATTTATTCATCTTAGTTAATTTTCATTTTGACATTTACTAATACATTATTAAATCAAAAGTGAACAGTTGTATTTTTATTAACTAATGTTAACAAAGATGAATAAATACTGTAACAAATGTATTGGTCAATGTTAATGTTACTGTAGTTAACACATTAACTAGCCTAATTTTAACAAATGAGACCTTATAAAGTGTTACCAATATTTTAAACTGCTGCGTGAACTCTGGCAACAGCATTTGTCTAACCTATGTGCTTAAACTAATGCTTAAGATTGAATTTTTTTGACTTCACAATATCTATTCCTTTATTTAAAAGATGCAGTTCAGAGAAACCCTCTCATGGCTAATGTTGCTGAAATGGAGATCGAGGGATCCATGAACTGGCAGCAGATCCAGGGGCAGACACAAGATAAGTTTAAATCTATATTAAAAACACAACTCTTTAACCTAGCATAAACATAACACACTCCCACATTTCTATAATTCACATCCGGTAAGGTAGCTTACACCAAATGTATTTGTTACATCGTAAAAAGAATGGCATCTATGCTAATGTTAGTCTCTCTGTCTCATTCTTATCCCAAGGTTAGGCTACTGTTGTCAGCCGGATCTAGTCTGCATCCAGACCAGATGGTGGACCTGCACCCTAAGATGACCACAACAGCCTAAATGCCAGACGAGAACATCACAACTAGACAAGACCTAGAAACAAACGCCTGTGAAGACCTCGTTGACACAACAGTCCTCGGCACAGTCATCGAATCAGATCCACGAGAAACAGACCAGTTCTCCACACAGACCCAACGGCCAGCTTCAACTCCCCTCTCACCGACGCCGGCGTGATCTTATGAAGGTAAAGGAGGAGCAAAACTGGAGAACATAGATGTGAATTTAAGAACTTGTACAATAATTATTTGACCTTGAAAACCTGTTGAATGTTGAGATTTTCACTCCCAGACAATAGTCACAAACCTGTATTCTGAATTTGAAGCTGCAGACAAGTAGTCACAAATGTGTAAAATGCCATTCACAGAAATACAATGACAGACACAAAACTTGTATTCGTTCATTCACATTCGCAGTACAACCTCAATTAGGCATTTGCAACTTTTCAAATCTGCCATTGCTATTTCAAATCTTCACGCATTGACTTTGCAACTATTTTCGTAATATATTAGATGCGTAACTAACTTGTGCATTTGCAAACTGAGTGGCGATGAGAGAAAGGCGGGGCAATTAAAACAATTGCAATGGCAGATTTGAGAAGTTGCAAATGCCTAATACAGGGTTTTCACATTGGAGGTTTTTACATTAGAGCTGTGAGTGTAAATTTTATTGTACAAGTACAAATATTTATTGTACAAATTCTCAAATTCACATCTACATGCTCTCGAGTTTTGCTACTCTTTTACCTTGGTGTAATCTTTTCCAATCTTCAAGCAAAAGGAGCTGAATAAAATACTCTGAATGATATCAATCCACAATCTGACTTGTGAAGCAGCCTGGAACCCTAACACACACCATGTTCGTTGTTTGGCCAGAGGAGAACTGGACCCCCGACTGAGCCTGGTTTTACTTTCTTCGTTTTGTCACTGATGGAGTTTGGGTTCTTGCCACTGTCACCTCTGGCTTGCTTAGTTGGGGACACTTATTCTTAATATTACTGATCGGCCGGCATTGACACCATTATATGAGAACTGAACTGAGCTGGACGATGACATCACTGTTTTCTGCAGAGCTGCTTAATAATGAAAATGGACTCTTTTTATAATTGATATACTTTATACAGTTATTGAACAGAACTGAATAAACAGTTGAATTCAACTGAACAATGACACTATTTTATTTTTAGAGCAGCTTTACAGCCAAATTGAACTCTGTTTGCATCATTGATCATTTTCCTGTTTAAAGCTGCTTTGAAACAGTCATTACTGTATATGGCTGGCTATATATTTAATGGTGACTTGACATTTGCAAAAGGAATTTATTTAGTGTTAAAGAGTGAAAGAGAGTTTGTGTGTGAAAGAGAATGATGTTTTTCTTTTAATCATAAATACAATTCACTTATTATTTTGTTTAAAATTGTTTTGTTGTTAAATGTTAATAAAGTGTATTTTGTTCATTAATATGTTTGTATTAAAGTGTATTTGTTAATTTTATAATAAAAACCCTTTTTAAACGGTTGAATTTGTGTTTCACTGTCTGCCAGTTTCTGGGCCACATCTGGCCCGGGGACCCAGCCGACTCTCAGCCAGATCCGTCTTACAGTGCCTGGGCCAGACCTGGGCCATATCAATAAATAAGAGTCATTTTACAGTGCCTGGGCCAGACCTGGGCCATATCAATTAATAAGAGTCATTTTACAGGGTGTGGGCCACATCTGGGCCAGAGGAAGTTGTTTGAGTCCGTTGTCAGTGTGTTGGGCCAGTTTTGGGCCGGGGACCCAGCCAGAACTGGGCCAGAATTGAAGCAAGGTTGAGGCCCAGAGGTGGGCCAGACAAATTTTGCTATCTGGGCACGTTTGCACTTGGTTGTAGACACTCCAAAACAACAGACACTGTCATTGGATTGTGGCTTTTGGGCCAATGATAACTTATGTCCCAAACAAACTGAATAGCTTTTTTGAATTTTCTTGGTATTAGCAGCACCAAGAGTGATTTCCATTTTTCACATAGCAACACGTCCACTTAGAATCAATGGCAGAGCCCAAATCTTACCTTCATAGTTATCTTTCTCCTCATCGTGTGTCCCGAGGCGTTTTTATCCGCGTAATTGTTATGACTTTCTGGATAAATGCGCTGATCGGTTACATACATTGCAGCGGTTATGCTGAGTCTGGCTCCTCGCATCGCTCAATAAGCAGAACACGGCGACAGTATCGATTAGGAACTGGAGGACAGTGTCACGGATGTCCGTGAAGGCATTGCTGCGGGAAGCGATGCGTGTCACCGGTTCAGATCGCATCTAGCGCACGCTTCGATATTCCCAGGCGCAGGCAATAAGGAAAGAACACTGTAATAAGAGAATAAGAAGCGATATTGGAGGCGCTGAGGGGAGGGATAGATATAAGGGGAAGATCCGCCCCTTGTGTAAACGAACCAGGTAGTTTGCAGGTTTTGTTAAAAGCGTGATAGGTCAAGGTAGGGAATGCGGACAGGTGAAATGTGAGGATTGAGATGATAGGTGAGTTGGGAAAGTGTGGAAGGGCATTTCAAATTTTACCACACTCTCCCTGCTAAAGAAAAGAAGAAGAATTAAGGTAAGATGGTTTAATTGCTGGTCTCTGAGATTGGTCAGATTGCTCTGCTGGTTTCAGATGGGCTTTGGGAACTGTCATTTTCGCTAAATCGACATAAACCAGTTAAGACCAGCAAACAATAGGCTGGTTTTAGATCATTAAATTTTTTTTCCCAGAAGGGCTCTGTCTTAATAAAGAAAAATAGTTATGGATGGGCATAGTCTATGATTAGGCAAGAGAGTCAAAGATGAATAGGTCATTTAAAAATAATAATAATAATAAAAAACGCTTTTATTAATCACTGATTAATCACTTTTATGAAACCTTTTACAAACCTACGCCCACACTTTGCGGGCAAATATAGGCTAAACAACTAGATCAATCTTTATGTGCTTTAGGCTTGCATAACTCCTGTATATTAATATTTATTACAACAATTTCCATACTTGGGAGCAAAAAATATATATTTCTAATTTAATCATTTGTACTAAACTATGCTTGGCTTATATTTTCACCGCTAATTTCCAATAGGGGTCACTGCAAGGTGAGTTTAAACAAGGTAGAACTGTAGCTATTAATTACTAATATAATGATATATTACTAACAAAATAATAGAACAGGTAATTGTGCCTTACCAATGTTAGACAACATTTTCTCTACATATTTAAAACATTAGAAAGAAGAGATAAAGTCGTTTGTACCGTGTTGCACTATGGGAATTGTCGTCTTTCGAACCCTTCCGGGTATAGAGATGTTTGCACAATAAAACTACATTTACCAGCGATTACAACACACAACAAACATGGCGTCGCCGGAGTGGCACCAGGAGCGTCAATCACTGAAGATTAATATTGGCCAAGATGATGGGGGCAAAAAATCTGCCCCAATATCATTCGGTTTTAGTAAAACATTGAGCAGGGCCAAACCCGGGAAAGCGGAAGAGCGAGATTTTTTAGTTGAAGTAGAAGGGAAAGAACTAAAAGGGTGAGTTGAATGCTAACGTTAGCTAGGTTAGCAAATAGTTTCAATAAAAGCAGTGTAATCAATGTTGATTGTTTAACGTTATATCTTTTCGTGTCCTTCAACTTGTTTATGCCTGTTGCTTCTACAGAACCAAACCGGTGGAGAAACCGAAGGAGCTTATTATCCCGTTGATCCACAAGAACCGGTGGTACCGACAGGATGCTGAGCGAGGGGAAAAGAGCAGCGAGGACAAGACCAAAGACCCGTCCCGGGAGGAGCAGGACACGGTGGAGTCTCAAGCCGTCAAAGAACTCATCGAAGGTGTGTTGCTCTATTATTCGTTCAGTTGGTTTTGGACGCGTTTTAAAAACCTAGTGAGATGCCTTTAAGGACGCGTTTTTGGGCACCCACACATATAACATTACCAAACTTACATGATTCATGGCATTTAGACTGGAATACCACGGCAGTACATTTGTAAATTAATATTTTAATAGTTAAGTGTTTACAAAAGGTTGTCAATGTACTGCAAAAGTTGCATATGATGCCCTAAAAGGCTGCCCAAGTCGCTAACTAGATTTCAAAACACAACCTTGTTTGTTTACTTTTTGTTTACTTGTGAGATGTCAAATTTACCCTACAGTTTCAGATTATGGCAATAAATCTTAAGGATTTCCCTCGTGAAAACGAATTTTGCTTAATTGAATTGAATGAACGCTTATACTATTACACCTCAAATCTTAAAGTTAAATAAAAACAAATACTATACTTGCAGATATATTAATGAAATAAAATGCCACTTAAGTGTACTTAAAGAGAGTGCACCTTCATGACTGCTTCTTTATACATTTAAGTACACCTTTAATTCATTATTATAATATTTTTTGTCATGTTTTAAGGTAGTACACTTATTTTGATATGTTGACTTGACTAACATACTAAAGCACATAAAAGTACTTTATTATAATTTTTAACTGTATTTAAAATTACATTTAAAAGGTAACATACTATATTCCAAATACGTTGAAATGCACAACAAAAAGTTTCAATAGAAATTACATTAAAGCATAGCCTATTTTAGTTTACTGTAAATGCTTGTCTGTACATTTAGCAGTACATTTTAACTATATTTCAAAGACAATAGAAGTAATTATGAAATTATATTTAAAGTACTTAAGTACTACTTAAGTATGTCAAAACACTCTTATGTTCAATTAATGGCATTTCATATACATTTAAACTAGAATACAGTTTCATTTAATTGCAATTAACATGCAATTATGGCAATATTGTGGCTTGATGGTTATAGATCTGGGCTGGTAAGTCAAAGGTTGTATGCTCTACTTCTTGTCATTGTACTAAAAATACAGTAAGTCAGGGTTTTTATTTATAAGAAAGCATTTACTAAATGAATAATAAAGTATTAATGTAGTTCTGTTTGAATGTCATCTACTACAGAGTCTCAAAAACACCAGGAGAGATGGAAGAACGGACCACAGTCGGATCCGAACCTTGCCATTCCTATTCTCATGCAGAACCAGGCTCCCGAGGGCTTTGAGGATGGTGATAAAGTCAACGTGGATATGAGACCAGAGTCGGTAGGTCCTTGATGGATAAAAAAAGATGGATTGAAGGAACTGTTTCACCTAACCTGTTTAAGCCAAAGTTGAGCCCCTTTACTGTTTTCAGATAGTCTATCCAGCAATGAATGTTGGTTCTCAGAATGGTGTGTTACACATTATTAAAAGGATAGTTCACCCAAAAATTAAGACAAAATAAGTTATTTTGAAGAATATGGGAAACCAAACAGTTGATAAACTTCAATTGGGTCCATCAACTGTTTTGATTACCCATATTCTTCAAAATATCTTCTTTTGTGTTCAGCAGAAGAAAGAAATTCATGCAGGTTCGGAACTACTTGAGGGTGAGTAAATTTGTGGGTGAACTGTCCCTTTAAATAATTAAAGACTTAAACGCTTTTGCAAATACTTTATCTCCTCCTGAGAATCCTGCACATAGGATACATTTTAGTGTCAAATTCATCATAGCAATGCTATTGAATTAAATGGAAAAATCTTGTAAAGCTGGATGAATCTGTCCTTATAGATCCAGAAGTGAGGCCATCCTTAAAAATATTTTGGTTTGCAGTAACAGCAATAAAATAAAATAAAAGGGTCAGTAGGTAGGTCTATTTTTTTTTTTTTCAAGATTCAATGTAAAAAAAAAAGGATAATTTTGGTCATGGTGATTACGTCGGTATGAATCTAAACAAATTTACATATCGTGACGTCACTGACTGGGTCTTCAACCCATGCCTTCGGGCCCACCATTGCGAACCTCATTCTGATACAGGTTATAGACCACAAACAATTTGAAATCTTTGTCAAAAAAACATATTTATTGCATTAATTCCAGCTGCATTCATTTGGAAAAAAAAATAGGCTGAATCAAAAAAAGAAGAAAAAAAAGGAGCCACTAGATTTCCATGAAAGTGGATTTTCAGAGGGAAACAAATAAATTAAAATGACTAATCTCACCAGCGCCGCGCCGACCAATAAAACAGCGCGTTTGGCACCATTCGTTTACATTTGACCCATACTATTACAAGCCCCCTTTCTGGTCTAGGGGCAGGAAAGGAGGGTAACAAAAAGTTGCAGGGAGAGAGTGAGAGATTTGACCCATAAACATCTGCTATTAACGGAAATCAGTGAGGTCAAATGGCTAGGCGCATTGTAGAAACTATAGGCCGATTAAGTAGTCCTGACATATTATGGAATGGTCGATTTTCTTTTGTGCTATTTAGTACATTTCGGTATGGGATGTGCTGTTTTATTGGTCAGCGCGGCGCTGGTGAGATTAGTTCGCGCCGCGCTGACCATTGGCTGGCGCAAGCAAACACTTCTCTCTGCGCTGTCGAGTCTGTCGCGGCTCGGTCCATTGAGCCACGCAGATTACAAGTCAGCGCAGCGCGAACTCTGTAACACCGCGCCGTTTGTCCCACTTTCGGTGTGTTTGGCTTCCCACACTTATGTGTGTTTGTTTGTCAGAGCCTGCAGTTGCTGTGTGACGCGCGTTCGCGGTGGGCATATCATGACGAGCTGGACGCGCTCCGAGAAAAGGCCGTTAACATCGATTCCCTATTCTCCTATTTGACCATTAAGAATTTCGAATAATGAGCGACTAAATGTAGGCTCATATACAGACGTATTTCACAAGCAGCCGCGCCGCAGCCATCATCACCGAGCGCGAACCATTGACAGTGAATGAAACGAAGCGAACGCACAGGCCATGTGACATGCATAAACCAATGGTGTAAACATAATCATAATAGATGACGCCACGGGGTTTTATTTAAAAGAAAGAACATAGCCTACGCAATTTATATTCACAATACTTACTATAATATAATTTATATTATTTTATTGCATTTGTGTTAGTTGTTTGAAGAGTAAAAAAAAATCGGTCGGTCTTAATGCAAGTTTACAACCGGCAAGTCGGTCGGACTAAAAGGGGAAAAAAATAAATAATTGGGTCGGTCCTAATTCGACAGGGTCGGTCGGGTTACGGCAAACAAGAATATTTTTAAGGATGGCCTGAGTCACAATCGTACAGAGTTAACGTTCTGCAAATACTGCGAGTTGAGAAATTCTAAACAAAAAGGTTTGCAATATTTGGTTTTCTCCTTTTGTATTTTGGTACAGTTTGTCTAGCTAAACAAAATGGAGCTAAAACGGTGCTGAGTTTGCTAAAACAATGACTAATGCTATAAGCAATTTGGTTATGATTAACAGCCAAAACTTGTTTCGTAAGAGAATAAGTTAATATATTTTGTCGATACACTATCATTTAAAACCGGGGTGGGATTTTTAAAAATGCATTTGAAAGTCGTCTCTTTCGTTTACCAAGGCTGCATTTATTTGATCAAAAATACAGTAATAATGTAAAACATATTATAATTCAAAATAACTGTTTTTTTATTAAACAGCTAAACCAAACAGCTGCACATTTGAACAGGGCGCCACTCAGAAAATGTATCAGCTCGGCTCAAAACACACCACAGCGCCAATGCATTTACTCGCTGACCGTCTCGAAATTTAAAAAAATGTACCTCAGTAAAAATCCCATCATGCAAGCTAACTGTTTAAAAGAGAAATGGCTATTATTGGTACTGCACCTTTTGTGCTCGCTGTATATGGCTGTGTTCAATTCTGTATACAGATAAAGATCCCTCTCAGTTTTAATTGCAAATCTGGGCCATATCAGTGTGTTTGAACATGCTGAGGATTTCTAATGCAGTTGTAGCTGTTGATTTGTGAAGTGTATTTTATTAAAACTCATTAGTGTTCTATGAGTGTATGTTCTGCTGCTCGAGCTGTTGTCCAGTAATGGTGCCAAATGTGGTGTCAGCACAGGGCAGTTCAAGGTCATTGCACACGCAGTGTTCTTGTTACATTCACATTGTGTTTGTGTGTGTGTAGTATAAGGGTGTGTCCTAATGAAATGAGTGATGAAGAACTCTCCTGCTGCATCCAAACAGCTTACTCTGCATAAACCTCTCTCTCTCTCTCTTTCTTACACACACCTCCAGTGTCATTTTCTCCTGCAGTGCAAGTCCATCACTTGTAGATTGTTGTGAGAGCGCCAGCTACAGCTTGATTAGGCTTTAACACGATTTTGAGTGAATTCTACTCTGCCTGTCAAAGAGCTTGTTTCTTCCACTGCGTAAAAAAGAAGCTGTTATATTTCATCTAATTATCAGCTTCTCTGTAGGTTGAGGTGTGTGTTTCTAATTAGTGTCTGAATGTGTTTTTGGTTGCTTTGTAAGTCTGTACGTGTTGGCTTGTGCTTGATTTCTCTGTGGAGATGTTTGAGATGTGTATTGAATATTGATCTGATTCGTTCTGATTTAGTCCACAGAGGCCGACTATGAACTTGTTCCTGTGGAGGCTTATGGGTTGGCCATGCTGAAGGGAATGGGCTGGAAGCAAGGAGAGGGAATTGGACGCACATTTAAACAGTAAGGACCACTTTTTTTTTTCCATGAATTGTAATTAAAGTAATTAAAACGAGTGGGAGGGAGCAGAAAAATGCACCACGGCTCAGTGTGTGCCACTATGTAGGCCACAGTTTCGACTAAAGTGTTTTTGTTTTTCAATTTAAAAAATGAATCTCTTTTTTTTTTAAGTGCCCTTGACACTCAGCATATTCAGATGTTTGTTTCATTAATCATTTCCATGCCAGTGTCTGTGATTTTTTTTATTTTTTTGGTGAGAAAAGTTTATGGTAAAACTATATATATATGTATTTTTAAAATCAATTTTTGGTAAAGATTTTGGTTTAACTTTAAATTTAAATTTCTTTGAAGATTTCTCAGAGGGTTGAACCTAGTACAAGCTAATAAAATATCCATCAGTCATAAAGGATTTTGACAAAAGGTACATGTTGATTGATCTTCTCCTAATATTTAAAATCTTGTCAGATGTTCTTGAAAATCTTATATTCAAAAGTACAGTGCAATGTACCATAATGGTCATCGTGATATTAAAAATTAAATGTTTTAAAGCTGAAAATTCAACACAATTATTTAAAATAAAATAAAAAATGATCAGTTATAGCCTAGGTGATTTTGTCCTCATTCATCCCTAATTGTATGTGTGTATTATATACTTATATATCGTCTCTAAAAGAGCTTTACACTGCACACACTGTCTCAGAAGAGCAGGAAACATTTTAAAGGATCCTTTCCATCCGGGTCATCATTTGTTTGAATTGCTGCCCTCTGGTAAACGATTTAGGTCCATCAAATCGCAGATCAATACACTCAAGAACAGTTTTTACCCCAGCGCTATACGGGAGTTGAACAATGCCAGCTCACACACACATACTCATAAACCGAGAAATGCACCAATCTGATGGGTCATGTTATATCTCATCTTATAGAAGGTTAACAACACACTCTGTATATTTCAGCATATATACGTTACACTATATTATTTAAATTGGGTTGCATTCTGTTGCACTTACTCTCGCTTCAGTACTTACTTATATTTTTCTGCACTATTTGACTGTCGCCTTGCTTGCACTGGTTTTATTGTTTTATATTGTCTTTGTGTTGTCTTGATTATGGCATATTGTTTATTGATGTATTGTACTGTATATTGGCCATTATTGTACTCTTTCTATTCTACTTAAATTGTATTATTTAAATTAAATGTTAGTTAGCACAAGCTATATGTGATGGTACCGTAAGGATTGCATTCATTTCGCTATACCTTTGTATAGTGACAATAAAGAATCTTGAATCACTGTTTTGTGCAATAAGCGCTTTCTAATGCACGTGATGTTTGGCTCTCTGCGAGTCTTTTCCGCTCATGTTTCCTTGTGTTGGGATTATTGTCCCAGTTGGAGACATTAATGACGCGAGATTATGATTTTATGTCAAATGCAATGAAGAATTATTTCAGACCGGCTGAGGGAATCTTTGGCGCAGACTGGCCGCAGACTTTTTAATCTTTTGTGCTTACGGGCCCATCTGTCCACTTGTATGGACATGGAAACACACAGGCTGCTCTTTATTAGGGGCGGGATGCGTGCGTGCACATGATGGAGATTCTGTTAGCTTGTGGTTTATTAAAATGTCCTAGTTGCTCCTTTTTAATTATTTAGTTTCTTTTATTACCTGTTAGAGATGTGAAGCCTATAGAGCATCAGTTGAGGCCTAAAGGACTGGGTCTGGGTGCTGATCGCTCATCCATTAGAGACCTGGAGCCCGGTGTCCCCAAGAGACCCCCTAAACCCGGTGATGAGAGGGGGAAAGAAGAGGAGGCGCTGGTTCTGGGGCCTGGAGGATGTGTGCAGGTTGTAGCAGGAGCGCATAAAGATCTGTACGGGAAGGTGAGTGGACTTTACTTCATCTCTATTCAGTTCTGTGACCGTAATGGAGAACCCGTGTACTGACACACTAAAGAGATGATAGAATTACATAAGATGGACCACTTCAAGGCATTTTGTGAGCCAGCAACGCATATATTATGCTTTTAAGATATTAGATATAAGATTTTAAAGTCCCCCTGTGGTGAAAATCAAGTTTTCAATGTTGTGTATATGTCTATAATATGTTAAGACAAACCATATGCAAATTCATAAGTCAATACCATTGCTGAGTACTTTCTCATTAAAATTGCAGTGAACCAAACACAGTCTCAAAAACACGGTTTGAAATCGCTGGTGTTACTGACGACACAAACTACCTTGTAACCAATCACGTCAACGAGTGGATCTGAGTGGAGGCGGGGCTAATTAGCATATTCATAGAACCAAATAATACTCTAAAAAAGGCCAGGGTGTAGTAAAGTTACATGAATTTTTTTTGAGGAAAAAACGTATATATGAAACTTAAATATGTAATTTTGGTGATCAGAGATGAGTTTTAAGGAATACAATTATTGACTACAGGGGGACTTTAAGTATTAATGATCTGAGAAAAGTATGAGATTTTATATCCAGGCCATTTATGTCCTAGTTGAAACCAGTTTGAATAGATCCGACCATGTAAACTGAAGTGTCGAGAGAAACTGCACACAACGGTAATTACAAATGCTGTGTCTAGAAACCTGTTTCCTGTGATCTCATATCTGGTATTAATACTTTTAATGTGTTGTAGCCTGGAATATTTGTACATATTTGTATATATATACACAATACATTGTATCTCTGTGTGTTGGAGATATGATTAAAAAAATGTTGTGGGCTTGTGTTCATAATCTGGCCCTGTTTATAGCTACTTATATCTATATATATACTTTATATATACTACTATTTATATCTTCCATTTATATTTAAGGTTATCAGCTTTGGTTGGTGGTTAATAAAAGTTGTTAGCTCCCTCTCCTGTAAATGAAAAACATGTTTTTGTTAAATTATTTATATATATATATATATATATATATGCGTGCATATGTGCTTGAGTAAAATAAATAAATATGAAATGCAAAAAAAAGTAATTTTTTAACTAGAATATAATAGTCTGAGTGACATTTCTACTTGATTTTCTCCCTGTCTGTGTTTCTTTTTTTTAGCTCATTTTGTCTCCTTTTTTGTCCACCGTTTCTTTGACAGATCGAGGGAGTGGATCCAGATAACGCCAGAGTTGTAGTCAAACTTGCCATCGGCGGCAAGACAGTAACCATCAGTCAGCACTCTTTAAAACTAGTCACTCGCAAGGAATACGACAAATACAGCAAAGACCTCAGTGAGTGTGCTCTTACATCTATATCTGTTGTTCATGACAACTCCAACACTGTCAAATTGCTTTGAATTAGCGGATGTAATATTTCTGGCCTGAGTTTTCCAGTTATTCTACACACCAATCCAAAATGTTGGTCCTAATTTTGTTATTCTGGTGCTTCTCCATCTGTTTTTTTTTCCCATTAAATATTCTTTTAAAGACCTATAAAGAGAAATATTAATTCACAACGTGTTTAACTTCTAGAATGTGACATGGTTTCTTGTGAAACTGAATGTGTGGGAAATAATGTAGATTGTGAAAGTGAGCTCTGATATAATTAGTTCATATTATTTTAATGTGCACTGATGTATTGTGCTTAACTTAGCCTATAGTTTCAACAGTTGAGAATAATACGACTGAAGAACTGGCTTGACTGTGTAAAGTGCAATTCGAGCTTGTGGGAAAACAAGTTGTTTGAGTGCAAGCGTTTAAACCCAAAACATCATCAGCAAGTCTCTATTTTTCTGTAATCAGAAGCTGTGTGGTCTGGGATTCTCACAAGCAGGTTTGCACCCGTGAAACCAGTTTCATCATTTTCAAATTGTAAATATTGTTATTTATGCTTTCAGAAAAGACAATTAGTTGTCTATGAATGTCCACTTGCCCTTTCTTTTCTTTAAAAAAAGAAAAACTCTTAGGCACTTAGAATGGAAGTGAATGAAACCAATTCATAAACATTAAAATACTCGGTTTCAAAATTATAGCTACAAGACATAAACAATGATTTCAGCATTAAAAATGCAGCAAACCCTAAATCTCTAAAACGGCTATAAAAATGTATTTAAACAGCTTTACAGCTCAAATTGTTTTACAGAAAAAAGAAATGAATGCAAGTGCTTTTATAAAACTATTAGCTTCACATTTCCTCAATTGTTCACTTATGTTGTAAGTGCCCCAAGATGATTTCCATTACACGAGAGTAGATGTTAAAACTTCATGCTGATTTGTACTCGGCTTTCGCCAAGATAAGCAAAACTAAGACGTAGCTTTACAGTAAACTATGCTTCTCCATCCATTTACGCTTCTTTCCATAAGGTAGTGTGACTCCCCTTCTGTCCGGCGTTAACGGCAGCAGTGTACTTGGCGCGTTAGCGCACGCGACGGCTGCAACTACAGGACCAGCACGACAACCGTCTGGATTGAACAGAGTAGGGGACATCTCTAGGGTCTTCAAGTGGGCACCTTCCGTCCTCAGTGTTTCGTCGACTAGCCCACGACCCCTCAAGAGGGCTCGACAGTGACTCTGGCGTCCCAGAGTCACCCCCCTCCGTCCCCCACTCAACTCAGCCCAGCTTACTGACCTCCACATCCCTCCTGCTGCTGAGAACTAACCACAATATCACAATCTCTCCGCAACCCAACCATACGCGCCAACCCGTTGACTAAGGCTGTCGAGCCCCACTGGTGCGTTAATATGTAGTTTCAGTGGACAACGGTTCCGTATGGCATACCACCTACTGCAAAACACAATATCTACCCAACCACCCGTCATTCACGCAATATCCACAGGAACGTATACAAACAAACCAACAGACTCTTCAAGTTTTCAAGAACTCTACGAAACCGTAGCGTGGCGGCCTGTACACAGCCAGCTAGAATCTTTCTGTCTCAACCACAGCCAGTTGCTGCTCCTTTCTGCTGCTTCAGATAAGTTCTTTACTGTGCGACGCAACTCTTGGCCACTGAATCCGACGTCTCTGAGGAACCGGGTTGTAGAGTGTGCCACAAAACCTCGACAACCCACTTCCACTGGATAAACCTGGACTCTCCATCCTCGCTGTTCTGCTTCAGTGGCCAGATGAGCATACCGCAGTTTCTTCCTCTCATATGCCTCATCTACCGCATCCTCCCATGGCACTGTTAACTCTATCAGTTGAACAATGCGTGCTGATCCAGACCACAAAACAATATCTGGTCGTAGGTTAGTGGTGGCAATCTCAGGTGGAAAAATAAGCCGTTGGTCAAGATCAGCCAGCATCTTCCAGTCCCTAGCAGCTTCCAGTTGTCCTGGGCGAGAATTGGTGTTAACACCTTTTCTTGGTGGTTGCTCGCCTGGGCGGAGGAATATTGTCTTCTGCATGTAATGTTTTGCTAGAACAGGTGGCAACTTATTGGTCATGTTACGCTTGCCTTCTAATGCTAAAGCCAAACATCGCAGTACTTGGTCATGGCGCCAAGTAAACCGACCTTGGCTAAGAGCCACCTTACATCCTGTCAAAATGTGCCTTAATGTGGCAGGTGATGAACACAAAGGACAAGAGGGATCCTCTCCTACCCAGAGGTTTAGGTTCTGCGGTGATGGGAGAACATCATATGTTGACCTAATAAGGAAACTGATCCTACTCTCTTCCATTGACCAAAGGTCTTGCCAGCCCATCTTACGTTGTTCCACACTCTCCCATCTCATCCACTCTCCCTGCTTGGCCTGTGAAATGGCCTTTATACACCTCATCCTCTCCTCCTGCTGTCGCACCTCGTTGACTACCAGCTTCCTCCTTTGAGCTGGGCCTGCCTTGTGCCATTTAGGAGGAGCTAAACTGAGCCCAAAACCCCCTCTTCCATGCTGTACCTGTCCCACGATATCCCTAATTTGAAGGGCAGCCTTTGCCTCTACTACAGATTTCTTTGCTGACCACTTTCTACCAGTTTTTAACACAGGGGCTGCCTCCCTTACACATTTGTCGCGTGACTCTACTAAGGTCATTTCCAGTCTGACCTTGGCACACTTGAACTCCTCGGTTAAAGCAGAGACTGGCAGCTGCAATATTCCTTTACTATAAAGTCCTACTCTGCTGAGGCAGCGTGGAACTCCCAACCATTTCCTGATGTATGAACTTACCAACGCTTCCAGCTTCTCCACTGTTGTCAAAGAAACCTCGTACACGGTCAGTGGCCACAGCAACCTCGGCAGTAGACCAAACTGAAAGCACCAGAGTTTTAGTTTACCAGGTAGAGCACAGCTGTTTATGCTCTTCAACCCTTCCACTGCTTGTCGTCTAACTTCTCCCACCCGAACTGTGTCCTTTAGATCCCCATCGTACCATCTCCCAAGACTCTTCACTGGCTTCTCAGAAACTGTTGGTATTGCCTCACCATTAATGAAGAATGTTTTATCTACTACCTTTCCTTTAACTATCGAGATGCTCCTTGATTTAGAGGGCTTAAATTTCATTCGTGCCCATTCAATATTATCTGTTAACTTCCCCAATAACCGATTAGTGCAGGCTACTGTTGTAGTCATGGTTGTCATGTCATCCATGTATGCTCTGATTGTTGGTAGTCGCATCCCAGAAGCCAAGCGCTCTCCTCCTACTACCCATCTTGATCCCCTCATGATTACTTCCATCGCCATGGTAAAAGCCAGTGGAGAAATGGTGCATCCTGCCATTATTCCAACCTCTAGGCATTGCCATGCAGTGCTGAATTTTGGAGTTGAGAAACTGAATTGCAAATCTCCAAAATAGGCTTTCACTAAATTTGTTATTGACATTGGTACTCTGAAAAAATCAAATGCTGCCCAAAGAAGCTCATGTGGCACTGAACCATATGCATTAGCCAAATCCAGGAATGTCACATGGAGCTCCTTCCTCTCCTTTTTAGCTGACTGAATTCGTTGCCAGATAACATTGATGTGTTCTAAGCATCCTGAGAACCCTGGAATACCCGCTTTTTGAACTGAGGTGTCAATGAAGCCATTCTTTAACAGGTAGGTGGACAATCTCTGGGCAATAATGCTGAAGAAAATCTTACCCTCAACGTTTAATAGTGAAATAGGACGAAACTGACTGATGCTTGTAGCATCTTTTTCTTTAGGTATAAAGACTCCACCTGCTCTGCGCCATGCTCTAGGTACAACCTGTTTTTCCCATGCCACTTTTATCAATTTCCACAGAATTCGCAGAACTCCTGAAGCACTCTTGTACACTCTGTACGGAACTCCATTAGGCCCTGGAGATGATGAAGCCCTTGCCTTTCTCACAGCCTGCTCTACCTCTTTCCACTTAGGTGCACAGACCTCCATTTGGTATTCTGGTGGGTTGATAGGTGGTATGTCTGATGGAATTGACATAGGCTCATGCCTTTTTGCATCTGTATGCGTGTCCTCCAAATATCTCTCTAGCTCAATCCTAGATGTTTTTAAAGTGCCATTCTTCTCACTGGTGAATAACTTCTTTACGAATTTGAATGGGTCTTTATAGAAATTAGCCCTCGCACGTTCCTTCTTTTTGTAGCGTTTCCGTAGGCGCTCAGCTCTGCGTAATGTTGCCAGCTTATCTTTTATGGCCCTTTGTAAGAGATTGAGTCCCTCCTTCTGACTTTGTTCTGCTCTTTTCCATTGCTTCCTCAGCTGTCTCCTTTCTCTAACTAACCCTTCAATTTTCTGCTGCCGTCTAGACATTCCAGGAGTAGTTTGTACTTTTTCCTTCCTTTTTTCCACACCAAACCTCTCACTTCCATATGCGTAAATGATGTCCCCAAATTTATCCAGCTTCTTTTCAACTGTACCAGTTAATCTTTCCAATGCAAAGCATAGATCTGTGTTTACCGTGTCCCATGCAGTTTTCTCACAAGCTCTTGGCCATCTAACTCCAGGCCTATGCCCGTTGAGGTTCTTTTCTCTCTTATGCTGGTTAGCCTGACCGGGTTCACAAGTATGAATATGTTCATCACTAACTGTGCAAGCCCTCCTTTCGTCAATGACAGGGGTGCTGATATCCTGCGAGCTGTGGTTTGCTTCCTGTCGCTGGATTTCATTCGACTGACTTGACTGACTTTGTAAGAAGTACTGATCAATGCGAGGCCCTTGTCCCTTCTCCCTCAAGCATTTCATTTTCCCTTGATGAACCTTCAAACCCCTGACCGTTGTCACCTTGCTCCAGCCACAGACACAAACTTGGAGTTCAATGACTTTACTTACTGCAGCTCTTGAACTAGTCTTACTCTCCATACTCATATCCGTTTCCATTCCTAAGTCGTTAACCATGTTGTCCAACATTGAGTCATCTTCCGCCCCCGCTCTCGCAGACTCTAGGGGTATTTTTCTCTTTAATTTCTCAGAAGCCTTGGGCGGGTGTCTCCAGCATCCTGTAAACACGGAGCTGGATACTGCCGACAAGGGTAGCTAACCCTTACCAGCCCCATTGGGGTCTCTTTCCTCCTGTCAGCTGTCTCTCCAGGCTGTCACAAGGTCTTTCCCTGGTTGCCAGCAGCACTATTCACCGCAGTCACTGGATGTATCCAGATCTTCATGATTTCCATTACACGAGAGTAGATGTTAAAACTTCATGCTGATTTGTACTCGGCTTTCGCCAAGATAAGCAAAACTAAGACGTAGCTTTACAGTAAACTATGCTTCTCCATCCATTTACGCTTCTTTCCATAAGGTAGTGTGACTCCCCTTCTGTCCGGCGTTAACGGCAGCAGTGTACTTGGCGCGTTAGCGCACGCGACGGCTGCAACTACAGGACCAGCACGACAACCGTCTGGATTGAACAGAGTAGGGGACATCTCTAGGGTCTTCAAGTGGGCACCTTCCGTCCTCAGTGTTTCGTCGACTAGCCCACGACACCTCAAGAGGGCTCGACAGTGACTCTGGCGTCCCAGAGTCACCCCCCTCCGTCCCCCACTCAACTCAGCCCAGCTTACTGACCTCTACATCCCTCCTGCTGCTGAGACCTAACCACAATATCACAATCTCTCCGCAACCCAACCATACGCGCCAACCCGTTGACTAAGGCTGTCGAGCCCCACTGGTGCGTTAATATGCAGTTTCAGTGGACAACGGTTCCGTATGGCATACCACCTACCGCAAAACACAATATCTACCCAACCACCCGTCATTCACGCAATATCCACAGGAACGTATACAAACAAACCAAAATAACATTGAATTAATCGTTGTTTTTGTCTACCAGGTCGTCTTAGTAAAGCACACAAGGACAAAGAGAGAGAAAAAGAGCGGGAACAGCAGAGGGTACGAGAGCAGAAGTTAAACGGCAAAGATGAGAGGGGAAAGACAGATAGAGATCGAGACCGGGAGACAGACAGAGAGAAAGATCAGAAGAAAAGGAAACACAGAGAGTCAAGTGCAGACAGGTAAGACAGGCACTCAAGAACAGCATGTTTCACATGTATAATATTGAATCTATATTTATGTGTTTGAACGTCCTGTTCCTGCCAGAGAGAAGCCTCCCCCGGCTAAAGAGTCGCGTCCCTCTCCACCGGCCCCCTCATGGCTCCAACGCGACCTCCGTGTGCGATTCATAGATAAAGCATTCAAAGGAGGCAAATACTACAACTCTAAGGTACTTGACTAGTGTTGTGAGCCTGGGTTGTTTAGTACAGTGTCTGTATTGGTGTTTTAGGAGGGAAACACAGATGTGTTCTTGTTTTCATAAATGCACTGAACAGAATGTTTTTTTTTTCCCGATTATCCATAATTAAGATATTATGAAGCCATAAGATATTAGTATAAATTGAAGTAAATTTTTTTCATTTGTTTTGTGTGTTTAGATGAGAATCGAGGATGTCCTGACGCCCCACACCTGTGTGTGTCGTACAGAGGACAACAGGCTGCTGGACGGTACGACACACTTTCACCTTGACCATTATAAGAGGCATTTTAACAGTGAGACTTTGGCCTTATAACTGGTTTTAATCATTTGTCTGTTTCAGATATTAGACAGAAAATGCTGGAGACCATTGTACCCAAGAACGACTCGGACTTCGTTATGGTGGTTATGGGAGAACACCGAGGACAGGTATATGGATTCACTTGTTTGCTCTGTTTTCCGAATCCTAGTGGGCCGCCTACTTAGACAGCATTGCAGGCGTCAGACACTTCTGGACTTCATCAAGGTGTTACACACAGAATAATGTTGACATTACTTGTTATGAAGTAAACCTATTCAAATAATTTTAATTAATTTGAAGTGAAGCAAAAATTAAAAATAAATATCACGTGAAATAGCAAACCTTCATCAAATAAAAATTAGAAATGTTGCCGTGGCAAGTTATTTAAATAAAATAAGTTGAAAATGACAAAAACTAAAATAAAAGTCTAAATAAATAAACACAAAATATAAAAACAAAAGCTAATTCAAAATATGAATAAATAATATAACCGTATATAAATGATACTAAAATAGCTCTGCTTATACCTCATTTGGTCCAAAGGCAGGCTGCGTGGCATTTATCACATATGAGGCAATCCCAGAATGCACAGCAAGATGGATTTTATTTTAGTTTTATTCACTACTAAAATTAGTTAAAATTGGTAACCTAATTAAAATAAAATATTTGTGCATACCAATTTGGGCCGTGAAACGATTAATAGTGATTAGTCGCATCCAAAATAAACGTTTGTTTACATAATGTGTGTGTGTACTGTGTATAATTATTTTTATATATAAATACACACACATGCATAGAAATATTTGCATGTATATACTGTATATATTTATATATGATTTATATTATATATAAATTACACATTTTTCTTAAATATATACATGTATGTGTGTGTGTGTGTATATATATATATATATATATATATATATATATATATATATATATATATATATATATATATATATATATATATATATATATATGAAGAAGTGCATTTATGCTGTAGAATGATAATGGCTTATCTTGCAGGTGGGCCGCATCCTGAAGCGAGACCGGGAGAAGTGTCGAGCCATGGTTCAGCTGGACCGTTACGAGGAGCAGCTGTTCACTCTCGACTACGATGCCATCTGTCATTATGTGGGCGGAACAGAACACTGAGAAACCAATCGGATGATACGACACGCCTTTCATCATCCCGACCCTGTTTTGATTGGCTTCCGTTAATTCATAGTGACCAACATGTCAGATACATTACATTTTTAATACAACCAAGACTTAATTTATTTTACTAGTTGTGTTGTATTTTTAAACGCATCTGAATGATAAGACACGTGATCTTAAAGCAACATAATATCTTGTTAGTAAGAGTCTGTTGTTACGAAAAAATATTTTGCATATTTTGTGTTGTGCTTAGAAATGTGAGCGGGATCAATGACAAAAAGTGACATTTTCCTCTCTGTATAGTGATAATGAACATTTACGCAGGTCAGCCATTGTAGCATCAGTGTTTGAGTGTCTGCTGCTGATCTGGGAAGAACATGACATTTCATTTTGGCCCAATGTAATTAAATATCTCACTGCCAATTAGAATCCAAAAACTTTTGAAACTCTGCATGGTTTCTTAGTCCAATAAAGATCTGAATTTATGAAAAGGTTAACAGTTTGTACAGAGTTATACACAAGCCACTTAGAATTTTCACTCATGTTATCTTTTTATAATAAAATATTAAAATTCCTTCAAAATGTCTTTGAATTGATATCTTGGTCTATAACATCACTCGTCCTTTACCCTATATTTTATACATGAATTTCTAAGACCTCTAAATTATCAACATGATTAACTTTCCTGACAAACCTGTTGTACACAATCATACTTTTTTTTAAAGGCCTTTTAATTTAGCATAGATTTTTATACAAGTAAATGTAAGAATAACTTTTATGTTATTAATATTTCAAGATACATTTGCAAATTGGGTTTACTTAATTATCCATACATAATATTTTAGAAAAATCATGTTAAAACCCAAGTATTAAATATACATCAGGCTTTTAAGGAACTTTTACTTGTAAATCTTTCAATCATCATTGTATTGCTTTGCATTATTTGCCCCCACAATAGAAACCGCAGAGCTTTGATCATAAAAGCTAAACTAAAGTTGAACTAAACTCTTACTTCGACATTATTAGAGGATATACCCCCGGTTTCACATACAAGGCTGAATCTAAGTTCTGCCTGTGAAACCAGTCTATAGAGTGACAACTGATATTTATATGCATTTTATGTAAGTAGTCTCTAATGGAAATCTCACTGATATACATTATAAGCTATCAGAGTTTCATCTCACCTTTTGGCCATATAAATAACATCATCTGCACCAAATTGCATATTTCTGCTCAGTATGGGCCTCTGAATAAAAGATTTTTTTTCCTCGAGAGTGAGCTCCACATTTCCATGTGGGCCATAAAAAACTGATGCACCAAATATGTTACAAACACGTTTTCTTAGTATTACATATTATTATTATTAATTATACTGTATATATATATTTTATCCTGACAAGCCTTACATATGAAATAACTGACAATTATTTAATATGTTGTCAGGATTAAAGAATACACCAAAAAAATAGGTATTTTTGCTATTAAAGTGGCATTAGCTTGGTTGTCACTACTTCAGCTTTTCTTTATGTATGCCGATGTTTTCACTTGTTTTTTGTCGATCTTGTTTTTTGACAAATATCTAAATAGTATTAGTCCCCCTGTAGTCAATAATTGTATCAATTAAAACTCATCTTTGATCACCAAAATTACATATTTAAATACATTAAAATAGCTTGAATGTAACTCTACACCCTTGCCTCATTTAGTATGCATTGAATATGCAAATTAGCCCCGCCTCCACTCACTCACACCAGCAGAGGGATCCACTTGTTGATGTGATTGGTTACTGGGTAGTTTATGACGTCAGAAACACCAGTGATTCAAACCAGTTTGGTTCACTGCAGTTTTAAGGAGAAAATACTAAGCAACGGTGTTGTCTTATGAATTTGCACATGGTTTGTCTTACAGTATATTAAAAACACCACATAGACATATAAACAACATTAAAGTCCCTGTAAAGGCAATTCTAAAAAAAAAATCTAAACCCATTATAAATGTTAGAAATGTATTGCTAAAACATATTACAAAGACTGTGAACTGTGAATTACTGAATTGTGGAGTTAGACCGTTAAACAGTTTTTCACCATTGCTATTTTCCTGATTTTTTGGGCGGGGCTAAAACGGGGCTCGATGACGCACTGGAGGCCCTGAGCTCCTGGACACGCCCCTACTTGATGACGCACTGAGGCCACTCAATCGCGACTTACTGTCAAGTACTATTAGGGTGTACTCACACAAGCCAGTTTGAACCGTGCCCGAGTGCGTTTGACCACCAAAGCGCGGTTCGTTTGACTAGTGTGAGTGCTCCGAACCGTGCCCGGGCGCGGCTCGATTAGCCGGCCCTGGCCCGCTTGGAAGAGGTGGACCAGAGCACGGTTCAGTTGGACTCGGGCGCGGTTCGCATGCAGTGTGAGCGCTAACCGTGCTGGAGCACGGAACAGGACGCGTGATGTCATGGTTTTGCGACGCTCCAAAACCAACACAGTCCGTAATCAAAGCTGCAAAGTCCTTGCTGCACTTCAGCTGGTACCTTGCAAACCTCCTCATACGAGCAGCACGATTACGTGAAAATTTTCGCGCCACTAAGGCGACGCATCTGTTTAACAACAGGCTGTGGACCACCGTGGACCAAACGACACAAAATTATCCACAAAGAAAACAGAGCGATGGACTTCATTGTGTTCAGAGAGCGCCGCTCTTCTTATCCCGAAACCGTCGCACGCACCATAATGACGTAAGCGTGCTCCTACAAGCCTACAGTTTGCTAGCTAGCTATGCCTTAGACACGGAAATGCGTAGGCTACTACCTGGATGCGATCATGTACAAAACAGATCGGTGTCTTTATTTAAATTTCCTAAAAACGATCACATCAAGAAGAGGTGGATTAATTTTGTGAAGAGCCAACCTTGATTGAGAGCTGAGGATCACCGCCAACACCCGCCTCTGTAGCGATCATTTTACACGGGATAGTTTTATAAACTTTCGTCGGAGACAACTGGGATTCACTGATAATCCGCTGTTACTGGTGAATAGTACGGGGCCGAACCGACTATCTCCCGGTCCCGAAAGCATCACCTAATATCAGCGTCGGCAGCTTTCCCGCGAGTGGGCGTGGTTTCAGCGCAGCCAGCGGACACGCCCCCAGCGTTTGAGAGCAGAGAATACTGCTCATTTTTTCAAGATTTTGATAGCTTATTTTATGTACTTGCCGGCTTTTTTTATCATTCAAATTTGTCTGGGTGGCTAATAACACATTTTTCTGTGGTGTGACAAACTCAGAACACATACTTAATTTTTACTTTACAGGGACTTTAAAGCTTGATTTTCACCACAGGGGGCTTTAAATCAAGATACATTTACTTGAGAAGCAAAATAGCTTAATATATTAAGTCTTCTTGGTTTCAGAAAAAAATAAATCATCTATTAAAGGAGCTGTATGTAAGAAATTTATTTCAATTAATCATAAAATGGCCCTGAAATGTCACTAGACATTAAGAAATCATGTACATTTCAAATACTTATATCACTGACAACAGTAGTCTGGCCAGGATATTGTCATTTAAAAAGTGCAGTTGCAGCCCTCAACTGATGTTGATGTTGTCATGTTGTGTTTTGGTCTGATGCTCCACCCTCCACCTGTCTACCAATCACGAAGTCAGTAGTGTTGCGGCATCCGGGTTGCCAGCTCTGCTCTAGTTACCACAGCTGCAGCTCGTCACGTTCCTGCTGGATCCTGCAGCCGATCTGGCAACCTCGAGTCAGGGAGGAGGGGGAGGGGATACACCACTCTACAGTAATTTGAAAGTGATTGCAGTACTAGTTTTGGCCACAATCTTACATACAGCTCCTTTAAAAATAGAACTTAATTCAAGGGAAAGCGAGATTATTTTTCTTGCATCACTGACATATTTTGTGTTTTCTTGTTTTAAGCATAAACTAAGTCCCCCCCCCCCCCCCCCCCCCACCCCACCCCCCCACCCACAATTTAAGACTTTAAAACTTATTCAAGACTATATAACTTATAATTTAGTCTCTTATTTGTTTTAATAAGTAAATCATTTCAAATGAGCACCAAACCACTTGACGCACCTTCAAACAAAATGTTTATTTTGCAGGGAACGGCATCACTATGTTATGTAAAATGACGATTGTTTATAAAATGCATAACATACAACACATGGTATATTTACAAATGAATCTGTCCTAAATGTAAGAAAAGAAATTACAAAAGCCTTTTAACAGTCATAAAGGCTTTAAAGACCCTGTTCCTGCTCAGTCATCATCAGAATCATCGTCCTCCTCCAAGCGTCTCGTGTTCTCAGCGTTGGCTCTCAGGACGGCTCCAGGACTGGGGTACGGTCTCTGCTGGAACAGGGGTCCTGCCGCCGTGGTGTCCGCTCCTGTCTTTGCCTCATTGCGTTTGGGGAGACCGGTAGACCATAAGCCCCTAAAAGCAACAGTATATCGATCAGGAATATGTTCTTTATTACAGAAACAACCTATTTTTAGATCTCACATAAACGCAATTTGACTGCATTGTATTGCGGTCTGTTGCATACTAAACATTTCAGTAAATTTAGTAGGTATCCAATGTAGGGCTCTATGATTTATGTGATGCAGAAAACGTGGCCAGAATACATTCATAAAAATGGAATTTACTGTATAAAGCGGAATTAAGGAATTTGAATGAACTTCATTTCCAGAGCTACACTGAGATAGCCTGGCTCCGCCCTCCTACGCACTTCCGCTCAATTTTATTTTCCTTCAGTACTACGTCTGGGATTGTGCTGTAGACTTTGGTTTCCAGAAATAATTTTTTTACCGGTCCAATCAGCGAACAGAGGGAGTGGCTGAGAACGATGACGTTGATGTAGCGCGTCAGTTTGAGTTGGAGTTCAGTAATGGCAGCGGAGAAAGACGTGAGAAAATCTATTCGGTCCGTTGTTGCAAAACTGCCGAATATCCAGAAGTTAAAGCCGGAGCAAGATCAATGTTTGCTAAGTGTTGTTGGTGGCCATGATGTTGTGGCCCTCCTCCCCACGGGGTTCGGGAAAAGTTTAATTTTCCAGCTCACTCCGCTAGTGGTGAATGAGTTAGCTAAGGCAAACGATAGGATGCAAAGCCGATAGTTGTTGTCGTCTCCTCTTGTTGCACTAATGGAGGACCAAGTGAGGGAGGCAGAAAGGTTAGGAGTTGGTGCTGGGCAGCTCGGCGTGCACGATGATCACTGTACAGCATTTGCGGCAGATCCGAAACGACCGCAGCGGCGTATTGTTAATGATTACACCCAGCTTCGACAGTTGACTGAATACATCACTGTCCTTAGTGTCAAATATACATTTAGAATTTAGAATTGTTCCTTGAACTCTTAAATTCGATGAACAAAACATGCAGCTCTCGTTGACAGACATCTTATTCTAAACATAATCCTCTGATCATTCGGACTTGTTTTTTTATTGCTTAAAACAATACACAAGTAATAACAGAAAACATAATACAAAAACAAACAAAAAATAATAATAAAAAATAAAACAGTAGGAGGATAATATAAAATAAACATGAACAAGTTAAGAGAATTACATGACACTGAAAAAGGAAAATAATTACAAACAGATAATGTTTTTAAGGCTTTTTTTGTTCTCAGACAACTTAATTGAAAAGAGGTATTTTTAAAATTCTTTCACAAATATAAGAAAGAGAGGTTTAGCATTTAGATATTTAGATTTATGAATATGGAATTCGGACTTGTTGTTTCCAGCCGGTTACGGCGCATGACATACGTCACGACCACACGTTAGCGATTGGCTATGGCAGATCCTGAGTGACGCTGGGCAGATCCAATAGTTTTGAACTTTAACAGAGAACCCGCCTACAAGGAAGTAAACGTTTCTCAATGGAGCGAGGCCAGACTCTCTGTACAAATGAAATGTACGAGAGTCTGGTAGAACCAGGCTAACACTGAGAGTCACTTCATGAGCATTTCCATTCGATAAAAACTATCGACAAATACACACAGAAACTTAAATGTCTTCTGGACAATTTGAAATAAAACGTGAAGAAATAGTGACAGAAATACTATTGTACAGTAGAATGTACTTCTCAAAAGTAATAACAACAATAATATTACATTAATACAACATTATTTTTGAGGAATATCACATCATTTTTCTTCAATTTTTTTTCATTTTACCAGTAAACCTTAGTTGTCCAACACTTTGTTTGACAAAATCCAAAAATGAAAGCTATTGTTTAAATTTACATTTTAACTAGTTAACAACTAGTTAAGTTGTTAAAGTTTTATGCATCCATTTGAGTACCACCATTTGTGATAATAAATTTGTTTAAATTTTTCTAGATTCCTTGTTTTATGATTCAATACTAACAATGAATTTCTGAAAATTGTGCACTTTTATTGTTAGTTTCTTTTGGTTAACTATTAAATCGTTCAATTTTTACGAATTCAATGGATTGATTCAACATCCTTTTTGATTATTAAAATTTAATTCAACCATTAAAACAAACTCCAGTCAACTTAAAACGGACCACAAAGCATTTGGGAGAAAATAAAACATGAAACTAAACAGAAAACTTGCATAAGTCGCACAGAGTCAGTAAAACACAGCCATAGTGTTCATTTTAAACTAGCTGGTCATTACCTTGGAGCATCCGAATAGGCGCTGGGATCCATGGGATCCATTTCCTCCTGCTGCTGTTTCCGCCCTCCTCCTAGTCCTCCTAAAAAGTTTGCATTTATTCAAGCTTACTGTAGCTATACTTTTAATTATGAATTAAATATCTAATGAGGCAGATTATGCATATATTACCTCTCTTTGATTTGTTATACGGTGCACTGTCGTCTCTCCGCATCCTTCTATCACGGTCCCGGTCTCTGTCCCGGTCTCGATCTCTATCCCTATCTCGGTCTCTTTCTCTGTCCCGTCCCTCCTCCCTTTCTCTGTCCCGCTCCCGCTCCCTTTCTCGCTCTCGTTCCCTTTCTCTCTCTGCCTTCTCATAGTGGATGTCCACTTTGTCATGTCCAATATCACCTGGGAAGTAAAACAAACATTTTCAGCATATGTCTCAATCACAAAATCGTTGTGTACTTATGCATGTTCATCCCTGCATCCCACTGTCCATACTATCCATCCTAGATAGTAAGTGAGATTAGAATAAGTGTGTCCCAAAGCATAGTATGTCAAAATTTTCAAAGTGTGGATCTGTTCTGTGCACACTCAAAGGCTATTGTTGCCCACAACCCATTGCGCTTTGGATGAGGATTTGGTTCAGAACTACAAACACGAGTAAAAAGTGTTAAAAAACTACAAAACATGATGGATATATTATGGATGTTAACTGTGACAAGATGATTGAAAGACCAGTTTACAGTGTCAGAATGCGACAGCGCGCAACCATTAAAGACGTGATAGTATGTCCCAAAGCTAGTCTACCCTTTTGCTTTTTTCTTCACAAAAAAAAGTACATACTTTTAGGGCGTAGGCGAATTGGGACGCAGCATGTGTCTTACCTTTCTGTTTCTTAACCCCCTTGGTGATAACAGCAGAAGGGTCATTAGGAGACAGCCAGCACACTAAATCTGTCTCCACATTCCAGTAGTACGGAAGACCGCTAAGGACAAGAAAAGTGGACGATAATTATGTAACGTTATACGCAATGAATAAAAAAAAAGTTTAAATCTGGAATTTTGGACATGTACCATGGTATTGCCATGCTATTCTTGCAGGTAACTTCAAGAATCATGAATTCAGTAATTGTTCAGTAACAAAGTAAATTTCAAAGTAACATGATATTTCCATCTCAGGCAATTTGTGTTCCACATTAGAGTCATTGTATTCTTGTAGTTACATTAAAAAAAGAAATGTCTTGAATTCTTACCCGCTGACCAGAGAAAAACCAAAGCTTATGAACTGCTTACCAAGAGGGGTCAAAAACTTTGTACCAATTCGTTGGCAAATTTTCAAGCCTTGTAGCCTCATAATCGACGTTGTTATCATCATAGTCTTCAGCGATGATCTCCTCTTCGGCCTCTGATGATGATGATGATGATGAGAGACAATAAATGAGAGCATTAACTCATCATTCAGTATGTTTTATAGATTACCCAGTAAGATACATATGCATTATGTATCTTACCTTGGTCAGACTGTTTCACGATCCCTCTTTTAGCGAGGCGTGCAAGTAAAGCTGGAGGCAGAGGCATCTAAAGACAGAGCAAATCATTTCAGTGATCAGTGTTGACGAGCCACGAGTAACGTTAAACTGACACTATCTAAATCTGGGCTGACACAGAGGCTGTTTTTGTAGTCAAATAATGGACAGAACATTACACATGCAATTTAAATAAGAAATACATGACGGTGAGTGGATAATTTACCTTTATGATGTCCAAAATTTTAGTTATGTAGTAAACGTTTCATTGAAAGGAGCCAAACAAGCGACTCGGACGCGGAACAATGACGTAGCAAAACGTAACGTGACGTCATCTAAAGGAAGCGAATTAAACGCTTATCTGAAGATTAAAAACAAACATAACAACAACATGTATTTAAAAATCTGAATAATTTTAAAAGATATATGCCATTAATATGGTGTTTAAACCAGTTTAAAATATTAATGTAAATGTAATACTTAATGGGTGCTTTTTCCAACGCTAGATGGCGACAAAATTTGGATTTAATTTGTATGCCGCTAAAATGCAAAAAAAATATTTTAGATACCTTTTTGTTAGTCAGATAAAAAACGGACATTTCATAGGCCACAGTACTAATGTTTATTTTTTTTTTCAGTAATAAATACGCTGCTAATATTTACCAAGTAAAAAAAAAACATTTTTGAAAAAAAAAAAAAAAACATTTTGTTGGTACTAATATACACTAACCATGTTGTGCGTTTCTCTACCGTATTGTTGTCTAAACATTGCTATTGCATGTCTCAAATAAAATAAATTTGTACAAAGTATCAGATCTTCTCGTTATGTAGGTTTCCAGCACAGTCCACTCAGTGAATAATAAAGTGAATTTTCTGTGAAGCAAAATTATGTGTTGCTGGAATCTAAAGCTAAAACTATCAAACAAAAATGAATTGTTACCAAATTATAAAATTAAGGACTAGGTAACATGGTGATGTTATACTACTACAAAAAAATATGTTTATATGCATGGATAAATGCAAAATAATAATGTAACAGTTTCATGTATGCTGGTAGAATAAAGGTGATTTTAAATACATGAGGCAAATAACCTCAGAAACATTACATTCATACTACAAGTACACTAGACCCAAAGAGAGAAAAAGAGAATGGTTTCATACAAAAGAGGGAGTTTTATTAACAAACAACAAAACAGAAACAAGTGAACAATTGCCATATGTTGATAAGCGAGTGTTTAATGGCTGATATTCATCTCACTGTCCTCATCATCCTCTGTGGAAAAAGAGGAGAAGCAGACCGGCTCGCACTCTAAAGTGCGCAGGTTCACGAGACAGGCTGTCTGTGTGCTGCTGAACTCTGGGATTGCTAACAGGAGAACATCTTGTCCTTCAGGTCCTGAGAGAGACAAAAATTATCATACAAAAAGATATCGATTAAAGCATGGCCACACTGTTACATAGTGTTGTTTTTAATATTATTAAAGTCTTCTATTCACCTGTGAGTCGTTTACATTGGTAGCTTGGTGCATTCCCGCTAAAGTACACATGGGGGCATTCTTCCAATATAAAGGGATCTTTCTGATAGAATGGGTAACAACCTAAAGGGTCAACAGAACATATCAGAGTAATCTAGCATTAATCGTGATGCAATATACAAAGTAACGGAATATAACGAAAATCAAGATATTAAAAAAAATCTTCAAAATTAATATTTTCTTTTTATAAATTCAATTCATTTTTTAGGTACTGAAAAAGTCTCGTAATAAACTGGAATAAAAAAAAATTATATTCATATATATATGCATACATACACTTTGGGTTCTCACAAACTTTTTGCAAGTGAACACAAAACTGATGACGATAAATAATATAAGGTGAGAGGAAAAACAATATTTCTATGTGTTTTGTGAAAGATTGTAAAAGCATTGAAATATATACAAATATATTTTTAATTAAATTTATATATACACACACAACTCAATCTTCAGTGTTTGAATGAATGTGAAGCTTGTATTTTTGATCATTTGAGGTACAGAGATTTTATGCTAAAAATAACCCAGAATATCCCTTCTGGGAAAAGGTCAACAATAAGACCTAAAACTATAACACATATATATAAATAGTCAGAGAAAAGAGTGTGTCCAGACCCAGTGTGTCCGGGGCGGTGGGAGCCAGGTGACGGAGTCTCAGTGTGCTTTCTAATATTTCCAGATGATCGTCCACACTGCTGTACTTCACAATATCACTGACATTCTGTCCTGCTGTGCCCAAGAACCTGAGACCACAAAACATTCACTGTCATGTACACTTGCCACTTACACAGGATAAAAATAAAAGGCAGTTACTCACTGGACGCCATCTACGACGGCTTGGAATGGGTTGCTGACCAGCTGCAGTGTGGGGAAGGGCACAGACAGCGGGAACATGCAGCGGTGCAGGGGCTGCTGGGGGAGGGTGTAGTTTGTTGGGTCATACTGTCCAGGCATGACATCCACAGGTACAGAGGCCTGAAGAGGACAAACCACACATTACAGACAATCGGAATTGAAATGAAAAGCCCCAGTCTAATCCCACCATGTGATCAGAGAACAACTAAGTGCTACGGGACCCTGTCCTATAAACTTGAAATATGGAATAAATAGGGGAGAATATATGTCGGCTTGTCTCAAATCAGGCCCTCAGTCATTTTGGTCCTTCACAAACACTTGTAAATACTCACCACTAACTGAACTAGAAGCTCATCCAGCAGTCTGATAGCCTCCACACTCCCAGCCTGAGTCTTCTTAGTCAGGTACTTTGCCTTCAAATGGAAAACAGTTTGATTGAAAAGACTTATTCACTAAATGTAATTGAATTCAATTAGCACTGCTTGGACCGTAAGTCCCATTCGCACACCTTAGTTGTTGAGTCTTTGTCCTGAGTGCTTTGACTCAACAGGTTTCCAGCTAATATGACTCTCGAGATGGAAGCCGCTCCGCTCTGCTCCCCTTGGTCTCCAAGCTGACCGGTTACCATATCAACCAAAAGCTGCAATCCCATCATGCTGTCTGCTTTGCTGCCGTTCAATCCCAGGCCAGAGGCAAGAAGAACAAACCTAAAATGACATTGCAAAGGTTATGTGTGTACCACTTTAACAGTAGGAATGCACAACATATCCGATATCTGAGATTTTTTATTTATTTATATATCGAGTTTGTACGATACATTGAAATCTATTATAAACGATATGGGATGAGGCAACACAGTTTATATGGATATACAGTAGTTTGATATTGATTACAAGCGCATCGGAAAAATAGTGGAGGACATGGAATGAGCTGCAGCAGTGAAAGTGCATAATTCAATTTCTCCTAAACATGAGACATGCTTTATATTAAGGGCTTCAAAATAACATGTAAGATATAGTTAGTGGATATAGTTTAATGTGGCTTGTTGCCCTGACAGACACTTGCTGTTTAATGCATTTGAGATGTGTTTTTCCTCCGTGCATAGCTTAAATTTCACAGGTATATTCTCCATCTGTAAATATTAGAAATGTTGCAATTCTTCTTATTTTTTCCCTTTTTAAACCTCATAATTTTAGATCAAAATGTCATAACTGGACCGTCCTGTGAGACATTAGACTCCTCTCTGGTGAAGCAAGCAGGACTTCTCCCATCATTTAATCCCTTTAAAGCTCACGTTCATCTGCCTCCACTCTTGAGTGCTATGCCCACATCTCAACATCCAATCAACAATCATAGTCCTCATCCTACACGTTTTCTTTTTCGATAATCCGTTACAATTAGGAAGAAAAGATCTTTCGATACTTCTATTTCAAAGTGACTTCAATACTCATCATTTATCAGTTAAAGGTAGGGTAGGAAAATTCAGAGAGACTAGCAATAGCAATAGCAAGTTAGCTTTGAAAGCATAAGATCCCACCCTCCCTTCAGAGCGTCTCCAAAGCCACAACTTCTCCAAAACACACACTGTGCCACAGCAGAGTCTGCAAAGCGCCACGAGAGACGGCGTTAAACTACCTCATGTCTCAAAACACATAAAATTACAATAATGCATGTAAACAAATTAGAGCTCTAGTTGTACCACCTGACTACAGCAGATTCATTTCGGCGTTGACAGAGTTGACATAGAAACGCATTAATCCGAGTAGAAGTCTTGGTTTGCCATCTCTTAATTATGATAGTTATGGCATGAAAGCAGCAAAAGCTTCAGGAGGAACAGTAAATGTGGCTGCTGTTTGACTTCAACTATGCATAACCTCATGTAATATGCTGATTCAGACTGAATACAACTATTCAACGGCCTTTTTTTTGGTCCGGAGACTTCCACAGAAGATGGGTTCATGTTTTTAATATTTAGACCACTTCTATTATTGATTGCTATCAAGATGTGAAGAGAGTTTCAACCACTATAGCAAAAAGTGTTTATGAAAAGCATTGCCTACCCTGCCTTTAATAGTCATCATAACATTTTCATATTTACACCTGTATGTCTAAAAACCAAATCTCCTGCTCTTGAGTCAGTCAGGTCAGGTGTGTGTTTCTGTACCTGTCTGAGCTGGGAGGCTGTCTGGGTGTCTGTGGAGGAAGATCAGCCATGCAGAAGTCTTCAACTGTGAATTTCCCATCATTCTTCTCTGCACCCATGATGGCAATTACACTCCCTGGAAATACGATTTCATTATAAAGCAGGGAAATTGAGAAGAAAGAAAGGTAAGTTTATCTTTCTATATGCATCCCACCTGTTACAAACTTGGGTGTATCAATGTTGCCCTCCAGTTTAATCCTCTGAAGTTCATCCTCCAAAATAAGCTCATCTGATTGGCTGATGTATTTGGAACGAGGTGGCTGGGGCAACAGATTGTGCTGAAGAGAGAAAAGACACGTTACGCTTAAAGCAGGGGTCTCAAACTCGCGGCCCGCGGGCCGATATTTTGTGGCCCCCTACTTGACATTAAAGTGTAATGTTAGTGCGGCCCGTCGTTGCGTGTGCCGCGTTTTAAATGGGCTACCATACGGTGGGTTTGTTGTCAATAGTTGCCATAGACAACCGCTAAGTACAAACATACTGCGCGCCTGGAAAAAATGAGCGCGTCGCTTCAATTATGAGCGCGCTTGCCGCGCACGCGCACCTACATTTGAAATAACGAACTTGAGCGCGCAAAATATGTGAGCGCGATATGTGAACTGCCCCTTGTCGAGAGCGACGTGTTGGAGAGAGACCCTGCTTTAAACAATGTGAGAATAATCATTTTGAGCTTGTAATATGTGTCTAACAGGTTGATAAGAAGGTTTGCTTTGATTTGTGCAGTCAGTAATTTGCCTGAGACACTATGCATGTGTAGAAAGAATTCAATAAGACGGGCAGACATGACTGCAAATATTTGTATTTCAAAAGCAATAATTGTTTTTCTAAGTATATAATAAAAGGAAATGTGCCTTCCAAAAAAAACATTCAATATCATTAATGTGTTGTATAAAGAAAATAAAAAGGACATAAGCAAATATAAATATTACATAGACAAAGAAAGTTTGTAAAATGAACTTCAACTGTCAGAAGGACAGCTCATGAAGAACCAATCATGTACAGAAAGGAATGTTCAAATTCAGAGGAACAGTTCAGAAGAAACGTTAATAATAAAGATTGAGAAGATTGGATCAGTTGTGCTCCTTTTTTGGAATACTTGAATACTATTTTTTGTGGAATACTTGATGCGGCCCAGCCTGACCCAGACTCTACCTCCAGCGGCCCCCAGTTAAGTTGAGTTTGAGACCCCTGGCTTAAAGGGATAGTTCACTTTTCAAAAATGAAATTTAGCCCATGATTTAGTCACCCTGAAGTCATCCTAGGTGTATATGACATTCTTCTTTCAGACGAATATAGAGTTAAATTAAAAAATGTCCTGGCTCTTTCAAGGTTTATAATGCCAGGGAAAGGGTATATTTTTTTGGAAGTCCACCAAAGTGCATCCATCCATGATGAAAGTGCTCGAAACAAGCGATGCGTTAGTGTTAGAAAAATATCCATATTTAAAACTTTATCGACTAAAATAACTAGCTTCCGGCAGACGGCTATACGCATCGATTTACGGCAAAAGATTAACACTTGAACTTGACGCACAACGTAATGACAAACACGGTTGCCCAGCCCTGTTAGTTTGAACCACGAGAGGCGTCAAAGCTTACGCTACCCCTACATCCTACGTCATACATCATCAAGTGTTACTCTTTTGGCGAGTAGAGTGTAGAGTGAAGAGTGTTACTCTTACTTGCAAGACGACTTGAGTACGGCCGTCTGCTGGAAGCTAGTTATTTTAGTTGATAATGGATATTTTTCTTACATGAACGCATCACTTCAAAAGGCCTTTATTAATCCCTCAGTCATATGGAGCACTTTTATAATGGATGGATGCGCTTTGATGGACTTTTAAAAAAAAATACCCATTCACTCCCATTATAAAGCTTGGTAGAGCCAGGACATTTTTTAATATAACTCAGGTTGTATTCGTCTGAAAGAAGAATGTCATATACACCTACTCTAGAATGGCTTCAGGGCAAGTAAACCATGGGCGAATTTTCATTTTTGTGGGAACTAGGCCTATCCCTTTAAAAGGGAAGACTGAGTAAAAGCTTAAAATGGTTGTATCATCCAAGTTTAACCTCCTCGCTGATCTCCTTCAGGATGGATGGCTGCAGCTCCATGTGCTTGAATATGGTGCCCACTATTATACACTGTTCACCCATCTGCAGGTCACACAGCTTCCTGATGGGCACGACACAACCTGCCACACACACACATTCACTCATGTTCAGAAGCGCTTCAGGGGAATACACGAGCCTGTCAGTGAGTTCACAGATGTTTCTCACCCCACTTCTGCGTGGCTCTGTCCTTGAGGATGTTTCTCATCTGCATGAGTCTGGTGGCGTAGATGTGCGCGTACTGGCGGCTGAAGCTGCGCTCGCCGAGGCGGAACCGCTCCGAGCAGCCGCTGTATGAGGGCTGGTGACGGTCAAACACGCGCTCCTCGGAGCCTGGAGGAGACAGCAACGTCTCCTTCGGCACGATCACGTCTGAGAACATGACTGGAGAAAGGTTGTGGACGCTAGATTAGCAACTGAGCAGTTGTATGTGAATAAAATATAAATGCATTATAAGACAATGTATTAAAATCGATATAGAGCTGTCAAACAAGCATCTTGCTGTATGCTAACAGCACCGTGGCTTCACTTTACCTTATTCCTTGCGGTGTTGGTTTTCTACAGTATATTGTAAATCTAGTTTGATTCGATGATAAAGTAAATAAAAACAACAGAATCAGATAGATCTCGCCTGTGTTGATGTTTGGTATCTCCCGCGAAATACGTGACCTCTGACCTCTATGAAAATATGACGCGATCTCCGCTAAAATACGCTTTCATAATAAAAGCCACCGGAAATAAAGAATAATCTACGTTTATGTCTATGGTTTATGTACGGGACTGTTGCGTTTTTTGGACGTATTTACATTTTAAATATAAAATTTAATATTTCATGATTACTTCAGACCATTTTTATAATTAATGCCCACCAAAAATACTATAATTTAAAGTAATTGTCAGCATTTGCGAGGGAAAAAAAGACAGTATGACCAATAACATTACTTATTGAAATTTATTAGGTACATTATCCTAAGGTACATTTTTATGCGTTTAATATATATCCCACAAAATGTGATGTTTCAAAACTGAACTTCAAATTTGCAGATATTTATTTCACACAATCACTTCAATAAAAAGAAGTGCAACTAAAAACAGTCTACAAGCGGTTTGCTAGGAGACTACTGCCAATATTAAATGTGCTGTTATTTAATCATTCATGCATTGAATGTTACACACATTGGTACAACATCACAAGACACATTACTTTGCATTACAGTTTTTCTAAAGAGCACAGCACAAGTCCTGTGAAGTGTACAAATGTAGCAGGATTATAAGCACAATAATAAATGTGAAAGATTTGAAACAGAAAACATGAGCGATCTACTTCTTCCTTCCTCCTCTCTCCTTAAGGGCCAGATGGATGACGGAGCCATTGTTCATGTTGTAATATGCCAGAGAGTTGGAATCTTTGATGAAAATACCCTGGAGATTCAAACACAATATGAGATCTCGGTTTTCAAAGTAAATACTTTTATATTAGCATTCACCATTTATATAATAAATACATTTTAAGATTCAAATTAAATCGAAATATTTTACCTCATACTGCAGCTTCTGCTTTCCAGCCGGCATACCAGTGGCTTCATGGATCTTAACCTTGATGACAGATACCTGAGGCACATAATGGCAATAAATTAGCTCAGATTTTCATGTTTTACAGTGGTTAAAAATGAGTACAGATGGAGTTGGCACATATAGATACCGGACAGGCAAACTCTTTACCTGGTCTGTGAGAGGCAGGTTGAAGTTTAGCACTTGGCCACTCAGCTTCCATTCGGTCTTGTCCTGCATGTTGGGCACTTGCACTTTGACTGCAACAGGTCCCTAAAAGAGCAAAGATCAAATGAAAAAGATTAACAAATGACCGATGTAATAGTTATAAAATATTCATTGTTCCAACTAAGTGCACTCAGAGTATGTTGCAGCAGTGTTGTACCTTGGTCCTGCGCAGGAACTCCTCTTCTGGAATCAGGTTGTCCTCGGTCTTCATTTTCTTGCTGGAAGGCTCGTCCTCGTGAGGAGGTGGAGGATGAGCAGGAGGCATGGGGGCGGAAACAGAGCTGGGAGGTTGAGGCACAGGGGGAGCGGGTACAAAACCTGAAAGACAAAAACACTATTCACTACAACTAAATTATTATTAATATACTTGAAGGTACACTATGTAACTTTTGTCCAAAAGTAATGTAAATAATGAGTCAATAGATCAATCCTTCTTCCAAAATGAGTTTCCAATCCTGACAAAATAGGTACCCTGAAGCCTGTTATAAGGGTTTTACAGAGGTGAGTTTGCTGGCAAAATGGGAAGGCAACATTTGGCTTTTCGAAGATGGCAAAACATGGATTTGAAATGTTGTAAAAGCGATATGGAGATGGCATTTTTATCACTCAACAGGCGAGTAAGGTATTTTTATTGAACAGATAAATTTCCATCTGTAGCTCTCTAGCAGTTCATTGTAAAGAATGATCTATTGTGAAGGGTCATTTCATTATGTTTGTTGTAGCGTTGTGCTGGTGTTTATTTTTTTTAAAGGAAGTACCGTGTCTATTAATGGGTAAAGCTACAGTAACGTCTTCAGCTAGTCAGCTTGAGATCCTCTCCATCTAAACTGGTTACATCTCTTAACCCTTGTAGTGAATGTTTTATGAGCAGTAAAGGATAACATTATTCATCCGGACGCAGTCACAGAGCCGAAGCACAACCAAAACATGTTCTTCCCCAAAATGCATGCATTTAGAGGGCAAAAGTTACATAGTGTATTTTTAATATTATTTAATTATTATTAATAAATTATTATTTTCCAAGTAGTAATTGTTATTATTATTTCTATAATTTAATTATTAAAATTATTTATATATTACACTTAAACATAATACGTAAAAAAGCTTAATAAAAGTATTATTACTGATGTGAATTTCTTGTCTTTAAAGGTGCTCTAAGCGATGTCACGCGTTTTTTAGGCCAAAACATTTTTTGTCACATACAGCAAACATCTCCTCACTATCCACTGGCTGCCTGTCCCCTGAACACACTGTAAAGAAACGCGATCTCTGTAGACAGCCCAGGCTCCACAAACAGCAACAAAAGCAAACTGCGGCGACCCGCTCCCCGAAACATAACAAACTGTTCCAGCCAATGACCGACAAGAAGGGTTTGGGGGCGGGGTTTGGGGGGTTAGTGTGCGGATGAGGAGGAGGGAGGGTCTAGCTAGCCTCCGTTTTGTTTGACAATAGTTCGAACGTCAACAAGAAGTGATGTCACCCAGGATCGCTTAGAGAACCTTTAAATGACATTTTAGAAAAATGTACCAAGAAGCTACATAATAGTTATTTCAGTAACAGTAATTTCAAAGACTCACCAGCAGGGACCACCATAGGTGGAGGTCTGGGTGCCATAATATGGGGTCCTGAGGGTGGCATGGGCACCACATTGATGCGTGGGGCGTGGAGCATGGGTGGCATGGGAGCCAGAACTTGTCCAGGGCCCAGGCGCACCACAGGGGAAACTGGAGGTCTGGGTATGACTGGCACAGCAGGAAGCAAAGTGGTCCGTACTTGGGGTGCCATCTGGAATATACACAAGAGCCTTTGGTTAGGATTAGCTCTTATTTTTGTGTTCGACAATCACAGTGATCTTGGAAAACTCTTGAATGCAGAAACAGATTGAGACTCACAGGAGGTCTGGGCATGGTGTTGATTGGTGGGTTGGGTTTGGGCATGCTGGAGGCTGCTGATGACATGGGCGGCTGAGGCATCTCATTGGGCTTGCTCGGGCCGATCTTCTCCTTGGTGTCGTCCTCCTGCACCAGACCTTTAGCTTTGTGGATGGCTTCGATCTGCTCCTGCAGGGTGATGTTAGCCTGAGCCGCCTGCTGGGTACGAGCCATACTGCCTGAGTGACCGTCCCATGTGACCTGCGGAAAAAGTGGAAGTGGTTTTAGTTGAACACTACTACCTTCTGGTATACTTGTGATTCTCTGCAGTCAAAACAGAGAGAAGGCAATAATCATGACTGTACTGTTTCAGTAATATTTATTTTTTAATATTTTGAGGGGATTTCTGGGTAGTAGACAATATTCACCTCTAAATTACATAATTTATTTCTGAACAAAATACAAACAGATAAATAATATGTTTATTACAAGTGTGAATATTTTTAAAGACTATTTAGTAGGGGTGGGAATATTTTGGTACCTCACAATTTGATTAGAATCAATTTTGAATCAAATTTCGGTTCGATATGTGTTATTTTGATTGTGTATATATATATATATATGTATAATTTTGTGTTACTTTTCTTATTTGACTAGGGTAGACAGTTCTCTTAGGTCTAGAAGAAAAAAAATCCTACTGAATTAAATGTGAACCATGAAATTTAGTTTTTCTTCCCATTTTAGTCAACCCAATATAAAAAAAAAACAGATTTATGAGGCTGCTGTCCCTTTAAGAATGAATGCACGGATATAGTTACACATCCGCATTGAGTCCTAGTTCGTGGCTTATTGTGAATAACATCAATAACTTTCACTAACTTAAATCAGTACTGCTTAACACTTTAGAAAATTGATTTTTGAAATTTGTGAATCGATGCAAATCAGTAGAAGAATCGTGATTTATATATGATTAGATTTTTTCCTGCACCCCTACTATTTAATCCTTTCTAAAGCCCAAAGTATACTTATAGCGCCCGCATGACAATTTTTGGTGCACAGCACAAACAACAGCGCATGCACAAGGTGAATGTTGAGAAAGAAGAATCCACTAGGTGTTAATACACAGTTGTATTGTGCAGTCTTTCTTACCTTCTCCTCAGGCTTCTGTATCTCCTCCTCTCCGATCTTCTTACCGATGGCCGTTTCTTCCACACCAAAGATATCGGTACGTCTCTCGGCCAGCTGCTTCAGGCTGCTCTCGATGTCCAGGCCGGGAGCGTACACCTCCTCCTCGATCCGACGCTCTCGGATGTTGCGGTCACGCTCCTCCAGCCAGCGGGGATCCAGAAGGCCGATGCGCATGTGCTCCTGCATCTTACTGGCTGGGATCTTCTCACCCGTGATGGGGGAGATGAGGTACTCGTCAGAGGAGACCATGGGGAGCAGGGACTTAGAGGCTGAAGAGAAGATGAGATGGGAAGTGAGTGGATGCAAAGAAATGTGTGCCATTTTAGAACGATAAAGTTTGTTTTATAAATGCGCTTACCCTTGGGGTCGTAGTCTTTGCGAATGATAACCTGGTCTGGGGTGGGGGGCAGAGGTGGTGGCATGGGGTTATCAGGGGGTAGAGGAGCTTTCATGCCATCATCCTCTTCATCAGAGCCCTATTGAGAGGAACAACAGATGCTAATCAGTCAGAGTAATAGTTAACCCAGTTCTACAAACTCATCATCTATGGCATTATGTGAACATAATCCTGGTTGTCTCTCACCTCGTCCATGTCCTGCAGCTGTGTGTCCTGGTCCAGCTGAGCTGCGTGTCTGTCCTCCCTGCCCCCTCTCTCATCCTCTTCATCTTCACTCTCTACCTCCATCTCCACCTCTTCACTCTCTCCAAATTTCTCATAGCGCTCCTGGATCAGGATACGAGCGCCCAGCTCCTCAGGAGTAGTGGGAGGAGGGAAATTACCTGTAAAAAAGTATTAATAATGATGATGATAATAAAAAAAATAACATGAATATAATAATAATCATTAATAACAAATATTATGAACTTTCAATTTAACATAAATCATGTAATTGTCTAATTAAACCACATCTGAGATTGAAGATATGTCTTGCTATTACCAAAATCAAGAGTATTCTTCTGATACAATAGTATGCTTGCGCAGACAAACATAGTCAAATATCTAAAATAATGCTAATTGTTGTCAACTAAACATGCTCACCTTGTTCATTTGGTTGGAAGTCCACCGTCTCCACGACCACAAAGTCATGCCAGTCAATCTGAGCATAAGCCACCCTCTCCTTCTCTCGCTCCTCCTCTTCCTTCTTCCTCTCTCGTTCCTGGAATTTGGCCCACTCCACGCGATATCTGACCTAAAATAATGGGGAAAGATGTGATATTACAGGTCAATCTGATATGTCCTTCCCTTTTGAGATCTTACAAGTTTCAAAGCTCAGATTGATTCAACTTTATTGAAACGGGACTAACTGAATTTCACGAACAACCACCTGTATGACATGTAGTATTTCACAACCTCAGTTGTACTCTCAGATTCACCATAAATTCCCTAATGTGGTTTTAAATCACCGGGATCCCCTCAGTTATCCATTTTCCACCAGAATGGTTCGCATTCTGGAGCCAGAACCTGTTCTCGGCCAGTCAAACTGGAGCCTGTCGTGAACCGTGCACGTGTTTCCACAGACTTGAGAAACAAACGGTGACGTAACGCTGCTACATGTTGTTTACCTGACTATAACCAGTCTAAAACTTAAACGGTGCACATTCCAGTGTTTGTGCAGACAGTGGAGGACATCTGTTTTGTGGGAGTGATTTTAGCAAAACAGCAGCTCACATAAACTCCTGGTTTTCTCATCCGGAGATATATTGACATAAAACTGTTGATTCCCTCACTCTCTCGTACACTCATTTTTATATATTTAGATATATCAATGAGGGAAGTACCGCTACCTGCCTCCATTCCAGACCAGAATGTTTTTAGGGAGCTGAACCAAACCACATTTTCTGCAGTGGAAATGCACGGAACATTGAGAACGGTCACAAGTGGGAACCCGCACCGGAACCATGTGACCTGGAATGTCTGTAATAATTACCTGGTCCAAGACCTCACGAGAATTCTCTGCTTCCTTCTTCAGTTTCAGCAAAAGACCTTTTGGAGGGATTAAAACCTGCAAGAAGCCAATCAATTAAGTGAATTTAATGTCACACTTGAATAACTTTATGATTCCCAAAAAACTCTGCTTTTATTAGCCACCTCAATCTTATTCGTCTTAAATATTGCTGTCATACCTTTGTGTACTGTTCCACCAGTTTTGTAAAGTAGTTGAACAAGCTGTGCTGTGGTCGCAGGAAGTCAAACTGGTAGTTCCTCTGCTCCTTCTGCATCAGCTGCGTGAGAAACTGACGGCCATTTCGGGCGACGAACTGTGCGGTCAGCTTCACCACATCCAGGTCAAAGGCTGAGATGGAGGGAGGGTCGGCAATGAACTCAAACTCAGGTGGAGGCTCCTTGGGCACCACCGTCTCATGGATCACCTGCGCTTGAACCTAAAGGACCACAAACTCTTCATAAAATATCCAGCTATGAAAGACTTTCAAATCAGACCTCTTAGATTATGACTTGACTGGTTTTATTTCAATTACTGGTATGTGTTGTATAAAGTCAATGACAGGATCCTGACCTTCTGAGGAAGCTGCTGTGATGCTTGCTGTTGCATGACTTTAGGCACCGCCGCAGACGGTTCCTGAGCTTTACCCTCCTTGAACTCGTTGACCTTGTGGCGGTAGTAAGCATGGTAAGGGTCGTTGGGGTTGAGGAAGTTGAATTTTGGGTTGTTGATTTCATTCTGTCGAATCCTGGCCTCGAACTCAGGTCCATTCCTTCGAAAAAATAAAAAGTGGTTAATTATTGATTTAACAAATGTACAATATTGAACCTTGATATGATATGATGTCATGACTTGTTATGATATGATTTCAAACCTGGCCACGAAGCTGGCAGTCTTGTCAACAATGTTCCGGACTTCAGGAGGCGGATAGATGATTCCAACAATGGGCTTTGTGGCTGGAGTCTCTTCTTTCTGCTCCTCGGGCTGTTATTAAAACATTTCACAATTTAACTGATCTGATCCATTAACACTTTAGTTGCAAAGACTGCCTCACAAGCCAAATATTTAGATTATCGGCATTCTGTAGCTTAATCTGCCCAAAAAGAGTCAATTTAGTTAAACAGTAACATATGTACACATTTTAAATATTTTTGCATTAGACGTGATGAATTACGTATGCTATAATTAATTGAATTACTTAATGCAATATTAGCCGAACTATACAAAAGGAAAATATATTATTATGAAAGTTATGACTTGACTCAACCAGTGGTAATATAGTAATGGGAAGTCGATTCATTCGCCTGGCCTAGTCAAACTTTCAGTGCATCTGAAATCGCATACTTCCCTAATGTAGTAAGTGAAAAACAGTATGTGACAAAAAATTCTGTTCGAATTCACAATATTTGAGTAGGCAAAAGTACCCAGAAGACCTACTAACGTTATTTCTGGCGAGATTCTGAAGTGTGCATTCGATGGACAGTTTACTATCCCATGAGGCCACAGGAGAGAATTTGTGAATGGCACACTTCAGGATCTCGCAGAAAGTCTTAGGTCACCTTTTGCCTTCTCTTTTATGAGCACTGTGAAATTGGACATAGCCTTCTTTTGTCACATACTGTTTTTCCATGATAGCAGTACGTCCAAATTACATTCATACTTGTATATATATATATATATATATATATAAATATTACATATCATACTATAATCATACTGTACTTTTTTTAGCGGTCGTGAAGTAATTACTTATTTAAAATACGTATCTAACTTAGCTGCTACTCAAGAGAGTAACTTATGCTATTTCAGACGCAGCCATAATGCACAACACATGCGATACTTATGTCTATAAACATGTTTATAAAGAGAACTATGTTAGTAAGTGAATATAAAGCAGATTAATCTACTCTGTACTGTATCTTAACGAAATAAATCATAGGTTTATACCTTGTTATTTAACGTTAGCTCCGGCTGCATGATCTGCACAGGCCCAGGCGGCATGACTGCGACACTACAGGCTCTTCTCTTGCCGAATCAAGTACGCTGAGGAAAAATAAACAGTTATTGTCAGTCTACGCGTGATTTGTTTGAAAAAGTCAACATACAGCCCTTAAAAAAACTTAAGTATTATAATTTCTATGTACATTTTCATATAACTTCACTAACCTCTGGTTGCGCCAAACGCCACACAACAGAAGACGACAAATGAACGACTACTTCCGGTACTAGCAAGGCCAAGGGGGGTTGTGGGAAATGTAGTTCAAGTGGAATGATTCCGCCTACATGAGACCATGGAAACCTGGTGTGTATAGACCTAATGCACATGTTCTTGTTACAAAACTAAAACGATTAAAGAAGAAACGCATATTTTGGCCTGTTAAACAATGACTCATCTGTTAGGCCGTCAGGACTGTATCGACAGTCTTCGGAGAGATCTTATTGATTTACAGGGAGCGGTGCTGGATGTTTTTTCTAAGACTGGACCCGTCCGTTTCCCTTCATGGAAGTTTCCCGATAAACTGTCATGTAATCTGGATTTGGCCAGTCTTTTAGAAGAATATGATTATGTGGATGGTGAGGAGGAATTCAGTCAGCACTCCCACATAGTCCTGCTAGAGTTGCTGATGGACAGGTAACGTTAGCTAGTCAACTTGTTGTGAATTGTGTAGTTAAAAATCATAAGTAATATGCTGATTTGGTGCAGCTGCTTAATATTTGTGTGGGAACCGTCTTTTTTTCGCACATATAAAATCATTATGTACATTTGTGTGTTTGTCCCAGATTAATGCTTCTTCTTCAGAGTTTCAACGTTCATACAGAGCTGTTGCTTGAGAATCCGAGAGCTTTTTCATCTGGTCAAAATGAATCCTCTGTTTCCATCGGTCCTGTGGTCAAACGCTTCTGGAACAACCTACTTCAGCTCAGCAATACACAAACACAACAGGTAAGAAACCTCTTGATTAAGACAAAACACACACAAAACTTGGTGAAGACCTATCAACAATGACCCTTGCTTATAAACTAAATCATTAAACTGTGTGATCAATTGTATTTCACTGAAAACAATCAGTTAATTTGCAACCTAAAACATTTACTAAATGTCTCTTCTTTCAGAGCACCAGTGAACAGCAACCTCCACCTCAAAGGAGTTCATTCACTACCAGAACAGCAGCAAACTCACCTACTATTAATACGCACAAAACACAGAGCATCTCCATTGCAAGTACCCATAAAACCACCTCAACTACGCCTGATTCCTCTTCCCACCACGGAAGAGCGTCCGCCGCAGGCTCGTGTGTGTCTCGGTCCGCTCACACTGTGAGCTGTCAGACGGTAGAGTTGGCCCTGGTGCCCTGTGAGAACTGTGCTTGTGTTCAGACGGTGATGAAGGAGAGCAGTGATGCTCTAGTGTCTCTGTGCCGGTCTCTGGGTTTGCCTTGCTCCATGCAGGGCTTCCTGGAAGCTGTGGAGGAAACACAGCAGCTGGGCCGCTTGTCTGCATGTGACATTTCCCAATGGGCAAGTGAGCAGCGTAAGGATATGAGCCGTGTTGGGAAACATGTTCTGGAGGTGAGGGTCGGAGTGGTTTTGTTGTGTTTGTTGTGGATATTCAGACTTTTGTCATTTAATCCTGATGACACTACAATCAAAGGTTTGGAATATTACAATAGTTTTTTGAAAGAAGTCTTAGTTTTATGCTCACCTAGACTGTATTTATTTGACCAAACACAGTAATATTGTTAAACATTATTATAATTTAATATAGCTGTTTTCTTTTTAAATATATATTAAAATGTAATTTATTCCTGTGATGGTAAAGCTGAATTCTTCTCAGCATCATTACTCCAGTCTTCAGTGTCACATGATCATTCAGAAATCATTCTAATATGCTGATATGGTGATCAATTATTATTATTTCAACTGAAAAATCTAATTATTCCAAACTTTTGACCGGTAGTGTATTTCCTCATTTGATTTTTATAACTATTCTTTTTCAATTGGAGGTGAGAGAAACTGTTGAGCCACTGAAAAAGAAGCTGAAAGAGACAGAGATGGAGCGAGAGAAGCTGAGAAAACAGCTAGCAGAGATGGTCAGAAGAGAGAAGGAGGAGAGGAGGAAGATGGAGGAGGAGTGTGAGCGCAGAATGCAGGAGGTGAAGGTCAAGGGAGAGGAAGCAGTCAGGAGGTTAAAGGAGGAGCAGGAGGAGTTAAAGAGAGGTGAGTTTTTTTTAAGACCCTTAACTCACATCTGAAACTCACATCTGAAATTATATAAAGTTTAATGCAGTTCATGTTCACAATCATTTTCTTTCACAGGTGTGACGTTATTAGAGGCCAAATATTCTGAACTCACAGCAGAACTGAATTTGCAGACAGAAGCAAAACAAAGTCTTGGTAAGCAGGACATCATTATAAAACTACTGGCCAGTTGTTTCTACTACCACTACTGTCCACAAAAATGGAATTGTAATAAAATCCTTAAAAATCTTTTCTTTTCTGTTTTTCCCCCTTTATTTTTGAGCTTTTCAAAATGATCAATACAATGATTTATGTTTCTCTTACCTATTAGTAAATATATGGAATAATACAGGACAGGAGTTTTCAAAGGTTTTGATGTTAAGGACCCCCTTCTTAAAATGCAATGACAACTACCGGTATTTAATAAATATACTTATTTTTATATATACTGTATATATACACTCACCGGCCACTTTATTAGGTACAACACAAATATCTCATTAGCAATCACATGGCAGCAATTCAATGCATTCAGGGGCCGTTTACACGACAATGTTTTCAACTAAAAACGGAAAACGTTTTATTAATTTTGGCCATTCATTTACACAACAGCAGGTTTTGGGGGCCAAAAACTAACTTTTGAAAATGGGTTTCAAAGTATTTTAATGTGATACCGCTATCATCTCCGTGTAAACTACAAAAACGTGAATTTGTGAAAACGAATCAGTCTAAGTTCTAACTGAGCATCAGAATGGGCAGGAAAGCTGATTTAAATAACTTTGAACGTGGCACTGTTGTTGGTGGAGTATTTCAGAAACTGCTGATTTACTGGGATTTTTACACACAACCATCTCTAGGGTTTACAGAGAACGGTCCGAAAAAGATCAAATATCCAGTGAGCAGCAGTACTGTGGGCAAAAATGCCTGGTTGATGCCAGAGGTCAGAGGAGAATGGCCCGACTGGTTTGAGTTAAAAGAAAGAAAACAGTAACACACTGTGCTGGAACGGGAGATTCGCATCATGGATGTGCAGCCGGCAGATCCGCAGCAACTGTGTGATGTTATCATGTCAATATGGACTAAAATCTCTGAGGAACCACCAGCACCTTGTTGAATCTGTAGCATGAAGAATTCAGGCAGTTCTGAAGGCAACACGGGGTCCAACCCGATACTAGCAAGGTGTGCCTAATAAAGTGGCTTGTAAATGTGCATTTTCAGCATTAAATAATCAAGAAAAAATCCAACTATTAAAGTGATGTATAAACCTGAAGAAGAACATTTAATTTTAATTTAATTCAAATGATTTGCTCTATTTAAAATAAATATGTAAAATCAGCTTTAAACATATATTGCCTTACAACTCAGTGAGCAAGGAGGAACTTAATACAAACTGTTATTTAAAATATGTACGTCATAAGAAAGGATAGATAACCTATAACAAATGTTTAAAGCATAGTTTAAAACTATGACTGTCAATAGAATAAAATATAATAATCGTGATTAATCTAGAAAATAATAAAACATCTAATTCTATAAATGTGTTAAAAAAATATTTCATTAAACAATTTTAATATCTTGTTCTTGACAGCCCTAATAAATACTTGTAGAATATTGTATTGTTGTAGAATTTTCTCTCATTTTGGGAATTATGTGCCAAAGGCCTACAAGATGGATTTTGGGATGATATAAGGAATGGGTTACTCTTTTTTCTATAGAATGTGAGAGGGCAGCACTACAGGAGCAAGTTCATCATCTGCATAATTCACTAGAGAACATGTTAAAAGAGGTGGAGGAGAGCAGGACAAACCTGGAGAAGGAGCTCAGATGTACACAGACACGGTTAGACAAAGAAAGCGCCAAAAACCACAGTGTGCAACGCCAGCATGAGGTGTGTCAGTGTGATTACTGTGATAAATATCATAATATTTAAATCAACAAGAACAACTTTAACAATGTCCATAACATGATATTTAATGAGGAAAACAGTGTTGAGCTGTCATCTAATTCGATCATGAAACACTGTGTGCACAGGCTCTTCAGGTGAAGCAGACAGCTCTCCGGAAGCATCTGGATGTGCTGGTTCAGCAGACTGAGGATCTACATAACAGTCTGGAAGAATGTGAGGATGAAAAAGCTGATCTCACCAACAAACTCGCAGAGATCGTACAAGAAAAAGACACACTTCAGGAGCAACTCACACAGCTGCAGGTAAACATCTAAAGTAACATATTTGGCATGACTGAATCAGCCTGACTACATTAGGTCACACCAATTAAATAAGAGTTTCTTTCTCTGCAGTCCCGGTGTAGTTCACTGTGTATTGAGAAGCAAAGGCAGCAGACACAAATCACAGAACTGGAGGAGAGGATGTCTCGTCTGACAGAGATGCTGGAAGAAGCTGCTCAGAGAGAGCGGATACTGGTGGCCTTTCCGGAGCTGAGTCCACAAGCAGCACCACAGAGTGAGTAACTCTGCCCACGCCTGCCTCTTAAAGTTCACATGAAACACAAGTTGCAATAGGACCAGAATTTATTCAGAAGGCAGTGGATATTTATACTCAGTGTAAAAATGTAGGTGCTATTTACAGTAAGAGCAATTAGTGGTAGTTACTTTTACATTTAATCATTTAACAGACACTTTTATCCAAAGCTACGTACAAATGAGTTTTTATATATATATTAATAGCATTTTTAATAGCATTAATAGCAAATATAGCATGTTTAAACTAGCAAATAGTGCTTGATGCTATTTACACAATCTATAAAAACAAGTATTATGCTATTTGTTCTAAAGGTCAAAAATCTGAATAGAGTGTGATCAGTGTGGTCAACAGAGCAAGTGAAAATAGCCTTTGCCAATAGTCAAAGTAGACACTGCCCTATTTTTAAATAACAGAATGACATTTGTAAGTCCATTTTCCTGCAATTTGGTTTAACGGGTTCCTGGAAGTAAAAATTTCATCAGTTCTCTCTAAAGGGAACTATTTTTAATGATAACGTATTACCCTTTAAGAAAGAAATCTTCATTAATCAGAGAAATGCAACAAGTACATTGCGCCTATAGAACCGCTCTCTCCCATGCACTGCAAATGATGTAACAGAGTTTGTCTCCCTATGTACTCAATATTTGTGTGTGTGTGTGTGTGTTTTGTGTGTACCTGGCATTCCATGTGTTATGGGGACCTAATGTCCCCACAAGGACACTTTTTTTGGTCCTCATGAGGAAAGCAGCTTATAAATCATATTAAATGTGATTTCATTTTTTAATTTTTTTTGAAGTGATTTCATCATAGATTTTTGAAAATCTAGAAATGCAGACAGTTTTCTGTGATGGGTAGGTTTAGGGTATATATATATATATACTGGACAATGAGCGTTGTCCTCTGACGCAAATAAATCGACTAAACCGAAAAGGCGCCATATCAACTGGACTGTTTGGGGGTGTAGAGACCACTCCCCCGGGGGGGATATTGTCCCTGGACAGCCTGTCCGGGCCATCGTTCAGGATCCCTGGCACATGCGTCGCTCTCAGCGAGCGCAGGAAGCACTGGGCCCAAACAAGGAGGCGTTCCGTCAGATCGCAGAGGCTCCTGGATCTGACACCGCCCTGACGGTTCACGTAGGACACAACGGACGTGTTGTCCGAGCGGACTAGAATGTTTTGGTCCTGTATGAACGGGAGGAAGCGCTTCAGTACGTTCTCGCCTGCCAGCATCTCCAGACAGTTTATGTGAAGGCGTTTCTCTCGGTCTGACCACAGGCCAAAGACCGCTCTGCCCTCGAAAAGGCCGGCCCAACCTGAGTTGGTGGCGTCTGTCGAGATGACCTTTCGGTGCGAAATCACTCCCATAGTCACCCCCTGCTGGTACCAATCGGCCGCTAACCAGGGCTGCAGAGCTGAAATGCAGCTGTTTCATATATGACGCCCCGGTTACCTTGAACGGGGAACGTTTTCTGAGAGCTTTGTAGCGAGTGAGCGGAGAAGGAGAGAGAAATGCTCGAGGGAGTCGTTCCGGCGAGCGTTTGAGTGCCACATCAGGCTCCGGCAGTCTCTGTGCACGGCGCTTTTTCTTGCGTGGTCCAGCAGATGGCGGAGTGACAGCTTTGGCGTTAAGAGGTCTAGACGAGCCCGCAGGGTCGACATAGATAGCTCCTCACAGTGGATGCAGCCTCCCGACGAAGTGCGAGGGCTGCGTGGTCTGGGCCCAGGCAGAGAGCGCAAATCACATGGCGGTCTCCGACGCTGAGCGGGGCTCGGCATGAGCCACAGGAAATGCAAGACATTCTGAAAAGAACGCCCGCGCTCTTTTAGAGAGATGTGTGTGTCGCAGCGAGCGCCGTGCTTTTATACGCTAAGCCACACCCACTTGAGCGGGCTGTGGCGCATAGTGGGCGCGAAGCGCCACCATTGGGCGTGACGTCACGCCAGGCTCAGTGGTAGGCTGCTGCAGTTGCCGCAGAGCAGCCAATGAGTGTGCTAGACAGCCTGCTCTAGGTCTGCCAGCTGCTGCACTGCGTCGACAAAGTTTACAAAATTAAGGATAATTTTTGGCTTCAGTATCTCGAGAAAAGATGACTTTACCCGTAGCGTAAGCTAAACTTACGCAATACGAGAGAACCTCTTCTAAGAGAACCTTTATTTTGTGGAAAACACAGTGATCAAAATTAGAGAACAATAACCATTGCAGCACAAAAGAAAGCATTACAACAAAAATTTGAGGCTTACAGCAGTCAAAAATTAGTAGGAAGTGTAGAGGCCCTTGCCTTGAATGACCTGAGCACATCTGCAGCCACAGGACATCACTAGATTCTCACACTGCTCTGGTGTGATCTTGGTCCACTCTTCTTCCAGTCTCTTCCACAGGTCGGTAACTGTAGTGGGTTTCTTAGCCATAACTTTGTCGCCAAGGATTTTCCAATGATTTTCAATCGGGTTTAGATCAGGACGGGGGGAATTGTCTTGGAAGAAAATTGCGGGCTGATTGGGGGCTGCTTGCAGGGAAGGAACCACATGTTGCCGAAGGAGGTTCTGATAAACATTTGCATTCACCCTGCCATGTCGCTGTGTTTTCCACAAAAAAAAGGTTTTTGTTGAAGTACCTTGGTTATTTTGTAAAAAAAAATGCTAGTAGAACAATGGTATACCCACACCGGATATTCCTTAAAATTTCAACCAATGAAGATTAACAATATTTCTGAAAATTATCAAGTGTTTCTTAATTGTTCTCTAATTTTGATCTCTACTATATACCCGTATAAATATATATATATATATATCTCAACAGCTATAATCAAAATAGTTAAAGCCATTAATTACACAATCTTGTAACTTTGTCTTTTTGTAAGGTTGAATCTATGGCACAAAATATACACTGACCAGTGAGGCCTGATTCAGAAAGAAAAGAAGAACTTATGAGCGATTTGTTTAGTGAATCATGAACCATGCGAAAGGTCAAAGCATGACCATTGTGCCCCAATTCCCCAAAGAAAGACTCCAGTGAGTCGGCTATTTTTAGTGAATCAAAACAGTAGTAACAAATGTAGTCTGATTTGTGAATGTACTTTGCAACACTTATAGCTTACATTATTAAAAACATATAGCTTACAACTTGTGTTATGTTTAGGCCTATGGAGGTGCATGTTTGTCAGAAGTATTTTATAAAAATAAAAGAATGAATGAAATATGTTATCATATTTGAATATTGTTATTTGATACATAATTAAGGCCAATTTTTAGATCACATTTATGTTTCATAACAACCCCTGTTGTTAAATTGTGTATGATTCCCAGCCCTACCTGCCACTTACAACCGGTTCTCTGTGTGTGTCACAGCTACAGGTGATGTGATGTGTGATATGGAGCAGCAGCTGAAGGCAAATGCAGTGAGGATCAGGGTTCTGCAGCAGGAGAACGTCTCCCTGAGCAACAGTCTAGACAGACTGAAGGACAGAGAGGAAAAACAAAGATCTTCAGACTCTGGGATAGTAGAGATGGACAGGAGCAGAGAAGCTGCAGCAATGGGACCCTTGGAGAGCTCTAGCAACTCCTCACCCACCTCCCCTTCATCCATTCTTCATCATCAAACTCTCTGCCTCTCTCTCCATCAAGATGTGGAAGAAAGATACAAGAACATTCGTCAGGCTGCTCGCATCCGGTCTGCAGGCACACGTCGCAGGAGGAAGTGATGTCACTTAATAGACTGAGACTGGTCTGGAGACTGGGATATTAATGTGACTTTTGTGTTGTTCATTTGTATGACATTGAAATTGCAATGTACATTTGGCATTTTACGAATGTTGCACAATGAACAACACGCAACAGGGAATGTTGTATGAACTGGATCTTCAAATCCATGCTCTTCAGCAACTGGGTTGGAAAAATATTGTTGTTGGTTAATATTTCAACCCAAAAAGATGCTAAAAGATTCTAGCTGACTTTATCAAAATGAAATTATTTAGGTTTTGTCAGTATCATCACTGTTTGTGAACACACACACACACGGGTTCCCTCTGCAAAAAATTGGTGAAGTAAATTGATAAATTGATTCCTTTCCTAGTAATTCCCTCCTGATCATTTTTGTCTCTTTTCTTAAAAAAACACATTATGGTCACCGCCGTACTACTAAAAGGTGAATATTGATAAAAACGAAAGTAAAAATCATTTTGTTCGTCTTGCGTCATATTTTCCGTGCTGTGTTTGATTGGGTCGCGCCTCGCACGCTTTTTCTCTATTTGAATGGCCCAATCCCAAATGGCACACTTCATGTGCACTTTCGGTCTTGTGGACTTACAATGGCTGCCGCGTGCGCGTGTCCGTTAAGTCCGTGAGACCGCAGTGTGTCCCATTTGTCATTTTTAGATCTCAGAAGGGTGCTCGCGAGCGCCCCCTCTGCGGTCGATTTGCGCCCTTGATGCGCAGTTGCGCACTTTTGCCGAGCCCGCGCTGATGCGGACTCCACAGCAGACTTCTTCCCGACATCCAAAGCGGCGTTACGTCGCGAAAGTGCGGACTCAGAGGAAGACCGCGAGTGCTTAGGGTTCCATTTGGGACAGGGCCAATCTAGTAAAAGTATCAATGTAGATAAGAGGAGGGGAGCAGAGCCATAGAGAGAAAGAGTTGCGACACGGTTTGATGTCGCCGCGACGGCTGTCACGTGGTTCATGTAAGCCCCATTAGTTCCAAAACACACGCGGGCTGTCATGTTCTTCAATGGACAGACAGCAGCGATTGCATCATTAAAGGGATACTCCACTTTTTTTGGAAATAGGCTCATTTTACAACTCCCCCAGAGTTAAACTGTTGAGTTTTACCGTTTTCGAATCCATTCAGCCGATCTCCGGGTCTGACGGTACCACTTTTAGCATAGCTTAGGATAGATCATTGAAGTGGACAAGACCATTAGCATCTCTCTCAAAAAAATGACTAAAGAGTTTCGATATTTTTCCTATTTAAAACTTGACTCTTCTGTAGTTACATCGTGCACTAAGACCGACGGAAAATGTAAAGTTGCGATTTTCTAGGCTGATATGGCTAGGAACTATTCTCTCATTCCTGCGTAATAATCAAGAAACTTTACTGCCGTACCATGAGTGCAGCAGGCGTAATGATATTATGCAGCGCAAACACAAACTTATATGGTCACACAGGAAGTAACCTAGCTGGGGACTATTTTCAGGCACTGCGTTATATCATTGCGCCTGCTGCAGACATGGTACGGCAGCAAAGTTTCTTGATTATTACGCAGGAATGAGAGAATAGTTCCTAGCCATATCAGCCTAGAAAATCGCAACTTTACATTTTCCGTCGGTCTTAGTGCACGATGTAATTACAGAAGAGTCAAATTTTAAATAGGAAAAATATTGAAACTCTTTAGTCATTTTTTTTAATAAAAAGCCTTTTTAATGAACATAAATGTTTAATAATCTAGCCTACACGAAAGTTAATGAAATGTTTAGTGAAATTAGAAAATATTTAAGAGATCGTTAATTTAGTTGTATATCCATGTTCCCATATAGGCAACTATATTTTGTTCTAATGTCACAAGTAATAATCTCAGGGTTTACTCTGTTTTACACGATCATTTACATAGTAGGCTAGCATATAGCCTAGAATAGATGAACAAGAGGCGAAACTCTGATGCTTTTTTGGTAACAGCCACTAGGTGGCGCCTCGGTAGCGCGGCCGCCATTTTGGGGTGAAAATTCCAACTGGAGTTACTCATAGACAGTAAAAGAAATAGACACAGCGACCCTATAGACTTGCCCGTCTACGGCTTATCTAACCATATTAGACATTCTCTGCTTCAACGGAGAAAAGTGAAGTCAATTAGAAGCACTCACTTCCTGATACAAGCGAACTTTTTTTATTTATTTTTATTAAGCCAAGCGAACTGCGCAGGCACAAACTGAGCTGGATGACGTAGATGTGACGTGGGCAACCTGTCTCACAGTTGTACGTCTTCTAGTAGTTGTGCCAAGAGGAATCTGTATCATTCCCTTCCGAATCTTGCAGAGCCGGAGATGGTGAGTATTAGACATAGTACTAACCCTATGTCCATGAGCTAGCAGCAGGAGCAACTTTATGACTCTCTATGGGCTTCTCCCTTGACTTTATCGGACTTTATGCCTCCACGTCCCCCCGATTGCACCTTATTCCTACGCCCCATGATGCTTTGCGCGAATTATGGGTGTAACTTCCGTTAAACTGTAAACAATCAGTGAAAGGCTCGCTCTATGAACGCAATACGATAATGACAATAATGTCACAATGAGATGACATTAATCGACTCACCCTTTAACCATCGAACATTAAAATGAAATTTAAAAGTTTAAAAGAATCAACAAGGTACTTTCAACAAACCAAAAATAGCCCCAAAAGTAAGTTAGGCAAATATATTGTATAACAAGCCTTAATCAAAAATGTTCATTAACTTCAGCATTACGTGACACTATATCAAAGTGATTTCCGTCATTTTGACAGATTATAAATTGCATTTACCTGTGAAAACAAACCTGGAAAGAGACGTGAGGATTTGAGGAGAATAACGAGATTCTTCGTGCATTCCAGTGAATCGTAAATTAAATTCGGGAGAACAGACCACAAATGTGCCGTATATGTTGTCCTTTTTCATACTTTTACAGCGGATTGCAAAGGAAAAAATAAAAATCATGAGGAAAAGAAAGCAGCGACTGAAAAGAGCTCTTGCCATAGATATTCTTAAATAACATGTCACGTTAAAATGCCAAGTATAACGTTATTCTCATGATGTCTGAAAATAAATCATGAAGGAAAATTGACAGCTCATCCAGTCAAACTGAAGGATCAGCTTTATTTGTAGGGCAACCTTATGATTTGAAATGATTCGTTTCAGCCTTTTTGAATGGAAGTTCCCCAAACCGGAAGTGCCACCCATAATTCAAAACGCAGTAAGGTCGTCAGGAATAAGGTGGATACGGTAATTTCTCTACTGCGCGACAGAGAGTAGCTTGTTATGACGCAATCGTTAGCCTATTTTTACAAAAACTGCTTCTACGGGACCATAACGTAAGATACAAGGTAATGGAGGCTTTTATACATTGTCGTGTTTCTTTAGAAATAAACAATGGACAGATTGAGTCTTTAAACGCCTCAGATGTAAAGTTATTCGCTGTCAAAGTGATGCCAAAATGAATGGGAGTCAATGGAATGCTAACAGCAGGTGAAGGCTTGTAGCCAATGGCGGCCCCCGGGGAGACTTCAGTTTCTGGGGGATGGATTACCCCCTGGGAGTTACTGGACAACAGCACAGTTACAGACACAGACAGAATGACAACGAAAGATTTTTTTTTTTTTTTTTTTTTTTGCTTGCTTTATCGAGTTTTTCCATTTTATGCAACTTTACACATTTACTAGCCTACAGTTACTAAATACACTAGGTCTGAAATTTATAGTGTAGGCTACGTTTTAATCCCCTGGATTATCCTACTCTACAAACATGATGATCTTATAAAACATGATGCATTGCTGTGTCTTTTATCCTATAACTGCCACTTTTGGACAGTGGCTGTGTTTTTTTGTTTACATTGCTTTAACGGTCATTAATATAAGACAGTTTACTGTAAAGCTGTTGTATTGCTGTTATATTATGCCTATTTATTTTATTCCCAATTATCTGATGAATGTCCTTCATTTAATTTAATATGTTGGTATTAATTCAGTGTTTATAGTGCTAATACTTGACCTTCAAAGTCTGTAAGTCTGTGAAATAAACTTGATTGAAAAAGTCCCTTTCGCACTTTAGTGGTGCGTCGCCCTATCGCCCTAATGAAGAAACTGCCCCTGAGTTATTTTACCAACATTACATATATGCTCAAATACAATTCATGTAAGCATTATTGATGCATTTTTTAATTTTCATTATTACTTTAATTATTAAAGTTACAAAAAATAAAAGTTCAGTATAAGGAGACTGTATGAAAGATGTGGCACAAAGAGAATACATCAGTGATCCAAGGAGGTCTTCTTTCACTCTTTCAGTCGGCATCAGGTAACATTAGACTTACTGTAGTCAGTTTGGTACCAGGATCCTCCCTGACAATGTACAAATAACAATTTATTGACAAGCTAGAGAAATGTACAGACATGGATTGATATTATCAGGAATTTTCAACTCTGGTCCTCAAGGTCCTGCAGTGTTTGGTTTGATCAAACCTTGATCATATTCACGTCTGTAGCTTCTAGAAATCCTTAAGACCTTTATTAGCTTGTTCAGCTTTCCTGTAGTTAACGCTTACAACGCTAAGGTCATGGGTTCAATTCCCAGGGAAAGCAAGAACTGATAAGGAATCAGGATATAAATGTGTACATTGAAATGCAATGTAAGTCGCTTTGGATAAAAGTGTCTGCCAAATGCATAAATGTAAACTGGAAAGTCACTGATGTATATGGATGAGTATCAGCAGGATTTTCTCTCATCTCCACTGACCTGATGATTTCTTCTTGTAGTAAATGAGTCCAGCAGCTGCAATGATGATTCCCAGTACCAGACCAGAGGATCCAATAGTGATTTTATTCCTGTCAGACTCCGAAATAGAGGGATCTGTGAGGTACACAAATCATGCTCCGTTAGTGAATGATATTAGTACATTATCAAAATTTACATGTTTAAATATTTGTTTAGTTGTGCAAGTGTAATCACAAAATAATTTCCATATTTTCTATTTGCTCCCATAAATATGCCAAAAATATTAATAAAGGAAAGACTGTAAAGTAAATGTTTTGTCGTACTCCAGTCTTTAACAATAGGTTGAGGTGAGCTGGCGTGCTCCACCACACAGGAGATCTTCTCTCCAGATTTAGGAGTGTATTCCAGCTGAGAGTGAATCTGGTAGTACCAGTCTCCATCAGCCATCTCCATTGTGGAGGTCACTTCAGAGGTCATCAGTTTACCGTCTCTCAGCCAGGACACTTTGATTCTTTCAGGGTAGAATTCATATGCACTGCACATCAACACAGCTGGATGATTGCCTTCAGCCTGCTTCACTGAACTGAGCTTAACCTTCGGTTTTACTAAACCAGGAGAAGAAAATATTTACTCAAACATTGGCTTACAGTATTCTAATGTATAACACAAAAAAATATAAAAACATTAGATGACAAGTACTTGAATGAATTAAACTATGTGAACAACATGAATTATATGAACTATAAAGTAATTTCTTTAAATTCTGAAATGGATTGTCGAGGAAAAAAAAAGACCATTTCCTTATATTATTGTTTTTTTTTTTTAATCTTAAAGTTAAAACTTTGTAAAATAACCCCTGTGTAATGTTATCCAGTTGTAATATATATTTTATTGATTTTGTAAAAACAATCATAAATCACTGAAGAAAACCACATTGTACAGACACAACACCACCAAAACAACAGACAACAGTTTTTAATGCATTTTGAGTTTGTTTCTTCTGCAACAGTGGACACACATGGTGAGATATTTATTATGCAGTGAAGATGAGACAAGAGTCTTGCAGCACTCACCTGTTTTATCACGGACAGCTGAGTCCACGATCCGAGCATAATGTCTGCAGTATGTGTCCACATCAGCTTTCAGCCCCTGCATAAAGGCCTGATTATTGTTCCAGATCTCTGCACTTTTCTCTGCCTGCTCAGTGAACCACACAAACTTCCCAACAGTGCTGTTGTACTGTGCATCCAGAACTTTATTGAAGGACATTGACACAAGAAACACCATATCACTGTAATCACTGGTGCTGTAGATGCATTCAATCATCATGTATTCATAAAATCCATCAGCTGAAACATAAAAACAGAGTGATCATCCGGTTTTGTATAATTGCATGTCAGTTATAAAAACTAAAGTACCTATTCATCTGCTATTTGCTATTACTTTGTGTTGATGAATAGTCTAGTTACTGTGTGTTATGCATTCCCATTAGAGAGACACCACAACTACTGGCTCATCTCACTCAATATTCATGACCATGTTTTTTAAAAATAGGTAATTGAATTAACAGCAATGACATTATCAACAAAATATCAAAGATAAAAATTCATTCAAATGTATCAATCACAAGTTTACGGATGAATTAAGGAATTCAATTTGCTCAATATTTCATTGTACTTGCCTGTTCCAATAAATGCAGACATCATCACAATGGGAGGGAAAATCAAGAGTTTTAACAGTGACATGATTACAGTCTATGAATTTGCCAAATGGAGAACTTTCTCTCAGTGTTTCTTCTTGTGGTAGATGTCTATATAATCTGGCAAATCACACTTCTACTCACATAAATGTCAAGTGTTGCTAGGTGGAAAACTGCCCTCATTTTCCTGTTTTCATTGGACAATTAGTGTGTGTGTGTGCGTAAAATGTATGTGTGTATAAAATGTATGTAAATGGGCATAACAATGCACTTAAAAAAATACAAATTATTTATTTTATCTGTGTAAAAAAGGAACAAAAACAGTTTTACTTTATCTTTATTTGTTTGGCCTTTATTGCAAAAGTTTGATTTCAGTAGGCTCTGCTCCTGGTCCTGGAGAATTTGATTGGTCTTTGAAGACATACAACAGTTATACCACAAATATATACATTTTATATTGGAATTATTTCATTTATTTGTTCCTGGTTTACAAAACAATCTGCAATTAAATGCTCCAAACAAGCAGTTAATTCTCTTTAAAAACCCTCAAAAATATCATCCACTTCTTATACTGCTGGAGTCCTTCGCATGTTTGGCAGTATGCACAATGTTAGTTACAGTTTTTCTGAATTGCTAAAACACTAAACTCTATTCTCTGAACTAAATTCTCAATATCATAAACCAATTTGTTAGTTGGACACTGTTTGCTAATCTCATGCACTCTTCTTTGCAAAACTCTGAACACATTCTCACTCACTAAAACACATCTTGCACTGTGATGCACTTGTGTTGCAAAAGGCAGGTGAAACCTACACACCTAAATCACAGTTGTCATCGTTTACACACAACGACTCAAAATTTTTCACATTTATTTCTAATGATGTGATCAAACCAACTGTACAAAACAAGTCAGTTCAGAGTGCTGACAGGTGTACTGAATGATATGAGCAATAGATGGAAACAATCTGAGAAGGAGATGAGGAAAATTACGAGTAAGAGGTGCCTGGTGGACAAGGAGGAAGAGGGCGAGAAAGAGGTTCTGTGGACAGTTTTGTCAAGTCTGGATCTGGCACACTAGAGGGTTTTTCCTTTTGCCTGGCAAAAGACAACATTGTCTGTGATGTGGACAGAGTCCTCCGGCAGGACCCAACATGAAGACATGATGCTGAGAATTAATCTCAGCAAGAGATTAATTCGAAGAGGATGAGGAAGAGCAAGGTGTGGAGAATGTTGTCAAGGCTGATCTGGCTTTAGGTTTTTCCCTTTCCCTGCAGAGACGACATTGTCTGTGATGTGGACAAAGTCCTCATGAATCCAACATGAAGACATGATGCTGAAGCAGAATAAAATCTCTCTCACTGTCTTTGATTTTGCAGTTGCACAACTGTAACTACTGAGTGTACTGTAACATGCTTTTCATTTAGAGGTTCTTATTTAATTTTTTACCTTTTTGGACTTTTGCAGTATAGGACTGCTGTATTTTGTGCTGAATACAGTTTTTCTGAATTGCTAAAACATTAAATCCCATTATTTGAACCAAATTCTCAATAGTCTAAACCAATGTCGAATAAATCACTCTTTCTGTAAAACATTAAACAAGTTCAGGTAGTTAAAACACTGTTTGCAAGACTCATGCACTCTTTTTGCAAAACTCTAAACACATTCTCACTCACTAAAACACATTTTGCACTGTGATGCACTTATGTTTCTAAACACAGATAGGCAAATGCTAAACACAGATAGACAAACGTTAAACACAACTGCAACACAGTTGTCATTGTTTACACACAACGACTCAAAATTGTTCACACTTATTTCTAATGATGTGACCAAACCAACTGTACATAAAAGTTCCAAAATTTACTCAAAATGTTGCACTGAATGTTGATACCAACAATGGATGGAAACGATATAAGAGGGAGAGAAGGAAGAGGATGAGTATAAGAGGAGGTGAACAAGGAGGAAGAGGATGAGGAAGAGCAAGGTGTGGAGAATGTTGTCAAGGCTGATCTGGCTTTAGGTTTTTCCCTTTCCCTGCAGAGACGACATTGTCTGTGATGTGGACAAAGTCCTCATGAATCCAACATGAAGACATGATGCTGAAGCAGAATAAAATCTCTCTCACTGACTTTGATTTTGCAGTTGCACAACTCTTCTGAGTGTACTTTACTGTAACATGCTTTTCATTTTGAGTTTTTTTTTACTGTAACCTTTTTGGCTTTTGCAGTTGGGTCACTGTATTTCCACATATGCAAGTGGTGAAGATATTCAATACTATACAATTTTAATATTATACTTGCAGTGCATACAGAATAACATTTATCCAACTTATCCTGTAAGTTGTCATTACTTTTTTTCTGTAACTGCATGCTTTGGATTCTGTGTTCTCCATTTTTTTGATGTAGTGTCTAATGAATGATCTGTAGTGTTTATAAAAGTGTCTCGCTGTGTGTGATCTGAAAGCTTTGTTTTATTTTGGGCACAGATAAAATGGTTTTGAGGCAACTGTTTGATTTTGCCAGAAGAGTCGGAGGTTCTGTGAATGTAGTTTGAAAATTTGGTTTTGTGTTTAAGGTTTTGAGAAAGTGAGGTATGGTTTCAAGAAATGTGTTTTAGCAATTCAGAAAAAACTGTAATAACCAAAATACAACAAAATGATTGTTTTTCAATTTAGTTATTTTAAATATTTGGTTATTCAGTATTAAAAATTTAGCAAGAAACATGTTTCATATCATTTTTAGAGATGTTGATTGAAATATGTTAAAGGACATTTACAGATGTTATATTGTAAAATACGCACCAAATTGACATAAAAATCAAATTAAAGGCAGTAGGTAGTACTGTGTGTGTGTGTGGGTGCGTGTGGTGAAATATCATATTGTTTCAAGTTATGTGTCCTCCCTAAAAAGGCCAATACATGGTCCAGATGATGTTACTGTTTAAATGTGCACAGATTTTTTTGAGGGTTAACTTTAGGGGTAAGGTTGGACATATCATTCACCTGAAATAAAAACAAGTCTATAAAGTCTATAAAATGTATAATCTTAAATATAGTTTCTAAGGTCTGCACGTGTGTGTCTAAGGATTTTTGGGGGTATTATGTGCATTTTGGTTTTTCAAAACTATCATAAACATTGTCAGAGAGAAAGCCTTTTGGGCATCAGTCTGACAGATGGCACAGCAATGCTTTGGGCAACCTGAGTTTAAAGTCCTCTTTTGATCTAGTTCTCCTCCCATTACACCCTGTCTCTCTTCCACTTTTCTGTCCAATAAAATAAAAAAATGTAATAAAAGACTATCTTCTTCATTTTTTACCAATTACAGATACTTTGGCAAATAAACTTTAACTGTTGAAGACAGAATGTGAGTCAATATTAAATGGTCAAAGGTAAATGTGCAATAAAAGAATATTGTTTGTCCAGTGTTTCATTTCAGTGTTTCATTTTGTTTAATGTCAGAGCCCTGTGTCTGTTGACATTAACTTTTCTATAAAACATCTGTACTGTAGAACATTATCAGGTGAAGATGAGATCCACTTTTTTAGTGATCTTCTAATAAATGCACCTCAATACATTGCATGGCATTGCCTTGACTTCTGACAGAAAAAAAAAAAAAATCATTTGGATCATTCATATTTGAACAAATATTTGAACAAATGAAGGAAAATCATGCTGTGTCAGAACAATAATTTGACGGACCCCAACCAAATTTGAACATTATTTGTCATGTTAATTAGAAGTACAAAAAAATTCAGAATTACAAAATAAGAATGTGTTCATTTTGAACTGCTTTCAGTTGCAGTTGTTTCCTTTAATGAGGAAGAAAGTTCCAGCAGCGACTCCCAGCAGTCCAAGAGTCAGACCCACTCCACAGAACACAGCTGGACCAACACTGGGGAGGGCAACATCAACATCTGAAACACACAGGAACATGATGATGCATATGCCACAGAATGTAAAATCAAATATATTGATCAAATGATCAAATATAAAACAAAAGGCATGGCATGAAACTGAAAACAAAACATGAACATTGACTTAACAATTAATCAATGACAACATGACTCATTCACGTGGGGAACACTTGGCAGGATCACATGACAAGAACAGGGGATCACATGACATTGACAGCCATGTGTAAACGTAGCCTGAATCTACATGAAGCAGTGCCTCACCCCATGTTTTGGTTTTAGGTTGGCCTGGAATGGATCTGTGGTTCACAGTGCAGCTGTAAATGTCTCCCTCTTCAGGCGTGAACTTCAGAGCAGAGAAGATGTTGAAGGTGCCGTCATCTTTTAAGCGGTACTGGCTTAGACTCGTGCCTTCTGTCACAATCTGATTGTTTTTAGTCCATGACACCTTGACAGGTGGAGGGAAGAATCCAGTCACATGACAGATGAGGGTGTTCTCAACATCCTGCACCACGTCATCTTTCGAATAGATGGAAGTATCTGGGATGTCTGTGAACACAGAGAAATAGACCTTGGTTTTGGGACCTCAGTGGACATTTTATCTTGGACTACAAGATTAAAAAAAATCTTGCAAACCAAAATCTTGATTATATTTGTAATTTCAGCAGCTAATTTCTTTGCACATCTCCAAAAATGTAAACTTCAGATTATTATATCTATTATATATCCATCATGTAAAAATATAATAATAATATGCAATGTGTGTCTTACCTAGTTGTTCGACCGAGGGTTTGTAAACTTTAATGTCTACGTCTAAGTTAAGTTTGCAGAGGTCTAATAAACCAACACCAGCATCATAAGCTTCAGAAAAGCTGACAGGATCTGCAAAGTCAGGCGCTGTTGGTACTCCTCTTTTTCTAATGAAGTCTAAGTGGACCATTTCCTCTCCATCAGATCCATACAAAACTTCTTTCTCTGTATCAGAACATCCAATAAATCCAAAATCCCTGTGCACAACTGAAACAGATAAATTGTGATGATATTAGCCAGAATGGATAATATGAAATGAATAACTAAGGATGAACTTTATCTGATGTGCAATCAGTACAGTGATAGTATTTAAAAACAAACTATTTAAAACAAGATAGTAATTGTTTTTTCAACCCTAAAAAAGTGCTATTAAATAGATAATATATTAACTGTGCGTTCACACCAGACGCGAATAGCGCATCAAATTCGCGCCTACCGTGTCTAGTTATAAGCTTGAACACTTTGAATCCATTTGCACGTCAAGAGCGAAATTTACGCACGTCACGCGTAATCGAAACCCGTTGGCGGCCATCTTTTTTTATGTTGATCGAGCATTCATCGAGAGAGTCACCGTTCTGTATTTGCTCTGGAGAGCAGAACAGCGGCGTAGGGATCATCGTCGCCGTATTTGGGTCCACCAGTACGGTGTACATTTTAGGACATCCTCAGACATATGAAGACAAGGCATCATGCCTCAGACTAAAAGGGTTCAGTCATTGGACAAAACGGCATCGCGTCTCAGACTGAAAAGCTTCAGGTCTCAGGAAAAACAACAGGTGTCAGGTCTCGTGCGAAACGGCATCAGACGAAACAGCCTCGGACAAAAAGGCATCAGACAAAAGGATCTGACGAAATGGCATCAGACAAAACAGCCTCAGACAAAAAGGCATCAGACATAAAGGCATCGGGCGAAACGGCATCAGACGAAACAGCCTCAGACAAAAGGGCATCAGACATAAAGGCATCAGACATAAAGGCATCGGACGAAACGGCATCAAACGAAACAGCCTCAGACAAAAAGGCATCAGACTAAAAGGCATTGGGCGAACGGCATCAAACGAAACAGCCTCAGACTAAAAGGCATCAGACTAAAAGGCATCAGGCGAAACAGCATCAGACGAAACAGCCTCAGACAAAAAGGCAACAGACTAAAAAGCATTGGGCGAAACAGACTCATGTGGAGTTTAGAGGTTAGAGGTTCGGCACTAACCCAGTGCCGCCAATTAAGCAAAACAAAACAAAATGAATGGGCCGCCGATGTACGAGTTTTATGGGCCGTTAAAACAAAGACAGAAAAAAAAATAGCCTATTAGATGTATCGGCCCAAAAAGCACGTCGGCACACCGGGGAATCTCCTAGCCTAGATGTGTGGACGTCACACTTTAAATCCTATCTGTTGCCTTTGACCATCCACTTATTTAGCTGCTGGCGCATCAATTGACATGCCATCTCATTTTCCCTCTTTCTTTTTCTATTTTTAGCCCCGACAGCTTTTTTGCTTTATCCATCTTTTTCAACTTGTACCTGCTCGCTCAGTGCTCACGGCGCCCCCGCCCGCTCGCGATATTATCCCCTGGGGCTGCATTTACACATTTATAATTTTCTGATTATACCCGATTTTTTTGATGACCCACTTACATTATCTTTTAAAAGTGACCCGTATCCGATTTTTGCATAAATACACTGCTGAAACTACCAAATGTAGACGTTCTGACCCGGAAAAGGAAGTAAAACAGCACGAAATGCAATGGATGCAGATGCGAATACAATTATCCAGTGTTTTGCTTTCCACAATATTTTGAAAAGTCAGCAAAAAAGTCAGCAAAACATTAGTCTCGTATGGCGGAGAAAAAAAAGGAGAGCCCTTGTTGCAGCCTGGGCGAATTTAGCAATGATCGCTGCAACATCGGTTCAAAGGGAGGTTTGGATGCGGCAAAGGACTCAAGACTGGTGGGATCGCGTTGTTGGAACCTGGGGTCAAGAACTGTGGGTCAGCAACTTTCGTATGCGACGAGAAATTTTTGAAATGTTGTGTGTGCGTTTGTCACCAATGCTCTCTTACGAGGACACAATTTTTCGCCAGGCAATCTCAGTGCAGAAGCGCGTTGGAGTTGGACTATGGTGGCTCGCGACAGGAGCATAAGACTGTTTGGCATAAGTGACGCATCAGTATGCCTAATAGTCCGGGAGTTTTGCCATGCCGTGCGAAATGAGATGATGCGCGAGTACATCAAGCTGCCAGAAGGTGAAGAGCTCCAAAACGTACTTCTAGGATTTAAAAATTGCTGGGGTTTCCCTCAGTGTGCCGGGGCTATAGACGGGAGTCATATCCCAGTCATCGCTCCACCTGAGAACCATACAGATTATTTTAATCGCAAGGGATGGCATTCTGTGATCTTGGAAGCAGTTGTGGACCACAAATACTGGTAAGGACATACATAATTTATATTGATTTGTCTCCCTGGTTGTTGCTATGCCTTTTCCCATGTTATTGTGTTATTACATGCTATTACATGTTATTACATGTCTTTCATTTGTTTCTGTCACTGTCTTTACTCAGATATCATGTTTTTCTCTTTATTAATGTACAATTAATACCTCTACCCCAATAGTTTCACAAACATCAACATCGGATGGCCAGGAAGTGTTCATGACTCCAGGGTTCTTCGTAATTCTGTTATCTACGAGAAGGCAGAAAGAGGAGTCCTCTTTCCAAACGCGAGTTATTTTTTCTTGTAAACTCAAATTCAGCCTTCAGTGTGTGCAAAGCATACATAGTATAGAAAGGTATGTACATAAACTATACTGAACTATCCCAGCTTTATCTACTCACATATTTATTAATCATGCTAAAAGTTATTGTCATGAAGTATGGATCAATGATATTGACGTGCAATTATATAACTTAAAACATTTCCCTTGATTTGCATAGTAATGTCATTATCACAGCAGTCCTCTTCAGTAAGAGTTGTAATTTGTTATTTTCATGACCAAAGACCACTGAGGAGATCCAGGGCACACAAGTGCCCATCATGCTGTTGGGGGATCCAGCCTACCCACTTCGGTCCTGGCTAATGAAGGGGTACCCGGAAACTGGGAATCTGACCGAACACCAGCGTCATTTTAACAAGAGACTAAGCGGGGCTAGAATGACGTTGGAGTGTGCGTTCGGAAGATTAAAAGGTTGGTGGAGGTGCCTGTCAAAACGTCTAGATGTGGACATATCTACAGTTATCTCCACATGCTGCACTCTGCATAACATCTGTGAAAAACACAATGAGGCCTACAGTGAAGATCCAAGTGCAGCTGGACCTCCTGATGTACCACCAGGTGCTGTTGACCCGTTGGGCATTGCAGACATCCAGCCAGTAAGAATCAGGGAGGCACTGACCACATATTTTGCTCAATAATAAATGTAAACAATGTAATAAAAGATAAGACAACATTCCTAATGCTGAACTTGTATTTATTTTTACTGTTATTCAAACAATTAACATTTTCCAGTCTGTGTATATATCAAACATTTTATACACATTACAATAAGAAAAAAATGCTCTTCCAAAAAAAAAAAAAAACTATGAACTTGACATTCTCCTTAATACAAAGCCTGAAAACAGTAGAAAACATGTCATCCTGACTAGTCAAAAACTAGAAAAAAAAACTACAAGATGACTTAAATTACTAGTCATCCTCTGAAGGCAGGGGTGATGACAATTGTAACTCGGGTATGTTTGAATTTGGATTGGGGGAACTGACTGGCTTAGAGCAGATGCAGCCCTGTTGAGAGGGTGGAGGTTGAAGGGTGGTGAAGGTTTTTGGAGGTGGGGTATCAGGAGGTAGGAGGGGTGTACAATTATCTGAAAAGAATGGAGGGTGGGAATAGTGAAAGGGACCAGCAGAGACATAAGCAGTGCCCTCCTGGACTGCTGCGCCGCATATAGCGCATACCCACTTTTTGCGCCACTGGGTGCACCCAATCTTGAAGAACAGAGAGTCTGAAGGGGAGTATAGGCTTCTAATCTTGTACAGGAGCTAAAACTTTATCATGGCCGGTTCCGCACTTATTTTCGGATGTCTGTGGGACAATTTGAGGAGCTCCTTCAGACAGTGGCACCGCATCGGACTAGACAAACCACAAACTTCAGGGAACCAATCGATCCGGAGCAGCGTCTGGCAGTCTGCTTAAGGTGATCTGTCCTCTTAAAATCTTCAGGGGCTACGTTTACATGCAATTTCCTTGGTTGTGATTGGCTGAAGCCTTTTCTGTCGCCGCAAAAGTAAAGAAAAATCGACATCGAAGCGAATAAAATAAAAGTCGTTTTTTCGCCGCAGCACATTCGCGTTCGGTGTGGAAGCACTCATTACACAAACAGCTGCTCACAAAATAAAACCATCGCGCAAATTATTCGTGCGTCATAATTGCGTCCAGTGTGAAAGGACCTTAACGCGCCAGACGCTCAAATGAGGCGTATTCGCGCGCGTAACGCGTCTTTGCATTGACTAACCCCTTATTTACACGGCACACATCTGCGTCGCATTACGGCTCCGACAAGGTTTTATTCCGTCCTTCACGCGGTGCCAACTCACACCAGGAGCATTTCAGAAGCGAAGCGAATGGATGCGCGAGACCACGTGATTTGCCTGTCCGACGTGGTTTTTCTTGATTTTTGGGTTTCTACCATAGACTGTAAAAAAATATGGACGTAGTGTCCGTGAAGTCACCCGTAGGTTTCTGAAGAGCATTTTTGAAGCCTAAAGTGGGCGGGGCCGGCCTTCGCCATCTAGGCAGCGCGTCACCTCTCGTCACTCCCGGATAAAATAAAATGGGCAAAGAGGCGGGACGTGGGTGGAGCTGAGGTGCTAATGCTATATGCTACTGGCCTAGCGCTAAAGTGACAGCTGATTGAAGAAGTAAAGCCAATAGTTTAAGTTCATGTTTTTGCCCTTCAAAATTCTATAATAGTTACAAGACGTAACTAAAAGTGAGACTGTGTGTATCATGAAGCATTATTGTTCTGCTAGTTAAAAATTTATTATCATGCAGTAACTTACAATATTGCTCTGAGGGTGTGCGTGTGACAGTGATTCATGCGCATACATGTCAGTCAGCGCGGCATCACATGTCTGGGTCATGGGTTAAACCAAAGATATTACCCCAGAAGTTCAAGTTAATGCACTAGAAATCGACGCTCATTCAAGGGTGTGCAGCATCTTTTGCATGGATGGAGAGAAAGCACTGTCACTTGCAGGATTTCATCTGACGGTACTTTTTATTTAACACTAAAAAGTTAAATAAGCTGTTCCGTGAGAGCAACGGTACCGAATAATGAGTGTGGTCTCTAGATCTATAGACGTTTTTAAATCTAAACTCCAAAAAGCAACGAAATTGTCAGATATCCATTAGTGCATGCGATGATGCGAGGGAAACAACTGGAAATACAGCGCTGGTTGTTCTCTCCATACTCGACAACGACGGAATCCAACGGCGTGGGGGAAGTTATAACGCGTGGCGTGTATTAAATTGTATTAAATAATCCCGAAAAAAGCACAAACACGGCAGAGATGGCAAGTACAGCAGCTGCTGGAATTAGCTGAGGGTGACGTTAACAGACAGCAGACAAACAGCTAGCAGTGACAGCAGCTGCGATCCACCTGTCACTCAAGTGGCCACGCCATTATGCAGAACTTTAAGCTAATATAATTTAAACGGATGAGTTGTAAAAAAATTCCCCCCCCTCACAGTTTTCATGAAAGGCAAAATTAGCTATATAGACCAAAACCACTATTTGACACCAGGCTGTAAACATATTTTTTTCTGCTGTAAAGTTGGGCATTTTAACATGGGGGAGATACAGATTTGACTCACTTTTGCTGCCAGCCTCAAGCGGCCAGTCGATGAATTGCAGTTTAATTCACTTCCGTGTTGGTTTCAATAGAGAGACAGGGAGGTTGCCGCTTGGTTTCTACCTTAGTCTATGATTTCTACCAAGGATGTATTGGTAGATACAATACAATTGGGATTCTGCACAGGGTGTTTATTTTGAAATTGACAGAGTTTTTTTTACTTATTTTGTATACGGTGCGGCTTGGACGCGGCGTCCGTCAAAAATAGACTAGGCGCCTATCTTTAGCGAAGCGGCGCGGAGAGGTAGCCGTGTCGCAGCCATAACGGGCCGCAGACATGTGCAGTGTAAATAAGGGGTTAGATCCACTTTTGCGACACGACTGGCGCGTGGTGTCGCGATGCCTCCCCACATTGTACTTTGATGGGCGTTCCTCAAGTTTACCGCTATGGGCGTGTTTTTTTGTAGTAGGACGTCTAGAACAAATGGGACCCGCGAGAGACTTCCCCAGTCTCCATGTGCTCTACTTCTATTGGATAGACGCATCGCGTTCAACGATTGTGTGATGTCACCCATAGGAATAAAGTGGAGCGCGGCGCGACAGAAGTGTCGCACGGACAAGTGGATCTACAGCCTTAAGCCGCCTTTCCACTGCACACGACAAATGACAGCCGTTGGACCGGAAGTCATTCATTTCCAATGGATAGTCGTACGGGAGCTGCAGAGAGTTCCGATCATATGCGTATGCCGAAAATTCGGATCCGATTTGAGCTTTGGATCCGTTGAAATTTGAACTTCTGCGAATAGACCGTATGCGACCGGCCGACCGGATGTGATGTATTCTAAATAAAACTATGAGCGCAAGGCTAGAATTACCAATATTTGAACTCTTTAATGTTATTCTGTAAACGCTATTTCGGTAAAATGTCGGTTATTAATAATTATGGCAGAAAAAAATATTTTATAATTATTAAATCAATATTTATATCGATTAGGTCTATAAAATCTACTATGTTTTTATTTTAGATGTATTGAGGGTCATTTGTTTTGTGTGGATATATTCATGCATGCATTACATTCATTCAAATCATTAATTTTACCATTGTGAACAGCCGAGGGTAACTGTTGCTTCACGACCAATTTCAAAGTTCCGTGCGACTGACAGGGGCGAAATGCGACAATCGTATGTGTATGTGAATGTCGTGTGCAGTGGAAAGGCGGCTTTAACATTGAAATCACTCGCGCCAGATGCTCTATTCGTGTCTGGTGTGAACGCACCATGGATTCTTAATAGCAACCTTTGTGAATGGTTTCAAGAGAGCCACCATACATTTGTGTTGTTTTCTTTTCTTTTTTTATATCCAACAATTTAATTTTCCATTCAATTATATAATCATTTATTATACATTTTAATCCATTATCTTTTTTTTTTTTTTTTTTTTTTTTTACTAATGTCACTGTTTCATTAATTGATCAGTCATTTTATATTATTTCTGTTTAGTCTTATGTTGTGTTGTCTTAAACAAGTTAGAGATGAGAATGTCTCAATTTCAATGTTTTAATTCCACATGATGTTGTGAAGCATTTTTCATTGCTTTGGTATAATAACACTTGTATTTATTCTGGTCAGACAATGTTTGACTGAGCATTGACACATACAAAAACTAAAACTTGATGACTCTCTATGGGCTTCGCCCTTGCGGATTTTATGCATCCACGTCCCCCCGATTGCCTGCGAGCTTCTCCTCCTGTCTATACGGTAATTTCTCTACTGTGCGACAGAGAGTCGAGTGGTTATGACGGAATCGTTAAGCTATTTTTACAAAAACTGCTTCTACGGGGCCATAACGTAAGATACAAGGTAATGGAGCCTTTTATACATTGTCGTGTTTCTTTAGAAATAAATAATGGACAAATGGAGTCTTTAAACGCCTCAGATGTAAAGTTATTCGCTGTCAAAGTGACGCCAAAATGAATGGGAGTCAATGGAATGGTGGCTTGATAGCCAATGGCGGCCCCAGGGGAAGCTTCGGTTTCCGGCGGATGGATTACCCCCTTGGAGATTTCCCCTTCCATGTAAAGCGCTTTGAGTACCCAGAAAAGCGCTATAGAAATGTAACGAATTATTATTATCTACTTAATAAATCAGCAGATATAAGTTTAATAGACAGTTTTCTGACTTACCTCGAGTCTCAGTTCTCTCAATAACAGTGAGCATAAGCAGGACACCATACATCTCCCTTGTTCATTCAGAAGTGAGTAGAGCAAACACCATATCAAACAGTCCTGGAGTGAATAACAGCTAGAGCTGCTGATCCCTGATCATGTAGAAGCCTCCCAATCACAGCATCCAATCAGAAAATGAGCCCTACTCTGACATCACTGTATCTAGTTAAAATCATGTTCTGTTTCTTTACTATATTGAATAACAAACCTTTTACAAACATATTGCAAATACAATATTGTTAGGCTTTAGTGCTAATTCTATTTATGTTGTTGTAATTATGCTATATCATTCAAATAATTTAATTATCTATCTTTCTTCTTATCACACTGTCGGACAGTTTAACAGTCTTACCTGTAACTGTCAGATTTGGCTGATGCTCAGTGGGCTCTCCCTCACTCTCTGAGCTGCCTCATCTTGAATGAAACTATTAGACATTTAATTTAATATATACGTGGGCTAAAGGCGCACCGAGGTAAAAGGCGCATTTGACTTCATTCTCTTTTAGACAAAAATTCAGCTCTGCATTTTTCTTAATAAATGCTTTTCATGATGCACGTGGAAATTTGGCTGATCCAGATTTATGCAGCAAATGAGAATCACTATTATTGAATTATTATTTTGAGACAAAGGGCATTTGTTGCATTTTTAGTTTTGTTCAAGGTAAATGAGGCAACAGGTTTTCAATAATGGAAGAATATTCAAAAGTATGGTATTTGGGGTGAAAGGCACAATAATTAGCATCACAATAAACTGCTGGCTGACTTTTCCATGACATGACGATTAGATTCAAATAGTAAATCTCATATATTAATTTGGGTGACCCATACAGAAAAGAGATCCATCACCTGGCCCTGTGGTGTTCAGAAAACAATCTGATTTTTAACGCCACTAAAACCAAAGAGGCTATGTATAATGACAATGAAGTAAAAAAATATATATATATTTATAATGAAACCATCATATTTAAAATATATATATATATATATATATATATGATATGAATTAAATATATAATAAAATACAATATAATAAAATATTATATTTATTTGTTACTACTGTACTGTAAAACTATATTAAATTGTTTTGGGATCTCCTTCAGTGGTTTCAGACTACATTTTTTTAATAATTTTGTTCATGTATTTTTAAAATGAAAATTTTAATGACAGTATATTTATTTAACAAAAATGAATTGTTTAATTTATCAAAATAACAAATGTGACCCTGGACCACAAAACCTATGGGCCAATTTTTTTTTAAATTGAGATTTACTCATACATACCATAAATAAGCTTTCCATTGATGTGTGGTTTGTTAGGATATGACAATATTTGGGAGAGATACGACTATTTGAAAATCTGGAATCTGAGGGTGCAAAAAAAATCGCCTTTAAAGTTGTCCATTTATGTTAGCGATTGTGCTGCATTCACTCACATTTTTTTAAAATATATATTTACGGTAGGAAATTTACAAAATGTCTTCATGGAAAATGATCTTTACTTAATATCCTAATGATTTTTGGCATAAAAGAAAAATCAATAATTTTGACCAATGTATTGTTGGCTATTGCCACAAATATACCCGTGCTACTTGTGACTGGTTTTGTGATCCAGGGTCACAAATAACATATTCATAACAAGGTAGAATTTACAGACTGTGCTGAAGAGTTATATTAAGAGAAAACATTTGTTTTTAATAGGTTTTTGAAGGAGAAAAAAGGGTGGATGCTTGACAGATGTCTTGAGGAAGAACATTCCACAATCTGGGTGCAGCACCACAGCCCCACATAAGATATTTTTCACCAGCCGTCACTGGTGTTATTTAGCCTATATCAGATCAGGTACAGTAATTTGATTAGACAAGAATTCTTATCTTCCAAGAACATGGATATTTTCCACAAGTTGTTAGCACTAGAAGACCAGGAGCAGGCGATGAGGGCAGAGGGGCAGTGGCTCTAGCCACCGGGACACCTCCCTGTACCCGGCCCTGGTCAGAGGAGAGATTCCCTGACCACTGTCTGCACCTCTACCAGTGGTTTTAGTATGGGCTTCAAAAGCCATCCCTTCAATTCTCTTACTTATTAAATGGACAGTTCAACCAAACATTTACATTCTGTCATCATTTACTCAACCTCATGTTGTTCCAAACCTTTATGACTTCCTTTCTTCTGTGGAACACAAAAGAGGATGTTTTGAAAAATGTCAATTGTTTGTTGCCCATGAAACTCACAACAACATTGGACCCCATTGACTTATGGACAAAACACACTGTGACATTTTTCAAGATATCTTTTGAGTTCCACAGAATATAGAAAGTCATACAGGTTTGGAATAATATGAGTAAATCATAATTTCCAGATCTGTCAAATCGCGAGGGCATTACCGGGGCGCGGCCCTAGGACCCCCATAGATTTTCTGGATTCATGCGAGTTTAGGATTATCTTGCTGAAAAATTAAAGTTCTCTTAATTGTTAGCTTTCTAGCTGACGACAGAAGGTTCTGTGCAAAAATCGATGGTACTTCGAGCTATCATGACTCCCTCCACCTGCAAGCCCGTCTAGATCGGTCAATAGAACCGCACAGGTGGTGATCCTGTGAGGGTGTAGTGATGGAGGTGTGTGTTCAGTGCTCATGTCTAGGAGATGGGTGGAATCTAATCTATAACAATTGTGTTACAAATTTAGTTCCAGTTCTATACTGGGAGGCCATACATGCAGTGATGTGCTATTGTGAGGTGTGAATGGCCTCTTGAAGTGTCTTTTCACTCATCTCCCGTATCTCAGGTTATGTTCTAACAATTCCGCTGTCCTGCTTTGATGCAGGTGGAGTCAGGCCCATCCTGGCATCCATCCTCCAAGGATTTACAGAAACTAATGCAGAGAGAACCACAGTTAATTCTGATATTTTCAACAGCTTCGAAATCAGACATGTGGAATTCTTTTACTTGCTCCATTATCATGTCAATTGCAATTTTAATTCCAGTTGTCACATGAAACGTCTCGGTTACTAACGTAACCTCGGTTCCCTGAGATGAGGGAATGAGTATTGCGTAAGTAGCTTACGCTATGGGAAAACTTCTTTTCTCGAGAATATTGAAGCATTTTTTTAAAACGCAGTGTGGCTGCACAGCATACACAGATGAACGGGGAGCTCGGTCATTGGCTGTGCTGCGGCAACTGCACGAACCTATGACGGGGCGACTCGGCACAAGCACGGCAAGTTGCGCAATACTCGTTCCCTCATCTCAGGTAACCGAGGTTATGTTAGTAACCGAGACGTTCCCTTTCGAGAGGTCACTAATTGCGTAAGTAGCTTACGCTATGGGAACCCCATGCAAAACGCCGTGCGTGCTTAACTTCGCTCTAATATCAGCCTGAGGCAAGATGCCTGAGCCTTATGAGTAAAGTATGAATCCCAATAAGTCGGTCAGAGACGGACTTTATAAGGGAAAAAGGGGAGAGTGGCCTAATGAGGATCCACTCTATGATAATAAACGGATATATATATATATATATATATATATATATATATATATAGTATATAGTATATATATATAATATATATATATATGAACCTCAGTTCGTGTAAAACAAGATTTATGGGGATATGTGCTTACACATTTCATACTGAAAGTACCCTGGAATGCAGAGCAGGGACTTGTAGGTTATAAAACCTGATAAATGTGGACGGCGAGGCCCAGCCAGCCGCCGCACAAATATCTTCGATAGGTATTCCACTTGACCAAGCCCAAGATGAGGCCATGCCTCTTGTGGAATGGGCTCTGACGCCTAAGGGTCAATGAAGGCCCTTAGACTCATAAGCCAGCGCTATAGCGTCAACTATCCAGCACGATAACCTCTGCTTTGAGACAGCGAGACCCTTGGTACGGCTGTAGAAAGTGCTCCCCTTGGGCACATGGACTCTCCCAGTCACCCCTGTCATTCAGCGAGAAATGGACTGTTCCAAACTTTCCACCGGAGTTCGCGAAGTGAAGGGGAAGAGAGTAGACGGATAATAAAGGGAAAAGGAGATCGGCTGAATATTGTATATAGTTTGTAGAGTGAAATATAGGGTACTAGCCCAAATCGGAGGAGATTTATCGATTGTGCGTGTGCGTGCATCACACTGTAAGTAATCACATAATTGTTGAACATTCTCAGCGAACGCTAATCCGCCTGTATCTGTGTTTACATTTAAGGTTGTTTACTTAATTATATTCTACTGCTGTGACATTACTGCCATTCCATGTATATTGATGTTATTCGTATTCTAGTTATATTTATTCCTTATCACCAATGCACGGTTGTATCTCAGGTCGCGCGCATGCGCTCAGTTGTTTACATCTCGGTTCGACCGCACATGCAGCAGTAGTCATGCTCGCATGCACAGCTCGTGCACAGCTTGTGTACAGCGTTAGCGCACACACATCCATTCCCACTTTTTCAAGTATATCATCATAGAGATTGTATTGTGTTATATTTCCCCGCTATTTGTCAGTATTTTACCAAATAAGTTGTTTGTGTTTTATATACATTTATATATATTTATATCTTTATTTTGTATTCACAGAACCACACATCTATGCACATTTAATAAACCTACGATTTGGAATATAACCTGAGTGAGACATCATTGTTCTGACCGGACAAACTGCAGCCTTCAGCCAAACCTGAACTAGCAATTAGAGTGAATACTCACAAGATTTTTCATGGTCCTTCGAGCCGGATTGGTGAATTGCTACAGAGATGTCTCAACCCGAGAGAGAAGCGCCTGTCGTGCGTCCACGAAGACAGATCAACCCACCGACTCATTTAGTGGATTATGAGCTTGGTGAGCCATTGCCACATCGACAGCCATTCCCAGACTTCAGCCATAGCAGATTCCAGTCACCAAGTATGGTAGCACAGACCCGATCGTCTTCTCCCGTCAGTCAAGAGTTAGATCAGGATAAGTGGACACTGAGAGATGAATGGCAAAGTGAAAGATCCGATGGGCGAGGAGAAGAGGAAGTAGAGCTTACAGCCATGCTGCAGGTGATGAAACGCGAGAACGCTGACTTGCGGCTACAAACCAGCCAGCTTCCGGAGATTATTTCAGCATTACAGGAGATGCGACAACAGAATGCCATGTTACATCACGAACTTCAAAGTCTTAAGGCAGAAAGGGGAGCCCCCTCCAGGCCAGTGACTTTACCAGTGCTATCTCCAGGTCCTTTTCCTCCTGTGGTGAGCCCTGAGACTCCACAACGGTTCCGTCCTACTCCAGCCCCACGGAAACCCCCCCCAACGCCGCCTACGGCCATTAGGGAGCTGCGCCCAGCTACAGTAGATGAGCGCCTTGGATTAGCTGAGGATTTCAGAAACATGGACATTTCCTCCTCAATACCTGATAGAGTACCACCACAAGTGCGTTACAGCGACCCACCTCAACCCAGGTACTCTCGTTCCTCCCAACACATTCCAGCTTATCAGTCAGAGTTCAAGACCACAGCATATAACAGTATGCCACCTCCGCATCCAGGCCACAGACAAGAGTTTTATCAGCCTTCATCAATGCAGGAGAAAATGTACCGAGGCCCTGCTCCAACCATTCCCTTCCTAACATCCCCTGATTCTAGGGAGTTCTCTCGACTGAGAATAGCATTGGAGAACATTTTGCCGGAGGATGCAACAGAGCGATTCAAATATCAGATCCTCACTGACCATCTTAAGTTGGAGGAAGCCCTACTTGTGGCAGACTCATACAGTAACTCAAACTTTCCTTTCACAAACACCATGAGAGCCCTCAATAAAATGTATGGCCAGCCACATCAGCTAGCCTTACAACGCATTGCAGAACTGATGGATGGACCACACATTCGAAGTGGAGATGTGAAAACTTTTCGCATGTTCGGACTCCAAGTGCGTTCCCTGGTCAGTATGTTGGAACAGCTGGGTCAGAAAGGCAATGTCGAGTTGGAGTGTGGATCACATGTGTCGAGACTGATGAGCAAACTGCCACATGATCTCAGGTCCAGTTTCAAGAGGTACACTCATCCTCTTCATGTCACTATCCCCACATTATTGGACTTTGCGGACTGGCTTGAGTACGAGCTACAAGTTCAGGATGACCACACTGACTATACCAGTCAGTCTAGAGTTTCGACAGTGCCGAGGAGGGAGCTGAGGAGAGACTCTAGACAGCCCCGCAAACCCACTACCATCCTCCTTGGTACAGAGAAACCAAAGGCCAGCCCAGCATCACCAGTTTATCCACCCAAACCAACTGCTGCTAAGAGAGAAGGGGTGAATGTTTACTGTCCATACTGCGACAACAACAGACATTTCCTGAGCAGCTGTGAGAACTTTAAGTTACTCAACAAAGAGCAGAAGGTGAATTGGATTAAAGGCCAAAATAGATGCTGGCGCTGTGGGCGTGGTCATCATGCTGCCAATTGCACACTGAAAGCCCTCTGTCCATCTTGTAACAGAAAGCACTTGCTGGCCTTACATGATGTAAATGACCAGAGCAGAGCCACAGAAGAATCGGTTCCAGCCAGTGCAGTCTTGTATGTGGATCGTCCAACCTGTGACAATAAAATTCTGCTGAAGGTGGCTAAAGTTCTGCTCCGAAATGGCAACAAATCCATGGAGGCATATGCAATCCTCGATGATGGGTCAGAGCGGACCATCATCCTACATGAAGCTGTGCAGAAGTTGAATCTGAAGGGTCAGCCAGAGGACTTAGTTCTCCGTACAGTCAGGCAAGATACACAGACCCTTCACGGGGCGGCTGTGACCTTTACTGTGTCTTCAGTGGCTAACCCTCACAAGGCTTTCCTGATACGGAGCGCATTCACAGCCAACAGCCTGGGTTTAGCAGAGCACACGCATCCCGTCAAGGTACTCCAGAAGAAGTACAAGCATCTTGCAGGCCTGCCACTACAGCACCTTCACAAAGTGAAACCAGTAGTTCTCATTGGTTCTGACTGCCCTCACCTCATCACACCCATAGAACCAGTCAGACTGGGTCCACCTGGTGGCCCTGCTGCTGTGAGAACACGCCTAGGATGGACACTACAGGGACCAGCACAAGAACTAACCAGCAGACTTTCCCCACAGCAATGTCTTTTCACCAGCTTACGGCCCACAAACGACCTTTATGCGAATGTGGAGAAACTGTGGAAAATGGACATTCTTCCATATCAAAATGAGAAGGTACTGACAAGGTCTAGACAAGACAAAGAGTCCATCCAACTTCTCCAGGACAAAACCGTGAGGGTGGATGTTAACAGAATCCAGCGCTATGCGACCCCTCTTCTACGTGCCAAAGATATGCCATGTCTACATGCACCCAAAGAAGCTGTCCTGCCACAATTAAGGGGAATAGAGAATCGGCTGAACAAGAATCCTGATCAAGCGGCGGCCTACCAAGAGGAGATAGTCAGGTTACAGCAAGCTGGCTACATTACAAAACTCACTCCTGAGCAGGTGGACTGTTCCAAAGAGAGCTGGTACATTCCACATCATTTGGTGGAGCATAATGGAAAGAAAAGGGTTGTCTTCAACTGTTCGTTTGCTTACCAAGGCCACAACCTGAACGAGTACTTGCTCCCTGGTCCACCACTCAGTCCTTCTCTTCTGTCAGTTCTTCTGCGATTCAGAGAACATTCCATCGCCATTAGTAGTGACATTCGTGGGATGTTCCACCAGGTACGCCTTTTGCCTGAGGACAAACCACTACTGAGATTCATTTGGAGAAATCTTCAGAGAGACAAGGCACCAGACGTGTATGAATGGCAAGTACTTCCATTCGGAACAACGTGCAGTCCTTGCTGCGCAACATACGCGTTACAGAAGCACGTCCTGGATCACAGTGAGTCTGAAGACACACAGTTCTCAGTAGAGAAATCTTTCTATGTTGACAACTGCCTTCAGAGCTTCACCTCAAGTGAGACAGCGAAAGGTCTTGTAGACAGACTCCGCAGTCTCTTATCTTCTGGAGGCTTTGACCTAAGACAGTGGGCGAGCAATGATCCATCGGTCATCAGCCACCTGCCAGTTGAGGCTCGATCTCAAAGCAGCATCCAGTGGCTTAGCGAAGGTCACCAAGATGCACAAGAGTCAACTCTTGGGTTACACTGGCATTGCTCATCAGACACACTCTCCTATAAACAGCGGCGGACAGACCACCCACTTCCAACTATGCGGAGCATATATCATATCCTCGCTAGCCAGTATGACCCCATAGGCTATATTGTGCCATTCACAACACGGGCCAAGGTGATCGTACAGAATTTATGGGACAAGAAAAGAGAGTGGGACGATCCCCGTCTGCCTGAGAATCTGTTGAACTTGTGGAAAGCATGGGAGAGTGAGCTGGATGGCTTACAGCACGTTGTTTTGCCGAGGGCTTACTGCAGTAAAGAACTGGATCAGCCTACCAGCATGAGGCAGATCCACATTTTCTGTGACGCTTCAGAGCGAGCCTACGGTTCCGTGGCCTACTTACGAACTGAAAACCTGGAAGGTAGAGTGGAAGTAACCTTTGTAACCAGTAGATCTCGGGTAGCCCCAAAAAAGCAGCAAACCATTCCACGGTTGGAGTTATGTGCAGCACTCACAGGTGCACAACTCGCAAAAGTTCTGAAGACAGAGCTAACTTTGCCCATCCACAGTGTTACTCTGTGGTCTGACTCCACAACTGTCCTTACCTGGCTGCTGTCACACTCATGTCGTTTTAAAGTGTTCGTCGGCACCAGAGTGGCAGAAATCCAAGAACTCACGGAGTCTGATAACTGGAGATACGTGCCATCAAAGGAGAACCCTGCCGATGACATCACAAAGGGAAAACTGCTGTGTGACATAGGCCAGGAAAGCAGATGGAATAAGGGGCCAAAATTCCTCAGACAGACAACTGACCACTGGCCGGAGATGCCACCGTTTACGACCATTGATCAGGACAGTGAACTGAGAAAACCAATCTTCATTGGCCTATCAATCTCGACTCCACCTACTCCCGATCCACAGAAATACCATACACTTCCAGAGTTACTGAAGGCTTACATCCAGCATGCCAATGGGGCGGCCACTGATATCCCAACAGCAGATGACTACAAAGAGGCAGAAATTGCAGTACTCCATCAGAGCCAAACTGACTCATTTCCAGACGAACTGTCCTTCCTCAGAGCAGGTAAATCCTTGCCAAAAAATAGTCGCTTGCTGTGCTTAGCCCCGGAATTTGATGAGGACACCAAACTCATACGCGTTGGCGGTCGTCTACGTCAGATCAGCCAGCTAGAGGAAGATACAATACATCCTATTGTCCTCGACTCGTCTCATCCAACTACCAAACTGGTGATCAAGGACTATGATGATCGGCTACATCACCCAGGACCAGATAGGGTGTTTGCTGAACTTCGGAGGAAATACTGGGTGATACGGGGACGGGCTGCAGTCAGAAACCATCAACGACAATGTGCAGAGTGTCAGAGATGGCGGGGACAACCACATCTACCAAGAATGGCGGACCTCCCACCTGCCAGATTGAGGATCCATCAACCTGTCTTCTATTCAACAGGTGTGGACTGCTTTGGACCTTACACTATAAAGGTGGGACGCAGGAATGAGAAAAGATGGGGAATCATCTTCAAATGCATGACTTCCCGTGCAGTCCACATTGACATACTCACCAGCATTGACACTGATTCCTTCTTGATGGCTTTACGACGATTCATCTCCAGGCGTGGTAAACCATTTGAGCTCCTGTCTGACCAAGGCACCAACTTTAAAGGAGGAGAAAGGGAACTGAAAGAGTCATTCATCGCCCTTCACCCTGAGCTTCAAGCCCAACTCGCCAGCCAACAAATAAGATTCATCTTTAATCCACCCAGTTCACCCCATTTCGGTGGATGTTGGGAGAGAGAAATTCGTTCTTTAAAGGCTGCACTTCACGTCACCATTGGCAGCCAGACAGTCACAGAAGAAGTGCTGAGAACTGTCTTCATAGAAATAGAAGGAATCCTCAACTCCAAACCCATTGGCTACACTTCTTCGGACATCGCGGATCCAGATCCAGTTACTCCAAACATCTTGTTGATGGGGCGGCGAGATGCCTCATTACCGCAAGTGGTATACCAAAACTCTGAACTCCTGAGCCGTAAGAGATGGAGACATAGCCAGCTCTTGGCTGACCACTTTTGGAGGCACTTTATTCAGCACTACCTACCCAACCTCCAAATCAGACAGAAATGGAGGACTGAAGAAGCTGACCTGCAAGTCGGTGACACAGTCATGATCGTGGACCAACAACTGCCCCGCGCTCTTTGGCCCGTAGGGATAATTGTTCAGGTCTTTCCTGGGTTGGACAAGAGAGTCAGATCTGCGGAAATACAGGTTAACGGCAAAACTTACACCCGACCTGTAGCCAAAATTATTTGTCTGCCCTCTCTTCCCGACTAGCTTTATATTTAATGTAGCAAAGTCACTTAAAGTTGGCAAATTCACACTGTGAATTTGGGGGCGGCTGTAGAAAGTGCTCCCCTTGGGCACATGGACTCTCCCAGTCACCCCTGTCATTCAGCGAGAAATGGACTGTTCCAAACTTTCCACCGGAGTTCGCGAAGTGAAGGGGAAGAGAGTAGACGGATAATAAAGGGAAAAGGAGATCGGCTGAATATTGTATATAGTTTGTAGAGTGAAATATAGGGTACTAGCCCAAATCGGAGGAGATTTATCGATTGTGCGTGTGCGTGCATCACACTGTAAGTAATCACATAATTGTTGAACATTCTCAGCGAACGCTAATCCGCCTGTATCTGTGTTTACATTTAAGGTTGTTTACTTAATTATATTCTACTGCTGTGACATTACTGCCATTCCATGTATATTGATGTTATTCGTATTCTAGTTATATTTATTCCTTATCACCAATGCACGGTTGTATCTCAGGTCGCGCGCATGCGCTCAGTTGTTTACATCTCGGTTCGACCGCACATGCAGCAGTAGTCATGCTCGCATGCACAGCTCGTGCACAGCTTGTGTACAGCGTTAGCGCACACACATCCATTCCCACTTTTTCAAGTATATCATCATAGAGATTGTATTGTGTTATATTTCCCCGCTATTTGTCAGTATTTTACCAAATAAGTTGTTTGTGTTTTATATACATTTATATATATTTATATCTTTATTTTGTATTCACAGAACCACACATCTATGCACATTTAATAAACCTACGATTTGGAATATAACCTGAGTGAGACATCATTGTTCTGACCGGACAAACTGCAGCCTTCAGCCAAACCTGAACTAGCAATTAGAGTGAATACTCACAAGATTTTTCAACGGCCACCAAAGTATACAAAAAGCTGTTCTGACTGTCTGAATGAGGCAGAACGCTCCAAATACACTCTGAGAGCCCTGACGGGACAGAGTAAATTGGCGTCACTTTCGTCCACTGGTGGGGAAAGAGCTGCAAGAGAAATAACCTGTGCTCTGAAGGGAGTGGAGAGCACTTTAGGAATATACCGGGGGGGGTTTTTTTGCCTAAGGACGACTCTGCAGTCGTTAGGTCCAAATTCGAGACAAGACGCCCTTGAAGAAATAGCGGGGTCGTCCTCGGTGAAAATGGCGAGGCGAGTCCGCAGCGTGGTGAGATCCATCACGTCGCACTCAGGGCAGCCACCCCTGGCGAGTGCAGCTTCTGCATGGTCACGGCCCAGGCAGGAAGCGCAGAGGATGTGGCGATCTCCACCGACGAGAGAGCCTCTGCATGAGGCGCAGTTGGTGCACAACATTTGAAACAACGCCTGCGTGGAAATTTTGCTAAAGCTGCTCTTGCAGTTGAGCCTTCACAGTCTGCTGTGTCATATGAGCATTTGAGATCCCAGTTCTGCAGGGGGAAATTTCTGTTCTGAGTTTTTATCACTCATAGTGTCATGAGTTCCAATGGGTTGATGTCCATGGCTTTATTTCAAGATGCTCTCATTACAGTCAGATCTGTGGGCAGAAATGAGTTCACCTGTTTCGGTGTTGCTTGGCCTGCTTAGCATTTGCTGTTTTATAGTGTCATTCACACATTTGGTTAGTGCAGATCTCTTGTGACCTGTAAAAAGCTGTGGTACTTCTGCCTGATGTTTAGCATTTCGTACCCTCCTTGTAAATGTACTTCCCTGATCTGATTAAATTTTAGTTGGTGCACCCCAGTCAAGGATGATTCGGCTTGCTATTACCTGTGCCACACTTCTAGCTGTGTTTTTGTAAAGGCAAAAAATAAAAGCACATCCTCTGCCCTTTATGGCACTGGTTAGCAGGCCAATGAAATCGAATTGTAAGGATTAATGTCACACTTCTCCAATTAATGCCCCGCTTGGCGATTATAACATAATATATATTGTAATTTGAATTATTAAATAATATTAAAAATAATATAAATTAAATTGTACTATTTCTGGTCTCTGAAGAGTCTCTGGAACAACTCAGTTGTCAAAGTGTTCGTTTTGCAAAAGACTATTCTTTTGATTTGGCCCTGCAGTCACAGCCGTACTGGCACGTGCATTGTACGTACAACAACGGTCAGGCTGAATACCAATGAGGAACTCTATTGTTGTTAACACGCAATGAACTGCATGCACATGCTAAACGCATGGTCAAGTCTCTTGTTCTCATATCAATACATTTGAAAATGAAAAGGTTTTTTGGCTCAGGGCTGATGAGATGCACATTTGCTGTTTCTCTTTTTTCTCTGTTATATTTCAAATGCCCTTTTGTTTCATTTAGTTTCTTTAAAGACTATATGAAGGCAAAGTGGCCATTTGAGCTGATTTGCAAGATGTGATGGATTTAATTTAATAGCATATACAACCTTTAATACAACACTTACTGTTTCATACATCACTTACAAGCAATCATGTGTTTTAAAGAATAAACTAGCCTATGTGCACATGTAGTAGCACAAACAACTATAAAGCGTGTTCTATGAGCACAATGTGTTATGCACAATTACAAATATGAAAATACAAACAGGATCATTGCAATTTGGAAGAATTGTGTTCAAAGTTCAGAGTTACTGAATACTTGTGAGGCGAAAACAGCTCACATGGCATGAGGAGAAAAATGTGCGTTCTCCAGAGTGGGTTTACCCATGTGCTCTGCAATGAACCACTCTCAGAAACATTAAATCATACTATTATGGCGTTATTATCCTGGCAAATGTCGAGAGCGCATTATTGTAGCGCGAAAGTACATTAATATAATGCGCGAGCGTGAATCTCTCTGCTCGCGCGCGGAATATGATGTGCCGAGCGCGAATCTCTCTGCTCGCGCGCGGAATATGATGTGCCGAGCGTGAATCTCTCTGCTCGCGCGCGGAATATGATATGCCGAGCGCGAATCTCTCTGCTCGCGCGCGGGAACTGGGCGCGCGCTCTCAGATACACTTCTCTTGTAAGAATTCTCTCTCTGGGCTGAGTGGGCTCGCTGCCTCGCTCAGAGAATATGCCTGCACTTAAAAAAGTGTCCAGTGTAATCGCGAATCGCTCCTCTTCCCCAGCTAACAATTTTAGGTTATAAGAACGTTTTCATAACGTTCCCATTAAGTTATAAAAACGTTATTTCTGAATGTTCTAGGGAATTTCAAAAAGTCCAGTTTTTTAGACGTTTTATTAACGTTATTTCTTGGTTATAAGAACGTTCAATTCTCCCGTTATGTAAACGTTGTATTAATGTTATTTCCTGGTTATAATAACGTTAGAACGTTCAATTCTCCCTTTGTATACACGTTGTATGTATTAACGTTCTTGCGGTTATAAGAACGTTATTCAAACGTTCAATTCTCCCATTATATAAACGTTCTCTTAATGTTTTTCTAAGATAATGAAAAACGTTTCATTCAATAAAAAAACATTAAGAAATGTTTTAATAATTATTAAAACCTGTCTTAATGTTTTTTTTATATAACAAGGTAGCCTATATAATAGGCCTAGCCTATATGAAGAACCTAAAACAAGAACTTTCAGATTTTAAAATTAAGACAAAAATAAAAAAATAAAAAAAGACCCATGAATCATGTCTATTATGTGTAATGTAGTCCACTGAAGTCGAGTTGAATTGAACCCAAGTAGGCCTATAGTTTATTCCAATAAACCGATTTGGGTTGAAGTGACCATATGAAATTAACATGAACATAAACTTGGAAATTGTTGTAAAAATGAGCTATATAAATTAAATTAACTTTAACTTGTGAATGTCATTGGTTGTTTTTGGTCATTATCCTTGTCCTTGTGTTCCCATTCTCTTGTCTAGCTTTGTTCCCTGTACCATTGTTGGTGATTCTATGTTTAGTCCAAGTTTATGTTCATGTTAATTTCATATTGTCACTTCAACCCAAATCGGTTTATTGGAATAAACTATACTTGGGTTCAATTCAACTCGACTTCAGTGGACTACATTACACTTATTATAGACATGATTCATGGGTCTTTTTTAAAAAATTTGTCTTAATTTTAAAATCTGAAAGTTCTTGTTTTAGGTTCTTCATATAGGCTAGGCCTATTATATAGGCTACCTTGTTATATTAAAAACATTAAGAAAGGTTTTAATAATTATTAAAACATTTCTTAATGTTTTTTATTGAATGAAACGTTTTTCATTATCTTAGAAAAACATTAAGAGAACGTTTATATAATTGGAGAATTGAACGTTTGAATAACGTTCTTATAGCCAAGCAAGAACGTTAATACAACGTTTATATAAAGGGAGAATTGAACGTTCTAACGTTATTATAACCAGGAAATAACATTAATACAACGTTTACATAACGGGAGAATTGAACGTTCTTATAACCAAGAAATAACGTTAATACAACGTCTAAAAAACGGGACTTTTTGAAATTCCCTAGAACATTCAGAAATAACGTTTTTATAACTTAATGGGAACGTTATGAAAACGTTCTTATAACCTAAAATTGTTAGCTGGGGAAGAGGAGTGATTCGCGATTACACTGAACACGTTTTAAGTGCAGGCATATTCTCTGAGCGAGGCAGCGAGCCCACTCAGCCCAGAGAGAGAATTCTTACAAGAGAAGTGTATCTGAGAGCACGCGCCCAGTTCTCGCGCGCGAGCAGAGAGATTCGCGCTCGGCATATCATATTCCGCGCGCGAGCAGAGAGATTCACGCTCGCGCATAATATTAATGTACTTTCGCGCTACAATAATGCGCTCTCGACATCTGACAGGATAATAACGCCATATACGTTTTCTTGACAAAAATATAGTAACAGCATCACTATCGGTCTGTGTATCATTTTTATATTTTAAGCTTCTCACCTATTAATTATTTGTAATCAAGAGCAATTCTGCTTTGTAGCAGAAGTCCTCACCAGAGGTATAATTCTGGCCAAACAAAAAGTTTCCTTAACTTTTTATCCTGTTGCATCATATCATGTTTTTTTCCGGAACACCACAAGTGTGACTATGTGCCATTTTGTATAAAATTTTTCAAAACAAACTTCCTGGTGAAAAATTAAAGTAGACTAGTGTGATCACCAGTGCCAATTTTCTTCATTTTTAATTTAATATTTCCAAAATTATTCAAAAATAATGCTTTTTTTTTACAAAAAGATTGAATCCAATATTGGATGATAATATAGTATAATGATAGATTTATAAGCTATTTTTTGTAAGCCAGTCATTTTTGGTGTTACATCACAGGGGTTATAGGGTTTTGAACACCACACAAGGGTTAAGTTAGATTGCCAATTGGTTATTGGTCAATTATATAATAGTTTAGCAATACATTTGATTTTTATTTAACTCTTTACTTATATTTTACCCGTTCATATTAGGAAGCTATGTCGCTCAGAGGTCGCAATTCGATTGTGATCGTGAGACCCACGTTAAACAAGGCGTGAGCTTGTTCGTGGGTCTCACGATCACAATCTAATAGGTAATTGCTATATACCTGAGATCGGTCGCATTCCCGCTTACACAATCAAAGGTACTTTGGTATAGCCCCCGTGATTGCATAGACTTGAAATTAAAGTAACGTTTACTTCAGTAGAGGTATGGCCACTACTACAGATATAAGTCAACCAACTTTACTTGTCTTATAATAGCTTTGGATTGGCCATACCGTTGTTTCCCACGTACTCTTATCTAACATTAAATTAAAAGACACACCCAGATTTAGATTGGTCAAGCAGCACTTTTCCTGCCCTAAACGGAAATTCACTTCTTGTCTTTGCAAAACTCGTACACTTGAATTAGTGCCAAAATATTAGTCGATACTAATCTGACGCAAAACTTCAGTCAGTCAGAATAAAATCAAATGTAACAATTTATTATGTCAGGTATCATGCTAATTTTAATCAGTTCAAAGATAATAAATACAAAACATCAAATGTTCTGGAATAAAGAGAGAAGATGCGAACCTGACATTATAAAATACATAATGCGGAGTGCCTGCATACACTCCGCATCACGGGCTAATTTGAGTTATAAATCGCCCTGAGCCTCTTGTTGCATTTCTTTATATGGACAGAAACTTCTTTTACATGGAAACATTTGCTAACAATGGGAATGTGCATTGAGTTTACACCTTTTTGGGAGCAGAATGCCATTTGCCTGGAGGACCCACTCCTCCTCTATGTGCAAGTTATCTCTAAACTCATAAGAACTTTATTACCTTTTGGTTTACTTCTTTAGGAATGAGACATTTGTACCAGTCGCACTGAGACATTTCAAATGATACCAAACATGTATACTACTGTATGATAATTATTCACACTAAACCCTATAGATTTTTGGGTGAATATCTGCTGATCTCAGCATGAGAGAGAGACAACATGGGGGAGGTGATTGACTCTGGGATGTTAGTTTCCCAAGAGAGAGTCAAATGTTAATTTCCAGAAAGGTCCTTTGTCTTCTCGGGAGTGGTCGTTCCTCAACCAGACTGCCCGGAATTTCTCAATTCTTACAGCCCCATATGCTTCATCGTGGGTATGTTGTTCTTTTGCTGATGTGTTCTTTTACTTTTACTGATGTTGTTTTTACACCAAACACACCTCTCACAATTTTGGCCATCTTGGTCTCATCAGACTATGAAACATTTTTCCACATGGTGTTGGCAGGCTGTAAATATATTTCTTTATTTCAAAGGTTTTTTTTTGTGTTATTTAAAAGTTTAGCCGGGTTTGGAATTTTCGGATGTTTTTTATTTTTGTTTTTGTCTTTGTCAGAAAAGGGTTGCGTCTTGCCACCCTGCCCCATAGCCTAGACAGATGGAGAATATGAGAGATAGTTATCACACGTAGGGAGCAACCAGTGCTTGGACTTGTGTCATACTTTCTTCACTTGTTGATGATTGTCTTCACTGTGATCCATACAATATCTAATGCCTTGGAAGAAAATTTTAGCCCTCGTCTGAGCATTACATTTCAACAATGAGATCCTGTTGATCCTCCGTAAGCTCTTTGTGGTTCGTGGCTCTTGTAGTAGCATGCACAAAGTCAGCCACTGTTTAAATTTAGCTCAAAGAGCAAAAGCTTATACATCAGAATCAGTTCCTTTAATTTTCATTTCAAAACGAGTGAAACTGTGAAAGAGTGCCACATAAGTCTACAAACCACTCGTGTGGTTTAATGAGAACACAGACCATGGGCCCTATTTTAACGATCTAAGAGCATAGTATAAAGTGCATGGCACAAATTCACTTAGGGTGTGTCCGAATCCACTTTTGCTAGTTTAACAACGGGAAAAATGGTTGGCGCGCCTGGCACATGGTCTAAAAGGGTTGTCCCTATTCTCTTAATGATGTTTTATTAACAAAGTTCGGGAGGAGCAAGTTCAGATAATTAAACCTAATTAAACACATGTGGAGCACATTCAGATAATCAAACTTAATTAGACGTTGTAATAGTTTTGTGTGATTGACAGGTTGAGGTTGCCACCTTGTGGGTCATTATTGCAAAGGCAGTTGTTGTGTTAAGTTTTGTTTTAGCCAACGATTATTGGTGTTTTTCCCAGCCAAGCTGCACCTGTAGTTGGAAGTCTGTTCCCGGAAGTTTTGACAGTAAAGGACGTGTTTCAGTAACCATTCTTGGCCTGTTTATTGTCTCCAGCACGATACACTACAAATGGCAACAAGGATATTAAATGAATACCACTGCGTGAATGGACTGTAAGAGTCACCGTTCACTGGTCGAATTTTTTTTTTTTTTTTTGGAGGAACCAGGCACGTGTTGGATTAACAGTTAGCCTAAAAAAAAACCTGCCATGGCTGTGCTAGTCGGTCGTGTGGATAAATACAATGACGCAAAGGAGGATTTTGAGTCAAATCTGGAACGTCTGGAACAGTGGATGTTGGCAAATGAAATCAAGGATGAAAAGAAGGTGTGCGTGTTTCTCTCGGTGATTGGGGGTGATGCTTATAAGCTGCTGAAGAATCTGGTGTAGCCGACAGTACCGAGTACTATGGAGTATTCTGATCTGGTAAGAGCACTGAGCACGCATTACAAGCCGGCAGCGATTGTAATTGCGGAACGGTTTCGTTTCTAGAAGTGTAACCAGAAAGAGAGTGAAACTGTCTCTGATTATGTGGTGGCTTTGAAGCAGCTATCAGCTACCTGTGTTTTTGGACAGTACCTGGATGATGCGCTGAGAGATCGTTTTGTGAGTGGACTACACTTGGATGCCGTGCAGCACAGGTTGCTGTCTGAAAAGGATCTGACCTTCCCGAAGGCTTGTGAGATTGCAGTAGCAATGGAACTGGCGTCAAAGAAATCAATGGAGTTTTCTGGACACAGCGAGCCTCATCAGGTAAATGCCTTGTCAAATGCAAGCTTTTCTGAGAAGGGGAGGAAAGGACAGTTAAGACGACAAAATTATAATAAAGCACAAAGCAAAGGCCAAAAAGGATTAAATTACTTTGGAACACAACAGACATGCTACCGATGTGGGGGAAGACACTCAGCACGTGACTGCAGATTAAAAAATGAAAAGTGTCATACCTGCTCCAAAATTGGACACATAGCCCGTGCATGTAGAAAAGGAAAAGCCATTTCTCAAACTCAGTATGTGGAAGCTGAAGGAAATACATCCAGAGGGGGTGAAGAGACTGAATTTTTTGGAGTGTATGCAGTATACTCCACCTCAAGCTGTGAAAAGGGGTACACAGTGGATGTCGCACTGGGTGATAAGAGCACAACAATGCTACTGGACACAGGGTCAGCTGTGTCAGTAGTATCTGAGGATTACTAGGCTACCAGACGAATCTGAACCATTTCCTTTTAAAACCAGCCCCCAAGTTAAAGCTGAATATATATATCATATTCAGGCCAAAGTATTGCTGTTCGAGTATACATCATGATACCAGTGTAGTATGAAACACAGCAAGTCACCCTACCTCTTGTCATTGTAAAGGGAAATAGACCAGCTCTGATTGGTAGGAACTGGCTAAAGGAACTACACCTGAACTGGAAACAGATTTTCACAGTGCACAGGGTGCTTACACAGGCAGAGTGGACCCCAGGAGTCAACGAGGTGTTACAGCACCACCAGGCAGTGTTCTCTGAGAAACAAGGCTGCATAGAGGGTTTTAAAGCCAAAATCCACATAAAACCTGGCACCACACCAATCCTCTGCAAAGCTCGCCCAGTTCCTTATGCATTAAAGGAAGCAGTAGAAAAGGAGCTGGACAGGTTGGAGAAAATGGAGGTGATTTCAAAGACTGAAAAGAGTGAGTGGGCATCTCGGATAGTCACCGTGCCAAAGGACAGCTATGGTGTTTCCAGTGCACCTGCAATTTTTCAAGGGCTGGACCATGTGACTTGTTTTTTGGATGATATTCTCATCACTGCTTCATCTGAGGAGAAGCATTTAAAAAGAATGGATGAAGTGCTCACATGTCTGGAAAAACATGGTGTTTGAGTGAAACTGTCTAAATGTCAGTTTTTTCAGAGCAGTGTGGAGTATCTGGGACATTGCATTGACCAGGATGGCCTGCACCCCACTGATGAAAAGGTGGCAGCTAGGGATGGGCGATATGGCCTAAAATCCATATTGCGATATACATTGCAGCCTCTTGCGATAACGATATATATCACGATATATAAATTATAATAGAACCATTTCAGAACAGGTTAGACAGACCATAAGGAAAGCCAAACTGCAAAATGTATTTGTTTTAAAAACATTTATTATGCAAAACTGTAATTATAGAACATAATGTTACAGATGAATAAAATTCAAGTACACTAGCTGCAGAGACTTTAACAAAGAAAAAGCTTAAAGTATTGGGTTTATTTCCTGTAGTGCACGCCTGTTTCACACATACTCCGTGTGCAGTGCAGTGCGGTGGTGTTGCGGCACAGGAGCAGCACGCGCTATGCTTTCACATATGGTGCGTTTGCAGTGCGCAACTGATCTACGGCTGTACGACAAACAACATTAATCCTCTATTTTTTATTTTACACTTAAAAACGTATTATTACTTCTATATAGATTTATATATTAAGTTGCTCAAGCAAGTGGCAAAACATTTATACATTTATGTTAACATCGCAAACATTTTAAATTAAAACATACATAATTGACATAAACAGCTCTCTCATACCTTTTCTTTTGCATTTAAATATTTTTTACAAGAAATATTGCTACGGCTGTACGACAAACAACATTAATCCTCTATTTTTTATTTCAAATCACTATTTATATTATTAGTGTCTTTTATAAAATAATATAAAAGAGTTTCAGCATTGTGATTCTATTTGTACACAGACAGTAGGCTAGTAATACGCACTCTTTCACAAGACTTAGGCTATTCAAGTTTAAATTTATAACACTTAAAAACGTATTATTACTTCTATATAGATTTATATATTAAGTTGCTCAAGCAAGTGGCAAAACATTTATACATTTATGTTAACATCGCAAACATTTTAAATTAAAACATACATAATTGACATAAACAGCTCTCTCATACCTTTTCTTTTGCATTTAAATCTTTTTTACAAGAAATATTGCAATCACAAAGAACTTGTTTCACGAAGAGACAAGTGCATCCATTATGTCGCGTTGTTGAGGTAATGTTACTGTGTAGTTTCCTTGCTTTAATTACCCCGAGCTTAAAGTTAAAAAGAAAATGATTGAAAAATAGTATAATTTTTTTTTTACTATATTAGTAAAAAAATTACTATATTTTCATATCAATCCGTGTTCATTTTGACCATGAACCATGCGCTGTCACTTTAATTCAGCACGTGCAGCACAGCAGAAATAGACTGTGTGGAAACGATCACTGCACTGCTGTATACACACCGCTCCTGGAACGCATTGCCGCACCGCATCCGCGTGCAGGCCTGTTAACATGGGTACGGAAAAAATATATAGCCTACATATGCACTGCAAACGGAATATGTGTGAAACAGGCGTTAGCCAGAACTGTTGCCCATACAGAGTATAGTTTGCTGCTGCTCGTCGGACGGCTTAAATCCGAACCAATGGATGTTGCACCGTTTTTTTTTACCAGCTCCTCCGTTTCGCTTTCAGCCATGTTTACTCAAGATGTCGAATGCGATGATGCGTTGCAGCCGTTTGCAGCTCGTGGCTCTAAATTTTGCGGGTAGATTGCGTCAACATGCATTATCGCGATAGTGCAATATAATTAAAATCCATATCGTAGACCAATTTTGTATCGTTTATATTGCATATCGTTTATATCGCCCATTACTAGTGGCAGCCATAAACAAAGCGCCCAAGCCAACAAATGTCACAGAGCTGAAGTCCTTCTTAGGGTTTCTTAACTACTACAGCCGTTTCCTGCCAAACTCCACCACCATCCTCCACCCTCTACACAACCTGCTGAGAAAAGAGGCTAAGTGGTTTTGGACTTCTGAGTGTGCTAAGGCATTTGAAGATGCAAAGCAGCTATTACAGCAAAATAAGGTGTTGGTGCATTACAACACACATTTGCCACTCCGGATTGCATGTGATGCGTCACCCTATGGAGTAGGGGCGCTAATTTCTCATGTCATGGAAAATGGAGAGGAACGGCCTGTGGCTTTTGCATCAAGGACATTAACTGAGAATGAAAGAAAGTATGATCAAATCGAAAAGGAGGCACTTGCCATCATCTTTGGAGTAAAGAAATTTCATAAATTTCTATAGGGGAGGAAATTCACACTGATCACAGATCACAAACCACTGTTAACTATCCTGGGACCAAAGTCAGCGGTTCCAACTTTAGCAGCATTAAGGATGCAACGCTGGGCTCTCATCCTCATGGCATACAGCTATGATATTGAGTACAGGAGATCAGCTGATCATGCAAACGCTGATGCTTTGTCTCGCCTACCCAGTGCCTCATTCGACAACACAGGAGAAGAGGGAGGTATTTTTTACTTCTCACATGTGGAAGAACTACCAGTGGGTGCAAAAGACATTGAGATAGCTACTTTAAAATATCCTATACTGAACAAAGTGTGGAGCTACACAATGAATGGATGGCCCATTCATGTTCAGGAGGAAGCACTGCGGCTTTATTTCATACGCAGGAGGGGGAGTAGTCCAGGCAGGAGTTGTCAGCGGAACAAGGCTGCGAGTCATCATACCCCCAGGTTATCGACAGCGCTTACTGGAAGACCTTCATCATGTTCACACAGGTATCTGCCGCATGAAAGCTCTCGCTCGCAGTTACATGTGGTGGCCTGGCTGTGATGGCGAAATTGAAGAGCTGGTGAAAGGTTGCTCTATCTGCCAAGCTGTTCAGAAAATGCCAGCAGTCGCACTGCTGCACCACTGGAGATGGCCGGAAAGAGTGTGGCAGCTCTTACAAAACCATTGTAGTCCTGCGAAGCCTGTTCTCTGCGTATGGACTGCCAGAAAAGCTGGTATCAGATAATGGTCCACAGCTGGTGTCGAGGGAGTTTACACAGTTACTGGAGAGAAACGGTATCAAACACACTGCTGTACCTGCATACCATCCTGCATCAAATGGAGCTGCAGAGAGGTCAGTGCAGATTTTGAGACGTGCGCTGACGAAGGATGTGTTGGAGGCGGAGGGAAATGCTCCCTTGCCACTCAGTCATAGACTTGCAAATTTCCTACTCATGTACCGCAGTACACCCCACACCGTGACTGGACGGACACCGGCTGAGTTATTTCTGAAACGCCAGATCCGAACCCGTTTCAGTTTGCTTAAGCCCAAGCTTGCCAGACGGATTGAAGAGAAACAAGCCACACAGAAACGTCATCATGACCGTGGTGGCTCATTTCTTCGTTTCTTTCAGTAAGGAGAAGCTGTCCGTGTCCGAAATTTCAGGGGAGGAGTGGAAAAATGGATTCAGGCAAAAGTACTTAAAAGACTGGGAGCTGTCACCTGGTACAAGAGGGTCAGAGGGTCATGCACAGTGCATGTCGACCACATGTTGCCATGGCAAGGAAAGGTTGAGACAATTCCACCAAGTTTGCCCTCACCAGTGGCTGAGAATGGGCCACCAGTAACCATGGACTGTGCTTTTCCAGCTGTTTTGCCCAGTGCACCAGTAAAGCTAATACCACCTACTATTCTCATTAAACCAACTGAACAGGTTGTCAAAGTGTCATCATCACACACAGCAAACAAAAACTCACCTGAGAAACGGCGGTACCCTTACGAAAGAAAAGAAGTATACTTCAAGTTCGTTTTGTGAAGTATACTTAAGTAATGTTCAAGTATATTTTTAAGTATACATTATGTAGTAAGTATACTAATGTCAATATGTACTAGTAGTAAACTTGTAATTTTAATACCGCTTGGGACTAAATTGGCCCACTTGTAGTATATATTTAAGCGTACTATAAGTGTAACAGTAGTAAACTTTAAGTGCACAACTATTTCATAATTCATAATAGTTTCTCATTTGTACTGCAAGTGAACTTATGGGTATAGGCCTACTAGTAGTTTACTATTTTAATACGTGTAGCACATTTTCAGTTTATGAAAGTACACTTTGAAGTATACTCTGTTAGTAGTGTTGTGGCAAAAATTCATCTCAAACAAACATCACTGCGTAAGAGACACTCAGAGTCAAATTATATAAAATAGAAGTATTTATTCTTGCAAGAATAGGAGCAGTCTAATACACAGTTGTTACCCTGTGCAGAAGAGTGACACACCCCCAGACAGACTGAACTAGCTTTTATCTTAGTTTCAAGGCCTTCTTCCCCCCAGAGCCTTCCTCCCAGTAGTTTTCCATAGACGTCACTAGTTGGCCCAATAAGCCCCCCTGCACTAAGTGGCCTTCTGACATCTAAGTCAGAGGTCCTTGTTCGTCTGTTCTCTGGAGTGTCTCCCTCTTCTGCCTCCCCAGGTACATAAACAGAATCTTCTCTCACTACAAGTGAGAGACACACATGTGACATTCTTTGAATCATCTATATTTGTCTAAAGATCAATGAATATCATTAAAATTTCCACTACAACTCCTCACTTTTTATCATTCTGATTACCCATAATCACAATAATAAACAATAAAACAAATTTTAAGTCATATCATCACACTTATACTCTTCATCTCTGATTTTTTGCATAAATGATCACTCTCCTTAAACCTGTGAAGAAAAGTTTAGAATGAAGAAGCATAAGGCTGTTTTTGTGGGGGAAAGGCCCCGTAATATTTTAGCTAGCAAGTAAACATGTTTACGACGCCGGGCTAAGCGAGAAATCACTGTTCCTGCGCTCCTGTAAACAGACCCTCAGTCACGCCAGTAAGGAAAAAGGTAGTTATAACATAGTAAGGAAACAAACAGATAAAAGTATAATAAAAATCACTCAGTTTCAAACCCTATCTTTGTACGCCATCTCGTAACACGGATGACCGCTGCTTGTAACCTTCTTTAAATCTTTTGCCCTTAATCTTTCTCAGAAAATAAACAAATAGAAGAAAAACAAACAGAACATACATTTAACACATATCTCACTGTAGCTCCCGCTACCTGTATCGTCACATAATTTTGTTCATCCTTGGGATAGACTGTCATTTTCACCAATTGAACAGACAGCATGTTTCACCTGTCACTGTAATCATATTCACCCATGAATAACTCCTATCATTAAGCCTTTTCCATTAATCTACGCCCATCTCCATATTTCACCTCGGTTTTCCTAACCATATTTTGTTCACTTCTAATTCAATTTAGTAAGCTCTATTTAATGCCATATTTAACAAAATTTAACCAGAGAAGTCTTATAATTTTATCCATTCTTCTAACCAATGCAGTTGTTCAATATTAACTCCAATATTTCCATTACGGACACAATCAATATATTTTCTACATTTACAATCAAATCAATACCTAGTTTGATCCAATCAAACAAAATCATCACAAAAACAGATTCTTCTGTTAAACTTAAACCATCAGTTGTGTTGATCATCTCGTTCGCCCCACGGACGTTCCGTGTTCTTTTACCTTTAACTTTTAATTCAAACATGCTGTGGTTCTACTTAATAAGCTTCAACAATTATCCCTACAATTTACATTAATTAATAGATCTTCTCTTCCCAAAAACATTTTCCTTAAATATTTCCAAATGAATAAGTAACCAATCAAATCTTTTGATCTACGGTATATCAATACTAAGCCCTATTTTGATTTAATCAAATAAAATCCTCAAAATAATCACAAAACCACATTCTTAAACCATTAGTTGGTTCACATCCTCCTCCAGGCGTGTTGATCATCTCGTTCGCCCCATGGACTATGGGATGGTTGTGGCCTGTTGGTGTTGTCTAAGGTGAGAGGCTTGGACCCAGGTGTCACACTCTCCAACCATTTTCTGATCCTTATAAGGTTTTCCCTTATATCACGACCGCACCCCCACTGGAGTGAACTGTCACCTGTGAATGGAGACCTTAAGTATTTTGTTAGTGACCGCTTGACAGCCGCTCGTCCCCTTTGGTGTGACCTGTGGAATCAACAATCTGAAACATATTATCTTAATAGCACTCGGGGTCCTTTTACCCTGAAAAACACTCAACCCACTTTGCTCATGTCCACACAATATTTATACATTTGGAACAGAATTAGTTCTGTTTGATCCAATCCATCCTGACATTCTGTAAAAGGAAAATTTTAAGTTATGCGCTGCGCAGGTGTAGCACCTTTCTGCCACAATAATAACCCAGGCCAGGACAGTTAGCCAAATTCATCCATAACCATTATTTTATTGGCACATTTTGCCCTGTCTCCCAATCCTGCATGCTCTCTGTAAAGAGAAACAAATTTCGAGGTTATTGTCAGATAGTAAAGTACGCAGTTTCTTTTGTCTACTGTTCTCCCGTGTCCTTCGATGCCCTGGCGTTTCCTGTTGAAACAATCTTTGTTATTGGTGTGTGCACACTCACAGACATCAATTTTGTTAGGCAGAAAAAAATGGCTTCTTTCAGGACTTTTATCAAATTACCCCTAGTGTTCTCCCAACATTTATTCAGCAACTGTGAACCCCTTAATAAACCATATTTGGCAATTGTTATACCATCTCCCTCTTGATGCACGACACAACTCGAGCATCAATTTAACATAACATTTAACATAGTGTTTTTATAAAGTTTGCCATCAACACTAATCCAAACGTTGTCCTTTAGACAAATTTCTCTGCCTCTGAAACAAAAATATTACATTCTTCACTTAACCCTTTAAGTGTCACCCCCCTTTTTTTGAATATACATGAAAATGCACATTTCGAACTTAAATGGTTGTAATTCAAGAATGCTTTGGAATATAGACGTAAGATTGGTCTTGTTTTAAAGAAGACATTTGGCAGATTCTTGTAGAAGTGAAATAAATTAAGAAAGTGAAACAGAAAAAAAGTTATAGAAGTTTGTGTTTATGAAAATGTACAATGTAAAATTTTTAATTATTCATATTTTATATAAAATATATATTTTCAAAACCTGGGCGACTCTAAAACTGCAAAAAAATCAAAGCCAAAAATCTGAACAAGTTGTGTTTCAAATTGTAGGTTGATATCTCAAAAAATGAGCTTTCAGTAAGATTTTGTTTGGGCGCAGTACCAAACTTTTTCACTAGATGACAACCAGACTCCATCACTGCCCATATAAGGGCGCCTCCATTTCCATATGTGTTTTGAGTGATATGAACCATTATTTCCACAATTTTCATACAATTTATGAAGTAGACATCCTATTCAGAAGTAATATGAGAAGTTTGGCAGATTTTGATATGATTTCAACCTCTAAGAAACATAAAAAGAACACGCATGTGCGTTTTAGCTTCCTGCCACATCATATAATTTTTTTCTTTATATAAAAAAAAAATTCAGACCTTTTTTTTTTTAATAATTGAATGGATGCTATCTTTTGAACTCTTGGAATGAAAACAAACTGAGGTTTCTACCCTTCTTTCATGATTTTTCATGTTCATCACTATTTCAAAATAAAGGTCTAAGAGTATGAAAATATTATTGTTGCAAATTGATAAATTACGGCTCCTCTGTAATTTATTTTGAAAATCAATCACCAAATATGGAAACTAGAGATTGTAAGCTTTCAAATGATATATAGTTTGTCAAGATTAGTTTAGGTTTAGTATAGGATATTACTGTTTTAAAAATGTAAAGAATTTGGGCCCACCGGTGGGCCCGTGACACTTAAGGGGTTAAAGCCACAATCTCATCTTCTTCTCGAAGTATTTGAAAGGCAACGGCCCTCAGTCTCACATCGAATCTTGCTTTTCAGGCCTGTTGTTTGGTCTCTCAAGTCAGTCATCTACAAACATTTCCAAAGTCATCAATTTTCCCTATCAGGTCAAGTCGTGCTTTACAGACTTGGTCAATGTCAGTCAATCATTTCTCCCCCTTTGTTCACAATAATCATAAATGTGAGAGGCTCTCTTGATAATTTCATGTTGACTTAGCCAATATGTCACTTTGTTGTTTCCCTCAAATCTACAACATTTTCATTTATCTCAGCCCATGCCAGATGGTGATATACAACTACACAATTCCAATTTACTTAAACTGATCTTCAAATCTACATTATGTATGACAAAATTATTACTACCAGACAGAGCTTGATGGCCAATCAACTTAAAGCTTGTCCCATGTTCTGTATTGTCTTTTCATCAGAATTATCAGCTTCTTTAAAATTTTTCATTTGCCTTAACCCATCTGTAATGATAAACTCATTCCAGAGGTTAATGACGCAATATACACACCATTCAGGCGGAATATTAGTGCCCCAAACTAATACATACAAGACAAAAAGTGCTGTCACCATCACACGCACTCATACTAGACACACATATGTTAACTGTTCATTTTCAATATTCATTTTTCTTTATATTATTGCTAAAAGATTTAAATTTTAAATAATATTTTAACCTTTCCATTTTCCCTGTAGCTTCTACCTAATTTTACATGGTATTTTAACCACTTTCAAAGCACGTCTGTTCATTATTCATTTGATTTTTTAGACAAGTCAGCTGGGTTGTTTTGTTTCATTATCATTATTTTGCTTCAGCTTGCTCTATCAGGCAGATAACAGAAAGACAGACACAGTTACCATCGCTTCCTCTGCTCAAGCAGTCTCTCTCACTATAAATAAATAATCTTTTTCAACAGCCTTCTAAGGCTGTAACTTAGACATAATGTAATATTAAATTAATTACAATAACCTTTGACCATTCACCTTGTTATCCAGACTTTTCTCAAATCTACAAAAGCTGTCTTCATCTTTAGCCACCACCATGTCTAACGACCTTCAAGAGTTAAAACTATGTTATAACATATTAGTTCAAAATCAACACTATGATTTTCCTTGCCCGTAAGGCAACCAGTACATAAAAAGTTTTGCTACTGTCTCCACAACAACTAATGGGAATCACTCAATGGCCTCAGCTGGCTCCTGCTCGCCCACTCCTGTTAGCCCTTTATCTATAATCTCCATCAGGGTGTTTTCCCCTGGCATATTTGCAGACGCTTGTCACAATAAAAAAACAAGCCATACAACTAATGCGGTTTCTTCTGGCGAGTGGTAAATAGAGGAACTCACATTTTCTGGGTTAGACTGCCGTAACTGTTCCTCACAGCGCATCTCACCTCTCAATGCTCTGCTGACCCCGGTGGCCTCCAGTAATCAGCGCTCAACTCTCATACCTTTCTCACATATAACACCTCCATCCGGAGGTGCCCAATGTTCGTGACCCCCTGCGTTAGGCTGTCCCCTGGCCAGGAAGATCAAACCCGTCATTGAGTAGCCACTCGTACACACGTACACACTGGTGACCGCTCTTTCCCATCACACAATCAGTTTTCTTTAACAGAACTCAGCTGTTTTCTGGAGCTTAGGAAAGGCACGTTCAAGAGTCACCAGAGCCATTCCGATTGCCTAATAGTGTTCACAAAGGGAGACAGGTCAATAACAACAGTATTTAATCACTTAAATCCATTAACCATCTTAAAGCAGAAACCTAGCTGCTTAGATTATACTCAGTGAATTTAGATCACAACCGTACATTCAGTGTACTTCATCTGTAGCCGGAGCCATCGGTCCTGAATGGTGGAGACTAAATGAGACAAAGAAGTTACTGGTCCTAAAATAAGCTAATCAAAATGCCATCTCTATCTGTATTATTATTTTAAATACTTCTTTAAAGTCATTCAGTTTTATTTTTAAAACATCTCTGTGTCTATGATCTTCAACTGAAACACTGTGCTTTACTTATTATCACAGATACCAGCTTTTGGCTGACTCATTGAATGAGAGAGACTCTGAGACTCTATTGGATGGTACACTGCTCTCTCATATACTTCTAACATCAAACATTTATCTATCATCTTTTAACTCTATCCCAGCTTAAGGCATCTTTGCCAGAAATTACATACGGTTTCAAATAAACATATTATTTATATTTGTCTTTTGCCCATCTCAGGGAATTTAGACATTACAAATTTCCACTCAGATTGAGTCTCTGTCGCACTGGCAGTTTCAGGCACAGCACACATCAGATTTTAGATAAGCGAACTGTTTCAATACAGCCCATAACAAACTTATCTTTTGAAAGCAAAACATCAGCTTCTAGTTCTTTCATGGTCAACTTTTCAAGCTGTTTGTTTAATCAGATGCCTTTCAACACATTTTACATTTAGCAACTGTTAATTCAGTAGCCTACTGCTTCTGCTTATTTGTTCTTACATAATGGTAATTATTCTAGTTCTCAATAACGTTTCACATTTCTCAATCTCAATTACCATAGCTTAATCTCTGACTTCAAAGTTTTCTCTTCTAGGAGTTTATTAGTCTCCAATCAGGATTCACACTAACTTTGACAAGGCTACTCTGCATCTTTTGCAGTTATTATAAATCATCTTTGAGATCTGTCTCTCTATATTACCTTTACATATTTTGCAACTCACATTTGTTGGAGTCACAAAAGGATTCACTTTAAGACTTCAATCTTTGACCTTGTTTTTTATCTCTTATTTCTCAGACCAAAAATTGTCACTGTCGTCATTTAAACACTGATCTATTTTCAACCCCACATTATTATCAGACGTGTGTCACGTGTTAAATGGACCTACTGATTTTAACGGCCTTTTTTTTTTTACCAAAGATGTGTGTTAGGAGGACAGATCATCAGTACAGGTCAGTAGGTCCATTTAACACGTGTGTCACGTGTTAAATGGACCTACTGACCACAGTCAAGACAATCTCTGTCATCTGGTTGGTTCGTGTGTCAGCCTCAACTACAGCATCAGACACCTTGCAGTTTGATCACTGTGAGCTTCCAAAGGGCTTCAACTTAACACGCCCTTGAAGCAGTGTGTGTCCCATTCAGGAATGTAAACAGACCCACTGATAAGCAGTTCTCTGTATTCCTTTGACCCTCCACCAATGGCGGATTCAATCACAATAGCCAAATCATACTCTTCATCATTATTATTGGCAGAACATAATTTCATGAGCAGCACAGAAAATGCTCAAAATATTTGAATTTGTTTTCTGTCTTTACCTTACTAATTTGGTATTATCATCAACAACACTAATTACAAGTACTGTTGCTGTTATCCCAGCTTATCTTTTACAAAACATCATCTGCAAATCTCTTCAAAGTGAGATCTTCAGAGCAGAGCTGTTTACAGCATTTGCTCTCTTCTGTCTCACTATTTATTTATTTATTTATTTTCCCGGACTGTTCCGTTACTCTTCATAAAGTGTAACAATTTGTACATCATCATTTTCATTACAACTGGTTTGAAGCCTTTTTTCCTTCCATCACATTATTGTCTCAGTCTTATCTCTACTGTTTCTCCAAAACAGATTATATTACTCAGTCCGTAAATTACACAGACAACCATTATAGCTACTTGCTTCAATACCCTTATTTTCTTAACATTAATAAAATAAAGCAGATATATCATCATTTCAATCATTATTTTATCAAAATCTAGAATTGTTCCCCATTCTGCTTAAAACATTCTTCATATCATGTTAATCCCTGTCAATCATACAATGCCTTATTTTATTCTAAAACATTTCATATCATTTAAACATTTTACATTTGACTTCCATAAATTCTGTCAGACCATGTCTATTTTCATCACATATAGTTTTCTACTATATTTCTCCTTTCTTTTCCCTACATGCCAGTTCCTTCATTATCCTCTCCTTTCTTTTCTCAAACATGCCAGTTCCTTCATTATCTAACCAGTACATGATTGTTTGAACAATCCCCACACACACATGTCTCACACACCAACCTTTTTTGTTTTTTCACTTCCCTCTTCCACCAAGTCTCACTTACAGTTCCCTCTATTTCACACAGACAGCCTTATTGCTTCTTGCTACTTCAATCCTTGTCATATAAATTTAAGTTCTATAGACATCTAATGTCATGCATCCATTTACTGGATAAAGAAGTAAAAAAAACATTATTTCTCCTGGCAGTTCGACATTTTATCTTCAACTGAACAATCCATTATCTGTTCACATTTTTTACACACATGTTGAACGCAGCCACAACAACCTTTTGTCCCGCTGCCCTGTTCCACTCATTCTCGCACACTCTTAGTCTATTTGTGCTCATGGTAGCTCATGATCATGGTATTTTCTCAGTTTTTTTTCCCCAATATCTAAAACTTTCCTTTCCCCCCATACTTTCCTATTTCTACAGAAAACCGGTGTATCAAATTTGGCATGCTTACTCTGAGATTTTCCCATACTGGCTGTTTTCTGTTCCCTGTGGATTTCTCTTCAACGCGCGTTTTCTTTAATCTGTTAGGCGTCCCTAAACAAATCCGATTCTTTTCTTTTAACCCAAATCGGTCGGGTTGCACTATTAGTGCCCTCCTAATTATGGTTTACCAAAAAATTCTGGTTCCCCCTAATTAGCCTCAGTACCTAAAAACAATTTGCTCCGTCGTGGAACAACTAATTTTCAGTGTACCTATCTGTTTGAAATCTCTTGATCTGTTACAGTTCTCACTTAATCCCAGATTATTTATCTGCTTGAAATTTCTTGTTCTGTTACAGACCTCAATTAATCTCAGATCATTTTCCCTCGTATCTGTTTGAAATTTCTTGATCTATATAGATCTCAATTAATCTCAGATTACGTACCACAGAAACAGCCTTCAGCCAATATGGTTCAATTTCACTCTTCTCCCCAATTAAACTGAATTTAATTAACTTAACCCAAAAGAAAATAAATTGAACTGTCTCTTACCAGAGATGCTTCTGTTGCCACCTGCGGGTTCTTTAGATTCCAGTGGTCGATTCTCCCGGCCCTGATATCGGTCGGCCCCTCTCTCTCAAGTTTACGAGGTAGAGCTGGAACTTACTTAGTCCAGGTGGCCAAACACCGTCCGATCTCAGGTCCAGGAGGCACGTCCAAGGAATATCACTTCTGACACCAAAACTGTTGTGGCAAACATTCATCTCAAACAAACATCACTGCGTAAGAGACACTCAGAGTCAAATTATATAAAATAGAAGTATTTATTCTTGCAAGAATAGGAGCAGTCTAATACACAGTTGTTACCCTGTGCAGAAGAGTGACACACCCCCAGACAGACTGAACTAGCTTTTATCTTAGTTTCAAGGCCTTCTTCCCCCCAGAGCCTTCCTCCCAGTAGTTTTCCATAGACGTCACTAGTTGGCCCAATAAGCCCCCCTGCACTAAGTGGCCTTCTGACATCTAAGTCAGAGGTCCTTGTTCGTCTGTTCTCTGGAGTGTCTCCCTCTTCTGCCTCCCCAGGTACATAAACAGAATCTTCTCTCACTACAAGTGAGAGACACACATTCTTTGAATCATCTATATTTGTCTAAAGATCAATGAATATCATTAAAATTTCCACTACAGTAGTTTAGTATTTTTATACTGCAAGTATACTTGCTAGTTTTCTTCTAGTGTACTCTCAGTAAACTACTAGTTTAGTAGTTTTATACTAGGCTACAAGTTTACTTGCAAGTTTTTTTTTTTGTGTAGGCCTACTCTCAGTAAACTACTAGTTTAGTAGTTTTATAGGCTACTACAAATTTTCTTTAAGTGAACTTAACATTATACTTATAGTTTACTATTTATATATTATATTTGCACTTGCAGTAGGCCTATAGGCTATGTTATTTTTTTATACTTGGAAAAAAATACCTTTAACTGTAGCCTACTTTAATAAAAAATAAAAAAATAGCTTCATACATACTTTTTTATCAACACTTGAGTGTTGGTAAGTTTCACAAAGAAAGGCAAAAAAGTAGAGAAAATCTAATTTATGTCAAAGACTAACGTTACGCCTTGATCAGATTCAGAACAATGATCAAAACACAGATGGAGTAGATCGAGTCCATCACCTCTAAAGCTTCACAGTCGTTTTCTCTTCATGGGTTGCGCTTCATTTCATTTGGAAACATTAAGCAGTTTTGATTTACACGCTGTTTAAAGCTGCAGTCCGTATCGTTTCCTCTTTGTCGCCATCTCTCTGTTCGAAATCTGTAACTGCAGTGATTCGCGGAATTATCATCTTTACGTGGGTTGTAAATCGGTATGAAACAGCGCGGATGAACACAGTGCTTTGAGGCGAGTGCTGCTGTCAGTCACCGCGCTGTGTGGATACTGTCATACAGAATCACAGATTCACTTTTTGAAAGTTTGACCAACATAAGAATTTTCATAAGAAAATGTCTTCTGAACAAGTAAGTAACATCTATTTTTGTTCTGACCAACTAAGGGGGTAAAAGCATTCGACATGATAAGCTTCGTTAGATTTAATCAACGCGATTTACAGCAACCGGGCAAATTATAGCCTACTTTGTTCTCAAATGGTTCATGTTAACAACATCAGCATTGCGTGACTAATGTTAAATGTAATGTGTTTTATGGTTAGCAGCTACCTGTGTAGTTCAGAATTCATATTCTCCATAATAGCAAAACGAGAAAGGCACAACAAAGGAAACTCCATAACTGTGTGAATTAAGAAAACGTACTGTTACACGATTGAACTATTGAAATGTCTTACTTGTTCAGCAGAAAAAAGCCGTCTTGTATAAAAGGCTCGGACGTTTTTTGGATGCCTGCCGCTTTAAGACTCTTCTTCTGTGGTTACGGTGAAGGAAGTGCGTAGTGTGGGTTGGCTATAGTTGCAATGGATACAAGTTCAAGTTTAACAGTAATAGTTTAGCCCACGGGTTGATTAGCCTCTTTAGTTCATCCTGAGAAATCCAGTTTTCAATATTCCATGTGTTGAGTGAATGAAGAAAAGTAAGTGACTGTCACTTTGTTGTATTTATGTTTCTATATTGTCGAGTTACCGTGAATTAACATGTGACCAGGTTGATGAGTGAGATTTCTAGTGTTAGAACGATGTTCATGCTGTAAACACTGCAGGAAATAATAAGTTAACTGGTGTGAGTCTTCTGATGTCGAAGTTATGTAGTAATGTTTATAACATTGAGTTAAGAAGAGTTAATATCGTGCTCAGGAGACCATGTGCGGACGCTATTGTGTAGTAGCCTTGTCTGACCTGAGGGTGTCGCCATTGCTCGTTCTGTTAACCCCTTTTTAATACAGTTTGTAATGTAAACTAGTCAGTGAGATAGGTGAAGCTCCTTATCTCTTTCCAAAAAGTGATATCCACATTTATGTAATTGTAGATTATGTTTAAAGGGGTATTATAACAATGTTTATTGAGATATTTATGTTTGATTATCCTGATTTGTATTCTGTGTGTGTGGATTTATTATTCACGTTGCATAGTGATTTAAGTACTGTAGCCTAACTGTTTAAATTACAGTACCTAATTTTGATTTATTTGTTTTTTATCAGACTATAATGACAATACTGGATATTGGAATGGTCTGATGAGTACTGCTGGAGCTCAATACAGTTTAAAGAAGAAATTACATCTCCTCGTCTTTATTCCTGTGTCCTGACCGATACACCATCCTGTTTATTGGCTGAAAACCTTGATGAACTAGCCCTACTTGATTACCTCACTAACATTGGTCCTTCGAGCCGGACAGCAGTATTCAGGATGGAGTCAGATGAAGAGATGTATCCTGATGTGAGACCTAAACGTCAAATACGTCGACCTGCCAGACTTCAGGACTTTGAAGTGGACTATATGGGATATAGTCAACGAGATCAGTTACAATGGGGCCCGCCATCCTCTGCCTTGGATAGGGGGGCGTTCCTCACTCGGGAGGGTCCAGACCAGATGACTCCCTTCCAGACAGCCTACCCTCACTCTAGTGGCTTCCATGGGAATGCTGCTTACCCTGAGATTCCCCAGCTAGCCCCAGACCACAGCCAGAGGAGAGATTTGGATGGGTTTATTCAGCCTGCGCGAACACCCTCATCCCATCAGAGCCCATGTGTGGATTCTCGTTTCCCGGAGGAAATCAGAGCTATTCGAGAGGAGAATACTAAGCTGCTCCAAACACAACAGGCCTTCCAGACTGGCATAAAGGAACTCAATGAAGCACGGCGCGAGATGAAAGAATTACTGGAGGTAGCCCGCTCACTCAGAGCAGACCTGGCCCAAGTTAATAGCTCAGCCTCAAATTACAGTAACCCCAGATCTCTACAAGCCGCTGCTGTAGCCTCAAGGAGTTTCGCTGTTGCAGCACATCCAAAGGAAATGGAGGAGGAGGAATGGCCTGATCCTCCACCCTGGCCTGAACCTGATGAGAACCTGTCGAGAGGCATGTGCAATCTCAGGGTCGAAGAACAAGGGCTAGACAGTAGCCAACTCGACTTTGCCCCTGAAGCTAGAGTATGTATGCCTTGTAAGCCTCCACTGCCTCCTCAGCATCCCGTTCCTGTTTCCGGCAAAGGGATATCACCATACCTCTCTAGACGACCCTCTCAGCTGCTCACACACCCTGGACCAGCACCTTTAATGCAATCAGCGCCTGCCCGAGCCTACCATCCCTTAGCAGCCACTGGAGTGGTACATGGCATGCCGCCACCTAAACAGTTTATTCAGCCACCAGGGAATGAACAAGTGTATCGAGGGCCGCAACCCACAATCCCAAAGTTCATTCACCCGGATCCCAGTGAGTTTGCACGGCTTCGCATAGCTCTAGAGAACCTACTCCCATCTAATGCTACAGAACTCTTCAAGTATCAAATACTTGTGGATCATTTAAAGTTGGAGGAAGCTAGGCTTATAGCTGATGCCTATCTGAACTCACCAACCCCCTATAGTGACACTATGTCAGCCCTCCATGATAAATTTGGTCAGCCTCATCAACTTGCCTTAAAGAAGATAGCAAGTGTTCTAGAAACCCCCGAAGTTAAGCGTGGTGATACTATGGCATTCCAGAAGTTCTCTCTCCAGATACAATCTTTAGTGGGCTTGTTGCAGACTTTGGGTCCTGAAGGGGAAATCGAACTCAACTGTGGCTCACATGTTGCTCGTCTGCTGAGTAAGCTCCCTCCGGAACAGCGAGCTGATTTCCGTCGACATCAGTTCAAACAGTTAGGGGCGACCCACACTCTACATGATTTGGCAGAATGGCTCCGCTATGAATCATGGTGTCAGGGTTTCGACAGTCAGGCTACCGGACGCAGCATAAGGGAAAGGCAGAACGTGAAGACCGATGGTCGTCCTGGAAGACAAACGGTGACCGTCCTACATGGAGCTGGTGAGTCTGCAGAGACAGCCCCTTTGTACCACAAAGAGAGTTCAGCCAACAGGGCAGCCAAGAGTAGAGCCTACTGTGCCTACTGTGATAGTAATGAGCATTATCTCAGTCAATGCAGTGCTGTCGCCAAACTTTCCAAAGATCAGCTTAGAGAGTGGATACGGGTTAACAAGCGGTGCTGGCGCTGTGCACGAACTCATCAAGCAGCCCAGTGCACATTGAAGAAACCCTGCAACATCTGTCAGGGAAAACACCTACTGGCTCTTCACGAGATAAATACAAGAGCAGAGAGGGGCAATAAAGATGTAGCTGTTAAAGAAGAGAGTTGCTTAACCAGCTCTGCGGCTGACTCGCTCTATCTGGACAGACCTGGAGCCGGGAACCGAGTCATGTTAAAGGTCGTCCCTGTGCTTGTACATTATGAGGACCGGACACTTGACACCTTTGCGATCCTCGATGATGGGTCAGAGAGGACCATGTTGTTGCCTGCAGCAGCTAAGTTTCTTGGCATAAAGGGCACTCCTGAAGCGCTTCCTCTGCGTACAGTCCGTCAGGACATCCAGATCCTCCATGGCCACACAGTGTCTTTCCGTGTCTCACCAGCTGCAAACCCTCACACTAGCTATAAGATCAATGGTGCCTTCACAGCTGGCCGCCTTAGCCTAGCACAGCATACTTACCCTATTGACCGCCTGCAGAGGAAGTATAAACACCTAAGTGGCATTCCCCTACCTGCCTTAAGAGATGCTCAGCCAACACTTCTTGTAGGCTCCGACAACCCTCAGCTGATAATACCTGTCGAGCCAGTCAGACTTGGTCCACCAGGTGGCCCAGCCGCAGTCCGCACCAGGCTTGGGTGGACTCTTCAAGGCCCTACCCCATTCATGGGGCGGCAAATCCAACCTGCACAGTGTCTGTTTACTTCATCTACACCACCAATGGATGAGCTTTACAAGCATGTTGAGAGGCTCTGGCAAGTAGACACTGTACCTTACCGACACGAAAGAGAGGTGACTCGGTCAAAGCAGGATCAGCAGGCTGTAGCATTGCTTGAAGCCAAGACGGTCCGTATGAATGTAGATGGAATTCTCAGGTACGCCACACCATTGCTGCGCCATGCAAACATGCCACCTTTGCACTCACCAAAGGAGTCAGTTATGCCCATGTTACGTAGTACTGAGAGGCGACTCTTAAAGGACCCCAAGCTAGCGGATGCATACAAGATGGAAATGCAGAAGCTCATTGAAGCAGGTGCTGTGAGGGAAGTCACTGAGGAGACCTCTACCAAAGAAGGATGGTACATCTCACATCATCTCGTCAGCCATAACGGAAAGAACCGCCTCGTGTTTAACTGCTCTCACCAGTACCTTGGGCAGACCCTGAACCAGTACCTGCTACCTGGCCCTACACTTGGGGCCCCCTTGCTGGGAGTCTTAGTGAGATTTCGTGAACATCCCATAGCGGTTAGTGGAGACATCAAGGGGATGTTTCATCAAGTCCGCCTCATCACTGAAGATCGCCCTCTTCTAAGGTTCCTGTGGCGGGACCTGAAGGTGGAAGAGCCCCCAAGAACATTTGAGTGGCAAGTTTTGCCTTTCGGCACAACCTGCAGCCCGTGCTGTGCGACATACGCCCTGCAGCGCCATGTTGTTGACCACTGCCAGCCAGACGATGACTTGAGATTCTCGGTTGAGAACTGCTTTTACGTCGATAACTGCCTGCAGAGCATGTGTACGCCGGGTGAAGCTAAACTGCTGGTGGATCGGCTCAGGGATCTTCTGGCTTCTGCAGGCTTTGAGTTGCGTCAATGGGCTTGCAATGATCCAAGCGTCCTGAGCCACTTGCCTCGAGAGGCCAGATCCGAAAGCCTGGACCTGTGGCTGGCGCAGGATAAGTCAAACCCTCTGGAGTCAACACTCGGTCTCAGTTGGAATTGGGCAACCGACACCTTGAGCTACAAACATAGACCTGTGGCCTACGAGGTACCAACCCTGAGGAACATTTACAGAGTTCTAGCTACTCAATATGATCCCTTGGGTTACATGTTACCTTTCTCCACCCGAGCAAAGCTCATCATCAGGCAGTTGTGGGATAAGAAGCGAGGTTGGGATGACCCTAACTTACCGGCCGAACTCCTGCAAGCCTGGTCCAGCTGGGAGGCTGAACTTGAGTCCTTACCTCTCCTTACCTTTCCGCGTGCATATGTTCCTGCGGACGCCAACCTTGAGGGTGCCACCCGTAAGGTGCACATCTTCGCAGATGCCTCAGAGCAAGCTTATGGGGCCGTAGCCTACATGAGAACTGAGGACAAGGAAGGCCAGATCCACCTGTCTTTCATCCTTGCTCGTTCACGAGTGGCTCCAAGACGTCTGCATTCCATCCCACGCCTGGAGCTTTGTGGAGCTCTGGTTGCAGCGCAGCTGGCTCGTGTCCTTGAGAGGGAACTTACCTTGACAGTGGCTCGAATGGTGCTGTGGTCAGACTCCACTACAGTACTAACCTGGCTACACTCCCAGTCTTGCCGCTACAAGGTCTTCGTGGGCGCCAGAATAGCTGAGATACAGGAGTTAACAGAGAAGTGCACTTGGCGCTATGTGGACTCTGCAAACAATCCTGCTGATGATCTGACGAGAGGGAAGACCCTAGAGGCCCTAATAGATCCCAACCGATGGTCTCAAGGACCCCCCTTCCTTCTCCAGAACCCAGCCACCTGGCCAGAAAGACCCAGCACTGAGCCATCAGAGGACAGGACAGAACTATGAAAGGCCACCTTCTGTGGAGTAACGATTACCTCACCAATGTCTAACAGCAGGGATGACAAGGTGCATCACACCTGGCAGGAGCTCATAGATGCCACTGCTCAAGAAATCCTAGGACAAACCCTTTCCAGTTCATCGCCTAATGCTGAAGAGCACCAACAGGCAGAGATGATCGTTCTCCAGCGAGCCCAACAACAGTCATTTCCAGAGGACTACAAACTCCTTGCAGCAGGGAAACCCGTCTCATCTGGGAGTCGATTACTTACCCTGGCTCCGGAGTTAGATAAATCCACGGACCTCATAAGAGTAGGAGGTCGGCTCCGACGTTTGGAAGGTCAAGACACCATGACGTTGCACCCTGTTGTTCTGGATGCCTCACACCCCGTTACACGCTTGCTTATCCAAAGGTACGATAGTAACCTGCACCATCCTGGTCCAGAGCGAGTCTTTGCCGAGATGCGGCGGTCATTCTGGATAATCCATGAAAGGGAGGTGTTCTAATTTCCCTATATAAGAGTACGAGAAGGACTTTTATTATGAACGTTTACTGTATACGCTGCGCTGCTAGGTAACGTTAGTTTCCGCTAGTCCGCTATTGTGTTTACTTTCACTTTCACCAGCCGCTTTCTCCGACATTTTCCTCAGGTGTTAATGTGCGTGATTGAATGTAAGTTATTCATTTATTTACAGTTATAAGTTGATTTATGTTTGTTACATTGTTGTATTCAAATATTTAACTAGTGCAATCGAACTTTACATTGTGCACAACATCATAATATGAGAGTTATATACGGAGAATTCACGTGTATATGGTTGCAGCTGTAATCTTATGTGACGTTGGTTTATATTTAAATAATGTGTCAGTAGTGAGTTGCTGTTTATGTTTGTGTAACTTTAAGTTATTAGACATACACTGATGTATCTTTTATTCTGTTTATTCTAGAAAAACTACATTCAATACCTTGTAATAGAAAACTCAGTACAGCTGGATGATGCCAATGCGTGTGAACATTCATATAAAGAGTTTAACAGTTCCCTGTCTCCTGTCACGCTTCTTATCGGAGCCCCGTAGTGGATGAGCATTCACCTACCTATATTCAAACCCTACAGTCCGCAACATTTTAGGAGGCGATTCGCAGACACCAGCGTTCTTGTGCCGAATGTCAGCGCTGGAGAGCTCAGCCTTCCATTCCCCGAATGGTGGACCTTCCCGTTGCTCGTCTCCGATTACACAAACCAGCCTTCCACTCCACTGGCGTGGATTGTTTTGGGCCCATGTTTGTGAAGATGGGTAGACGCCAGGAGAAACGCTGGGGGATAATATTTAAGTGTTTAACAACCAGGGCGGTACACTTGGATCTCCTCAGAAATATGGATGCGGATGCTTACTTGATGGCCCTAAGACGGTTCATCGCCAGAAGAGGGACACCTGCAGAGTTGTTGTCAGACCAGGGGACCAATTTCAAAGGAGGAGAACGGGAACTTAGAGAGGCTTTTGCCAGTATGGAGCCAACCTTGCGGGAACGACTCGCGCGTCAGAGGATTAAGTTCCGGTTTAACCCTCCAGCAGCTCCACATTTTGGTGGGGTGTGGGAGAGAGAGGTCCGCTCTGTCAAGTCTGCACTTTACACCTGTGTGGGGGCCCAACCTGTTCATGAAGACGTCCTTCTCACAGTTCTCCTGGAGGTTGAGGCAATACTCAACTCTAAACCATTGGGTTATGTATCTGCCGACATTGCGGATATCGACCCTGTGACACCCAATAGTCTGCTTATGGGTCGGCCGGATGGATCCCTCCCCCAAGTGGTCTATCCTGAGACGGAGCTCCTGAGCCGCAGACGTTGGCGGCATTCACAAGTTCTCGCTGACCAATTCTGGTCCAGATTCATCAGAGAATATCTCCCTGGGCTGCAGACCAGACAGAAATGGCACTCCTCTTCTCCTGAACTACTGGATAAGGCTGTTGTCATGCTGGTGGACCCGCAGCTACCTCGAGCCCTGTGGCCCATTGGACATGTAACCAAGATTCACCGCAGCGACGATGGGTGCATTAGATCCGCTGATGTGGACATCAGAGGACATGTGTACACCCGACCGGTAGCTCGGTTGGTGATGTTGCCAGCTCTCCCGTCTGGGGAGGACGATGCCTCTGTGAGCCCCCCTCAGCCTGACTGATAAGCTTTTTAATGGAAGCAAATGTGCTTGCACATTTGGGGGCGGCTGTATAAAAGGCTCGGACGTTTTTTGGATGCCTGCCGATTTAAGACTCTTCTTCTGTGGTTACGGTGAAGGAAGTGCGTAGTGTGGGTTGGCTATAGTTGCAATGGATACAAGTTCAAGTTTAACAGTAATAGTTTAGCCCACATACCTGGGTTGATTAGCCTCTTTAGTTCATCCTGAGAAATCCAGTTTTCAATATTCCATGTGTTGAGTGAATGAAGAAAAGTAAGTGACTGTCACTTTGTTGTATTTATGTTTCTATATGGTCGAGTTACCGTGAATTAACATGTGACCAGGTTGATGAGTGAGATTTCTAGTGTTAGAACGATGTTCATGCTGTAAACACTGCAGGAAATAATAAGTTAACTGGTGTGAGTCTTCTGATGTCGAAGTTATGTAGTAATGTTTATAACATTGAGTTAAGAAGAGTTAATATCGTGCTCAGGAGACCATGTGCGGACGCTATTGTGTAGTAGCCTTGTCTGACCTGAGGGTGTCGCCATTGCTCGTTCTGTTAACCCCTTTTTAATACAGTTTGTAATGTAAACTAGTCAGTGAGATAGGTGAAGCTCCTTATCTCTTTCCAAAAAGTGATATCCACATTTATGTAATTGTAGATTATGTTTAAAGGGGTATTATAACAATGTTTATTGAGATATTTATGTTTGATTATCCTGATTTGTATTCTGTGTGTGTGGATTTATTATTCACGTTGCATAGTGATTTATACTGTAGCCTAACTGTTTAAATTACAGTACCTAATTTTGATTTATTTGTTTTTTATCAGACTATAATGACAATACTGGATATTGGAATGGTCTGATGAGTACTGCTGGAGCTCAATACAGTTTAAAGAAGAAATTACATCTCCTCGTCTTTATTCCTGTGTCCTGACCGATACACCATCCTGTTTATTGGCTGAAAACCTTGATGAACTAGCCCTACTTGATTACCTCACTAACACGTCTCTTCTTCCGTTTTGAACCCCTTCAAAACACGGAGTTCACGCACTTTTCAAAAGCCCCGCCGATGTTTAAATCCTTGTGTTCGCATGAGACGGTTTCTTTCTCTTTCTCTAGCCACCTTAAATCCGAAGTACGAAGTCTTTTGGGTTTTATAACTGCTGAATCTCCAGTTGACACTGATGATTGTTGTCTGGATCTTTCTGGATGCCATAAGTTTAATTATGTAAAGTGCTGCGAGAAAAGCCTATACATCTAAACATCTCGTCACGCGCAGTATAGCCGGCTAGCCGAAACTCCTTCTTTATGTGTACGGGTGTGACGTAATGACGCAAAGACATGCTCAAATTTCCCGCGGAAACCCACCAGTACCACTGGAATTAAAATCATTATTGCAAGCTAACCGTTTTGAATCTAGCTATGGCAAGCAGATAGTTTTGACCACTGGCAGAATAAGTTTTTTTTAATATAATTATTTTGGATTATTTTTAACTTAAAAAACGTTACGGACTGGAGCTTTAATGTTTGATGATCACGTTATTTTACATTTGAGTTAGCAATCTTCTATCACTTGTGTTTCAGCTTCTTCTTCTCCTGTGTTTTGATCCGGAGATTCTGCACTAAAAGATGTGCCATAGCGCCCCCTACCGTATAACGGTGAAAACATAGATCGCTGGAAAATTCAGTCAATGGTGGGGAAAGAGTAATGTATAAATTCCTGTACACTACCAGTGGACTAGCCTACACACAAATTCAGATACGCAGAATTAGAAACATATCTGTTTTTTATCAATATTTGAATCAATAGTTTAAAAAAAAAATAAGTTTCATAAGACTGTATATGAACAACTATGTAAAAAAAGTATATTTAATAGGCTACTGATCAAAAGAGTTAACACAACTATAAGCCAAGTATACTTTGAATACTTAATAATACTTTTAAGCAGAGGTGGGAGTAAGTCACACATGTGCAAGTCACAAGCAAGTCTCAAGTCTTAACCTTCGAGTCTCAAGCAAGTCCAAGTCAATTTTTTATAAAAGCAAGTCAAGTCAAGTCAAGTCACTGCCTTATGTCAAGCAAGTCAAGTCACTGCCTTATGTCAAGCAAGTCAAGTCAAGTCGTAGCTTGGGTCACAAGTCACTGGCAAGTCATACAAACGTTTGATGATTTCACTGAATTTATATATTAAAATAAGTTAAAACTACATAAGTTGTGGACTATGGTTTTATTTGCAACATATATTTTTTTTAATATGCATTTCCACATACAGCTGAGTGGTTACTACAATAAAAATTTAAAAAATAAAAAATAAATACAATTTCAAACTATATAGCCTAAAATGTAAATGTAACTGAAATTAGCCCAACATTAAAGCATGAAAAAATAAATATGCCTCAAACATTGCAGAAGACCATTAAAAGGTATTAAACAATTCACAATTCAAGTATAATGGTTCCTATGCCACCAAATGGCATTCTTCAAACTGGCATCCCCTTTATATAAGTTATATAACAGCCGTTGGCATTTAGCCTATTATGAAGTTAAAACCGCCAATAGGTGGCGCCAAATCACCGTCTTAATGTACGAGTCATAGAAGCAGTCAACTGATTTGTTCAAAATGACAGATTCGTTCTGGAACTAAGCAACTAGGTCACTGAATCACAAATACGCATAACTCTTTCTGCGGCTTGTTTGGAACTATTGTCATTGGAGAAATAGAGCAAAAACAGAGAATATTTGGAATATGTCTAAAATGTCACATCACAATATTCACTCTTTGTTTACTGAACTGTTTTATAAAATCATCACATTTGCAATCGCGCCAATAATCTGGAAATATTTTTTTTATATATGTTATAATTATGAAAATAACTTATACTAGGGCCATTTTTCCACCACATTTTGAATTTTGGGTGCATATTAATTCTGCTGGCATTTTTTGCCACCAACCCCCTGATAACATTAAGAGAAACATAAACGACAAAACTAACAGTTTTCTATATTGTTTTTCGTCATTGGAAAGAACAACATTTTTGGCTTTAAAGCATGATTTAAAAAGAAATGTGGCAAATGTTATACAAAACCATCATTATCATTTGAATATTGACAACATTAAGCTACATTTGAAAACATAATTGTGTATAAAGAGGCATGCTGTTTTGACCAATATTATTCTCTCTAGATTTAAAGATAGTCAAATTAACTATAACAAACAGGTTAAACAAGCCGCTTTTTAGACGTGGTTGAATGAAGTTTGACTGTTCGAGGTTGTGATGGTCGTCCGATATCCCTTGCCAGTTATTATGCGTACAACAAATCTTCTTGCATGAATATGGTCATTTTCTAGTGTTTATATCCAAAAAGAAACGATGCTGGGAGATGTTTTTGTATTTAGCGCGCTCACCGCGATGTAGGCCCTGTCCCAAATGGAACCCTAAGCACTCGCGGTCTTCCTCTGAGTCCGCACTTTCGCGACGTAACGCCGCTTTGAATGTCGGGAAGAAGTCTGCTGTGGAGTCCGCATCAGCGCGGGCTCGGCAAAAGTGCGCATCAAGGGCGCAAATCGACTGCAGAGGGGGCGCTCGCGAGCACCCTTCTGAGATCTAAAAATGACAAATGGGACACACTGCGGTCTCACGGACTTAACGGACACGCGCACGCGGCAGCCATTGTAAGTCCACAAGACCGAAAGTGCACATGAAGTGTGCCATTTGGGATTGGGCCGTAGGCTATTTCTGGGCTTGTGCAGCGTCACGCAATCGCGCAGAATCTGATGACTTACGTCAATGGTTCCGTTGCTTTCATTTTGTTTATCAATTGATGTTGCGATGATTTATATAAAAATGTATATCAAGTCATTCTCGAGTCACAGTTCAAGTGAAGTCAAGTCTCAAGTCATTGGATCTTAAGTCAAAGTCAAGTCGAGTCATTTTCTTAATTTAGTCAAGCAAGTCTCAAGTCCTTAAATTTGCGACTCGAGTTAAGTCATGTGACTCGAGTCCCCCATCTCTGCTTTTAAAGGAGAACTCCGGCGCAAAATGAACCTTTGGTCTAATTACACATTGTTACCTAGTCAACCGTTATCTGAGATTTGTTTTCATGATTATCGAATGTAAATAGTTTTATCTCTAAAAACAGTTTAGCCTATAAAGCTAGTATAACGCTAGTATATTGGGCATAGTGTAATGACAAATAAAAATCGCTTGTTAATACCACTAACAAGGCTGAAAATAGACCCACACTAACACGGTAGCATAATGAGGGTCCCTACCTTCAAACCGAAGCATTGAGAACTTTGTCAGTGTCCAGACAGTTTAATAAGAAGATATTTTAAACATACAGTCAACTTCGCGTATACAGGCAGAAGCCATCTTTGAAATACAGCCTTTACCAGTCGATCTACGAACGCCGATCCAAGTGCGCTGGTGAGAATGTGAACGAGCTATAAGTTGTGATAAGGTGAGCGCGAACAGCAGGCTTGGATCGGCGTTCGTAGATCGACTGGTAGAGACTGTATTTCAAAGATGGCTCCTGTCTGTATACGCGAAGTTGACTGTATGTTTAAAATATCTTATTAAACTGTCTGTACACTTACAAAGTTCTCAATGCTTCGGTTTGAAGGTAGGGACCCTCATTATGCTACCGTGTTAGTGTGGGTCTATTTTCAGCCTTGTTAGTGGTATTAACAAGCGATTTTTATTTGTCATTACACTATGCCCAATATACTAGCGTTATACTAGCTTTATAGGCTAAACTGTTTTTAGAGATAAAACTATTTACATTCGATAATCATGAAAACAAATCTCAGATAACGGTTGACTAGGTAACAATGTGTAATTAGACCAAAGGTTCATTTTGCGCCGGAGTTCTCCTTTAAGTATATCTCGAGACAAAAGATTGAGTATAAGTACATGCCAAATATACTTAGACTTTTCTGTCAGTATAAGTCAAGTATACTTAAGTGCAATTTGAAGTATATTTCTAAGAAGTACATAAAGTATTGTTGTGGCAAAAATTCATCTCAAACAAACATCACTGCGTAAGAGACACTCAGAGTCAAATTATATAAAATAGAAGTATTTATTCTTGCAAGAATAGGAGCAGTCTAATACACAGTTGTTACCCTGTGCAGAAGAGTGACACACCCCCAGACAGACTGAACTAGCTTTTATCTTAGTTTCAAGGCCTTCTTCCCCCCAGAGCCTTCCTCCCAGTAGTTTTCCATAGACGTCACTAGTTGGCCCAATAAGCCCCCCTGCACCAAAATGGCCTTCTGACATCTAGATCAATGAATATCATTAAAATTGCCACTACAACTCCTCACTTTTTATCATTCTGATTACCCATAATCACAATAATAAACAATAAAACAAATTTTAAGTCATATCATCACACTTATACTCTTTATCTCTGATTTTTGCATAAATGATCACTCTCCTTGAACCTGTGAAGAAAAGTTTAGAATGAAGAAGCATAAGGCTGTTTTTGTGGGGGAAAGGCCCCGTAATATTTTAGCTAGCAAGTAAACATGTTTACGACGCCGGGCTAAGCGAGAAATCACTGTTCCTGCGCTCCTGTAAACAGACCCTCAGTCACGCCAGTAAGGAAAAAGGTAGTTATAACATAGTAAGGAAACAAACAGATAAAAGTATAATAAAAATCACTCAGTTTCAAACCCTATCTTTGTACGCCATCTCGTAACACGGATGACCGCTGCTTGTAACCTTCTTTAAATCTTTTGCCCTTAATCTTTCTCAGAAAATAAACAAATAGAAGAAAAACAAACAGAACATACATTTAACACATATCTCACTAGCTCCCGCTACATGTATCGTCACATAATTTTGTTCATCCTTGGGATAGACTGTCATTTTCACCAATTGAACAGACAGCATGTTTCACCTGTCACTGTAATCGTATTCCCCCATGAATAACAAAATTATTAGAATAACAATCCTAACTCCTATCATTAAGCCTTTTCCATTATTCTACGCCCATCTCCATTTTTCACCTCGGTTTTCCTAACCATATTTTGTTCACTTCTAATTCAATTTAGTAAGCTCTATTTAATGCCATATTTAACAAAATCTAACCAGAGAAGTCTTATAATTTTATCCATTCTTCTAACCAATGCAGTTGTTCAATATTAACTCTAATATTTCCATTACGGACACAATCAATATATTTTCTACATTTACAATCAAATCAATACCTAGTTTGATTCAATCAAACCAAATCATCACAAAAACAGATTCTTCTGTTAAACTTAAACCATCAGTTGTGTTGATCATCTCGTTCGCCCCACGGACGTTCCGTGTTCGCCAGGGTGACACTTTGCGTGCCGTTGCAATGGTCTTTCCCTCGTAGGTTCGGGAGGTACGTTACTAGCACGTCCTTGAATCCCTCACTTTGTGCTCTATTGGATGGTTGAGGCCTGTTGGTGTTGTCTAAGGTGAGAGGCTTGGACCCAGGTGTCACACTCTCCAACCATTTTCTGATCCTTATAAGGTTTTCCCTTGTATCACGACCGCACCCCCACTGAAGTGAACTGTCACCTGTGAATGGAGACCTTAAGTATTTTGTTAGTGACCGCTTGACAGCCGCTCGTCCCCTTTGGTGTGACCTGTGGAATCAACAATCTGAAACATTATCTCCGGATAATTTCTTGCTCACTTAATAGCACTCGGGGTCCTTTTACCCTGAAAAAAACACTCAACCCACTTTGCTCATGTCCACACAATATTTATACATTTGGAACAGAATTAGTTCTGTTTGACCCAATCCATCCTGACATTCTGTAAAAGGAAAATTTTAAGTTATGCGCTGCGCAGGTGTAGCACCTTTCTGCCACAATAATAACCCAGGCCAGGACAGTTAGCCAAATTCATCCATAACCATTATTTTATTGGCACATTTTGCCCTGTCTCCCAATCCTGCATGCTCTCTGTAAAGAGAAACAAATTTCGAGGTTATTGTCAGATAGTAAAGTACGCAGTTTCTTTTGTCTACTGTTCTCCCGTGTCCTTCGATGCCCTGGCGTTTCCTGTTGAAACAATCTTTGTTATTGGTGTGTGCACACTCACAGACATCAATTTTGTTAGGCAGAAAAAATGGCTTCTTTCAGGGCTTTTATCAAATTACCCCTAGTGTTCTCCCAACATTTATTCAGCAACTGTGAACCCCTTAATAAACCATATTTGGCAATTGTTATACCATCTCCCTCTTGATGCACGACACAACTCGAGCATCAATTTAACATAACATTTAACATAGTGTTTTTTATAAAGTTTGCCATCAACACTAACCCAAACGTTGTCCTTCAGACAAATTTCTCTGCCTCTGAAACAAAAATATTACATTCTTCACTTAAAGCCACAATCTCATCTTCTTCTCGAAGTATTTGAAAGGCAACGGCCCTCAGTCTCACAGCGTATTCTGCTTTTCAGGCCTGCTGTTTGGTCTCTCAAGTCAGTCATCTACAAACATTTCCAAAGTCATCAATTTTCCCTATCAGGTCAAGTCGTGCTCGACAGACTTGGTCAATGTCAGTCAATCATTTCTCCCCCTTTGTTCACAATAATCATACATGTGAGAGGCTCTCTTGATAATTTCATGTTGACTTAGCCAATATGTCACTTTGTTGTTTCCCTCTAATCTGCAACATTTTCATTTATCTCAGCCCATGCCAGATGGTGATATACAACTACACAATTCCAATTTACTTAAACTGATCTTCAAATCTACATTATGTATGACAAAATTATTACTACCAGACAGAGCTTGATGGCCAATCAACTTAAAGCTTGTCCCATGTTCTGTATTGTCTTTTCATCAGAATTATCAGCTTCTTTAAAAGTTGTCATTTGCCTTAACCCATCTGTAATGATAAACTCATTCCAGAGGTTAATGACGCAATATACACACCATTCAGGCGGAATATTAGTGCCCCAAACTAATACATACAAGACATAAAGTGCTGTCACCATCACACACACTCGTACTAGACACACATATGGTAACTGCTCATTCTCAATGTTCACTTTTCTTTATATTATTGCTAAAAGATTTAAATTTTAAATAAGATTTTAACCTTTCCATTTTCCCTGTAGCTTCTACCTAATTTTACATGGTATTTTAACCACTTTCAAAGCACGTCTGTTCATTATTCATTTGATTTTTTAGACAAGTCAGCTGGGTTGTTTTGTTTCATTATCATTATTTTGCTTCAGCTTGCGGGCAGATCTAGCAGGCAGATAACAGAAAGACAGACACAGTTACCATCCCTTCCTCCAACTCAGGCAGTCTCTCTCACTATAAACAAATAATTTTCCACCAGCCTCCTAAGGCTGTAACTTAGACAAAATTTGTATTCATTACAATAACCTTTGACCATTCACCTTTGTCATCCAGACTTTTCTTAAATCAAAAGCTGTCTTCATCTTTAGCCACCACCATGTCTAACGACCTTCAAGAGTTAAAACTATGTCATAGACCTATTAGTTCAAAATCAACACTATGATTTTCCTTGCCCATAAGGCAACCAGTACATAAAAAGTTTTGCTACTGTCTCCACAACAACTAATGGGAATCACTCAATGGCCTCAGCTGGCTCCTGCTCGCCCACTCCTGTTAGCCCTTTATCTATAATCTCCATCAGGGTGTTTTCCCCTGGCATATTTGCAGACGCTTGTCACAATAAAAAAAACAAGCCATACAACTAATGCGGTTTCTTCTGGCGAGTGGTAAATAGAGGAACTCACATTTTCTGGGTTAGACTGCCGTAACTGTTCCTCACAGCGCATCTCACCTCTCAATGCTCTGCTGACCCCGGTGGCCTCCAGTAATCAGCGCTCAACTCTCATACCTTTTTCACATATAACACCTCCATCCGGAGGTGCCCAATGTTCGTGACCCCCTGCGTTAGGCTGTCCCCTGGCCAGGAAGATCAAACCCGTCATTGAGTAGCCACTCGTACACACGTACACACTGGTGACCGCTCTTTCCCATCACAATCAGTTTTCTTCAACAGAACTCAGCTGTTTTCTGGAGCTTAGGAAAGGCACGTTCAAGAGTCACCAGAGCCATTCCGATTGCCTAATAGTGTTCACACAGGGAGACAGGTCAACAACAACAGTATTTAATCACTTAAATCCATTAACTATCTTAAAAGCAGCAACCTAGCTGCTTGGATTATACTCAGTGAATTTAGATCACAACCGTACATTCAGTGTACTTCATCTGTAGCCGGAGCCATCGGTCCTGAATGGTGGAGACTAAATGAGACAAAGAAGTTACTGGTCCTAAAATAAGCTAATCAAAATGTCATCTCTATCTGTATTATTATTTTAAATACTTCTTTAAAGTCATTCAGTTTTATTTTTAAAACATCTCTGTGTCTATGATCTTCAACTGAAACACTGTGCTTTACTTATTATCACAGATACCAGCTTTTAGCTGACTCATTGAATGAGAGAGACTCTGAGACTCTATTGGATGGTACACTGCTCTCTCATATACTTCTAACATCAAACATTTATCTATCATCTTTTAACTCTATCCCAGCTTAAGGCATCTTTGCCAGAAATTACATACGGTTTCAAATAAACATATTATTTATATTTGTCTTTTGCCCACCTCAGGGAATTTAGACATTACAAATTTCCACTCAGATTGAGTCTCTGTCGCACTGGCTGTTTCAGGCACAGCACACATCAGATTTTAGATAAGCGAACTGTTTCAATACAGCCCATAACAAACTTATCTTTTGAAAGCAAAACATCAGCTTCTAGTTCTTTCATGGTCAACTTTTCAAGCTGTTTGTTTAATCAGATGCCTTTCAACACATTTTACATTTAGCAACTGTTAATTCAGTAGCCTACTGCTTCTGCTTATTTGTTCTTACATAATGGTAATTATTCTAGTTCTCAATAACGTTTCACATTTCTCAATCTCAATTACCATAGCTTAATCTCTGACTTCAAAGTTTTCTCTTCTAGGAGTTTATCAGTCTCCAATCAGGATTCACACTAACTTTGACAAGGCTACTCTGCATCTTTTGCAGTTATTATAAATCATCTTTGAGATCTGTCTCTCTATATTACCTTTACATATTTTGCAACTCACATTTGTCACAAAAGGATTCACTTTAAGACTTCAATCTTTTGACCTTGTTTTTTATCTCTTATTTCTCAGACCAAAAATTGTCACTGTCGTCATTTAAACACTGATCTATTTTCAAACCAATATTATTACCAGAAATGTGTTGTCATTTTATCACATTTTTAAACACCTTCTCGGTGGTCATTTACAGTTACCTATTAAATTGTCCCGATGACCACCATTAAAACACTCTCTGTCATCTAGTGAATTTGTTTCAGCCTCAACTTCAGCATCAGACACCTTGCAGTTTGATCACTGTGAGCTTCCAAAGGGCTTCAACTTAACACGCCCTTGAAGCAGTGTGTGTCCCATTCAGGAATGTAAACAGACCCACTGATAAGCAGTTCTCTGTATTCCTTTGACCATCCACCAATGGCGGATTCAATCACAATAGCCAAATCATACTCTTCATCATTATTATTGGCAGAACATAATTTCATGAGCAGCACAGAAAATGCTCAAAATATTCGAATTTGTTTTCTGTCTTTACCTTACTAATTTGGTATTATCATCAACAACACTAATTACAAGTACATGTCTAACATCCGGAAACCGGGCGAATAAGCAAGCACTGTTGCTGTTATCCCAGCTTATCTTTTACAAAACATCATCTGCAAATCTCTTCAAAGTGAGATCTTCAGAGCAGAGCTGTTTACAGCATTTGCTCTCTTCTGTCTCACTATTTATTTATTTATTTTCCCGGACTGTTCCGTTACTCTTCATAAAGTGTAACAATTTGTACATCATTGTTTTTCATTACAACTGGTTTGAAGCCTTTTTCTTCCATCACATTATTGTCTCAGTCTTATCTCTACTGTTTCTCCAAAACAGATTATATTACTCAGTCCGTAAATTACACAGACAACCATTATAGCTACTTGCTTCAATACCCTTATTTTCTTAACATTAATAAAATAAAGCAGATATATCATCATTTCAATCATTATTTTATCAAAATCTAGAATTGTTCCCCATTCTGCTTAAAACATTCTTCATATCATGTTAATCCCTGTCAATCATACAATGCCTTATTTTATTCTAAAACTTTTCATATCATTTAAACATTTTACATTTGACTTCCATAAATTCTGTCAGACCATGTCTATTTTCATCACATATAGTTTTCTACTATATTCCTCCTTTCTTTTCCCTACATGCCAGTTCCTTCATTATCCTCTCCTTTCTTTTCTCAAACATGCCAGTTCCTTCATTATCTAACCAGTACATGATTGTTTGAACAATCCCCACACACACATGTCTCACACACCAAACTTTTTGTTTTTTCACTTCCCTCTTCCACCAAGTCTCACTTACAGTTCCCTCTATTTCACACAGACAGCCTTATTGCTTCTTGCTACTTTAATCCTTGTCATATAAATTTAAGTTCTATAGACATCTAATGTCATGCATCCATTTACAATCCATTATCTGTTCACATTTTTTACACACATGTTGAACGCAGCCACAACAACCTTTTGTCCCGCTGCCCTGTTCCACTGATTCTCGCACACTCTTAGTCTATTTGTGCTCAGTGTTCCCTCCCTGGGAAAATCATGGTATTTTCTCAGTTTTTTTTCAATATCTAAAATATACATTTCCCCCCATACTTTCCTAGTTCTACAGAAAACCGGTGTATCAAATTTGGCATGCTTACTCTGAGATTTTCCCATACTGGTTGTTTTCTGTTCCCTGTGGATTTCTCTTCAACGCGCGTTTTCTTTAATCTGTTAGGCGTCCCTAACAAAATCCGACTCTTTTCTTTTAACCCAAATCGGTCGGGTTGCACTATTAGTGCCCTCCTAATTATGGTTTATCAAAAAATTCTGGTTCCCCCTAATTAGCCTCAGTACCTAAAAACAATTTGCTCCGTCGTGGAACAACTAATTTTCAGGGTACCTATCTGTTTGAAATCTCTTGATCTGTTACAGTTCTCACTTAATCCCAGTTTATTTATCTGCTTGAAATTTCTTGTTCTGTTACAGACCTCAATTAATCTCAGATTTTTCCCCTTGTATCTGTTTGAAATTTCTTGATCTATATAGATCTCAATTAATCTCAGATTACGTACCACAGAAACAGCCTTCAGCCAATATGGTTCAATTTCACTCTTCTCCCCAATTAAACAGAATTTAATTAACTTAACCCAAAAGAAAATAAATTGAACTGTCTCTTACCAGAGATGCTTCTGTTGCCACCTGCGGGTTCTTTAGATTCCAGTGGTCGATTCTCCCGGCCCTGACATCGGTCGGCCCCTCTCTCTCAAGTTTACGAGGTAGAGCTGGAACTTACTTAGTCCAGGTGGCCAAACACCGTCCGATCTCAGGTCCAGGAGGCACGTCCAAGGAATATCACTTCTGACACCAAAACTGTTGTGGCAAAAATTAATCTCAAACAAACATCACTGCGTAAGAGACACTCAGAGTCAAATTATATAAAATAGAAGTATTTATTCTTGCAAGAATAGGAGCAGTCTAATACAAGTTGTTACCCTGTGCAGAAGAGTGACACACCCCGAGACAGACTGAACTAGCTTTTATCTTAGTTTCAAGGCCTTCTTCCCCCCAGAGCCTTCCTCCCAGTAGTTTTCCATAGACGTCAGTTGGCCCAATAAGCCCCCCTGCACCAAAATGGCCTTCTGACATCTAGGTCAGAGGTCCTTGTTCGTCTGTTCTCTGGAGTGTCTCCCTCTTCTGCCTCCCCAGGTACATTAAACAGAATCTTCTCTCACTACAAGTGAGAGACACACATGTGACATTCTTTGAATCATCTATATTTTACTAAAGATCAATGAATATCATTAAAATTGCCACTACAGTATATTTCTGAGAAGTACATACAAAGTAGACTTAAAGTATACTTTCTTATTTTTTAGTTTAAAAGAAGTACTAATAGCACACTTGAATAAACTTCTTTTTCGTAAGGGTCAGTGTACCACCTCAAAAACTGAATCTATAACTGGCAGTATGTGTCACGGTTCCTCTGGTTTTCTGGTCCTGTCCCGCACTACATTTCCCAGCATTCCCCTGGATCCTCACCTGCACTCGATTCCCTCATCACCACACCTGATCTCTATCACGTCATAATCATCTCATCACCAGCCTTTATATTCTGTTTGCTCTCACTCCCTCACTGCTGGGTATTATATGTTACACATTATTCTGTTCCCTTGTGCCTTTTAAAGTTCTTGTGCAGGGCTAGTGTCTGTTGTGTTGCTAGCGAGGTGGATCCTTGCGTTATCATTAAGACATTATGAGGATCGTCTGAGAGAGAACTTCACTCTTCTTCTGTGAGTTATATGATTAGTATCGTCCGAGAGAGGACTTCACTCTTCTTCTGTGAGTTATATGATGAGGATCGTCCGAGAGAGGACTTCACTCTTCTTCTGTGAGTTATATGATGAGGATCGTCCGAGAGGACTTCACTCTTCTTCTGTGAGTTATATGATGAGGATCGTCCGAGAGAGGACTTCACTCTTCTTCCGTGAGTTATATGATGAGGATCGTCCGAGAGAGGACTTCACTCTTCTTCTGTGAGTTATATTCAGTGGATCGTTTGAGAGAGGACTTCACTCTTCTTCTGTGAGTTATATTCAGTGGATCGTTTGAGAGGACTTCACTCTTCTTCTGTGAATCATTATCTTCAGTGAGTTATGTTCTGTTGACTGTCCGAGAAAGAGGACCTCTTGTATCTTCTGTGAGTTATCCTTAAGAGACATTTCAAGAATGGACTTCCTGCGTTCTATTATAATTTAAGTTGATATTTCTGTCTGAAGACTTTTCCTAAGTTCCTGAACTTCTATTAGTCTGTGGAATTGCCTTAAATAAACTCTGTGAATTGTATCCTGGTCTTCAGCCTGGTTATATTGTGACAGAATACCCAGCCAACTCAAGGCAAGCTCCACCCACTTCCTCTACTTGCGCTACCACGCTTTTCAGTCAATTATGGATACTGCTGCTTCCACCGTGGCAGCTCAGTTGATGCAAGACATCGTCACTAGTGTTCTTCCTTCTGCTTACATCAGTCCCATGGCATTACCGGCTACATGTTCGGGGGAAGATGATATTGTGAACTTTACTTTGTGGTAAACTCAACTCATTTCACTTCTGACACAAGTAAGATTGCCTTCATTCTCTCCCTTCTTACTGGCCACACCCAGAGGTGGGCACAAAATCTGTTGGTTTCAGATGCTTCTATTTTCCAGAATTTGAGTTACTTTACCAAAAGTTTCCATGCCGAGTTTGCTCAGTCGCCTAAAGCACAGCCCTTTGAGCAAGAACCCCTAATTCGTCCTGGACTCAGCGCATGGCCCAGAGCACGTAATCTCGTTTCAAATAGTGCCAACATGATGTCCAAGTTATCTGACCCCGCTTTGATGTCCGTCCGTGGAGCTCTCAGGCCTGCACTTCTTGCCAGTCCAGAGCCAGAGACCGTCCATGCTTCTCTGGAAGATACTGTGCTCATTGTGGGGTCCATGGCTGTTTTGTGTGTATGGGCAGCACACACATCCGATACAGCCCATGAACCCAGCTCAAAGCCCACTTCCATGCTGGTTCCGCCCAGTCCAGCCGAGCCTGCCCTGCTGGTTACGTCCAGCCACGTCCAGCCAGAGCTTCACGTCAGCCACGTCCAGCCAGAGCTTCACGTCAGCCACGTCCAGCCAGAGCTTCACGTCAGCCACGTCCAGCCAGAGCTTCACGTCAGCCACGTCCAGCCAGAGCTTCACGTCAGCCACGTCCAGCCAGAGCTTCACGTCAGCCACGTCCAGCCAGAGCTTCACGTCAGCCACGTCCAGCCAGAGCTTCACGTCAGCCACATCCAGCCAGAGACCGTCCGGCCGGGGACCGTCCAGCCAGAGACCTGTTCACCGCTGGTTCCGTCCAGCCCAGCCGAGCCCTCTTCACCGCTGGTGCCGCCCATCTCGGAACTCTCTTCGCCGCTGGTGCCGCCCATCTCGGAACTCTCTTCGCCGCTGGTCCCGCCAAGCTCGGAGCTCTCTTCGCCGTTGGTTCCGCCCACCTCAGGTCCCTCTTCGCCGCTGCCCTCGTCCAGTCCTGAGCCGCCTTCGCCGCTGGTCCAGTCCAGTACAGAGCCCGTCTCCGAGCAAGAGCCAGAGCCCGTCTTCGAACCAGAGCTATTCGTATGCTCAGTCAGTCAAGGTCCCAGTCAAGGTCCAAGCCTAGTCCACATTAAAGTCATCGTCTGCTCCGATGAACCAGCTCAATGTATTAGCCCCGTCGTATCAGTTCAATTATGTTGCACAGAAGAGCCAGTTCAATTAATTTGCCCAGTCAAGCTGAGTCGTTTGTCTACCCAGTCGAATACGAGTCAAGTCCGACCGAATGCTAAGAGTTGCCCAGACGAGTCTGTGACGACGGTCTACCAAGGCAAACTTGTGCCAACTGTCAGTCCAGTCGAAATCAAACTCAAGACTGTCCTCTGCACAGTTAAACTATTACCTCTCGTCGGCCCAGCCAAGTCGGAGCAAATCTTCTGCCCAGCCAAGTCGGAGCAAATCATCGACCCTGACCAACCCTATTTAGAATCTGCTCCTCCGTGGGCGGTCACTCGGCCTACTCCACCATGGCTGACCACTCGACTCTCTCCGCCCTGGCCTTCCGAAATAGGGTCTCCACCCGAGAGAAAGCCTCCACCCTGGTCACCTGAAAGTCACGTCCGCCCTGGTCGACCACACAATCTACTCCTCTCTGGCTTCTCCCCGGCTCCATCCTGGTTCCACCCTAGTTTCCACTATGACCTCTCCCTGACTCTCTCCTCCCTTCTGTTGTTTAGGCGCGAGGACGCGCCTCCGGGAGGGGGGAGTTCTGTCACGGTTCCTCTGGTTTTCCGGTCCTGTCCCGCACTACATTTCCCAGCATTCCCCTGGATCCTCACCTGCACTCGATTCCCTCATCACCACACCTGATCTCTATCACGTCATAATCATCTCATCACCAGCCTTTATATTCTGTTTGCTCTCACTCCCTCACTGCTGGGTATTATATGTTACACATTATTCTGTTCCCTTGTGCCTTTTAAAGTTCTTGTGCAGGGCTAGTGTCTGTTGTGTTGCTAGCGAGGTGGATCCTTGCGTTATCAGTAAGACATTATGAGGATCGTCTGAGAGAGAACTTCACTCTTCTTCTGTGAGTTATATTCAGTGGATCGTTTGAGAGAGGACTTCACTCTTCTTCTGTGAGTTATATGATGAGTATCGTCCGAGAGAGGACTTCACTCTTCTTCTGTGAGTTATATGATGAGGATCGTCCGAGAGAGGACTTCACTCTTCTTCTGTGAGTTATATGATGAGGATCGTCCGAGAGAGGACTTCACTCTTCTTCTGTGAGTTATATGATGAGGATTGTCCGAGAGAGGACTTCACTCTTCTTCTGTGAGTTATATTCAGTGGATCGTTTGAGAGAGGACTTCACTCTTCTTCTGTGAGTTATATTCAGTGGATCGTTTGAGAGGACTTCACTCTTCTTCTGTGAATCATTATCTTCAGTGAGTTATGTTCTGTTGACTGTCCGAGAAAGAGGACCTCTTGTATCTTCTGTGAGTTATCCTTAAGAGACATTTCAAGAATGGACTTCCTGCGTTCTATTATAATTTAAGTTGATATTTCTGTCTGAAGACTTTTACTAAGTTCCTGAACTTCTATTAGTCTGTGGAATTGCCTTAAATAAACTCTGTGAATTGTATCCTGGTCTTCAGCCTGGTTATATTGTGACAGTATGTTGTATGTAAATGTAAATCTGCACAGTGAATGCAAGCTGCCAAGAGACATTTTTTTGTTGATAATAGAAAGTTAATATTTTGCCAAGATTGAGAACATTTTCAGGGGCAGTAGATTTATCTTGGTTGTGAATTAAAATGCAAAGTCGTTGCTAATTATTGCTAAATTTAAAATGGTTATTAAAATCAAAGTAATAATCCAAGGCACTCGAGTTGTGTATACAAAAAAGTAAAAAGCCTTTATTGAATCATGGCTTCTATCATTAAAATTGGTGACAGATACACCTACGCGTTGCGGCTATCGCCTTCGTCAGGGTGTGTGTAACAAACAAAGTCACAAGTGCATTTTAAATAGCAGTTCATTAGTCTAAATAGCAAACACCTGGTCACACACTACGCAAGGTAACCAGCAGGGAGCAGAATTCAACAAATGAAATAGTATATTGCATAATATCAAGCCAAATCAAACTCAAAAAAAAAAAAAAAAAAAAAAAAAAAAGATATATACATATATATACATATACATATATATATATATATATACACATACATATACACATACACATACATACATACATACACATACATACACATACATATACAAAAAAAAAAAAAAAAAAAAATGTATGTGTATGTGTATATGTATGTATATATATGTATATGTATATATATGTATATATCTTTTTTTTTTTTTTTTTTTTTTTTGAGTTTGATTTGGCTTGATATTATGCAATATACTATTTCATTTGTTGAATTCTGCTCCCTGCTGGTTACCTTGCGTAGTGTGTGACCAGGTGTTTGCTATTTAGACTAATGAACTGCTATTTAAAATGCACTTGTGACTTTGTTACACACACCCTGACGAAGGCGATAGCCGCAACGCGTAGGTGTATCTGTCACCAATTTTAATGATAGAAGCCATGATTCAATAAAGGCTTTTTACTTTTTTGTATACACAACTCGAGTGCCTTGGATTATTACTTTGATTTTGAGCATTACTATCCCAAGCAACCAAAGAGCACCGATATCTTACACCCTGTGCAGCACTTCAAATGCATCTTTATGCTGTGATTAAAATGGTTATTGTTTAAAAAAACAAAAAGCTAAAAGGGAAGGAGTGTAATAGTTTTGTGTGATTGACAGGTTGAGGTTGCCACCTTGTGGGTCATTATTGCAAAGGCAGTTATTGTGTTAAGTTTTGTTTTAGCCAACGATTATTGGTGTTTTTCCCAGCCAAGCGGCACCTGTAGTTGGAAGTCTGTTCCTGGAAGTTTTGACAGTAAAGGACGTGTTTCAGTAACCATTCTTGGCCTGTTTATTGTCTCCAGCATGATACACTACAGACGTGAGTGGAGCACACTCTGTTAATCAACCCAATTAACAAGTTAAGAGGTGTATACAGCAAACTTACCTCCGTTCATTGACAGTTTAGCAGCATATTGGTTCGCCCTTTTTGCTACCATGTCGCAACTCCAGCTCTTCCTGTCTGACGACGAGTCTAACCTCTATCCGGATCCTCAGCCGCAATCTGCCGACCCTAGGACCACTCCTTCTCCGCCCGACATCGCAACCAAGCCCCAGGCTTCTTTCTTCTTTCTTCTACACGCTGGCCTAGATGCCGAGGCCAGCCCTCACCTCCACCGGCGAGACATCAAAATTCCTCCTGAGATTCTTCATCTAACTCGGCCATCCCTACAATTCCACCTATTGGGAAGTGGACAGTTATAGGATTGAGGCAAGAGCTGATCAATTCGGATGTTCAGTTCTCGCGAAGGATGAATAAAGCGGAACTGTAAGCCATCTATGTATCCTTGCAACCAGCTAACCGCTCTCCGAAGTCCACGCCAGCCCCCAAACCCTTAAAGCTCAGGATTCACCTCGCTCAACAACACCATCATCTCACCGCACCAAATCCAGCTAGCTTCCAGCATCAGGCAGCAACGACTGGCCTTCAGCGAGCTTGGGGCACGTCCCAGTTTCCTCCGCTGTCAGACCTCACCAACAGGCTGCAGCCCTGGTTGCAGCCAGGCTAGCCAGTGTAGGGTATCTAGGGTAAATTGACTTGTTCATCTGAACAGACCCTAAATGCACATTCCTGGTTAAATCCAAAAGCTTTTAGACTCTGACTTGTGACCATCTAAATCTTAGATGGTGCCAACATGTCTGAGACTTAGAGGAACTCTCTGACACCATTTACAATCCGCGCCGAGCTTCAAAAGATCTTATCGCTCCAGCATCTTCCTTTCTGCGAGGAAGGAATGCCAGATGGCCTGGCTGGACCTTTCAGAGATGCACAACACACAGCAATACACAAACTGTTACATTAAACTCGGAACATGAGCCATTGCCAACTGTATACGATATATTCCTGTGTGTTTGCACGCTGCCCATGTCATAGTAAGGTCTCTATGATTTTATCGTGGCAGTACATTCATTCCAAGAGCTTATAGTTATGTATTAAGATGTATTTTCATATTCCTATTATGTGTACATTTGTTGTTTGGTACCGTTTTAATTCTCTCGGTCCAATTGATTTGGTCAGATACAGAAGATTACAGTAAAGTATATGATTCTATGTGCAACAGCTTTTTGGGACAGGAAGGACCAATTCTGACACTGCCATAAATCGAGCTTCGACAAGACAAAGAATCCTGCCGCCAAAAGCTTGGTTGCACGTTACTGGCCAGTTCACTCCCGAGAGGCGTGGATTTCAGTCTCTTTAAGAGAACTGACCCCCCTGCTCTCTCTCTCTTGCCTGCTACCTCTTACCTCCTGTAATGGAATTTTTCCATTTATTATTCTTATTTCAGTTATTCCTAGTGTAGGCCTCATCTGTTTCTCTCACTTGTAGTGAGAGGGGGCTTTGTGATAATTTACTGTGGTTGGTTGTCAGTGGAGGTAAGGAAAAGCAGGAGGTCAAGGGGTCATCTTGAGTGCATTTGTACTTTATAGCCTAAAGGGTTAAGGGGGCATTTACCTCTCAGGGCCAGGGAGGAATAGAAAAGACAAAATATACCTCTCTCCCTGAGGGGAGGGAAGAAATAAGGCCTTGGAGGACATGAAGATATAAAAAACACCGACACTGCTTCTCCTTATCGCTCCTCACTGACTCATGAAAGTGTATTGGTGACAGAGGATCTCTCTTGCAAGAGAATAAATACTTTATAAACTATCAATTTGGATTCAGAGTGTCTCTTACTCAGTGATGATGTTTGTTTGATAAGAAAAAAGCCACAACAGTTTTGGTGTCAGATAGTGGGTTTCTTGGACGTGATTCCGGGACTGACGGACGGACGGAGGCTGATCACCTAGGAACTGACATAGTTCCAACCCTACCTCGAGAAAAAGATTAAGAGACGAGGGACCGTTTCCGCCGTTAGGACCGGATCCGGCCACTGGAATCAAAAGAACTCAAAGTGGCACAGAACAACATCTCTGGGTAAGCTAACTAAATTCAGTTTAACTGGGGGGAAGAGTGATATTGAACCATATTGGCTGAGGGCTGTTTCTGTGGTACGTAATCTGAGATTAATTGAGATCTATATATAGATCAAGAGGTTTCAAACAGATACGAGAGAAAATTTATCTGAGATTAATTGAGGTCTGTAACAGATCAAGAGATTTCAAACAGATAGGTAACCTGAAAATCAGTTGTTCCACCACGGAGCAAATTGTTTTTAGGTGCTGAGGCTAATTAGGGGGAACCAGAAAAGATTTTTTGGTAAACCATAATTAGGAGGGCACTAATAGTGCAACCCGACCGATTTGGGTTAAAAGAAAAAATCGGGTCTGTGGGGACGCCTACAGATCAAGAAAACGCGCGTTGAAGAGAAATCCACAGAGAACAGAAAAGCAGCCAGTATGGGGAAATCTCAGAGCAAAATTATGAAATATGATACACCGGTGTACTACCAAATGAGAAAACATTATGGTCAGAAATGTATGCTAGATATTGAGAAATTAATCAAGCATCATGATTTTCCCGAAGGGGGAACATTGAGCCGCACGAGGCTGAAAGTGGTGAGAGACTCAGTGGAAAAGAGTAGTGAGAAACAATCAGCTTGTTGCTGCAAGTGTGTTAAACATGTATGCAAAAGATGTGAAAACACAGTCGATTGCTGGCTTGAGGAAGCAGATAAAAGAGAAAGAAGGCAACTGCAAAAAGAATTAGCAGGAAGGAAAAATGAAAAGTGTGAAAGTATGCCTGTATGTGTGTCTGCACCACCAGAACCGACTAACCCACAGTATGTTTGTGTTTCCCCACATGAAATTGCGGTGAGACCGGCACCGCCAGAGTACAAAACACACTTCCCAGGAGCCGGATTGATTGCACTGAAGTTCGACCCCGACCTTGACTGTTCTCCATCGAGACCGACCCAGCCACGAGCACAAGCCGAACCGCAACCCGAGGCACAAGCAGCAATGAGACAAGCACAAGCGGCGCGTGACGCAGCGCGTGAAGCGCAAGAAGAGCAGAGTGACCGAGCAGCAAGAGCTGAAGCGCTGGCCGCGCGGGAGGAACAGGAGGCGAGAGAAGCCGCACGAGCAGAAGCGCAACAACAGCAAACAGCGCAGATGGCGTTGGCATTTCAGCAGTTAGCGATGCAAACGGCGCAGGCAATGCAACAAGTGCGAGTAGAGGGACAAGCGTCCAGTCACATGACCCAGGGCGAGAAGGAAGAAATCGCAGAGAAAACGGACGAGCAGCGCGGAGCCAAGCCGAAGAAAATCATCACAAGATCACAGATCAGAGATGAAACAGCTAACATCACAGCTCCGATGGTTGAAGTGGCGGGACCGGACGGATCAGTGATGGTCTACAGGCCGTGGACGGTGACAGACATGAAAGAAGCAATGGCCCATTTGCCAAGCCCGGACGACGCAGGTGACAGATTTTCAAACGAACTGGTCACTTTCTGTCAAGAGTTCAGCCCCACCACACAAGAACTGAAGCGGCTGTTAGGCGTGAAACTGGGGGTTTCTCACAAAGTGAGTAGCCACCTGCCGACAACTGAACGACGGAGAGTGAACGGAGAGTGGTTGAGTGATGCCAACGAACTGTATCGGACAGCAGTGGACAAACTCGCCGAAGAAATAAAGAAGGCTTTCCCACCACGAGTGGACACAGCAAAAATCAACAGCTGTTGCCAGGTGAGAGAAGAGTCAGTTCGTGACTATTATGCAAGACTTTTTGAAACATTTCAGAAACACAGCGGCATGCCTGAGCCGAATGAGAGAGGAGATCAGCCAGGCACATGGGAGTGCCATTTGCAGGGCTGTTTCCTGAATGGACTGAGACCCGAAATCGGACAAGCGGTGAAAGCAAGTTACATCGAGTGGCAGAGCGGGCGACTAGCAACCACCCTAGCGCACGCTGTGCATGCCGAGGAACAGCTGTTGACAAAGAAGGACAAAGCCGCGAAAGTGAAAGTGGAGAGAGAGCTGCAGCTGGCTGTTGTACAGATCAAAGCTACCACGAGTGCACCACCAGCGCGGCAGAACTGGACCAACAAGAAGAAGAAAGTGTATCAGGGAAAGTGGAAATGTGGACTGTGCGAAAGCAACGAACATGAATTTTTTAGATGCACGAAGTTCAGAGTGTGCAAGGCCGATGGACACTGGGCAAAGGATTGTCCGGAGGCACTAAGGGCGGATTGACTATGGAGGAACGGAGAACAGGAGAGGGGAGGGCGAGCGACAGACACTCAACCGAAAGGGAAGTGAAATTTTTCTAACACACACACACAACACACACACATACACTGATGCACATTATGCTTCTTGCAATGAAGAAAATGCTAGCAAACCTTTATGTGTGAGTGATGAAAATTTGAATAATGCTGTTACTGCTGAATGTCTGAGAATGTACAAAAGTTCAGGATTTTTAAGACTACCGAGATATCCACTGTTAGTTGACGGTACAATGATAGAATTTCTCGTGGATTCGGGAGCTGCCCGGTCCACAATAAGGCCATATGACTTGCCATGCAAACCAAGATTGACGGATGTGATGTTTGAAAGCACGTCAGCGTCAGGGCATGAAATTTCAGAAAATTTCACGGTGCCATTACAATGCGAGACGGAGGGGGGCAAAGCGTTGAAACATGCGTTTTTGTGCTCTGCAACCTGTCCGGCTCCATTGTTGGCAAGAGATCTAATGTGTGAATTAAATTTGAAACTCACTGCGGGCCCGATGGGTATCGTTATTGAGGAGGAACAGCAGATATGTTGTGCAAAATTTGAGCCACAATGGGCATACGAGTGGCAGATAAAAGATTTTGATTGGGCACAAATGATTTTGAAAATGGCAAAAGATCGAACAGTATCAGATAACACAGAAAATATGATGCCTGACAAATTGCATTGCACGTCACATGTTGTCTTTGAGCGTGAACCTCAGTTTGAGGAAGCGTGGTTTAACGAGACAGAAGATGAGAAAATGAAGTTTGATAAAATGTTCTGGAATGAGAATGTGTGTGCGCTTTCAGCTTGCCTGTCAGAAAAACAAATGCAGCTGTATTTGATAACAGGCATGGGGGCGCCTCACTTATCAGTAACGAAGGGCAAAGCGCAGCAGTGGGCAGATTTGGGCCCGTTTGTGAGACAGTGCATGACAGCCACAGATTGGGCTGAAAAGGGTGACGGGGTGCAGAAGAGTGACAGTGTAGGGGCATTTATGCTGCCATGTGATTTTAAGGTTGATGTACACAGAGCTGTGACTGCTATTGTTCAGAATGTAATGGAGAAGCATGATCACGGAGCTATTTCTGCCACAGATATTCATCCTATCCTGGCAGAAATACCTTCAACATTGTGGGCGAAACACAAGTATGATGTTGGATTGATTAAAAATTGTGAACCAGTGGTAATCACCCCAAAGTCTGATTACAGGCCGTGTCAACCGCAGTATCCCCTGAAAAAGGAGGCATTGCGGGGGATCCGGCCAGTTTTTGAATCTCTCCTGAAGGAGAAAGTCATCATCCCGTGTCATGATTCTCCAGTACGAACACCCATTTTTCCGGTAAAAAAGGCAACAGCTAATCAGAATGACGTGGTTCAGTGGCGTTTTGTGCAGGATTTGACTGCAGTTAATGCAGCTGTTATCGCGAGAGCCCCGAGAGTTCCAAACCCGTACACTATTTTGTCACAGATTCCACAAGATGCAACATACTTCACTGTGGTTGATTTGGCCAACGCATTTTTTAGCGTCCCAGTGGCAAAGGAAAGTCAGTTCTGGTTTGCGTTTGATTTTGACAACAAACCGTATTGTTTCACTCGTTTATGCCAAGGTTTTTGCGATTCGCCGACTATTTTTAATGAGGCGCTCAAACGAAGCCTCGAACCGTTAATTTTGTCAAGCGGAACCGCGCTATTGCAGTATGTGGACGATCTGCTAATTTGTGCACGAGATGAGGCTGTGTGTGTGGCTGACAGTGTGTCTCTCCTGAAGCATTTGGAAAGGGAGGGGCACAAGGTCAGTCTGGCTAAGCTGCAGTTTGTGAGGCAGGAAATAACCTTTCTGGGTCACACGATCACACCAAACAGTAAAGCTCTTTCTGAAAAACGAGTTAAAGCGATCAAAGAGGTACCAAGACCGGTAAAAAAGAAACAATTGTTATCGTTCTTGGGAATGTGTGCCTATTGTCGCACGTTCATACCAAATTATGCACTACTGGAAAAGCCCTTGAGAGCCCTGACAGCAGGGAAAGGGCTGAGATCATGTGATAAGATTGATTGGCCCACAGAAGCACAGGATGCTTTTGAAAACATGAAAAGACAACTGGCTCAGGCTCCAACGTTGGGCCTTCCAGCAGTTGACAAACCATTTACACAGATGGTTGATGAAAAACACGGTTTTATGAGTTCAGTGCTCTTGCAAACCCATGGTGACAGACTAAGACCAGTAGCATATTTTTCAACGAAACTTGATGCAGTTGCAGCAGGTCTGCCACACTGCCTGAGGGCTGTGGCGGCTGCTGAGCTGGCTGTGCTGGCTTCAAGAGAATTTGTGGGGTATTCTGATTTGACTTTGTTGGTTCCACACGCAGTTACCATGATTTTGCAAGAACAGAAAACATCACACTTATCTTCAGCCAGATGGTTGAGATACCATACTATTTTACTTGATATGCCGAACATAACTGTGAAAAGATGCACAACTTTGAATCCTGCCACACTTCTGCCAACAGAAGAAGATGGGGAGGAACATCACTGTTGTCTGTCTGTTTTGGAGCAGGTGTGCACTCCACGTCCAGACCTGTTGGACACACCTCTGGAGAATTGTGATAATGTCCTCTTTGTGGATGGATCGGCATCCAAAGATCCACAAACAGGCCTGAATAAGGTTGGTTTCGCGGTGACCACTGAATTTGAAGTGGTGAAATCTGGCAAATTGCCGGCAACTTATTCGGCTCAGGCAGCTGAATTGGTTGCACTGACGGAAGCGTGTAAATTAATGGAAGACAAATGTGTGACGATTTACACAGACTCGCGTTATGCGTTCGGGATTACACATGACTTCGGGGCAATTTGGAGACACAGGAATTTTTTGAAGTCGGATGGACATCCGATATTGAACGCCTCACTAGTGTCTGAGCTTTTGGAGGCCATTCTTTTGCCAGACAAGGTTGCAGTCTGTAAATGCGCAGCGCACTCTAACGATAAAAGCTTTATTTCCACAGGAAACGCGAGAGCCGACGCGGCAGCGAAGGCCGCGGCAGCGCAGGAGACAAAAGAAACGACTTGTGCTTTGGTATCTGTGCCTAACCCTGACATTTCTCTTTGTTTAGAAAGCATGCAGACTTTTTCCACAGGAGCAGAAAAACAGAAATGGAGGTCGTCTGGCTGCAGCCTCCAGGGGGGTGTATGGATGAGTGATGGCATTCCTTGTTTACCCAAACACTTCTTTCAGCATTACGCTAAGTTGACACATGGGCTAGACCACGTGTCCAAGGGAAGTATGGTAATGCAGATGAAAGATTTATGGTATACTAAGGGATTTACAGTCTTTGCTGAAAATTTTTGCAAAAGATGTGTCACTTGTAACACACACAATGTGGCGAGAGGGATAAAAACACCCTTAGCATCCCAACCAGCCCCAGCAGGTCCGTTTGAGTATCTGATGATGGACTTCATCGAATTAACCCCTTGTGGGAAACAGAAACACTGTCTGGTAATGGTAGACATGTGGTCAAAATGGGTGGAGGCCTTCCCGACCTCACAGCAAGATTCGGCAGCAGTGGCAAAGGCCCTGCTAACCGAAATTGTGCCAAGATGGGGGATACCAAGAAAAATCAGCTCTGACAATGGCAGACATTTTGTAAATGCTGCAATAAAGCAGGTGGGAGAGTTCTTGGGTATTGATATGAGAACACATTGCAGTTACGCTCCCTCATCAGCGGGGGTGGTAGAGAGATCAAATCAAACAATCAAGAACAAATTGGCAAAATGTTGCGAAGAGACGGGTCTGTCTTGGGTTAAGGCCCTACCAATCGTACTGATGTACATGAGAATGAGGAAAAGAGTGAAAACAAACCTGAGCCCATTTGAAATTTTGTTCGGCAGGCCGCCATTTATGGGCATAGAAGGGGGTAAACAAAGGCTGCCATCCACGGATGTGTGTGAGAATGACATGTTGAATTACTGCAAAGAAATGTCTTGTCTGTTATCACAAATTTCTGTGCAGGTGAAAGCTGCCCAGGGGAAAGTTGCTGAGACGTTTCTGCACGAGGTCAGACCGGGGGATTTCGTGGTGATTCGTGATCACAGGAGAAAGAGCTGGAAGGCGAAAAGGTGGCTTGGGCCTTTCCAGGTGCTTCTGGTGACGTACACGGCGGTGAAGGTCGCAGAGAGGGCTACGTGGGTGCACGCGAACCATTGCAGGAAGGTGCCGCCCATTGCGGAGGCGGAGCAATCGCAGGAGGAGGTTCAACGATCATAATCGTCAAGGTCCAGCTGTTGACAAGCGAGAAAAGGTACCGTTATCTGCGCAAGAGCAAGGCCAGACAAAAGACATAACAAAGCCTGCAGAAACAGACTTTAGCATTGAAGCAGCAGGGAGGAGACAGGAGGAAGCAAACAACTTTGATTGCGCAAGCGGCGTCCAGCTGGAAACCGTGCGGACAACAGAACAGATAAGATTTTCTTGTTAGTGCTTTTAAAGACTGAACTTTCTTAACACTTTCTGGTCATACAGCAGATCAGAGTAACCGAGAACATGGAGCGGACAAGACCCTGGCACCCATTCAGAGTGCCAGGAATGTGTGGCTTGGTTAAGACCACATGCATAATGACTGTGTTGTCAGTGACAATTTGCTTGATAATACTGCATTGTACAGCAGGTCTGAAAGTATTGCCAACAGGAGATCAGACCAACAGAACTGAGACAACGGAGCGGAACAACACCGTTCGACAACGTGCTAGGAGAGACGCATTCACAGAGGTGGAGCCAGTGAGAGGCCTCGCGGGGGGCACGGTGACGGTTCACGAAGGATCAAATGTGAGTTTCGGGTGCAACCCCTATCAAATGAACTGTCCAGGCTGTCAGGGGCGCAGCGAAGACTACGCAGGATTTTACTTCTGCAAAGACCCATGTAAGTGGGGCGACGTGAAAGCATATGCCTCCAACTACAAGTGGGGCACTGATAAAAGATTCCGGGTATTTGCAAAACATAGACTAAGCAACAACAGGTATGGGATGACAGTCGAGCTAGCACAAGTAAGACTGTCAGACCAAGGCAAGTACTATTGTGGACTAGATTTAGAGGGAACAGACTGGTACGAAGAAATTGACATTATTGTAAATGAGATAGTTCCAACTTTAAAACCTTTTGTAGCGCCTGAGGTCGAACGAGAAGCGAGAGACGAGCTGGCATGGATGGGGAACGGAGACATGACACGAGATCAGGGGAACCCTGAAGTGCAGAAAGCCATGATGAAGTGTCAAGGTAACAAAGCCTGTGCTCTGGCTATGCTGCAGAGAGACGAGTTAGAAATATCAACAAACTGCTGGCTGTGTCTGCAGATGTCACACGCTTGGAAGGCTGTCCCACTGACTATAGCAACAGCTAATGAAACAAAGTGTCTAGTTCCACAACAAATGACTGATGTGCTTTTAGCAGCAGCAGAACTGGAGAAAGGAGAGACACCGACGAAACGACCTGAGGACAGCTGTGACAACGTTCGACGTTTTAACAACACTGATATAGCAATTCCACCACTAAGAGTAACACACGAGAAAGGTGATGTGTGCGTTTGTTCAGACACGCAGAGACTTTTCACAACAGGATGGTCTGACTGCAGAGTCAGAATCAACACAAAGGGCGGAACAGTGAACAATTGCACAACGACACTCGATGGCAAAGTAATGAACTTCACATGTCCATTTGGTGAGCTGCATGAGACTTCACCAGCAGCTGTGTGGGTATGTGGGGGCAGGGCGTTTCACAGAATGCCTAAACACGGGTGGTCAGGGTGCTGTTATCCAGCGTTGATAAATGTGGGAACATCTGTGTATTTGCCAAACAAAACACCAAGGGCAAGGGAAAAAAGAAATGTTAAGATTTTGCCTGGGGGTCTGCCAAAACATTATTCGGGGTATACACTATCTGATCCATGGACAACACCTGGGGCAAATGTGGGGTGGTCATTGTTCCTGGGAGTGGGAACAGCAGTGACGATTAATAAGGTTAATGGGTTAGCATGGTCTGTACTAGCAATAGCAAATGCCACTGAAAATGCTATAAATATGATAAATGATGAAATGAGACATTTACGAGAGGCAGTTATTCAGAACCGTTTAGCGCTGGATTTAATTTCCGCGGAGCGAGGGGGTGTGTGCAAGATGCTGGGTGTGTCTTGCTGTTTCAACATTCCAGATTACAGTGACAACATAACAAATGTGATTGAGCACATGAGAAAGGCGGTGCAGGAGCCTGAACCAGTGGATGAGAACTGGCTGACCTGGATAATGAATTTTAAAGGGGGCTGGGGATTTTGGTTAGCTCAAACTGTGTTGCCAATTTTGGTCATAATAGTACTGATTCTGTTATGTGTACCATGTATTATACAATGTGTGTCTAGCTTAGTGCAGAGACTGGTTAAAGTTGGAATGTCTGTTCAATTGGTTAAAATGACAGTCTATCCGAATGATGATGTTGATGAACAACAATATGATGACACAAGTAGCGGAAGCTACAGCGAAACGTGCTAATTGAGTAAAGAAAATGTTTCCTTTTGACAAGAGATGTGAAAGGACGAGGTTTGAATTGAGGGATTTTTATTACATTTTTTTATCTGTTTTGTTTTTTCTTCTATTTGTTTATTTTCTGAGAAAGATTAAGGGCAAAAGATTTAAAGAGGGTTAAAAGCAGCAGTCATCCGTGTTACGAGATGGCGTACAAAGATAGGGTTTGAAACTGAGTGATTTTTATTATAATTTTATCTGTTTGTTTCCTTAAATATGTTATAACTACCTTTTTCCTTACTGACGTGACTGAGGGTCTGTTTACAGGAGCGCAGGAACAGTGATTTCTCGCTTAGCCCGGCGCGGTAAAAATGTTTACTTGCTAGCTAAAATATTACGGGGCTTTCCCCCACAAAAACAGCCTTATGCTTCTTCATTCTAAACTTTTCTTCACAGGTTCAAGGAGAGTGATTTGTATGTAATGACTTGAATTTGCATTTATTATTACTATTATTACTATTATTACAATGTGTGATTAATCAGTTATCAGAGTATGATAAACAGAGAGGAGTTGTAATGGAATTTTTCCATTTATTATTCTTATTTCAGTTATTCCTAGTGTAGGCCTCATCTGTTTCTCTCACTTGTAGTGAGAGGGGGCTTTGTGATAATTTACTGTGGTTGGTTGTCAGTGGAGGTAAGGAAAAGCAGGAGGTCAAGGGGTCATCTTGAGTGCATTTGTACTTTATAGCCTAAAGGGTTAAGGGGGCATTTACCTCTCAGGGCCAGGGAGGAATAGAAAAGACTAAATATACCTCTCTCCCTGAGGGGAGGGAAGAAATAAGGCCTTGGAGGACATGAAGATATAAAAAACACCGACACTGCTTCTCCTTATCGCTCCTCACTGACTCATGAAAGTGTATTGGTGACAGAGGATCTCTCTTGCAAGAGAATAAATACTTTATAAACTATCAATTTGGATTCAGAGTGTCTCTTACTCAGTGATGATGTTTGTTTGATAAGAAAAAAGCCACAACACTCCCTTCGATGCTTCATCATGTGATCCTCTTCGTCCGTCGGGACCTCGTGTTCATGTGATGATCCTTCTTTTCTTTGTTTTGTTTGTTTTCTTCAAGTTTTCTTTTATCTTTTCGAAGTCCCTGTTTCATTTCTTCTTGCGAGGAAATGAACACAGCTGAACTCAACCGGCAACTGCACCTCAAAGGACATTCAAACTAACGCGCTTCGCCCGCTCTGAGAGACCACGTGAACGTGTGACGCGAGGACAGAGACACACACACACACACACACACACACACACACACACACACACACACACACACACACACACACACACACACACACACACACACGCTTTCGTTCTCAGCCACACGAGAAAGAATCATGCAAGTATCGTAATTCCTATCGATCTAAAATCCTTTAAGATCTGTTTACCCCATTCAGGGGATTTGATCTTTGTGTCTCTCAAGGTTATGTAGTTTGTGACTTTTGCCATGATCTCTTCAGATCTTCTCTCTCCCATCTCTCTCTCTCTCTCTCTCTCTCTCTCTCTCTCTCTCTCTCTCTCTCTCTCTCTCTCTCTCTCTCTCTCTCTCTCTCTCTCCTTGATCTCTCTCCTTGATCTCTCTCATTTCTCTCTCTCCCTTTTCTCCATGCATTCTCCTTCGTCGATGTTGTATTGTGTTTGTAAAAACATTTATTACTTGTAACGTTAGTAACCGTATTCGTAATCGCATTTATTAAATACATATATTCATTGATTGACTCTGTCATTTGCTCATATTTCAAGTCACTTAAATGTTTCGATCAGCTACAAGCTTTAAAATTGAAAAATACTTTACATAGTATTTTTATAGAATAAAGAAGTTGTTTTTCATGGCCAGAGAAATAGCATTTCTTCTAAAAGATGGATAGCCTTTCATGGGGGTTCATTAAAGTATCATACGGTCAGTTTGCTGGACAAACAGATTGTTCATACTAGATTGATTGCCGTTAAAGGTTATTCTGAGAATATATCTATTCTCGACAATTTGTATATGAATAAATAATTATAATTCGTTATGATTTTGATTATTGATATAAAATTGATCTAGCTTGCTGATCTGTATGAATAATTAATTATAAATCCATTGTATTCAGTTGTTCATAACAGATTGGCAACGTAACCCCTTTGCTGGGTGGTTTTAACTGTATGGTTATCTGGGTCAAACCCGTATCAATAGTTATTAATTTGTAATTATTAAATATTGAATACATATTCCCCAAGAATGAACCCAGATACTTTACACCAGGTTAGCCTCCGCTAGCAACTGAAGCCCAATCATTTCAACATTTTTATCGCGACAGCTACTAACTCCTCCCATTTGGTCCCTTCCAGCTCCCTCCTCCAGGCAAAATCACAGCACTCTCTCTTCACAGCAACACAGATGCCCGTCCCATCAAACTCAGTTGCTGCGGAGCCGCCCCTAGTGTCTCACAACATCCGAGCACAGATCCTGTCAGAAATTCAGGACGCTGGCTCCAGAGGCAGACCAATTCCCAACTCCAGTACCTCACTATTCTGAACTAATATTCCCATTACCCACCCGTTAAAATCCCTCCTCGACGCATCATTGGACACCATCCTCCAAGCAGTTTCTCCCAGAACCCTCCAATCCTCTGTGACAGCTTGGAGGTGTTTTAAAGCATTCCACTACTCGTATAACTTGCCGTTCCCCGATTTTTCTCACCTTTTAATCACCTCATTTATCTCCTTAAAAGCATAAAGGGCCTCCAAGTCGGATCCATCAAAGGTTACATGAGCAGCATCCAGTTTTTCCACAAATGTATGTATGGCGCTCCCTCCCATGAGATAAACAATTCACAAACCTCCCTCCTAATCAAAGAGATTCAACGATCTCAGCCCACCCGTCCCGACAGCAGACAACCCATAATGCTAGACATTCTCAAAAAATTTATTCATGCCCTCTGCACAGGCTACCAGCCCCTTAATACAGCCCGCACACTCGACGCCATGTTTATTCTAGCCTTTTTTGGTTTTCTTAGATGCTCGGAACTCGCCATCGCCACCCCACCATCTCAGACTTATCAGTACTGGATAGAGAAACAATCTCATATTTGATTAAGCAAAGCAAGACAGACCAAACCAAAAAAGTACATCTCATCTACATCTTCAACCTCTCATCGCCAATCCAACCATACCAATCCGTTCAGGCATATCTTCAATGGAGAAGCTCTCAGGCTAAATCCCCTCTTGATCCCCTATTCATAGATGACTCCAAAAAACATGTGACATGCTTTTGGTTCCAGAAACACCTCAAATCCGTTCTCCAACAGTCAGGCATCCCAGCAAAAAAAAATATCCAGTCACTCTTTCCGCATCGGGGCAGCAACCTCAGCAGCCCAAAATGGCCTCTCCCAGCAGCAGATCCAAGCTCTCGGAAGATGGTCCTCAGATGCTTTCCAAAGCAACATCAGGACCAACCGGTTCCACATTAAAAAAGCCCACCAAACTCGTTTTCAGACCAGCACGTCCATGGGCACACAAATGGGCGCAAATGCATTTGCTATTTAAACGTGGCGCAGGACGTAAAAAATGATAACTGGGTTGGACTGAAACTAGCAAAAAACACTTGTGTCACGCTTGGCGCTGCATTGCGCCGGTCGGTTGTAAGATAGGGCCCCATATGTTAAAGTAATCTGCTGAAGACTGTAAAATAATACTGTTAAGATTGATCCAGGAACATGTTGTTCTTGGTGAAATTACGTTCACTGACATAAAACATCCCTTCAAACACTTTTGATGTATTTCTTGATAATTTCAATTATAACAAAAATATATATATATATATATATATATATATATATATATATGAAGACTTCAGATGCAAAAGCCTCTAAGTGCCGTCTGAAGTTGTTTTCAAGATAAAAGTGAGTTTTTTAAATAAAAATTCTCATTTTAGATGAAAACTTCAGACGGCACTGGGGCTTTTGCATCTAAAGTCTTTATATATATGCTTGCAACGTTGAACTTACCACAGCTTGACAGTACAACTTTTCCAACATTATAAACAGGAGCATAATGTCACGGTTCATGAATTCATTGACTCTTTCTTGCGCTGTGTTTGTGTATGTGTGTGAGTGTGGGCGTGGTCGCTGATCAGCCGCTGATTGTTATCAGCGCCAGCTGATTCTGATCAGCGATCTCTATTTATAGCCTTGGTTTTCGTCTTGTGTTTGTCAGATCGTTGTTGGATGTTCCCCGTGCTGTTTGGTCTTTGCCTGGTGTCTGCTGTTCCCTGTTGGAGTTCGTCTGTTCCTGTTGAAGTTCGTGTTAGAGTTCTGTCTGTCTGCTGTCATTCGGAGTATCTGGTTTCTTCTCTTCACGTCACGGGTTCGGACTGTTTCACCATCACTCGGGAGGATCGTCACACTTCTCTACACCACGGATTCGGATCATCACACTTCTCAGCACCACGGATTTGGGTTGCCCATTTGCCCCTGCGCTACCATTGTGCCCTGGACTGAGTTTACCTGTTCCTAACGTTTTCTCTAATAAACCTGGTTTATCGCTATTGCATCTTCTGTCTTATTCCACCCGTTACAGAACGATCTGACCACCATGGATGCAGCAAGACCCTCAGATCTGGACGAATATCTTGCGAGGAGCGCCGCGAGGATGGACCAGCAGGAGGAGAATACTGCTGTGACTGGCCGTGCCGTTCAAGCTTTGGTAGCGCAGGTATCCGAGCTCACCCAGCGCTTCCAACAGCTAGCGACTCCCACTGCGCCACCCACACCGCCGACTCTCCCCACGCCCTCATCACCCAACCATCTGCCTGAACCCAGATTACCCACTCCGGAGAGGTATAGTGGTGAGCCCCAGTATTGTAGAGCATTTCTAACTAAGTGTTCCATGTTTTTTGCTCTGCAACCCCAGACATTTGCCTCTGAAGAGACCAAGGTGGCTCTGGTACTGACTTTGCTGTCGGGGCGGGCAGCTTTGTGGGGAGCGGCGGTGTGGGAAAATCAAGACCCATGCTGTTACTCGTTCCAGACACTCGCGGCAGAGATGAAGAGAGTTTTTGATCGGGCGGTGGCTGGAAGAGAGGCGGCACGCCGTCTTGCTGATCTTCGGCAGGGAGACCAATCGGTCACCGACTACTCTATTGAATTCCGCACCCTCGCCGTAGAGTGTCACTGGAACGAGGAGGCGCAGTGGGATATGTTCCTGCATGGGCTGGCTGACCGTATCCAGAGAGAAATCTATGCCTTGGACCTACCGAAGGATCTCAATGGACTTATCGAACTGGCCCTGCGAGTGGATGGCCGTCTGCAGAGAGTGGAGCAACATTCCCGCAGGACCCTGATGCCTGAGACCTTCGGACCCCCCCGCGTCAGGGAGAGTGATACGGTCAGCCACACCTTCGATCACGAGCCCATGCAGGTGGGTAGAGCTCGGCTCTCCCGGGAGGAGAGAGAAAGACGGAGATCCCGGGGGCTATGTCTCTATTGTGGAGGAACTGGCCATTTCATCAACACCTGCCCTGTAAAAGATCGAGCTCGGCAGTAAGCAGGAGGCTACTGTCGGGCGGGATCTCCACCAGCAAGACCTCTTCTACTCTCCTTCCGGTGAGAGTGCAATGGGCAACCCGATTTTTCAATTGCCATGCACTTCTGGATTCTGGGGCCGAGGGAAATTTCATGGATCTGTCTTTAGCACGTAAGCTACAAATCCCTATCATACCACTCACCAACCCGATCTCTGTCAACGCTCTCAACGGACAAGAATTACCTGCCATTACTCTCACCACTGATCAACTAACTCTCATAACCTCTGGCAATCACACTGAAGAACTCTCATTTCTACTATTTGACTCTACCCATTCCCCGGTGGTCCTCGGTCACCCCTGGCTCATCCAGCACAATCCCAGGGTTGACTGGGGTCACAACTCCGTGTCTGCTTGGAGCACTAAGTGTTATGCGTCTTGTTTGTTGTCTGCCTGTTCTTCGTTGTCCAGTTCTGTTTTGCAGGAGGAATCGATGAATTTGTCTAACGTGCCCGCGGAGTACCTCGACCTGAAGGAAGTGTTCAGTAAGTCTCGGGCTGCTTCTCTTCCTCCGCATCGTCCCTATGACTGTGCTATAGATCTTATGCCAGGTACGTCTCCGCCTAAGGGCAAGTTATACTCACTTTCTGTTCCAGAGAGGGAGGCCATGGAGAAATACATTTCTGATTCTCTAGCCTCTGAATTCATTCGTCCTTCCTCTTCTCCGGCGGGGGCGGGGTTCTTTTTTGTGGGTAAGAAGGATGGTTCTCTGCGACCGTGTATTGATTACCGAGGGTTGAACAACATCACGGTAAAGAATACTTATCCTCTGCCGTTGATGTCTTCAGCCTTCGAGCGGTTGCAGGGAGCATCCGTATTCACAAGATTGGATTTACGTAATGCATATCATTTGGTTCGCATCAGGAAGGGGGATGAATGGAAAACCGCATTTAATACTCCCAGGGGTCATTTTGAATACTTGGTTATGCCGTTCGGGCTGTCCAACTCCCCAGCGGTTTTCCAGGCACTCGTCAATGACGTGCTGAGAGATATGGTTGACCAGTTCATATATGTCTACCTGGATGACATATTGATTTGTTCTTCTTCTCTCCAGGAACACGTTCAGCACGTCAGACGAGTGCTTCAGAGGTTGCTAGAGAATGGGCTTTTTGTCAAGGCGGAGAAATGCGTTTTTCATGCACAGTCTGTTCCTTTCTTAGGTTACATCATCTCTTCTGAGGGAGTGCGCATGGACCCTGACAAGGTTAAGGCTGTGTTGGATTGGCCAAGCCCAGATTCTCGTAAGGCCCTACAGAGGTTTCTGGGGTTTGCCAATTTCTATAGGCGTTTTATTCGCAACTTCAGCCAACTAGCCGCACCTCTGACCGCCTTGACCTCCCCCAGAACGACGTTCAGGTGGTCCAGTACAGCCGAGGCTGTATTTGCCAACCTCAAGAGCCGCTTCAGTTCCGCTCCCATCTTGATTGCCCCTGATTCATCACGCCAGTTTGTGGTGGAGGTCGACGTGTCAGAGGTGGGGGTAGGTGCAGTTCTATCCCAGCGCTCTTCCTCAGACGACAAGATGCACCCTTGCGCGTTTTTGTCTCATCGTTTATCGCCTGCCGAACGTAACTATGACATTGGTAACAGAGAGTTGTTGGCAGTCAAGTTAGCACTGGAGGAGTGGCGCCATTGGTTAGAGGGGTCGGGAGTACCTTTTATCGTGTGGACCGATCATAAGAACCTGGAATATATTAGATCTGCTAAAAGACTCAACTCCAGGCAGGCTCGTTGGGCACTTTTTTTCGGACGTTTTGACTTTTCTCTCTCGTACCGCCCGGGTTCCAAAAACATCAAACCCGATTCTTTATCTCGTATTTTTGACCCATCCGAACGCCCGGTTACTCCCGAGTGTATTTTACCCGAGACACTATTTATCTCCACACTCACATGGGAGGTCGAATCGAAGGTCAAGACGGCCTTAGAAGGGGTAACGCCTCCGCCCGGTTGCCCACCGAGTCGTTTATTTGTGCCAGAGAGGGTTCGGTCCGACGTCATTCGATGGGGTCACTGTTCCAGTATAGCATGTCATCCAGGGGTAAATCGCACCAGTTTTTTGGTCAAGCAACGGTTCTGGTGGCCATTAATGGCTCGCGACATTCAGAGTTTTGTCTTGGCTTGCTCGGTTTGTGCCACTGGTAAGACTTCCAATCGTCCTCCAGATGGGTTACTCCAACCGTTGTCTGTCCCTTCGAGACCCTGGTCCCATATAGCGCTAGATTTTATTACCGCCCTCCCGCCCTCCCAGGGCAAGACGGTCGTTTTGACCGTAGTGGACCGGTTCTCGAAGGCGGCCCATTTTATTCCCTTGCCCAAATTACCTTCTGCCAAGGAGACAGCGGTGACTGTCTTAGATCACGTCTTTCGTCTACATGGCCTCCCGGCAGACGTGGTCTCTGACAGGGGTTCCCAATTCGTGTCCAAATTTTGGCAAGAGTTCTGTAAATTACTGGGAGCGACTGTGAGTCTATCTTCGGGCTACCATCCCCAGAGCAATGGGCAAACCGAGAGAGCCAACCAGGACTTAGAGAGAGTGTTGCGATGTTTGGTGTCTAAGAATCCTTCCTCCTGGAGTCAGCAACTTTCATTGGTGGAGTACGCCCATAACTCGTTACCAGTGTCATCCACGGGCCTATCTCCGTTTGAGTGTAGCTTAGGGTACCAGCCACCAGTTTTTTCTAGCCTGGAATCCGAAGTCGCGGTCCCCTCCGCCCACGCCTTCGTCCAGAGGTGCCACCGCACATGGACCAGAGCCCGTGAGACTCTGCTCCAGGTGGGGGCGCGCACCAAGGCTAAGGCCGATCGCCACCGGTCAAGGCCACCCGTTTACGTCGTGGGTCAAAAAGTGTGGCTTTCTACCAAGAACATTCCGCTCCGCTCCGTATCTAATAAACTAGCCCCCAAATTCATTGGCCCGTTTACTGTCACCAAGATCATTAGTCCGGTGACAGTCCGCCTCAAACTTCCTCCAGCGTACAGGAGAATTCACCCCGCCTTTCATGTTTCCAAATTGAAGCCCGTTTTTCGTTCTCCCCTTAATCCGCCGGCCCCGGTTCCCCCACCGCCGCGACTCGTAGATGGGGAACCCACTTATTCGGTTAATCGTATTCTGGACTCGAGACGGAGGGGACGCGGATTTCAGTATTTGGTGGACTGGGAAGGTTACGGTCCGGAGGAGAGAAGTTGGGTTCCTGCGAGAGACATTCTGGATCAGTCCCTTATTGATGATTACAATCAACAGGTAGGTCCTCCTGGGAGCGCCAGGAGGCGCTCCTAGGGGGAGGGGTACTGTCACGGTTCATGAATTCATTGACTCTTTCTTGCGCTGTGTTTGTGTATGTGTGTGAGTGTGGGCGTGGTCGCTGATCAGCCGCTGATTGTTATCAGCGCCAGCTGATTCTGATCAGCGATCTCTATTTATAGCCTTGGTTTTCGTCTTGTGTTTGTCAGATCGTTGTTGGATGTTCCCCGTGCTGTTTGGTCTTTGCCTGGTGTCTGCTGTTCCCTGTTGGAGTTCGTCTGTTCCTGTTGAAGTTCGTGTTAGAGTTCTGTCTGTCTGCTGTCATTCTGAGTATCTGGTTTCTTCTCTTCACGTCACGGGTTCGGACTGTTTCACCATCACTCGGGAGGATCGTCACACTTCTCTACACCACGGATTCGGATCATCACACTTCTCAGCACCACGGATTTGGGTTGCCCATTTGCCCCTGCGCTACCATTGTGCCCTGGACTGAGTTTACCTGTTCCTAACGTTTTCTCTAATAAACCTGGTTTATCGCTATTGCATCTTCTGTCTTATTCCACCCGTTACACATAAACATCTGTCCTTGACAGGCAAACTAACCCCCAGGACAGGTTCTCTGTGAACTTGCAGTCTGTTTTTATTGACAAAATCCAAAAATAAGCATTGAGGCCCCCACTCCGCTATGCAGATGCAAAACTCTGAAAGAAAAAGTCCATCATCCTGAATAGTCTACCTCCTGTTTTGGCGCAAGTCGACTTGCGTAGGCCGTCTGTCGAAAGCTAGTAATTTTAGTCGATAAAGTTTTAAATATGGATATTTTTCTTACATGAAGAAGGCCTTTTTTTTTTTTACCCCCACATAGTCGTATGGAGCACTTTTATCATGGATGGACGCACTTTGATGGACTTCCAAAAATATATACCCATTCACTCCCATTATAAAGCTTGGAAGAGACATATTTTTTTGATATAAGTCAGATTGTTCGTCTGAAAAGAAAAATAATAATATAGAATTCATAGACATTTGGAAAAGTTTTTGGGGCAAACCTGACCCTCCTGGGATGGTGCTGCTCTTCTCTCTAGTAATTTGGCTCATAGTCTTAGAGATAAAACATGACACATTGGGCACCAGGTAAGGAAGCAGACACACTGGCTAAACCGACCGTCTGCTAGCGGCATCACGTCACCAAGGTCAGATAAATCCCATCACATAGAGGCTCTTTCACCTAGATATCATCACATAGAGACTGTGTCTGTTCCCCGAATTTGGAAATCCAAAAAACATCCAAACCTACGGTGGCCGAGAGAGCTCAACGCGCTGCAACTGAAGAAAACACATGCAAATACAAAAAAAACACATGCAAATAAAATAAAACGCATGCAAATAGAAAAAAACGCGTGCAAATAAAAAAAAACACCCGCAAATTAAGAAAACATCTTCATCAGTTTCACAACACACGTGTGCTCCAAATACTCACAACACCACCAAATACAAACGCGCTGCAAAAGCTCACAACACAAATACAGAAAACGCGCTGCAAATAACACAGAGCACAACGGAAATGTTTCCAGAGGAACCAAATAAGTGACGAACCCGGCTGGGACGTGCGTGCTGGCAGTGGCATAGATATCCATAAATCTATGCGTGCTGGTGCTTACAGCTTAAAATTATACTTTATTTATTTATTTTTGCAAAACATACAGAGATTACATTTTTTTATGACATACAACTTGTATACAATGTACAAAATGTATTAACAATGTGTTCAATGTCATCAGAATACAAATGAGAAAAGAATGAGCTGGAAACTAAAATAAATAAATAAAAAAGATAAAGAAGAAAATCATGAAGGAAAGATATTTATCTATACATCAGTTACACTGTACAAATTGTTTCATGTTATTACATTTTCATAAAGAAAAGTTTCGTAAGAAATGTTAGGTAATGTAGGGTCCAAAATTTTAAAGTTGAGACACAGATATAAAGCATATTTTAAAAGCTTTTTTGTAAACTAAAAATAAAAATGTATTTGCATCCGTTATGTTGACAGCATTATATTTCTGTGGTAAGAACAGCTCTTCAGCTGATGGACGCTGTGCTGCGTTGTCATGGGAACATCCCAGGTGAAAATAATAAGGAAATTAATTTCAATTTCAATTTTATTAATGGATAGCCCCTTGAGATGCAACATCTCATTTTCAAGAGTGTCCATACATATAGACATAAAACTATATGTATGGATGGACGCATAGATTTATGGATATCTATTCCAGCACGTCCCAGCCGGGTTCGTCACTTATTTGGTTCCTCTGGAAACATTTCCGTTGTGCTCTGTGTTATTTGCAGCGCGTTTTCTGTATTTGTGTTGTGAGCTTTTGCAGCACGTTTGTATTTGGTGGTGTTGTGAGTATTTGGAGCACACGTGTGTTGTGAAACTGATGAAGATGTTTTCTTAATTTGCGGGTGTTTTTTTTTATTTGCACGCGTTTTTTTCTATTTGCATGCGTTTTATTTTATTTGCATGTGTTTTTTTTGTATTTGCATGTGTTTTTTTGTATTTGCATGTGTTTTCTTCAGTTGCAGCGCGTTGAGCTCTCTCGGCCACCGTACAAACCCATCTAAGGTTAAAAATTGAATTGATGTTCAACAAATAAAAAAAATAGATATAATACAGATGAGCAAATGGTAAAGCTTGGGTTGCTGAATATTCGATCCCTTACTTCAAAATCACTCATAGTTAATGATATGATTTCAGATTATAACCTAGATGTGCTGTGTTTGACAGAAACCTGGCTAAAACCAAACGATTACATTACTTTAAATGAGTCAACCCCACAAGATTACAGTTATAAACATGAACCTCGTCTGAAAGGCAAAGGGAGTTAGACAACACGTGTCAGGACCTACTCATTATCATAATCATACTCTAGATCTAATATTATCACATGGAATAGATGTTGATGCCGTTGAAATTCTGCAGCAGAGCGATGACATCTCAGATCATTATCTAGTCTCATGTAAATTACATTTAGCCAAGGCTGCAAAGCCGACTCCTTGTTATAAATATGTTAGACCTATAACTTCTGCCACTATATTGCTTTATCAATAATCTTCCTAATCAGTTTCATCATCTCAGCATCCCGGATAGCTTAGAAGAACTTGATATTGCAGCAGAAACATTTAACTCTCTATTTTCCAAAGAAATAGTCAAACGCCATTGTACAACGAGCACACCCAGGCCCTTAAGAGATTTTTTAAACTAACGAAAAAGAAAGCTTCAAGCCCAGAAATTTCCAAGCAACACAACAGTAATGAATTTATGAACTTCTTCACTTATAAGATCGATAATATCAGGGACAAAATTATAACTATGCAACCGTCTACTACAGTATCGCATCTGGGAGTGCATTGCAGTCTCCCTGAGGAAAAAATGTATTCATTTGTTGCTATAGGAGAGGAAGCATTTTGCAAACTCGTTAATTCATCTAAATCGACAACATGTATGTTAGACCCTATACCGACTAAGCTGCTGAAAGAGATGCTTCCATATATCCTCTTCTTAATATCATGAATTCATCTTTGTCCGGATACGTACCAAAAACCTTTAAGATGGCTATGATTAAACCGCTTGTTAAAAAAACGCAACTTGATCATACAAAATTAGTCAATTACAGGCCGATCTCGAATCTGCCTTTTCTGTCAAATATATTAGAAAAAGCAGTATCCTCACAACTGTGTTCTATTCTTAAAATAAATGATATCTGCAAGGATTTTCAGTCCGGATTTAGACCGTACCATAGTACAGAGACAGCTCTCGTTAGAGTTACAAATGATTTGCTCTTATCATCCGATTGTGGTTGTATCTCTTTATTAGTGTTACTTGATCTTAGTGCTGCATTTGACACTATCGACCACAACATCCTTTTAAATAGACTAGAAAACTATGTTGGCATTAGTGGAATTGCACTAGCATGGTTTAAATCATCTGACCGTTATCAGATTGTAGTAGTAAATGAAGAGATGTCTTATCGATCACAAGTTCAGTATGGCGTACCACAAGGCTCAGTACTAGGACCGCTGCGGTTCACTCTGTACATGCTACCATTAGGAGATATCATTAGGAAACATGGCATTAGTTTTCACTGTTATGCCGACGATTTCTTCAAATTCTAACGAAACTTACCAATTCACAAAATTATCGGAATGCATAGCTGATATAAAAAATTGGATGACTAGTAATTTCCTACTACTAAATTCTGAAAAAAACAGAGATTCTAATTATTGGACAAAAAACTTCCACACATAATAACCTAGAATACTGTCTAACACTTGATGGCTGCTCTGTTAAGTTTTCATCGTCGGTTAGGAACCTGGGTGTGCTCTTTGATACCAATCTTTAATTTTAAAGTCACGTGTCTAGTATCTGTAAAACCGCATTTTTCCATCTTAAAAATATATAATTACGACATATGCTCTCATTAACAAATGCGGAACAATTAGTTCATGCGTTCATGGCTAGGCTAGATTATTGTAATGCTCTACTGGGTGGTTGCCCTGCACACTTAATAAATAAACTACAGCTAGTTCAAAACGCAGCAGCTCGAGTTCTTACCAGAACCAGGAAGTATGACCATATTAGCCCGGTTCTGTCAACACTGCATTGGCTGCCTATTAAACATTCTGTACATTTTAAAATATTGCTGATTACGTACAAAGCACTAAATGGTTTAGCTCCGCAGTACTTGAACGAGCTCTTAACGCATTATAGTCCTTCACGTCTATTGCGTTCTCAAAATTCCGGCCAGTTGATAATACTTAGAATATCAAAATCGACTGCTGGCGGTAGATCCTTTTCCTATTTAGCACCAAAACTTTGGAACAGTCTTCCTACGATTGTCCGGGAAGCAGACACACTCTGTCAGTTCAAAGCTAGACTAAAGACCCATCTCTTTGACCTAGCATTCACATAATACATTATCAACTTCTATAATTCAATGTTAGGCTGCATAGATTAGGTCAGCCGGAACTGGGAACACTTCCCTTAAATCCTGATGTACTCGTTACATCATAAGAAGAATGGCATCTACGCTAATTTTAGTGTCTTTGTTTATCCCGAGGTTTTCCCGCAGCCTACCAGATCCAGGCCGTATCCAGATCTGACGAAGGAGCTTTGCCTGGACCCGATGACAACGCAGTGCTGAAGTGCCAACTAGCCTCTCCCTATGGAGGATCCCTTTACCACTCTACAGATAAAGCGTTGTGGGAAATTCGGTTCGCGTACCCCGAAGTGATAAAATAAAATAAAATTCTGTATCAAAATGTATAGGCAAGACAAGTAGTTTGTTTAGGCATAACTATGTATCTGCACAAAATATTGCATCACCAGGCACAGGCATATTTAAATGGCCCAGTTAGCTATCAGTTGAGAATTACACATTGTTTTAGTTTTAAGGTGTAATCTAATTTGTGGTTTTTAAAGAGCAATAGATTTGCATATACAACATCATAGTGGATTTTCTTTCTCCTTGGTGAGATCATTACAACATTATTATAGAGATTTATTCATTTTGCTTAATTTATTTATTATGTTTTATTTTATTTTATATATTTTCTTGGTCCTATCAGGTCTGCTGAATATGTAGACATTGAGGAGGATCTGAAGTCAAAGTCCATCAGAGTAAAATGAAGAGAAATTCTGTTAAAAGATCTAAAACCAAACAATCATCAGCAACCATGTCTGTATAAAAGGTCCAAAGGTAAGTTCAATTTAGGTATTACCTATTTAAACACTAAAGCAGCACAAAAACTACAAGGCTGCCATCCCACATTAATTTTGAATAGTTATCTGTTCATAGCACTGATGTTCCTGAAGCAAAGGAGTACTCAACTAATTTTTATTTCTTATTGCGATTCCTAGATGCCGATTAAAGGCTAATCAAGGTGCGGTCACATTTACAATTGCTCTGCAAAATTTCACCGGCAAAATCCAGTCATTCAATGGGAATCCATGTGATCTGGAATTTCATGTACGAAATTGCTGCATTAACCAACAGAAAGCCGCTTTTCTTGCTAGTTTGAAAGTGACTTCTGTGTGAGCTGTGCTCTATGTATTGCTATTGTAAGGGGTATACAGTCAAAGACCCAGAACCAGATATGAAGAATGAAGACCCGGAGTCAGAATTATAAAAAATTAAAGAAAAGTTTTACTGAAGATAGTTTGCATTTTCATCAGCAGAAGTCAGCTTCAAGACTCACACAGGAGTTCGTAGGCCGCCTCGCTTACAGTTACAAAGATCACAGCAGTTATACCATTTCCAAGGTCTAAGCTACGTCATTGCTTACAGGTTGAATGATTCTCATTGGCTAAGAAACATGAAAGCCGAAACAATTTAACACATGTGAGGAGATAGGGGTGCCTATCGCCATTAGTAAAGATCGTCCACTCATTGGATTCAGGTCTGTGGTGGCCTCGCAGGTTAGAGAAGGGCGCCGGGGTGTCTGGTCCGACCGTCCAGAACCTACATAGAATGTCATACGCACACACACACAAATAACAGACACTAGCAAATAACAGCTCCCATCAAGGCTGAAGAGAGTCTGAGCTCCTTATTATCAGTTAAGTATACCAAAACATAATGCTAAAACCTTCACTTGTTTGGGAGAAAAACAGATAACTGGCATTTACTCCCAAGGAAGGAAATATACTGGAAAGAATACATTTTAATACAACAATTAAAGTTCGATAGTAACGCTCAATATAGCTTGACCATATGTCCAGCGAAGAATCATATGTGCCCACGCTGCCTTTAGGACCCTCTAACCTTTCTACTGATCCCAGAGAAAGAGACAAACAGCCTTGTGGGTTACGTGGCCTTCGTGTCCTGCGTGTACTACGTGCAATCTCAAAGTAAGATTGGAATGCACCTAAAAGAAACTGGTTATTTGCATCCATGCATTTAAGAAAATATAATTTCACAAGCACAAGAATATAAAAATTATTATGTGATAATGAATATATTTGATTATTGATTTTTATAAAGGAAGTATATAACCATTCAAAATGATATATGATTATATATGTATTTGAAGAGGCAAGGGATTTTGACCAACCCTTCACTATTAACAATAAACCTTTTTCGCCTCCAAAACTGAAATGTAAAATGTGTGCATACTGCATATTAAATATCTCATTGAATTCTTATTCTTAAAATTTTAAGCTTTTTATAATGTCTCCATCCTCTCTTTGTTTTTCCACATCTCTCCTGTTGAAGCGGACCCAGAATCAGAAAACCCTTGCCCAAGTCCAGTGCAAAATAAATCTGGTAAGAAACACTGTAAAACTGTAAGTTGAATAGGTGTCATTTGGGAGGGTTGGATTTACAGTTAATTGTCATTTTACTCGGTTTTCAACTTATAGAGAATTCATATATAATTCAATCATGGGTCAAGTCTACAGCATTATCATAATGTTAACCATCAGTTTTTGAAGGGTCATTTCTGTTTTTGTTTCTAATTTCTCTCCGCAAGGGACCATGTAAGGACAATTTTAGCTCATACTCCTTCACGTCTGAATGTCACCGCTTCAGCGGATCATGGAAGTCCAGTCAGTGCTCCAACAATTAGCCAGACAAGTGTGAAAGGAAACTTAACTATAAATCAAAACTGTACTCTTTTTTTTTTACCAGCTGTGATTTGTAAAACATACATGATGTATATAATATATCTAGAAAAAATAATACTATGCCTCTTTAGTTACTATGGTCTTGCAGAATCCCTCTGATGATTATCCTTTGGCTGAGGTAAGTGAGATGTCAAAGATTTTTATTGTTAATAATACATATTTGAAACTTAACCTCATGAAATTGCATTTGAAAATATTAGTGGCATAAATTTAACTGCCTTTATTTCTTTCTTTCTGCATTAGGATCTCTCAGATGGGGGGACAAGTGCTGAATATCAAAATCTTCCTTCACACAACACTGAACAGTATAACTTGCAAAAAATCTATTGCATTCAGGTGTTAGTGTCAGTTCCTGTAAAAATTTATTGTTAAAAGAATGGAATAATCTGTCCCTCTAGCGCCACCAACTGTCCAAAGTTGCACTCATGTTTAAGCTTATAACTTTTGAACCGTAAGGGCTAGAAACAAAATTATTTTCCCCACTGATTCCTTGGCTTAAGGTGATTTGTTTTTTATGGACATACTTCATATAGCTACTCTAGTGCTCTAAACATGAACCAAAATGCGCACATGTCTTCTTCAAATTAAATAAATATATGTGCAAATAAGGACACTTATTTGGAGCCATACGTCTGATCATGAACACGATGACACAATGGATTATTCTGATACACAGAAGACAATATTCTTTCTGTTAAACTTACACTTCATTTGTTCAGAGACTGTGGTGCTCGTAAATGTATGAATATATATTATTATTAGACCTTTTAAATGTTCATCCGCGTTTCTCTCTCGTTCTTGTGAGTGTGTTTATATAGGGTTATATTTGTAAAATGCATCAAGGTGCCATCAAATCTGATTTTGTGGTCATATATGGTTCTGTATAATTAGTGTGTAGCAGGTCTGTGTTTTATTGGTTATTGTCTCCCCTCTTCCCACCCTCTACACTCCCACTTTTCCACAGTTTACACGCCCATTTCCTCTAACTTTTTCAGCTTTTTCAGTTGTGAACGGCCAGGCTAAAACAGGGGGGTTTCATGACACTTTAAAGGGATAGTTCACCACAATGATAATTCTATCAGTTACTCACTCTCATGTCATTCAAAAACTCACAAATAAAGATATTTTTTAATTAAACTTGAGAGTCCTTACATTAAAAGTCTGTTCACCCAAAACTCTGACCATTCAAAACGTTCATAAAGAGATCGTAAAATAAATCCATGGATTTGTTTGAATAAAGTCTTCTGAAGAAACACAATTGCTTTACATGATTTAATGTTTAATTTAGACTTTTATTCACTATAAACATTGATCAACGCAGAGGTCAAATATGGTAAATGGAAGCATAACCATACTTGCATAGATTTGTTTTAGCATTGGTGCGTGTTGATTTAGAGCTTGCTTCATCTGAAGTCTTCAAAATAGGCTGGATCCAAACTGGAGCTGACATATTCTAGTTACCTCAGAATGGGCATCCCAAGATAAGCGTAGCTGCTGTTCATAACATTATGCAAAGATAATCATGTGCATTTGATCTGATATAACTGGAGTACAAGGTTATGAGATGCACTATATGAATGCTAGGCTTAAGAGATGTGTCTTTATTTAAACTGGGAGACTGAGTCTGAGCCGAACATTATCAGGAAGGATATTCCAGAGTTTAGGAGCCAAATGTGAAAACGCTCTCCCTTCTTTAGTGGACTTGGATATTCTAGGTAGTAGGTACTATCAGAAGCTCAGAGTTTTGTGACTTTAAAGTGTGTGATGGATTGTAAGGCGATTAGTTAAATACACAGGAGCTAAACCATTTCAGGCCTTATAGGTCAGTAGCAATACTTTGTAACTGAAAGGGAACTTAATAGGTAACCAGTGTAGAGATGATAAAATGGTGTTAAATGATCATATTTTCTTCACCTAGTAAGAACTCTAGCAGCTGCATTTTGGACTAATTATAGATTGTTTATTAAGGATGCAGGACAACCAGAGTTACTACAGTAAAGTAATGCATTACAGTAAACTGCTTGCATTATTTGCTTTGACACGTGAAAACAAACCTTTTATTCACATGTTTATAAGTGAATAAAAGCCCAATAAAAGTGTAATAGTTTAATGAGCAAAGATTAAAAAAATAAATAAAAATAAATTCCAATCTTTTAACTTTTTCTTGTAGGGTCCTTCAAAAATGTAAAAGCTCTCAGCGCTTACATCATCAGAGACGCTTGTCCTTCAAAAATTGTCAGGAGCAACCGACATTAACTCTTGCAGAGGTGACAAAGAACACAAATTACCCAAGAGAGGTTAGTAAATCAAGTACCAGATTTTGATTTCTTATCATTTGGCTTTTTACCCACTACAACAGTTTGGTAAATTACGATTTTTTAAGTTGTTGAAAGAGGTCTCTTGTGCTTACCAAGGCTGCATTTATTTGATAAAAAATACAGTAAAAACTATTTAAAATAACTAATATAATATATTTTAAAATGTTATTTATTCCTGTGATGGCAAAGCTGAATTTTCAGCATAATTACTCCAGTCTTCAGTGTCACATGATCCTTCAGAAATCATTCTAAAATGTGTTATGGAAATTTTAATATTGACTGATTAATAATAGACATAGCACTGAAATATCGTATGGTCCCTTATTCCTTTATTTCTGAGTTACGAGAACAGAGAATCTTGTTTTTCTAGTATCATGTTTACACAGCTGGAAGACCCACAAGAAGAGATCTAATCGGGAGAATACAGAGCCACACCTTCTGCCCTCAGGGGAGCAGAAGGTGATTTAGGTTGCAAATGAAGACCCTTTTGACTTCAAGAACAAAGGACAATTTGGCCTGTCTGGGAAGGAGGGGTTTTACCATGCCAAAGAACTGTATAAGATGTCATGTTTTGTGAAATCAAACAGGGCTCCTTTTTCAATCTGGGTGGCTGCGGGTTGAGAACGTGGTCCTCAGAAGAATAAAGCCTTTACTCTTTAAAACAATTTGCCTCTTGAAAGTTTCTTGACCTTTGATGCATATTCTGTTAACCTTTGAAAATTGCTATTACAAATGTTTCTTTTCTTTTCTTTGAAGTCTAAATAAAATCATTTTAATCTTAGGTTACTGTAATTGGAAAGATCTTTGAGAATCTGCCTGCAATAAACAACATCCTACCTGATGAAGAAGGGATGCAATATTCTCATCACACCCTGTATGATAACACTGCAAGGGTTCCCTTGAGTTCAGCAGATAGATTTACTGTAACCCTCAATCAGTGGTATATATTTAAAGGTGACCTATAATTCAAAATTGAATTTACCTTGGTATAGTCAAATAACAAGAGTTCAGTGCATGGACATGACATAGAGTGAATCTCAAACTGGACTGTTTTCGCGTTCTCATTTAATTCACGTTTATGAAAAACACCCCTGAAAAACGGTCGGTTCTCCACACAATACCGACTGTGACGCAACAGTCGGGATCATTAATATGTACGCATCCAAATATTTGCATATGCCAGCCCTCAATGCCAGGCGGAACTGCGCAGCCGAAGCACGGCAGTTGATCAGTGTGGATGTACACATGAACACAAAAGTATTTTTTAGTTCCTTCATCTGAGCCTCTGAAGAAACAATGGGTTAATTTTATTTTCTCTGGAAATTTTCAAACATTTCACCGACTGTTTCCTCAACTTGGGCCAATACAGAGCTGGCCTCGGATCAAGCTACCAAGCAACACTTTCTGATGTGTAATTGTTCAAGTTCAGACAGGTAATCTTTCTCTCAAAATCGTTCAATACTGTTTATGCATCAGTAAGTCAAGCCAGTGACTAAAATATCAGCTTCACATCGTTTCTTTTAGTAGGATGAAATTAATCGTATTTAAATTGTGAACAAATTATATACAGAAAGCGATCAAAGAACAATCTTTCCACACAGCGCGAGTTTATCTGGACACTTGCCAAACTCGTTATGAAATCAATGACGCACGTTACACTGCACAACGAAGCTCTTACTGTATTTACATCATCGTGTTTGCATTGGTGAAAGCAGAGAGAGTGCAGAAACTGCTTTGCAATGATAAGATCTTCATTCTCGCGATCAACACACTGTCATCTGCTCAATGCTCATCACGGCAACATTTTATGTGATGGGAATAGATCTAAATACTTTAAAAACATCTCACGATTCGTTAATCTCGATAGCTGTTATAGTAAAAACGTATAATAGCAGTAGTAAAAGTATTCGGGAGAGAGTTTCACATGTAATGCGTAGCTATTTCATATGCAAGCATGTCAGCCAATCACAGCAGTGGCCACGGTTACACTGAATCCCACAGCAGACACGCCCCTTCAAACAGAGTGTTCAAATCAGAGGCTAAAAGCAGGCTAGGAAAAATGCCATTTATTTCTAAATTATGATTATTTTTTATCTAAAAAACACACTAACATTATAAGGGTAACCCAGGAAACATTATAAAATAATTAAAAAAAACATTCTAGGGCACCTTTAAAAGTCTTTACATCTGTGACTTTGGCGAAGGAAATGTACTCCGTTCAACCGAACTCACAACGCTGGAGCCATTTACTCTTTTAGAAGACAATTTACAGGAACCTGAAGAGACAATAATCTCAGGGCTGGTCACTGAAGCATTATTGACCTTTGAATATTTTTGTTCATGCGGTGCCAATCTCTCTCTCTCCAATTCAAAACAGTTCCGTATTAAATGCAAGGAGTGCAGAAAAAGCTGCAGGTGTGACAGCGTTCAAAACCGAGCCAAGGCCAATGTAACCATCAAACAGCGCAATGGAACAGAGCAGATAGTGGTGTTAAATGATACACTGCTGCACTCCATTGTCAGCGTTAAGAGAGAGGGATACTGTGACAGTCAGCTGGTAGAGGAGCGTCTGCTGAGAGCTGAGAGAATGACTGTAGTTTGTGTGGATGAATAGAAGCAGTGGAAGAAGCAAAGGATGTGGCAAAATCTCTTTTTTCTAAGTTGAAATGTTGTGTGTTATGAAGCCATGTCCGTTAAATGTGCAGTAAGTGATTTCTAAAAAAAAAACGCTGTTGAAAGTGGATTGGACCAAACACCACTACACACTTGTATCCAATCAGCAGTAGGAGGCCGATATACTCATGATGGGGGAGGAGAGAGAGTGAGCAAGAGGGAGATTTGAAGAAAGACTGTAGAAAGAGAGATGGCTGAGAGACATTATAAAAGAGAAAAGGTCAGAGAAATATCACTGGAAAAAGAAGGGTTATGATCAGGCAACAGCTTAATATTAGAAAAGTCCTAAGTGGGAAGGCCTAAAAACGGATGCAGAGGTTGTTTGGTTTCTGCTCCATATACATGGGTTTTTATTGTGTGCTTCTGGCGACTAAAAACAAGCTCTTGCTCTTGTGTACTGTATTTTAATTTTTTGTTTTTCTTTGTCATTCATTTGTCATCTTTGCTTTATTTTTCGGGAAGCATTATTTTTCAGGAAGCATTTTTTTCCTTTGCTTCAGATGATAAAGATACAGTAAAGAGACATTGTGTGTTTGTGCATTTTGTGGGCGGAGCAATGAGGGGAGGGTTCGTTTGGGTTGATTTCAAATACCAACAATGTTTCTAAAAAAATTGTTTAAAGTTCTTTTCACTTCAATGAATGCATGTTTAAACATGTTCATCACAGAAGAGATGTATTCAAGTCATTATGTATGATTGCTTACTATTATGTATTTACTACATTAATTATTTAATCAATCATCCCTCTATTGACTTGGCAACATGCATACAGGATATTACTTCAAGAAAGGTTAAAACTCTAAACATTTCTACAGCTGTTTCTTGGCTTGCTTGGCTTTATTTGTATTATTTATTAAATGGGTATTTATTTAAGTGTTGCCCATAATTTCAACCTTGGCAACTGAATAGATGTGAATGTTTACTGACAAAGACCTCAGTGTTGTCATGGCAACCCTCAGGCTGGAGTGAAACATTATTATCTTTTCACTACAGAGATCCATCGGTCTATCAGTGCTTTATGTAATATTGAATCGACTGCACACACAATGTTTTGTGTCACTGTTTCCTGTGGTAGCCTAAACTCAAGGTAGACACTGTACATATTACTGTATTGTGCTTATATGACTGACAAACTCAGCATGTAAAAGAGAAATGTAACCCCAGTGTTTTGTACTGTGGCATTGTTGGGAATCTCATGTGCAGCTAAGCATGATGGGTGTCATATTATGGAGTCTGGGTAGATCTTGGTTGTCAAGCTGAATCATTCATGTAGCATCTGGCAAACACATAGCAAAAGCAAACGCTCCAGTTATCTATCCACACCTAGTTCAGCCGAGGTCATCTAGGTCACACTGGTAATTGGAAAAAAATTCCCATGTGACTTCTCACAAATTCTGCTTAATCTAATAATCCATTCCTGTCAGGATAGATATATCTGTCATTCCTGATGTTAAAGTTTTTACCGTTGATTATTTAAAAAAAAAACACGATACTATCATTGACACTTTATATAAAAATAAAAACAACTCCACAAAGAATACCCCACACATTCTATGAATAACCAAACCATATGATGCTTCAAAACATTTATTCATCACTATATAATACAATCTCTCATAACAGAAAGTTACAAAGACAGAGGTATATGCTCATGACACAACAGAGGACATTTCTTAATAACAAGTGGTGCTTTTTGAGAGAGATGAGAGTGCAAGTGAAAATGGCATAAACAAACCAAACTGGTATACAGGAAAAGGTGTAGAAAGAGGTTTAGACAAAAAGAGGTGCTCCAAAATTTCTTTAAAACAAGATCCCAGCTTTATAATGATTTTCATCTTTGATTCAATAATCTTAAATTCCACAAATACAAGTCTAAAATTACAAGTCTACAGAAGCTGTATGTAAAACTTTGGGAATGCTTCAGTATCTGAATCATTAAGGCCATTGGTTACATGTGCTATACAAACATATAGATATAATATTTACTTGTTAACTGGGTTTTGTGCCTTCATCTAGTCTTCAGATCCTCATTAAGCAACTACATTTGGCTGCCAGAAAGACATGAAGTGGATACAGCAGAGTGGACTGGCAGACATGTGTAGATATAAATTCAAGACAGCTGTTGAACAAAAGCAGGGAACGGACTGAGAATATAAACCTCTATTAGAAGCGTCTGAATAAACACCAGGGCCAGTGCACTCAGTAAAGGGAGTATTTCATATGGACATTCGATCTGAATCAGTGTATGGGCAGCCACAATGTGATGTGTTGGACTTTTTACCCTAATCATGTGATAAAAATGGGATAAAGGACATAAACAGGAAATTTTAGGATTACGAGGGAGCAGTCACATTCTTTATATCAGTGAGGAAGTATTAAGAGTGCATGATTAAACAGAAACAGCAGGAAGTAGAATGACACATCATGTTTCTGAATGTGTCTAGTGCAGCTGAAGCTATCCGAGCAACAATAATAATCTCCGATGCACTGACTCTCTCTACAGGGATAATCTGGGTCAGTCTGTGAGGGAGGGAACGCTGTAAATCTAGGGGGTGAGGGAGATTAAGGGGCTTGTGAAGCAGAATATCCCATACTTGCTTTTGTATGGAATCATTTTTAAAATCTGCTGTCAAGCCAGTATCCACTACGTATAAAATGCACTCTTCTATTAACCCTGTACCGAGGAAAGGGTCTGTTCTGTGCTTGTTTGTCAATATTATAGTGTTAAGGAGACGTATAAATAGTTTTAAGTTCCCATTTAAAGCAAATTTATCTTTACTACTAACAGGGACAGTCCACTTTGAGAAACTCAAGGTGAAGTGCTCTGAAGGGCACACTGGTGATCGGGATGCCAGTCATTCTCAAAACTGTGTATGTGTGTGTAAGTTTGACAATATCATTTTGAGTGTTCTATTCTATTCTAACATAAAAATGACTTAATCTTCATGGTCAACATACAATTTAAAGCTCAATGGACACATTCTAATGCACACATGAAGCTGGGTCAATGACAAACAGAAACATTTTAAGGGTTTGTTTATACTTGGCATGTTTGGTTTTATTAAAATGAACTCTGGTGCTATTGCTCTGTAAGTTCAGTTCATTTGATTAAGTGTGATGAACACTGCCTTCTAAAACCTGGTGCACACCAAACAAGGGGACCGAGACCCACATTTTCAGGGGTTCTCGGTCTACTTCCAAACAAACTCTGGAGCAGGTCGACTGAAATATGAACACAACACAGACCAAAGATAAACAAACTAAAAACAGGATGTGATGTCACAAGATTTGACACTAAAAAGGACATAATGCTCAAGCATACTTGGACGCATCAAAACTGCGTCCTTTTGCACCAGCTCTTAAATTTGAATGTGCAATGGAGGTATTCCTAGATGTTTTAATTCCTTTACACATTTTATAAGCCGTTTGTGAGTTATAAGTTGGTAAAAATACCACCATATGTACACACATACAACAAGCGCATTTAGCACACAGTATTATTTTGGATGTTCGGCAAGATCTGATGCAAAATATAAAACATAAAAGCTGTCCAATCAGGTTTTGACCTTATCTCATGCCCTTTCTTATGCATCTTTAGGTTTGGTGACAGTGTACACACTAAGGAGTAAATTGATCTTTTTTTTTTGGTCCAAAAAGAGAACTGAACTACAAGTGTGAACACACTAAAATGCATGTCATGTTCTTAGAAATTAACTCTTCTCAAATAGTTGTTCAAATATTTATAGTATTTAAAAAACACTTGTTTTTTTCTATGAAATAATAGAATAAAAGGTTATTTCTTTTCAAGAACGTCATACTTTTAAATAGTTTTTTTCTTCTTCATTTTGAAATCAGGATAGTTGTATCACCCTGTCATTTATTTGTTTTATATTAGAAACATGTTTATTATAAAAGAGGTGTATTCAAGTAATTGTATGTATGAAATGTATATTTTCAATAAATTAATAGATCTGGACAAAAATGTCCAGAAGCTAAAACAACCAGTCAGTTCCAAGGTACCAATGCCAAGTAAATGTCCCAGCTCAGTCACATCACACTGTTTGAGTGTGTGTGAGAATAAGGGCAGTTTAGTGTGTGTGTGTGTGTGTGTGTGTGTGTGTGTGTGTGTGTTTGGACGTCACATGAGATGTGCAAATCTGAGTGTGGGAATAAGGATTAGTGAATGCTGGGTAAGTGTGTTTGCAAAGGTAATGCAAGTAAGGAGTGTCAGTGGACACAAATGAAACACGATCACTCAGGAATACACATAAAAACTCAATTCACTTAAACATCATGAATAGTGAACATTATTAAAACATGATTTTGGTCTGAGTATACACTGAAAAATAAATAAATATACAGTTATACTATATTATAAATAAATATTCATGAGGTGCAGAAAAGTGGTGGAAAACAAAACACAGAGAAAAGGGTTGGAATCAGGCCCACAGGGGTTAGTGTGTGTTTAAGGAGTGTGTTCGTGACCCAAACACCCAAAAATAATGTATGTGTAAATACAGTAATGTTTGAGTATATTCATGTGATCCATTGTTGGTTCCTGCCTTCTGTTAAATTCAATTTATGGCCATCAGAGTGAGTGTGTGTGGGATATATTACGGGAAGGGAGATAGATTTGAGTAGATCCACATGATCCCTTAACAGCATTTGCTTAGACACTCATAGACCTTTAAACAGACCCTATATTTTCTGTCTACCAACCAGTGATTGTCAGTATTTCCCACAGGTCCACAGAAACCATAAAAATATCAGGTATCTGCCAGTAAATACACTCCAAATTACCTTTCAACAGTCACAGATTCTTGCATTATAGATTAATGAACCATCATACCTGTGCATTTCAGTGTTTGGACTACACAAATAAATAAAGTTTCCTCAGAATATGTTCAAGCAACAACTTACATCAGTGTTTGAATGATAAACAGTAGTCTGTCTTAAAGGTTTCAGCTTTCACAGAGCAGCAATGCGGATCCACTCGGCTCTATATAAACACCATTAAAAAGACAATGGAGATAATGAATCCGGTTGGGCCACAGAATTATGGTGCACTTCGCTTATTCTCATATATAATTTACATACAAGCCAGCATAGTTGCTAAAAGTAGCTTAACACAGTGGATATGATATGTAAGAAAGAAAGTAAATGGCCCACAGTTATGAATAGGATGCTGACAAAGGGCGATGATTGCATACAAAACAATCACGCACTGACTTTAGAAGAAATATTTCATGTTCAGTACAAGTTAAGCTCAATCTACAGCCTTTGTGGCATAATGTTGATTACTACTAAAATGTATTTAAACTTGTCCCTCCTTTTTCTTTAAAAAAAGCAAAAATCTGAGTTACAGTGAGACGCTGGTAATAAACATTATGCTTTACTTGTATTGAACCCAAAACATTCCTTTAACCCATTTAGTTGATGAACAGTATCTTGACATGATGACAGCCGGAGTAAACGGAAGTGAAACACAAGATAAAGAAAGCAAGAGTAATACAACAGGTAGGCATGCAGGTGTACTGTAAACACACCTCAGCATGATCAGATCATCTGCTGGCAGGTGGATTGTCGAGGGTTGGTGTGTGTGTGTTGTGAGTGTGTCCTTCAGGCTGGACGTTCTGCACTGTCTCCACAAGGCTGCCGCTGGGAAGGACCACGTAACGCGCTGCCACTTCCTGCCCCTGCTGTTCCCGTAAGCCCTCCTTACTGTGCCAGACGCCATACCCGAAATACACCAGAAGACCTGTGACAGAGCAAGACGACAAATTTGATTATGTGACCAGGCTGGTTTAACGGTTTAAATGGTTTGTAGCAGTGCTGAGAGGAGCTGAACATAATCATGTTTGGACTGATCTTCTCTTCCCACAGATGAGTCCAAAGCAAATAAATGCTGAGACACTAAGACAATAGTTGCCTTGTCTCTTTAAGAGTTTGCACATGGCGAAGCAGCAGCCATTTAGCGATTAGCTTTGATTAACAAACTAACAAAACAAGTCTATAGACATGGCATTTACAATTTATTTCTCATTAAAACAAGATGGTGTTTTTATTCACTGTCAGGGTAACAGTACATTTTCATAGTTTGAACTCGAGGCTATTAGCTACAAGCAATTTCCAAGCAAAATGTCAGTGTGAGAAAATATTTTAAAGGGACAGTTCACTCAAAATGTGTTTTCTGTCAACATTTACTCTCCAAATCTGTGACTAACAATTTATAATTCATTATGTTCCTTACACAAAGCTATTGGATGGGTTTAAAAAACTTTAAGGGTGTTTTTTTGTATTTTTGGAGCTTGACAGAAGCCACGTTTCCATTACCCTTCAACTGCGAATTGAAAATACGCCCAATGGAAACAGCAATTTTGCAAAAAAATCCCATATAATCGTAAAAACGATTTTACGCTCACATGAGGTGGTTTTTCAGACAATTATTTTTTTGTGGAATGACTTATCGCGAGAGGAATTTTTTTGTGAGTGTTTTAGTCGCATAACAATAGGTAATGGAAATGCTGTCATTTCACAATAGTTTTTTATCAACATTTATAAAATATTGCTAAAGTTTTGCGCAAATCTGTAATGGAACCGCGGCTTGTAATGGCTGCCATTCTCTTTAATTATAAGAAAAAAGTAGGTTAAACACTCTGAACATCCCTTTGGTGTTCCACACAAGAAATAAATACTTACATAATGGAGCAATATGAGGGTAGATATTCATTTTTGGGTGAACTATCACCTTAAGACAGCGATATGTTCATTGTTTTCAGTAATTGTCTTTAATGAGATAATGCTGTTCTGTACTGAGTCGGTCAGTTCATAAAGTGTATATATCTCCTTAGATGCTTTACTTTAGTACAGTAATTACTAAATTGATGTTATGTAATTCACAATATTGTGGTGAAGGAGAAGTGAAATGTGATGAACTGGTACCTGCTGCGAGCCATATGGTGAAACGGATCCAGGTGAGCGGACTTAACTTCAACATGAGAAATACATTCAGGAGGATGCTGAAGCCAGGAATAAATGGCACCAGAGGAACCTGAATGATGAAACACATACTAGTGATGGAAAGCCTGACTCATTTCTATGACTCAATCTCAGTTGGTTTGAACGGTTTGTTTAAATCAACTGGTTCAAGAAAACTATTCAGTGATTCTTTTACATACATCCTACATGAATGCATAATCACATGGTCCATAGCATACAAACATGTTTTTTTTTTTTTTTTTTTTTTACATTTATTTATATGGTTTTATTAATAAGGGAGTTTAGAGTAATTTAATGTATTCATTCAGTTTGTTGCAGCCAATCAGCTCCTAAAAAACAAAGTAATTTTTAACTCATCTAATTTGCATTTATATTAAACAATGCTGAAATCTATTTACATCTTTAGGCTGAAACAATTTTTGCATAATTTTATATCAGATATCAGTATCCTCAGTTCACTCCTAAATGCTCTTAGTACTTATCGGTTGTCACTCATTACACATTCGAGTTCAAAAGCTCAGTCAGTTAACATTTTGTAGATTCTGCAAGGTGTATATAAACTTATGACCACAATTGTACAGTATATGCAATTGTAACATATCATGATTTAGGCTTGCACAGGACAAATATTAGACACATATGTGTGTGCATAAAAACATATGTGCTTCAGTAATACACTAAATTGTTTCTAAAAGTGATATTTCAACCAAAAATAAAATTCTATCATCAACTCACTCTTATTTCGTTCCAACCCCTTAAGACTTTTTATGAAATCTGAGAAATTTCTGTCCCTCCATGAAGTGTCTAATCACCCAAAACTTAGTTCATAACGTTCATAAAGAGAATGCTTTATGTATGTTTGCTGAACAATGTGAATATTTTCGCTGATCAATATGTGAATACAATTCTAAATTAAATTCATATGGATTTATTTAACTGTCTCTTTATGAACTTGTTGAACATCAGAGTTTTGGGAGAACAGACTTTCAACGGAGGAACAGAAATCTCTCACAATTTATTCAAAATTACTTCATTTGTGTTCTAAAGATGAATGAAAGTCTTATTATATGGTTTTTGAACTAAATGACAGTGAGTAATTGATGACAGATTTTTTTTTTTGTGGTAAACTACCCTTTAAGTTAAGACAAAACCACAGATATTATACAGTTAAAGGCTTTAACTGTATAATATCTGTGGTTTTGTCTTACCAGATGTCTATTCACCTCATTACTGCAGTATTTGTAACTCACCTGAAAGGTCTTGTGATTGGGCTGCTGTTCATGGACCCAGATGAGAGCCAGACTGAGCAGGAAGACCAGACTGAAGATGACCAGCAGAAGGGTGAAGCTCCACACAGGCAGATGCAGCTGGTTACTCCCAAACACCAACACAGCACTTAAAGAGACTGCACTGACCATCAGAGCCAGCACAGAGAACGCCACCACCTCCCCCGGCTCACAGTCCCCCAGTATACGGCCCAGATACGGTTCCCAGCGAGCCTTCAGTGTCCCAGCAGCGCGTCTCTCCTTCACCGCCTTCTGCCTCTCCACCAGCTGAAGTTTATCAGAGAATGACTCGTACTCCTTCGGCTCTCCGCTGTCCTGTGCAAAGGTCTGGGTCTCGTTCACTGCCACAGATGGATCCAGCTGCTGCCCTGACTGGTTCAGTGAAGGTGTGGATGAAGCATCTCTCTCGATTCCACTTCCTGCTGAGCTCCCAGTACATTTATCCTGTTGGTAGCGGAGCACTATGATGCTGGCCGCTACAAAAGTGTAAGCAAGCAGAGTGCCAATAGAGAGGAACTGGACTAGTGCTTCTAGATCAAAGATGAGGGCAAGAAATGCCATAAGGCTGCCAAAAACAAGAATGGCGATCACCGGGACTTTGGTTACAGGGTTGACACGAGAAAAGACAGAGAAGAAGAGGCCGTCCTCCGCCATGGCATACACAATCCGCGGGAGAGAGAAGAGGTTGCTGAGCAACACAGTGTTCATGGCTAGATGAAAGAGATTAGATCGTTTTAATTAGACAAGATAGGAAACAGTATAACTCCATATTTCTTCATCTATATGAACATAACAATTATAGAGACTGCTATAAAGTTCAATCATGTCTTCAAAGATAAAAAAATAAAAATAAAAAGAAACAATATTTTATTTTACGCCTATGTGACCATATGAACATCGGTATGGATCTCTATATATACTATGGATCTCTAGCCTAGAAATCTAGACGCACCCTAGCGGCAGCGAAAATTATTTCGCAGCCAGTGTGGTCTAGCAACTCTCCATAGGCTTTTGAGCTGGAAAAACCAAAAACTGGTCGGGCCAATCACATCGTGTATAGAGTCGGCGGGCGGGCTTAACACAATGACGGCACAGTTCATGACGTTCCGCGTGATTTCCATAGGTGATTTCCCTGCTACTTGAAAACAATGAAGATGCAGCGGTCTTTCGAATCGGCTTTGGCCGCGACTCTGGAGGACTTGGAGTTAAGAGAACGTCACTTAAGTCATTCTCAAAAAAGGAAGATGTGTTCGGATTTTTGCCGTCCTGATACGGCAAAAGTATAATATATCAATTAGCTCCGCTGGTGGAAAAACGCATGGGACTCACTCATCCACAACCGTTCGTTGCTCTGGTTGGTTGTAGCGTTATCCTATTGCGTGCAGAGGGATTTTGAAAGGTAACCGTTTATCCCGCCCCTCGGATTGAGGCATGTCAATGGAGAGTTCCCAGACCTAACATCTTGATGTAGGTCTGGCATGCCAGGCTAATGGATCTCTACACACACGTTCAAAAGTATGAGGTCAGAAAGATTTTTTTTTATGTTTTTGAAAGTCTCTTTTGCTCACCAAGGCTGCATTTATTTGATCAAAAATACAGTAAAAACCTTAATATTGTGAAATATTATTACAAGTTTTCTAAGTCAATATATTTTAAACTGCAATATGGATGGTGTGATGAATAGAAAGTTCAAAAGAAAAGCATTTACTTGAATTAGACATTTTTGGTAACATTATAAAGGTCTTAATGCCATTTTTGATTAATTTAATACATCCTAGCTATAAAAGTATTCATTTTTTATATATATGGCCATAAAATAAATTACATTTTTAAAAGACATTCACTGGAGGTAATCATTTTTTTCAATGGGTAAGGTGACATGCAAACAAACCAGGATGGAATATTTAATAATTTCCTAAAAGGGCATAAAAAAAGAGATGTGATGTTGCCTCAAGATAGTTTTCAACAAGACTGAATAATTTGCTTATATGATTGGCCACTATTATCTAAAAAAAATTAATGAATAATGAATTGATGAAAAATTAATAAATAATTGTTGCGTTAAGTGGTTATTAAATTTAAAAAAAAAATTTACATCTTTTGTTGTCATTTAATTTTGTATATTTGTATTAAACCACCCTGCTCACTCATATCAACACTGGCCATTAAAAATCCTATATGTCAACCACTAACTCGTACTCACCACAGATGGAACCCACAGCCACGATGAACCCGGCCCAGCTGTATCCCCGTCTGAAGAACGCATCTGACAGAGCGGAGTTTGGGTCGAGTGTATGCCATGGAACCATTAATGTAAGAACTGTGGACACCAGGACGTACGCTGTGGCCGCCAGGCCCAATGAGATGGCAGTCGCTATAGGAATAGCCTTCTGAGGATTACTGGCTTCTTCACTGGAAGCCGCTATCACGTCAAAGCCAACAAATGCATAGAAGCATGTTGCAGTTCCTGCCATAATACCCGAAAATCCAAACGGGGCAAAGCCTCCCTCCCGAGCGCTCCAGTTGACTGGGTCGGCCAGTACAAAGCCAAACACCAAGATAAAGGCAATGACTACCATACTGATGGCCGAAAAGATGTGGTTGAGCCAAGATGAGACACGAACACCAAATGAGATGAAAAATGAAGCCACTAGGAGGATGGAGGCCGCTAAGAGGTCTGGGTAATGAGTAATGAAGGGCACGTCCCAACGCATCACATGACTTTCAGTGAAGTTCTGGATGCGGTGATTGAAAATAGAGTCTAGATAGCCACTCCATGCACGAGCAACTGCAGCCCCGCCAATCATATACTCCAAAATGACATTCCAACCAATCAGGAACGCCCAGATTTCCCCAACAGAAACGTAAGTAAACATGTAGGCGGAGCCTGTCTTTGGTACACGGGCGCCAAACTCAGCATAGCACAGCGCTGCCATGAGAGACGCGACTCCTGCTATGAGGAACGACACCACCACAGCTGGTCCTGCAGTGTCTTTAGCAACGGTTCCTGTGAGAACATACAGGCCTGAACCCACCATTCCACCGACACCAAGCAGAGCGAGGTCCACTGTGGACAGACAACGCTTCAGTGATGTTGCCATTACGTCATCCTCCAGCGTCTTTAGCCTGTTGAGCTTCTGACAGAACCTCATCACTGAAGAGCATCCAGAAACACATGATGCCATCTTGATAGAGAACGTAGAGTTGGTAAAAGAGATGATATGAAATACGCCAAGGTCACACCTGGTCCATAGTTTTCAGAGTCAAACAGGCCTTATAAACCTGAAATGAAAATAAACATGAATAAATATACTATACTGAAAAGCAGTCATAAATGTCAGAAAATGTCAAAAGGTCAAAAAATTAATGATTGTTTAGGCCAAATTTATATATTTAAAGTGTGGTCTTTTTTTTTTTTATTGGACATTTCATATATTTCATAACATTCTATTCTAGACCTAGTGATGGGTTTAGTCCCTTTGTATCCTGTAGTTATCAGATATCTATCTGAAAACATTGATTGAATATGAAGAATTTACATCCAGCAGCTTCCAGTAAATTTTATTACATACAAATCTACTATGAAAGTACAGAGCAGAGAGCTGTGTAATATAACATAGAAACCAGTCAATTATTCAACATGCATTTATTGTGTTATGAAATGTTGTGCATAATTTACACACAGTCACAGGGCCATCACTACAAATCATGGTACATAATTTTAATGGGTGGGCTTACTTTCCCCTGGTCTCAATAAGTAGGCAATAGAGGACCGTAGTATTATTTGCACTATAATTGAGCCGTAATATTTGTTTTTATGCCATAATGTATATAATTGACCCTATGTATTAAGTTAGTGACAATACCTTTTGCAGGTAGCCAAAAAATGCAGCCATAGATATGGTAGCATACAGAAAGAATTCCTAAAAAGTCTAAACTGAATACTAATTTCAGTTATCAATCATATTAACCTGGCATAATATATTTGGAATATGCAACATAAACGTTTAATAGTGTTTAATGCTTAATAAAACCTCTACATTTTGATTAAATGAATGAATTATAATATGCAGCAGCAGTTATGTGGAGATGTAACCAGGCCACAGTTTACACAGATGATGCTGCGGATGACAGATGGTGATTCCCAGGGACGGACTGGGACTAAAAAACGGCCCTGGACTTTGACTAGGCCCGGCCCAAAGAAATCGGCGCGCGGAAACTCGACAACAATAACGCCTGCCGCCTGGCATGAGTGTCACATGACTTCAATTGTGGCTCATGATACTACCATCCAAATTATAGCTAACAGCATATTATACAATCTATTCCATGCTGTCTTAAAATGAATTTATTACTTAATAATCTTAATTAATTTATGCAGTAATTAATAATACCACAAATAATAATACCACATCTAAATGAAAATAGGCTAGGCCCTACACCATTACAAATGTAACTTCTGTATTAAAAATCTTCAAAGTTTCCCGTTCACATCACATCATATCCGCTGCTTCTCTAGACCCACTGCTGGAGCGAGCCCTGGGTGACGTCATACATGTCATCCTTATCTGAAAATCTCCATTGTACAGTGAATTTACACTCACTTTACTTAAAAAACTGATATGAAATACAAGCTAAATGTTGATGCACCACCTTTCTCCATAAAACGCAGCACGGATAATCTAACTCGACATGTATTTGTCTGTAGTGATATTTTAAAAGGGTCAAATAAGCTCACATTTAAGAATCAACGATATTTTCTATCGTTTGATTGAACTATACAGTGACAGCTGTCTGTTTTCAGCCTCCCTTGAGCTAAAAGAACAAGGTGTTGATGAGCATCGTCGAGAAGACAGGTGAGAAACTGCCCCGCTATGTTTCGCATTAACGACAAATCTAAGCATTAAAACATAAACATGCAAATTCATAGATAAAGGAAAGTAGGCTATGGCTTTTTACCTGTAATTGATTCGTGCATTCATTCGTGTCGTGTTTGATGAAAGCGATGTTGTAAAGCGTCATTGAACAGAGGAGGGTGGAGGACAGCGAACAGGAGCTGTTTCCGCTCTTAAAGGCACAGCACCTCATTAATGGATAATGTTTTAAAACATCCCTTTACCTAATGCACTTTTTTTCTGTACACAGACATGATGCTATTACTGATAATGAAATACTACGCCACTTACTATTGTTGGAAAGTCAGATTCATTAAGTTGAATACTATCGGTGCTTCACATGAAGTCCTATTGTAGTTTTTTATTTAAACAATTTTTATTAAAATAATATATTTTCAAGTTTGATGTTGTCAAGCTTGTAGTCAGAACATTTCATAATGTCTTTTAGGAGACACAAATTCTCTTCTGGAGCAACCTGTTGGCTAGTTTTTTTCTTTGAGATTAATTTAATAATACATATTTAAACAAATCAAGAGTTAGCATTACTCGATAAATATTCCGAATAAAACTGTTGAATAATATAAAGCTTAAATAAAGGACTTTTACTGTACAGAATTTAACAACCAAAATAAATGGCAAAGTTTATATATGGCATATCATAATGGTAATTCTAAGTGCTTATCTAGACATAATTAAGAGAAAGAAACCTAAAGATACAGAACTTTATATGCCTACATTTTCTTTCCTTTATATAAAAAGTATAGAATAAAAAAAAGTTTAGAAAAGAACGTATTATACACAAAATAATGCGTTGCAATAAAATGCATCACAGTTCATGCATATTCATGACATGTCACAGTTTGTTTAAATGTCTTTAGCGCAGTAATTGTAGTTTATAAAGGTACTACTTATAGTTAAACTGTTATAACCCATCCCACTGGACTAAATGTCTAGGATTATTATTGTTGACAGTGTCAACATCATGAAAATAAAATGTAGTAAAACCAGCAGGGTCAGTGTATCTCAAGATGTCCAATTGAGATTGCTTGACCATTTTCAATTCTTCTAAATTTGTTTGTTTGATTGATTGAATTATTGATGGATTGATTGATTGATTGCCTCTATGTGTGTCGGTATTGCAAAATCACCCATTTTTATTTTTTATTTTACTTGGTTTAAACACAATAGCTGTCTTTCCCAATAAATTTTGGTTATAGGGGTGTACAGAAACCTCAAGGATGGGTGTTGCTCCCAAAAAGCAGTTTCTTGTTCCTTTGACTTAGAATTTATGTCCAAATGTAATGAACAAGATCACTCAAGCATCCACTTTTAATTTCAATTTATTATAGGAAGGTTTCGATTCTCAGTCCAAATAAAACATTTCGGGCAGAACATTTCAGGCTTGAGACTTCTCTTAATTATTTTTCTCATAGGGGTAAGAAAGTGCAATTTAAAATACTCTTTCAGGTTTTGATATCTCCGCTGTGGGATCAGATATAGGAAGCTGACATTTTCCAAGAAGTCCTCTATGGGAGCATTTTTTATGTTAAAGAAATTGAGTTTGAGATTTTACTGGTTACAGAGTTAGAGTTAGAAATCTGAGGTAAAGCCTAATTTAATATAAGCATAACAAATAATAATGAACAGTATTCCACAGTAATTATGTTTATGATTGACATGCAATAGCTTAAATATACAGACATTCAATAGGCCAGTACAATACCATACCTCTGGTACTAATAAATAAAATAGCCTAATAAATGACATTAGTTTAGTGTTTTACATCATTATTTTTTTGTTTGTTTTCTTTTAGAATATTAATTAATATTATGTTAATATAACTAATTTTAAACACTCATAAGGCTAAATAGGTCTCCCTTGGAAGTTTGCTGAGGCCCCCTAGTGGTCACCTGTCCTCCACACTGTAAAACATGATATGATCAATAAGTTATCACAACATATGTTTTTACATTACTTTAACTCATCAAGATAAGTTAAGCAATTTGCAACTTTTTTCAACTTTCAAGGTTCAACTCATTTTTTAAAGTCATTTTAATGTAATTTAAGTTGAAATGACTTAAACATCCAAGTCGTTTGTACTTCAAATTTATGGCAGCAACTTGTTTATTTTACAGTGCAGTTTAAGTTAGTGTTATGGATTTTCTTTTTTAATTTGATCATTTTGCTTGTGTTAATGCACACTGCATACATTTTTGCACAGGTGTGTATTTTTATTGGAATTTTACTGTCACCCCAATTTCCTTTAATAAATCTATTTTGCACTATATACAAAATAGTTCCACTCAGGACCAAAAATGTCCCCATTGAAACCCACCGAAACTACAATTATTAACCGCAGGGGCATTTAACTATGAAATTATGCAATCTTTGTTAATAGGCTTTCATTATGTTGGCTTCAAAATTAAAATAATTAAAAAAAAAATACGATTTTGCCATTTGACCAATAAAGCAAATACTCACTATAAAATACTTGTATTCCTGTTTTCTGCTTCTGCATATTATAAAGCCAATTGGATGAATTATGCAGCTGTAATTGTGTGAGTGTGTTGGTATGGATGTCAGATTGTGGTTTTTATGTGTGCATTGTGCAATAAAATAAATGTGTGTGTGTGTGTGTGCATGCTTGTAATATTTGAGAGAGAAAAACTCTACTGTGCAAATCACAAATTAACCACTGTGTGCACCAGTGGAGTTTTTTTGCTGGCATCTAATGGAGAATATTTGGTACTGCGCCAAAACAAAATCTTACTAAAAGCTTCTAGCAGTTTTATGGCGCTTTTCCATTACCAGTACCAGTCCAGCTCAGCTCAGCTCGACTCAACTCGACTCGGCTCGCTTTTCGCTCCGTTTTCCATTGCAGATACTAGGCCTACCTCCACAAATAGTACCTGGCTGGTCGTCATAGCGACGCCGCAGGAAACTGCCGTGACGTAATCTTCTACGCGAGTCGCAACACACACCCGCGACACACACTCATCGTTTGACCACGGCGTATTCTTCCGAGTTGCCATAATAATAGTAGTAATGGGTATATCATGCAATCTCTGGCCAAACTATTTAAAAATAGCAGGGTTATTCAGGATACTCCTTCTGGCGCGTGCAATGATGACGCAGTGAATAGTGACGATTCTCTCTGACCAATCAGCAGTCTGCCGTGGTTACACGTCACATTTTAGTATCGCCTCAGCTCGCTCAGAACCCGCCGGAGGTGGTACGAAAAAAAGTGGAAAACCAAACAAAGGCGAGTCGAGTCGAGTCGAGCCGAGGCGAGCTGGTAAAGCGCTACAAAATCTGCCGGCCGTTTTGCAAATCACATACCCCACCTTTAAGGCAGAGGTGCACCTTGCACTTAGAGCAAACCTAACGATGCCCTTGCAGCCAGGATTCTTGCACCTTCCTTTTGGTGCACCCATCTCTGGCCAGTGATCAAAGCGGTCAAGACGGATATATATTTTACTTTTATACTTTACTTTTACTTTACTTTATAAATATATACAAATATATATAAATATATGAGTAGAATACAACCATCCAACTATATCAGTGCATCCTAATATTGTCATTCATAAAAAACTACTCTGCATTAGCATGGGCAAAATATTGTTCCATTACCGCACAATGTTGCCATATGGCAACATACCTATTTTATTGAATAAAAAGGTAGCCTAATAGTAGTATCAAAACAATTTGACAATGATTGAAAAAAGATTAGAACTAACCCCAGATGCTTGATGTAATTTTTAAATTCTGAAGAAATATGAAAAATTGAGGAAAATCTTCACATATTCACAAGCACTTCTTCAGCAACTGGAGTCATCAAAAGTGTGTGAAAAGAATGACAGTGCAAGGGTGTGTAGTGTCCAGTCTATGGTAGTGTCATGTGATGTCATCAAAGCTTATCATTGGTTACCACCAGGTTCTACCATGAATTTAAGATTAATCAGAGCTCATATTTATTTTCAAATTTCAAGAAATGTCCAAAGAATGGGTATGTTGCCATATGGCAACACAGTGCAGTAGAGGGTTAAATATATATATATTATAATAAATATAGTTTTATAATATTTTATGCAATTTGTTTAATAATATCCAAGATAGTATCACTTTTTTTCAGTTTATTTTGATAAATTAAAGAATTCATTTTTGTTCAATAAATATACTGTCATTAAAATGTTCATTTTAAAAATACAGGAACAAAATTATTAAAAAAATGTAGATTCTGAAAGCACTGACAAAACAATTTAATATAGCTTTACAGTAGTAACAAATAAATGTGATATTTTATGATATGATTAATATCATTTCTTTTTTAAATATGATGGTTTCATTATAAATAAATAAATATATATATATATATATATATATATATATATATATATATATATATATATATATATATATATATATATATATATATATATATATATATATATATTTACTTTTTTTATTTACTTTTTTCGACTTTAGACATTATTGTATGGGATGATTTTAGTCTGATTATGATTAACACGTACAAGCACACTATCAATGAACTTGATACATGTTGCAAAAATGTTTTATCCATGCCTTTCAATTTGCGTGTGCAAAATTAAAAATTGAATGAATGTGTAGCAATTTGTACAAATAGAGACATTTTTGTGAATACAAATGTTTTCTTTTGTATTAGTATATCATAATTTGTGCATGCAACAAAGAAGATGTGCATGTGTGGATCAGGTGACACGCGTGCATTCATTGAGTTCTTTTCTGAGTCGATCTCATTTGATTCATTTGGATTTTGAGACTTTCATTTCGCGGTTTTTAAGCATTTCACAACCCACACACAAACAACTACAAATGAATAGGCCTGGTGCTAATTATTAATGTGTGCACAGCTACCCATTTATTTGACAAATTCACAAATGTGCGTCGCTACATTTAAACTAATAGCCTACAATACAACTTGTGTGCACAATCCAGAATCACATGAATGTGCAGCATTTTGTACAAATAGAGACATAAGTTGTTAAAACAAAACCTCAATTTTGTATTAATCTAGGCCAGAATTTGTGCATCCAACAAGTAAGACGTGCATTTGTGGATGAGGTGACACGCGTGCATTCATTGACTCGTTTCTGAGTCGATCCTATTTGATTCATTTGGATTTTGAGACTTTCATTTCGCAGGTTTCGCCTTGCACGATCCACACACAGCTGTCTGAGAAAACCTGCTACCACTAGATGGCAGTATTCTGCTAAAACAGACAACGGCAGCGTAATCAACCGTGATCCCCATTTAAAACGCTTAATGTGAGTGATATTGAAGCACCAAATTTAGTACACAATATAGGCCTACCTTATTAATAAAGAATACTTTATAAAGGCAATCAGATTATGATCAACACCCATAGAAAACCATTATAAAACGCTTCACGTGCAATAGCGCATTGTATGTTCAATAAGGTGTAGCCTATCGGCTACTGAGATTAATATCACCGTGTTACTGCATTGACGTTAAGCTTTTTCGTAATAATAGGCTCTATGGGAGGAAAACTATAGCCTACATACAATAGGCTATATGAACGCGACGCGCAACGTTTCACGTTCCTGAGCCTGTTAAAAAGAAAAAGCTTAATATGAAATTTCGCAGTTGCGTTCATATTATAGGTTTATTTTTTTATGACTACACATTGTAGGCTACAAGCTTTGGAATTTGAAAATGTCTGTTTTTACAAGACGATTTTCGCAGGACATTTGTTTTCCCTTGACCCTTGCCACTGTTATATAGTCTTACTATAGCACGATGAGTTTTAACAATATGCAACCATTGTATATCGACATTAAATATGAATTGAAAATCACCTGCGTGTGTGTGTAGCTGCCTACATGAGAATGTTTTGACGCGCTACCACAGCTCATGATGCACAAGGGAACGTCTGCCAATTCCACTAACTGCGTTAAAACGTATAATTTGTTTAATTAAAATAACTTTTAATATTTAAAAACAGACATTTTCAAATTCCAAAGCTCGTAGGTTCCTGTAAGACTGACTTACAAGTAAAATTTTAACAATACTTCCCTTCGTAGCCTGTATTCTGCAGAAAAATAATGTAATTCACCAAAGTGGTTTTTCATGTTCAAAATGTTCCTAGTGACTAGACTGGCTTACTACAGGTGAAATTGTCCCAATATATCCCTTCATGTAGACTGTTTACAGTAAACAATTACTTTTTTATAAAAAATAAAAAAAATACTGTAATTCACCAAAAGGGTTTTTGGTACTACAGGTCAATAATGCAAAATCTCACCTGACTATCACTAGGAATGTACTACAACCTTTGGAACATGAATAGAAAAACAATTTACAGTAATTATTTTTTTGTTACAGTTCAATTGAGATAGTGGCTGGACATACAGTAGGCTAAGTCCGTCTGTCCACTTGGCATTTACTATAACCTTGGTATCGTTCATTTGAATTAATGACTGGACGTTTATATATTTTTGTTTGACTGTGAGTGGAATTTGCAGATTGTCCCTTTAGAAAATGCGGCGAATATCAAACCTAAAACTTACTTTACTACGCTCTCGGAGCGGTTGCTCTCCCCTACACATGCAAAGTTAAACGCAACTGCAGAATTTCATGTTAAGCTTTTTCTTTTTAACAGGCTCAGGAAGGAAAACCCATAGAGCCTATTATTACGAAAAAGCTTAACGTCAATGCAGTAACACGGTGATATTAAAACTCAGTAGCCGATACACCTTATTGAGCATGCAATGCGCTATTGCACGTGAAGCGTTTTATAATGGTTTTCTATGGGTGTTGATCATAATCTTATTGCCTCTATAAAGAAGTATGCTTTATTAATAAGGTAGTAGGCCTATATTGTGTACTAAATTTGGTGCTTCAATATCACTCACATTAAGCGTTTTAAATGGGGATCACGCTTGATTAAGTCAAGTCAGTCAAGTCATCTTTATTTATATAGCGCTTTTTACAACACAAATTGTTTCAAAGCAGCTTTACAGAGATAACAGGAAAATAATGTTGTAATAGTATTGTTCAATTCGAAATGAAATGTTAAATGTCCCCAACTAAGCAAGCCAAAAGCCAATGGCGACAAAGGCGAAGAGAGGCGAAAAGGCAACAGTGGCAAGGAACCAAAACTCCATCAGGTGACAGAATGGAGAAAAAAAACCTTGGGAGAACCCAGGCTCAGTCAGGGGGCCAGTCCTCCTTTGGCCAACGAACGAACAGTGTATGATTATGATTTAGGCAGCATAATAGGTCAGAAGTCAGATGGGATCAGAACTTTCACGATATTTATCCAGTTCATCTGGTTGGGGTCGGAGTCATCACGCCGGTGTGGAAACGAGCCTTCAGTGTTGATGAGGCTGGCACTTCAGGGATGCGTTGTCGTGTCCAGGTGATGGTCCTTCCTCAGATCTCGATATGGCCTGGATCCGGCGGTTTGCGGTAAACCTCAATGTTAGCGTAGACGCCATCCTTCTTATGATATACAAAGTACATCAGGAATTATGGGAAGTTTTCTCCACTGGCTTTTACCATGGCGATGGAAGTAATCATGAGGGCATCAAGATGGGTAGTAGGAGGAGAGCGCTTGGCTTCTGGGATGCGACTACCACCAATCAGAGCATACATGGATGACATGACAACCATGACTACAACAGTAGCCTGCACTAATCGGTTATTGGGGAAGTTAACAGATAATATTGAATGGGCACGAATGAAATTTAAGCCCTCTAAATCAAGGAGCATCTCGATAGTTAAAGGAAAGGTAGTAGATACAACATTCTTCATTAATGGTGAGGCAATACCAACAGTTTCTGAGAAGCCAGTGAAGAGTCTTGGGAGATGGTACGATGGGGATCTACAGGACACAGTTCGGGTGGGAGAAGTTAGACGACAAGCAGTGGAAGGGTTGAAGAGCATAAACAGCTGTGCTCTACCTGGTAAACTAAAACTCTGGTGCTTTCAGTTTGGTCTACTGCCGAGGTTGCTGTGGCCACTGACCGTGTACGAGGTTTCTTTGACAACAGTGGAGAAGCTGGAAGCGTTGGTAAGTTCATACATCAGGAAATGGTTGGGAGTTCCACGCTGCCTCAGCAGAGTAGGACTTTATAGTAAAGGAATATTGCAGCTGCCAGTCTCTGCTTTAACCGAGGAGTTCAAGTGTGCCAAGGTCAGACTGGAAATGACCTTAGTAGAGTCACGTGACAAATGTGTAAGGGAGGCAGCCCCTGTGTTAAAAACTGGTAGAAAGTGATCAGCAAAGAAATCTGTAGTAGAGGCAAAGGCTGCCCTTCAAATTAGGGATATCGTGGGACAGGTACAGCATGGAAGAGGGGGTTTTGGGCTCAGTTTAGCTCCTCCTAAATGGCACAAGGCAGGCCCAGCTCAAAGGAGGAAGCTGGTAGTCAACGAGGTGCGACAGCAGGAGGAGAGGATGAGGTGTATAAAGGCCATTTCACAGGCCAAGCAGGGAGAGTGGATGAGATGGGAGAGTGTGGAACAACGTAAGATGGGCTGGCAAGACCTTTGGTCAATGGAAGAGAGTAGGATCAGTTTCCTTATTAGGTCAACATATGATGTTCTCCCATCACCGCAGAACCTAAACCTCTGGGTAGGAGAGGATCCCTCTTGTCCTTTGTGTTCATCACCTGCCACATTAAGGCACATTTTGACAGGATGTAAGGTGGCTCTTAGCCAAGGTCGGTTTACTTGGCGCCATGACCAAGTATTGCGATGTTTGGCTTTAGCATTAGAAGGCAAGCGTAACATGACCAATAAGTTGCCACCTGTTCTAGCAAAACATTACACGCAGAAGACAATATTCCTCCGCCCAGGCGAGCAACCACCAAGAAAAGGTGTTAACACCAATTCTCGCCCAGGACAACTGGAAGCTGCTAGGGACTGGAAGATGCTGGCTGATCTTGACCAACGGCTTATTTTTCCACCTGAGATTGCCACCACTAACCTACGACCAGATATTGTTTTGTGGTCTGGATCAGCACGCATTGTTCAACTGATAGAGTTAACAGTGCCATGGGAGGATGCGGTAGATGAGGCATATGAGGGGAAGAAACTGCGGTATGCTCATCTGGCCACTGAAGCAGAACAGCGAGGATGGAGAATCCAGGTTTATCCAGTGGAAGTGGGTTGTCGAGGTTTTGTGGCACACTCTACAACCCGGTTCCTCAGAGACGTCGGATTCAGTGGCCAAGAGTTGCGTCGCACAGTAAAGAACTTATCTGAAGCAGCAGAAAGGAGCAGCAACTGGCTGTGGTTGAGACGGAAAGATTTTAACTGGCTGTGTACAGGCCGCCACGCTACGGTTTCGTAGAGTTCTTGAAAACTTGAAGAGTCTGTTGGTTTGTTTGTATACGTTCCTGTGGATATTGCGTGAATGACGGGTGGTTGGGTAGATATTGTGTTTTGCGGTAGGTGGTATGCCATACGGAACCGTTGTCCACTGAAACTGCATATTAACGCACCAGTGGGGCTCGACAGCCTTAGTCAACGGGTTGGCGCGTATGGTTGGGTCGCGGAGAGATTGTGATATTGCGGTTAGGTCTCAGCAGCAGGAGGGATGTAGAGGTCAGTAAGCTGGCCTGAGTTGAGTGGGGGACGGAGGGGGGTGACTCTGGGACGCCAGAGTCACTGTCGAGCCCTCTTGAGGTGTCGTGGGCTAGTCGACGAAACACTGAGGACGGAAGGTGCCCACTTGAAGACCCTAGAGATGTCCCCTACTCGGTTCAATCCAGACGGTTGTCGTGCTGGTCCTGTAGTTGCAGCCGTCGCGTGCGCTAACGTGCCAAGTACACTGCTGCCGTTAACGCCGGACAGAAGGGGAGTCACACTACCTTATGGAAAGAAGCGTAAATGGATGGAGAAGCATAGTTTACTGTAAAGCTACGTCTTAGTTTTGCTTATCTTGGCGAAAGCCGAGTACAAATCAGCATGAAGTTTTAACATCTACTCTCGTGTAATGGAAATCATGAAGATCTGGATACATCCAGTGACTGCGGTGAATAGTGCTGCTGGCAACCAGGGAAAGACCTTGTGACAGCCTGGAGAGACAGCTGACAGGAGGAAAGAGACCCCAATGGGGCTGGTAAGGGTTAGCTACCCTTGTCGGCAGTATCCAGCTCCGTGTTTACAGGATGCTGGAGACACCCGCCCAAGGCTTCTGAGAAATTAAAGAGAAAAATACCCCTAGAGTCTGCGAGAGCGGGGGCGGAAGATGACTCAATGTTGGACAACATGGTTAACGACTTAGGAATGGAAACGGATATGAGTATGGAGAGTAAGACTAGTTCAAGATCTGCAGTAAGTAAAGTCATTGAACTCCAAGTTTGTGTCTGTGGCTGGAGCAAGGTGACAACGGTCAGGGGTTTGAAGGTTCATCAAGGGAAAATGAAATGCTTGAGGGAGAAGGGACAAGGGCCTCGCATTGATCAGTACTTCTTACGAAGTCAGTCAAGTCAGTCGAATGAAATCCAGCGACAGGAAGCAAACCACAGCTCGCAGGATATCAGCACCCCTGTCATTGACGAAAGGAGGGCTTGCACAGTTAGTGATGAACATATTCATACTTGTGAACCCGGTCAGGCTAACCAGCATAAGAGATTCACGAGTTCACACTTACAAATAAGTCAGATAAAATAAATGCGTATTTGGCGTGCTGTCCGAGGAGAGGGCTCCGGGCTCGGTATGCGGCCCGAACCCAGAGTACTCCCCCCGTATTGCTGGTTAAGAAGTAACCAGGCGAGTGTGAGGAGACGGGGTGGTGGAGGGATGCTGAAAAACTGTAGAGGAACATTGGTGAGTCAAATGAGTGTATATATACACAGGTCTCCAACTCAAGCTGATTGGAAAGACATGTTGATTACTGATTGTCGACAGCTGGTTCGAATGATGTGATAATTGGATCAATTATTTGAACGTGCTCCTCCCGAACTTTGTTTATAAAACATCATTTCACGAGTTCACACTTACAAATAAGTCAGATAAAATAAATGCGTATTTGGCGTGCTGTCCGAGGAGAGGGCTCCGGGCTCGGTATGCGGCCCGAACCCAGAGTACTCCCCCAAAAAGCTGCGAAATATGAAGCTTAAGATATCAGCTGCGGGAAGGGGTGGTTGCTGGGAGGTTTCTTTAACGTAGGACGGGAGTTGGTTGACTCAAAGTTGGATGGGTGTGCCTCTTGGGTGGAAGGTTGTAAATGGTGCAGGGGCGGAGGAGGATGGTATGGCTGATACGGTGGAAATAAGGTGGATGGAAAAGGAGAAGACACCGCTGCGGCAGTGGACCGGACTTCTTTGTTAAACGGAACTCCTGCGGGAGTGGAGTAGATGACACTGCTGCAGCAGTGGAGTAAGTTTGGAAGGAGTAACGGAGCTCCTGCGGGAGCGGAGTGCACGACACTGCTGCAGTAGTGGACCAGACTTGCTTTAGGTAACTGGAGCTCCTGCGGGAGCGGAGTAGATGGCACTGCTGCGGCAGTGAAGCAATCTGGATAGAGTAGCAGAGCTCCTGCGGGAGCGGAGTAGATGACACTGCTGCGGCAGTGGAGCAAGTTGGATGGAGTAACGGAGTTCCTGCGGGAGCGGAGTGCACGACACTGCTGCGGCAGTGGACCAGACTTGCTTAGGTTGGTGGAGCTCCTGCGGGAGCGGAGTAGATGACACTGCTGCGGCAGTGGAGCAAGCTGGATGGAGTAACAGAGCTCCTGCGGGAGCGGAGTGCACGACACTGCTGCGGCAGTGGGCCAGACTTGCTTTAGGTTAATGGAGCTCCTGCGGGAGCGGAGTAGATGACACTGCTGCAGCAGTGGAGCAAGCTGGATGGAGTAACAGAGCTCCTGCTGGAGCGGAGTGCACGACACTGCTGCGGCAGTGGGCCAGACTTGCTTTAGGTTAATGGAGCTCCTGCGGGAGCGGAGTAGATGACACTGCTGCGGCAGTGGAGCAAGCTGGATGGAGTAACAGAGCTCCTGCGGGAGCGGAGTGCACGACACTGCTGCGGCAGTGGACCAGACTTGCTTGAAATAATGGGGCTCCTGCGGGAGCGGAGTAGATGACACTGCTGCGGCAGTGGAGCAAGTTTGGATGGAGTAATGGAGCTCCTGCGGGAGCGGAGTAGATGGCACTGCTGCGGCAGTGGAGCAATCTGGATGGAGCTGGGAAGGGTATAAGCCATGGCTGCGAATGTCGGCTGCGGCCTCACGCTTAGATTACCATGTATGGCTTGGAAAAGAAAAATAGTTTGAGGATAGAAAGGAAAGGAAGGTTGATAGAATGAAGTGTGGGCTTGTGCTGCAAGCGGGCTCACGCTTATTTGAGCTACTGGAGCTGCAGGCCACGTGAAGTGGGCGGGTTTATAACCTGTAAGGTAAACTGTTGAAATGGTTGAGCCTGTGCTGCTAGTGGCGATAGCCACGCACTAGTGTCTGCAACGGAGACTGGAAGCCACTGAAAAGAAAAATGGGTTATGAACAGCGGGACTATGAAACTGAGAGGCTGTGGGGAGGATGCTGGGCCCGGCTGCATGTGGCGCTGTGGCCACAGAAGCCACAGTGAAGGACTGAGCCTTGTCGAGAGGTAGGAGAGGACCTGCCACGGCAAATTCTGGGGCACGGCCCCGGCTCGCTGAAGGCCTGTTGCTGCGGCTCGATGGGTGAAGCAAGTCGGATCTTGTGGGCGAGGATGGCGGTGGTGTCTGGGGAGGCGGCTTTTGGACCTGCGGGTTTGCTCTACCTGTGAGTCGTTTTAGGAGTTGGTGTGGACTTTGGAGAGAGATTGGCTGACTGTAAGGTAACGTACAGATCACATAGTTCCACTTTGTTCTTTTTTCCGCGAAGCCTGTACATCCAGATCACCCAGCGCTTGCCTCAATCTTGTTACAGTCCGTTTCCCAATAGGTGTGATCGTCTGAGTGGTAGGCGGAGGCAGGGGAGGAAGATAAAAAGTCTTGCCGGGGGCGGCGAAGACTGGCCTTGACGCTGTTCTGGTAGGCGTGTGGCCGTGTGAAGAAGCCTGGGGCTCAGGTGCGATGTCCGGCGTAGGAGGAATAGTCCTGGGGCCGGTGTTCTGACGATTCATGCTACCCATCAACATGTGCTACTTACAGGTTATGCGCATGTGTAGACTCAGTTTCCTTCTGCATTACCACGACCATAAATCTATGCATCCTTGCTGTGGAGACAGGTCAAAGATGAATATTTTATGATAATTTTTTTTTTTTTTTTTTTTTTTCACCGTTTTATCAATAAAAAAACAGTATAGTATACAATACTAATAACTTCGAATTTTAGTATAATTGTATTTCATATAATACACAATAATGCAATTTTTTACTTGTCAAATGTGATAATTGCTAGTCCCTTTAAAATATCAAATATGCTCCCCATACGCTTACCCTGCTTTAAATTAAATAACAATGTCATAATAGTATGAGATTTACACCATTATTGAAACAGAGAATGAATCGACATTCTCTGTGATCGATTCTCACTTGGGTAGCATTTGTTTTGACGAGGCAGCACAAATCGTCAGACTCTGCAATCGATTCGTGCAATGGTAGCATTTTTTGACAATGCAGCAGAAATGATCAGAACAACAACGAAAAGCAACGGCGAATCCCTGGGAATGTTTGTTTCCTCGTCAGATGAAGAACTTTGGTGTGACATGGTAGCAAAACAGCGAGCCAAGATGCTGAAAAACTGTAGAGGAACATTGGTGAGTCAAATGAGTGTATATATATACAGGTCTCCAACTCAAGCTGATTGGAAAGACATGTTGATTACTGATTGTCGACAGCTGGTTCGAATGATGTGATAATTGGATCAATTATTTGAACGTGCTCCTCCCGAACTTTGTTTATAAAACATCATGAAAAGAACCTCAACGGGCATAGGCCTGGAGTTAGATGGCCAAGAGCTTGTGAGAAAACTGCATGGGACACGGTCAAAACAGATCTATGCTTTGCATTGGAAAGATTAACTGGTACAGTTGAAAAGAAGCTGGATAAATTTGGGGACATCATTTACGCATATGGAAGTGAGAGGTTTGGTGTGGAAAAAAGGAAGGAAAAAGTACAAACTACTCCTGGAATGTCTAGACGGCAGCAGAAAATTGAAGGGTTAGTTAGAGAAAGGAGACAGCTGAGGAAGCAATGGAAAAGAGCAGAACAAAGTCAGAAGGAGGGACTCAATCTCTTACAAAGGGCCATAAAAGATAAGCTGGCAACATTACGCAGAGCTGAGCGCCTACGGAAACGCTACAAAAAGAAGGAACGTGCGAGGGCTAATTTCTATAAAGACCCATTCAAATTCGTAAAGAAGTTATTCACCAGTGAGAAGAATGGCACTTTAAAAACATCTAGGATTGAGCTAGAGAGATATTTGGAGGACACGCATACAGATGCAAAAAGGCATGAGCCTATGTCAATTCCATCAGACATACCACCTATCAACCCACCAGAATACCAAATGGAGGTCTGTGCACCTAAGTGGAAAGAGGTAGAGCAGGCTGTGAGAAAGGCAAGGGCTTCATCAGCTCCAGGGCCTAATGGAGTTCCGTACAGAGTGTACAAGAGTGCTTCAGGAGTTCTGCGAATTCTGTGGAAATTGATGAAAGTGGCATGGGAAAAACAGGTTGTACCTAGAGCATGGCGCAGAGCAGGTGGAGTCTTTATACCTAAAGAAAAAGATGCTACAAGCATCAGTCAGTTTCGTCCTATTTCACTATTAAACGTTGAGGGTAAGATTTTCTTCAGCATTATTGCCCAGAGATTGTCCACCTACCTGTTAAAGAATGGCTTCATTGACACCTCAGTTCAAAAAGCGGGTATTCCAGGGTTCTCAGGATGCTTAGAACACATCAATGTTATCTGGCAACGAATTCAGTCAGCTAAAAAGGAGAGGAAGGAGCTCCATGTGACATTCCTGGATTTGGCTAATGCATATGGTTCAGTGCCACATGAGCTTCTTTGGGCAGCATTTGATTTTTTCAGAGTACCAATGTCAATAACAAATTTAGTGAAAGCCTATTTTGGAGATTTGCAATTCAGTTTCTCAACTCCAAAATTCAGCACTGCATGGCAATGCCTAGAGGTTGGAATAATGGCAGGATGCACCATTTCTCCACTGGCTTTTACCATGGCGATGGAAGTAATCATGAGGGCATCAAGATGGGTAGTAGGAGGAGAGCGCTTGGCTTCTGGGATGCGACTACCACCAATCAGAGCATGGATGACATGACAACCATGACTACAACAGTAGCCTGCACTAATCGGTTATTGGGGAAGTTAACAGATAATATTGAATGGGCACGAATGAAATTTAAGCCCTCTAAATCAAGGAGCATCTCGATAGTTAAAGGAAAGGTAGTAGATACAACATTCTTCATTAATGGTGAGGCAATACCAACAGTTTCTGAGAAGCCAGTGAAGAGTCTTGGGAGATGGTACGATGGGGATCTACAGGACACAGTTCGGGTGGGAGAAGTTAGACGACAAGCAGTGGAAGGGTTGAAGAGCATAAACAGCTGTGCTCTACCTGGTAAACTAAAACTCTGGTGCTTTCAGTTTGGTCTACTGCCGAGGTTGCTGTGGCCACTGACCGTGTACGAGGTTTCTTTGACAACAGTGGAGAAGCTGGAAGCGTTGGTAAGTTCATACATCAGGAAATGGTTGGGAGTTCCACGCTGCCTCAGCAGAGTAGGACTTTATAGTAAAGGAATATTGCAGCTGCCAGTCTCTGCTTTAACCGAGGAGTTCAAGTGTGCCAAGGTCAGACTGGAAATGACCTTAGTAGAGTCACGCGACAAATGTGTAAGGGAGGCAGCCCCTGTGTTAAAAACTGGTAGAAAGTGGTCAGCAAAGAAATCTGTAGTAGAGGCAAAGGCTGCCCTTCAAATTAGGGATATCGTGGGACAGGTACAGCATGGAAGAGGGGGTTTTGGGCTCAGTTTAGCTCCTCCTAAATGGCACAAGGCAGGCCCAGCTCAAAGGAGGAAGCTGGTAGTCAACGAGGTGCGACAGCAGGAGGAGAGGATGAGGTGTATAAAGGCCATTTCACAGGCCAAGCAGGGAGAGTGGATGAGATGGGAGAGTGTGGAACAACGTAAGATGGGCTGGCAAGACCTTTGGTCAATGGAAGAGAGTAGGATCAGTTTCCTTATTAGGTCAACATATGATGTTCTCCCATCACCGCAGAACCTAAACCTCTGGGTAGGAGAGGATCCCTCTTGTCCTTTGTGTTCATCACCTGCCACATTAAGGCACATTTTGACAGGATGTAAGGTGGCTCTTAGCCAAGGTCGGTTTACTTGGCGCCATGACCAAGTATTGCGATGTTTGGCTTTAGCATTAGAAGGCAAGCGTAACATGACCAATAAGTTGCCACCTGTTCTAGCAAAACATTACACGCAGAAGACAATATTCCTCCGCCCAGGCGAGCAACCACCAAGAAAAGGTGTTAACACCAATTCTCGCCCAGGACAACTGGAAGCTGCTAGGGACTGGAAGATGCTGGCTGATCTTGACCAACGGCTTATTTTTCCACCTGAGATTGCCACCACTAACCTACGACCAGATATTGTTTTGTGGTCTGGATCAGCACGCATTGTTCAACTGATAGAGTTAACAGTGCCATGGGAGGATGCGGTAGATGAGGCATATGAGAGGAAGAAACTGCGGTATGCTCATCTGGCCACTGAAGCAGAACAGCGAGGATGGAGAGTCCAGGTTTATCCAGTGGAAGTGGGTTGTCGAGGTTTTGTGGCACACTCTACAACCCGGTTCCTCAGAGACGTCGGATTCAGTGGCCAAGAGTTGCGTCGCACAGTAAAGAACTTATCTGAAGCAGCAGAAAGGAGCAGCAACTGGCTGTGGTTGAGACGGAAAGATTTTAGCTGGCTGTGTACAGGCCGCCACGCTACGGTTTCGTAGAGTTCTTGAAAACTTGAAGAGTCTGTTGGTTTGTTTGTATACGTTCCTGTGGATATTGCGTGAATGACGGGTGGTTGGGTAGATATTGTGTTTTGCGGTAGGTGGTATGCCATACGGAACCGTTGTCCACTGAAACTGCATATTAACGCACCAGTGGGGCTCGACAGCCTTAGTCAACGGGTTGGCGCGTATGGTTGGGTCGCGGAGAGATTGTGATATTGCGGTTAGGTCTCAGCAGCAGGAGGGATGTAGAGGTCAGTAAGCTGGGCTGAGTTGAGTGGGGGACGGAGGGGGGTGACTCTGGGACGCCAGAGTCACTGTCGAGCCCTCTTGAGGTGTCGTGGGCTAGTCGACGAAACACTGAGGACGGAAGGTGCCCACTTGAAGACCCTAGAGATGTCCCCTACTCGGTTCAATCCAGACGGTTGTCGTGCTGGTCCTGTAGTTGCAGCCGTCGCGTGCGCTAACGTGCCAAGTACACTGCTGCCGTTAACGCCGGACAGAAGGGGAGTCACACTACCTTATGGAAAGAAGCGTAAATGGATGGAGAAGCATAGTTTACTGTAAAGCTACGTCTTAGTTTTGCTTATCTTGGCGAAAGCCGAGTACAAATCAGCATGAAGTTTTAACATCTACTCTCGTGTAATGGAAATCCTGGTTCCGGCTGATCTAAACTATGCAACCTAACATTGAATTATAGAAATCTATAATGTGTTATGTGTATGCTAAGCCAAAGATATGTGTTTTTAGTCTAGATTTAAACTGACAGACTGTATCTGCTTCCCGGACCATGTTAGGAAGATTGTTCCAAAGTTTTGGTGCTAAATAAGAAAAGGATCTACCGCCAGCAGTTGATTTTGATATTCTAGGTATTATCAACTGGCCAGAATTTTTAGATTGCAATAGACGTGAAGGACTATAATGCGTTAAGAGCTCGCTCAAGTACTGGGGAGCTAAACCATTTAGTGCTTTGTAAGTAATCAGCAATATTTAAAAATTTATACGATGTTTAATAGGCAGCCAATGCAGTGTTGACAGAACCGGGCTAATATGGTCATACTTTCTGGTTCTGGTAAGAACTCTAGCTGCTGCGTTTTGAACTAGCTGTAATTTGTTAATTAAGCGTGCAAGGCAACCACCCAGTAGAGCATTACAATAATCTAGCCTTGAGGTCATGAACGCATGAACTAATTGTTCCGCATTTGTCAGTGAGAGCATATGACGTAATTTTGATATATTTTTAAGATGGAAAAATGCGGTTTTACAGATACTAGACACGTGACTTTCAAATGAAAGATTGGTATCAAAGAGCACACCCGGGTTCCTAACTGACGACGAAGACTTAACAGAGCAGCCATCAAGTGTTAAACAGTATTCTAGGTTATTACGTGTGGAAGTTTTTTGTCCAATGATTAGAATCTCAGTTTTTTCGGAATTTAGTAGTAGGAAATTACTGGTCATCCAATTTTTTATATCAGCTATGCATTCCGTTAATTTTGTGAATTGGTAGGCTTCGTTAGGTTTTGAAGAAATATAGAGCTGAGTATCATCGTCATAACAGTGAAAGCTAATTCCATGTTTCCTAATGATATCTCCTAATGGTAGCATGTACAGAGTGAACAGCAGCGGTCCTAGTACTGAGCCTTGTGGTACGCCATACTGAACTTGTGATCGATAAGACATCTCTTCATTTACTGCTACAAACTGATAACGGTCCGATAAGTATGATTTAAACCATGCTAGTGCAATTCCACTAATGCCAACATAGTTTTCTAGTCTATTTAAAAGAATGTTGTGGTCGATAGTGTCAAATGCAGCACTAAGATCAAGTAACACTAATAGAGAGATACAACCACGATCGGATGATAAGAGCAAATCATTTGTGACTCTGATGAGAGCTGTCTCGGTACTATGGTACGGTCTAAATCCTGACTGAAAATCCTCGCAGATATCATTTCTTTCAAGAAAGGAACACAGTTGTGAGGATACTGCTTTTTCTAATATCTTTGACAGAAAAGGCAAATTTGAGATCGGCCTGTAATTGACTAATTCTGAGGGATCAAGTTGCGTTTTTTTAACGAGCGGTTTTATCATAGCCAGCTTAAAGGTTTTTGGTACGTATCCTAAAGACAAAGACGAATTAATGATATTAAGAAGAGGATCTATGACCTCTGGAAGCATCTCTTTCAGTAGCTTAGTCGGTATAGGATCTAACATACAAGTTGTCGATTTAGATGAATCTCCTATAGCAACAAATTAATAAAGTTTTTCCTCAGGGAGACTACAATGCACTCCCTGATATGATACTGTAGTAGACGGTTGCATAGTTATAATTTTGTCCCTGATATTATCAATCTTATAAGTGAAGAAGTTCATAAAGTCATTACTGCTGTGTTGCTTGGACACTTCTGAGCTTGAAGCTTTCTTTTTCGTTAGTTTAGCCACTGTTTCAAATAAATACCTAGGATTATGTTTATTTTCTTCTAATAGGGTTGAAAAATAAGAAGATCTAGCAGCTTTTAAGGCCTCTCTGTAAGCAATCGAGCTCTCTTTCCATGCAATCCGAAATACCTCTAGTTTTGTTTTCTTCCAGTTGTGCTCCATTTTTCTGGCTGCTCTCTTAAGGGCCCGAGTGTGCTCGTTGTACCACGGCGTTGGACTATTTTCTTTAATCTTCTTTAAGCGCAATGGAGCAACTGCGTCTAAGGTGCTGGAAAAGAGAGAGTTAAAAGTTTCTGTTACAATATCAAGTTCTTCTAAGCTATCCGGGATGCTGAGATGATGAAACTGATTAGAAAGATTATTGATAAAGCAATCTTTAGTGGCAGAAGTTATAGGTCTAACATATTTATAACACGGAGTCGGCTTTGCAGCCTTGGCTAAATGTAATTTACATGAGACTAGATAATGATCTGAGATGTCATCGCTCTGCTGCAGAATTTCAACGGCATCAACATCTATTCCATGTGATAGTATTAGATCTAGAGTATGATTACGACAATGAGTAGGTCCTGACACGTGTTGTCTAACTCCAATTGAGTTTACAATGTCTTTAAATGCCAAACCCAATGCATCTTTTTCATTATCTACATGTATATTAAAATCCCCAACAATTAGAACTTCATCAGCAGTCAATACTAATTCTGATAGAAAGTCCGCAAATTCTATGATAAAATCTTTATGGTGCCCTGGTGGCCTGTATACAGTAGCCAGCAGAATTCTCAAACGTGATTTATCGTTTACACTATATATTTTTACATTAAGCACCAACACTTCAAAAGAAGTATATTTAAAAATAGATTTCTTAGTGGTTTTGAAAATATTACTATAAATTACAGCAACACCTCCCCCTTTGCCTTTTTGACGAGGTACATGTTTATAACTGTAATCTTGTGGGGTTGACTCATTTAAAGTAATGTAATCGTTTGGTTTTAGCCAGGTTTCTGTCAAACACAGCACATCTAAGTTATAGTCTGAAATCATATCATTAACTATGAGCGATTTTGAAGTAAGGGATCGAATATTCAGCAACCCAAGCTTTATCATTTGCTCATCTGTATTATATCTGTTTTTTATTTGTTGAACATCAATTAAATTTTTTACCTGACGTTTTTTGGATTTCCAAATTCGGGGAACAGACACAGTCTCTATGATGATATCTAGGTGAAAGAGGCTCTATGTGATGGGATTTATCTGACCTTGGTGACGTGATGCCGCTAGCAGACGGTCGGTTTAGCCAGTCTGTCTGCTTCCTGACCTGAGCCCCAGATTGTCATGTTTTAGCTCTAAGACTATGAGCCAAATTACTAGAGAGAAGAGCAGCACCATCCCAGGAGGGATGAATACCATCTCTTTTCAACAGGTCAGGTTTGCCCCAAAAACTTTTCCAATTGTCTATGAATTCAACATTATTACGTGGACACACCACTCAGACAGCCAGCCATTTAGTGAGGCCAATCTGCTAACTATCTCATCACTCCTGCGTACAGGAAGGGGGCCAGAGCAAATTACAGTGCCTGCCATCGTACTTGCGAATTCACACACCTCTTTAATATTCATTTTGGTGATCTCCGACTGGCGGAGTCGAACATCGTTAGTGCCGACATGAATAATAATCTAAGAGAATTTACGATTTGCATTAGCCAGCACTTTTAAATTTGCTTTGATGTCAGGCGCTCTGGCTCCCGGCAAACATGTGACTATGGTGGCTGGTGTCTCAATTTTCACGTTCCGTGTGATCGAGTCGCCAATAGAGAGCCTAAGTCCCTCCCCTTCCGGTCGACCACCATGGGACCTTATTTCGAAAAAATATTGTATGGTAGTCAATGGCGAGAGACAACAAATATTTTGATCTCGTTTGAATTGTGCCCTGAATTACACATATGATGTTTGTCAATTTAAAATATACATTTTAAAGTCAAGAAAGTCGCAGTTTGATGTAAAACTGTTGAGGTATAAGACTGTGAAGATACGTAATTACAAAGAAAGACTACAAACCCAAAAGCCGCACATTTTCTCTCAATGAATGAAGCTAACTTTACTGAAGCTAACGTCTGTCATTTTTTCTATAGTCTTACGTTATAATCGTAACGTTACGCCGTCATGCCTGAGTGTTTTGTACCAGACTGCACACACACGAGCAACGGATCTCGCTCGTTGTTTCGCTTCCCGGGAGATGTAGTTCATTGAGCGATTTTCACATAAAACTAAATGTTACTCTTCTGTTTTATGACAAACTGCGACTTTCTTGACTTTCAGAATTATCTTTTAAATTGACAAACATCATATGTGTAATTCAGGGCACAGTTCAGACGGAATAAAAAGATAAGTTGTCTCTCGCCATTGACTACCATGCATATTTTTTCCGAAATAAGGTCCCATGAGCCGGAAGCGGAGGGGCGGGACTTAGGCTCTCTATTACCAGGGCACAATCAACAGAATTCTCAGTGGGTGTTTCACTGAGCGGGGCAAATCGATTTGTTATGGTAATCGGAACGGAAGAGTGGTTTTTTGATCCGCGACTGCGATCTCTCACTGTCACCCATGATCTGCCCTGCTGCTCGGGCCCTACTTCAGCCGGAACCGAATTATGTACAGAGTTCACTATGCTAGGCGCATCCAAAGTAGTATCTAAAGCTCTAGCATTCTTACTATCCTCAATTAAAGTTTGGATGCGTGTCTCCAGCTCTGAAATCTTCTCCGTCAGCCTGACTGTCTCCTTGCATTTATCACAATTAAATCCTATATTGCCATTGGAGAAGGCTATACTAAACATATGACATGTGATACAGGTGACAATAACAGGACAAGACATTACTCACCGTTTTTGTTGACTGATTCTTACTTACCTGGGCTTTTATTAACTCAAAGGCGCGGGCGCCCGAGAGAAAATAAATAAATAAATGAGCGCGGGTGGCGCGTTAACACTAGCGTGCTGTGCTAACAATAACGAAAGCTAGCGATGTAAGGTTAATCTGAGATGGTGGGTAAACTGTATTTAGTAATATAAACAACTAGAAATGGTAGTAAATGATGGTTCAAAACAGAAAGAAATACGAAGCTAATACCTAATTACGCTGCCGTTGTCGGTTTTAGCAGAATACTGCCATCTAGTGGTAGCAGGTTCTCAGACAGCTGTGTGTGGATCGTGCAAGGCGAAACCTGCGAAATGAAAGTCTCAAAATCCAAATGAATCAAATAGGATCGACTCAGAAGCGAGTCAATGAATGCACGCGTGTCACCTCATCCACAAATGCACATCTTACTTGTTGGATGCACAAATTCTGGCCTAGATTAATACAAAATTGAGGTTTTGTATTAACAACTATGTCTCTATTTGTACAAAATGCTGCACATTCATGTGATTCTGGATTTTGCACACACAAGTTGTATTGTATTAGTTTAAATGTAGCGACGCACATTTGTGAATTTGTCAAATAAATGGGTAGCTGTGCACACATTAATAATTAGCACCAATAAATATTCATTTGTAGTTGTTTGTGTGTGGGTTGTGAAATGCTTAAAAACCACGAAATGAAAGTCTCAAAATCCAAATGAATCAAATGAGATCGACTCAGAAAAGAACTCAATGAATGCACGCGTGTCACCTGATCCACACATGCACATCTTCTTTGTTGCATGCACAAATTATGATATACTAATACAAAAGAAAACATTTGTATTCACAAAAATGTCTCTATTTGTACAAATTGCTACACATTCATTCAATTTTTAATTTTGCACACGCAAATTGAAAGGCATGGATAAAACATGTCTGCAACATGCATCAAGTTCATTGATAGTGTGCTTGTACGTGTTAATCATAATGAGACTAAAATCATCCCATATTATTGTCACTATACTATACTACGATAGCTGGAAGGTGTATGTGTATGTGGGATTCGTAAATTTTGGGGCATCTCGCCCGGGTGGCGGGTAGGGTTAGGATTAGGGTTAGGTTAGAGTAAGGTTTAGGGTTAGGTTTAGACCTAGGTTCGCTAGCTAGTTCTGTGCCTGCCTGTGTGCGCTATTGTGCGCGCTGACCCTGGTCGAAGAGAACCCGCATGAGAGATGTGAAGCAGGACGTAACCCCGCCCCCCGGGCGAGATGCCCCAAAATTTACGAGTCCCATGTGTATGTACAGTATATGTGCAAGGTGTGTAATGGAGGTCACATGCAGCTCTCGGAAAGAAGCTGTTTCTCCGTCTGTTTGTGTGTGTTTTCATAGTTCTGTATCTCTGCTCTGATGGAAGAGGATCTAACAGTCTATGATCTGGGTGGTTGGGATCTACGGCAAGGTTTCTGGCCTTTTCCAGATCTAAAATTGGATTCCCTACAATCCACTGCACTGTTTTAACCAAGTCCTTCCTGTCCTGTTTTGTGCAGCTGTATACCCAACCCAATCTCACGACCAATTCGTCCGAATTTGACGAGTGATTAAAAGATGGCTAATTCGTAACAATTCGTACGACCTCACTCGTACGAATTAGTATGATTTTTGCTAAATCGTACATATTTGACGAGTTGCCCAATTCGTATGAATTCGTACGAATGACCTACCCCTGACCCCGCCCCTAAACCTACTCATCACGTGGGTTTAGACAAATCGTACAAATTCGTACAAGTGAGGTCGTACGAATTGGCCATTTTTTAATCACTCGTCAAATTCGGACGAATTGGTCGTGAGATAGCGTTGGCATACCACACAGTGATAAAGGATATTCTCTATGGCACTCCTGTAGAAACTTCTTCCGATATTGAAAACTGTTGCTTCATTTACCTTGAACAAAACTGAAACGCATTAACAAGACCTTTGTCTCAAAATATATTCAATAATGTTAGCGATTCTCATTTGCTCCATAAATCTCGATCAGCCAAATTTCCACATGCATCGTCAAAAACGGTTATTAAGAAAAGTGCAGAGCTGAATGAGCTAATAGTTTAAAAGATAATAAAGTAAAATGCGCCTTTTACCCCGATGCGCCTTTAGCCCAGTTTACCCTATATACCGGTACTATAGATTTATGCTTTATAATATTAAATTAAATGTCTAATACTTTCATTCAAGATGAGGCAGCTCAGAGCGAGGGAGAGTGCACTGAGCATCAGCCAAATCAGACAACAGGTACAGTAAAAGAATATGCTAGAGAGTGATAAGAAAGATAAACATTAAAATGTTTGAATGTTAGTGTAATTACAACAACATAAATTGAAATAGACAACTTAAATTGAATTGGCACTATAGCCTATAGTATTTAAAATATGATTGTTAAAGGTTTGTTATTAATTCTCTATGTTAAGGGAGGGGGGGGGGGGGGGGGGGGGGGGCATAGTGATTTTTTTACACTGTTAAAAAGTTGGATTCCCATGCTAAACATGGACAAAGTTTAAAAAATTAAGTTGTACGTTTGATGGAGTATTTCTGTGAAACAAATACTCCTTCCGGTTTGTCACAAGTTTCGGATAGTTTTTTCCGAGTACGGGCGTGTGTGACGTCAGAGTCACCGGAATGTCCTTATACGGGTCCTAAGGGCACTTCTCCCGGAAGGGCGCGCGCGCAGCTGTAGCCTAGAGCGAGAGAAGTAACGTTATGCCCATCAAAGCGCTGTGCTCGGCTTTATGGAAGTCATCGGCTGTGATTATTTTATAAACAAGGCCCAGTTCGATCGTCTAATGCTTAACCCTCTGATTATCTTCATTTAGGATGTACACTTGTTATCTTTGGGGTCTCCAGGGACCCCAGACAATAACATTGCATTTTGTAACAGTATAATAATTTTTTTTTTTACAAATGTAATTTTACTCTGTTTATTAATGTTTTTACTCAACATTTGTGCAGTTTTTGGAGGATTTTTGATATCTGTTAAATTTCTAAAAATAAAGAAATAAATATTTAAATAAATAGGTTTTTTACAAAAAAACAGCATTTTATGTAAAATTCACTTTATAAAAGACCCAGATTTCTAACTTTCATTTATGGGGATAACATGGATAATTGTACATGATTTAATGTAAGATTTTTGGCCTTTTTTTTGGAAAATGCAGTTTTAAAATAAAATAAAACACTTTAAGCCACTAGATGGCTATAGAGCTCCATTATATGCTATTTGCTGTTTGATTGACCAAAATACATCTTTTCACAAGTTGGATTCAGTTGGATTGAGTTGGATTCATATATAAATATTTTAAAATAAAAATTATAAAAAAGAATTATATACTTTTGTTCAAAGTTTAGCATATTTTGTATTGAAAAAAGTGTTTCAATAATGTTACTTTATGATTAGAATCAAACCTGAACAAGATGTTACAAAGAGAAATGTTGGAGTCTTTAGATTTGATCATTTATTTCAATCATCTGTTTTTAATATAATTCTATCATTTTAAATCAACGTTTCAGTTACAATCTGTAACAGAACAAAAATTAACAGAAATGAACAGTTATATTACATATTGAGAAAAAAAACAAAAGTGCAAAAATTAACAGAAATGAACAGTTATATTACATATTGAGAAAAAAAACAAAACTGCAATGAACTGACCAGCAATAACAAATGATCAAAAAAGCAGTAAAAAAATAAAATCGTTGTAATATAAAAATTATTTTGTTGAAAAAACAGATTGGGAAATGTTTGTTTTTTTGAACAAATAGGAACAACAATTGGTGGTGCACTGAAGGTGTTTACGAGTCCTGCAGGCAGTATGCGTAGTATACTGCCTGTATACTGTATTTGTGTGTGTGTGTGTGTGTGTGTGTGTGTGTGTGTGTGTGTATTTTCGTTGTGTCAGTGTCACCAATTTATATTTGTGGTGGTTCTGCATTTTATTTGACAAATTATAAGACTTTTTTTTATAGCCTTACAAATGTATTCCTGTGTGTATGTGTATGTGTATGTGTATGTGTATGTGTATGTGTGGTTGTGTATGTGTGTGTGTGTGTGTGTGTGTGGCGAGCATGATAATTTTGCATTGTGGATGTTTTTTACATTGTTGGAAGTGTGCCATTTCATTTCTGTCCATGTGATCTGCGTTGTTTCTGATTTTGATGATGAATATTATATATTTACTATGCGGGGTCTCCAGGGACCCCGAAGACAACAAGTGTGACTATTTTTTTCACGCCAACATAATAACAGATATCATTCCAATTTTTTATTTTTTTTTGGTAGATCTATGAAGAGCTGTAGAAAGTTTCATACCATTTGGACAAAGAGAACATTTTTTTTATTTGACCAAAACTCATTTGCGGGTTAAAAAGACCCCGAAGATAACCAGAGATGGAGCAGTCCCAACGATAAAGGTTCACGGTCGTGCATTGGAACCGCAGGCGGTGAGTAAAACTGCTTCAAATGTCTGTGAGTTGTTAAAGGTGCTATCAGCGATTTCAGGCCCAGAAAAGGCCGAAACAAAAATGATCACATTCATGTGATCTTTCCTAACGATCCGCTAGCTGCCCGCCCCATAAGCATGCTGTCCAAAAACCGCGTCTCTGTAGGCAGTTTTTTTCTGCACACAAAAACAAACGGATAAAACCACCACCAAAACCGAAATAAACAGTGTTCCAACCAATCACGGACAGGGGCGGGTGTTGTGAGGTTTTGCGCTCGTGCACAGGTTGGATGCGAAGTCAGAGCAAAACCCGCCCCTGTCGGTGATTGGTTGGAACACTGTTTATTTCGGTTTTGGTGGTGGTTTTATCCGTTTGTTTTTGTGTGCAGATCTCAGAGCCTAGGCTGCCTACAGAGACGCGGTTTTTGGACAGCATGCTTATGGGGCGGGCAGCTAGCGGATCGTTAGGAAAGATTACATGAATGTGATCATTTATTTTTGGGCCTGAGATCGCTGATAGCACCTTTAACTATCGGCGTGTAAGCACAGCGGGTAAACAACATGATCACGTATAGTTAATGTAAAACTACACTTCCCACATGTACACCTTTAAAAAAAATACAACGACATAAAGTGAAAATTAGTCATTTACAAAAACCGCTAAGCAAATATAAGTTATACAGTTCCAGTAGCTACACACCGCATAGAGACGTCCTGCTGTAGTCGTTGCTGCTGCTGCTCGTCTTCAATTTCAGCCTCGGGATCTGATTCGGGATCAAAAATGTATGGCTGAATCTGATGGTTTGTTTTGGGATGTCACTCACAGCTTCCAGACTCTCTCAACGTAAGCTTCGCGCGCTCGTGATTATTTAGCTCCGCCCACACGGCACGCCTCCACCCGCTCGTTTTTTTCCGGAAAGACTCGGTACAATCTTTTATAAATATAATAAAACTAAAGACTTTTTGGAGATATGAATGATGCAATACTACTCTATAGGTGCTCAAGATTAACATGAGATTGAGTGAAACTGAGTGTTTCACCCCCCCTTTAAGATGATATTGCCTCAGAGGCATCCTCCTTATAGTGCCCCTCTTTTTGGTTTTGGCCACTGCTCCTCAAAACGTCTCTCCACTGCCCTGCCTTTGACTGGCTGTGATTTGCAAATTGCTGTTGATAGAGGTCAAAACATGGCACATCTTATCTTAAAAAGATTTCACTAAATTATAGTGTCATATAGCCCCTAAATAAGAATATATTTTGAAGGGCAATGAGTGCGTCATTATTAAAGATATATTTTTTCGAGCCATTATTTAAAATGGCAATTTTTCTGAAATTAAAAATCTTTGGGAACTTTTAGGATATTGTAAGTACACAACTGCAGGAAATATATCACACTGTGCAAGTGATATTTGAAAAATCTTACATATTGTACCTTAAATGTAGCCCTAGGACATATTGACAAACTAGAAACTGTTGCTTTAACTGCTTGCCTTATCTGTCAGATCAATTATGCATTTTTGCATTTATTAGTAGAAATGATTTAGATGTTTATAGCTTATAAATTTTTGAGAACCTAACCCCACTTCTTCCCTAAACCGAACCATTTCTCAAGAATATAGAACTCGAAACGGGCAGATAGAAAATATTGTCACAGGTATTTATTGCAAAAGCTGACCAATAAAAAGTATAAAATATATTGTTTATTTTTATATGTTCATGGACAATTTTTCATATTCATTACATAATTATTTAGAGCATTTTAAAGTGTTACAAGAAAATGAACACTTTCCCTGTTTTTGATTCGGATACGCAAACTTCTGTCAAAATGATGTAGGCCTGTTTTAACTGAAGACATGATTTATCAAGGGTGATCATTCTATATGAGGGGAGAATTGTCGTGGATGATGTCTATTTTTTACAGTTCCAGTAGGTCTAATTATTAATGTTGTAATTACAAGATGAATTTGTAGCCAGCTGCTGTTTAGTAAGGTCTGTAAATGTATAAGACTCGGTTGATATTATACAAGCACAAAGACAGATGTTTTAGAAGCATCATATTATTATTGTGATGTACTTAAACAGTTAATGAATGCATAAAGTGAAAAGGAGCTGTTGAGCTAAATTTAAAAAATGACTTTTTTTTACAATTCTTTGTGCTTGATTCATGTTGGCGACCAGTGATCTGCATCAAATCCACATTATATCTATACCGGTGCTTTATAGAGAGATGGATTGTGGAATAAAAATAAACGTCCATGAACGCTAGAGTTCAAGCACCACACACGTTATTTTGTGCTGACTGCAACAACACATTTAAATGGAAAAAATTAAGTGAGGGCAATAAAGCGATGTTTATTGAAACACATCCAGGTGTTAACTTAACCAGTGCAGACCTAAAACACATCTTTCTTTATCAGTAGAAACAAATGTTTCAATGGGTACTGTAACATTTTACAACGCAGCATGAAGGTAGGCCATGTTTTGGTCACAAATATGGCAGCGTGGTCATTTTACATTCTTTATGCTAACTGTTTATCTTGTTTTTTATTTTTTATTTGGTTTGTTTTGGGTTAAAAATTAAGAAAAAATTTTTATTGTTTTTTTTTTAACAATGTTTTTGTTGTAACCATGATATTCCAGTTTAGTGGGGGTTTTTTAACCGTTTTTATTCAACGTTTCTCAATATTTTCCCAAAACAATACTATAAAATCAAAACTGTATATTCAGAGATAGTTTGAAACTTACTTACGTTCTGTTATGAAGGTGGTTGAAGTAAGGAGGAAGCAGGATCCAAACGCAGCACACTTTATTAGCTATACTTTAAAACAGTACAAAGACTCAGACCATGGAACAGGACAGAAACCAACAACACTACCACATAACACTAAAATAAGAACTCACAAGGACTAGGCAGAAACACAGGGTTTAAATACAGAGGACCGAGTGAGTGAAACAAGACACAGCTGGGCAATTAACTAAGAACACAGGTGGAAAACATGAACACAAACGAGGAGCGGGAAAACTAGACAGGACTAAACCAAATACACAATAAAGGGGGGAACACAAGACAGACAGGAACAAGACATGAACCCACACCGTGACATAGCCCTCCCCCTATGGGCGGCTCCTGAAGCCCATAACACCAACAACATTCAGGAGGGTGGTGAAGCGGAGGCGGTCTTGGGGGAGGGACGGAGGGCCAGGCCCATGCAGGGGAACGGGACCAGGAGATAGCCAAGGCGGGCCTGGGCCGCAGAGTGTGGACGGACCAGACTGGACCGGTGACCAGGGCGGAGCAGGATGAGGCGAAGGCCAGGGCGGAGCAGAATGAGGCGAAGGCCAGGGTGGAGCAGGATGAGGCGAAGGCCAGGGGGGAGCAGGATGAGGCGAAGGCCAGGGGGGAGCAGGATGAGGCGAAGGCCAGGGGGGAGCAGGATGAGGCGAAGGCCAGGGGGGAGCAGGATGAGGCGAAGGCCAGGGCGGAGCAGGATGAGGCGAAGGCCAGGGCGGAGCAGGATGAGGCGAAGGCCAGGGCGGAGCAGGCTGTGGGCGTGACCATGGCAGAACTGTCGGACCCTCGGGCATCCAGGGCGGAGCTGGAACTGCGGGTGGCCAGGACGGTGAAGACCCCTCGGGCGGCCACGGCGGTGAAGACCCCTCGGGCGGCCACGGCGGAGAAGACGGTCCATCTGGTGGCCAGGGCGGAGACGACCATTCGGGCGGCCAGGGCGGAGACGACCATTCGGGCGGCCAGGGCGGAGACGACCATTCGGGCGGCCGCGGCGGAGACGACCACTCAAGCGGCTGCGGCGGAGATGACCACTCAAGCGGCCACGGCGGATCCGGCTGTGCAGGCGGCCGGGACAGGGCAGGTCCTTCGGGCGGCCAGGGTGGAGACGTCCCCTCAGGTGGCCCTGGCAGAGGCTCAGGAACAGGAACAGGCAGAGGCTCAGGAACAGGAACAGACTCTGGCTCAGGAACAGGAACGAACGTGACCTGAAGCTCAGTCTCTGGATCGGCAAACGTGACGTGAAGCTCAGTCTCTGGATCGGCAGAAGTGACGTGAAGCTCAGTCTCTGGATCGGCAGAAGTGACGTGAAGCTCAGTCTCTGGATCGGCAGAAGTGACGTGAAGCTCAGTCTCTGGATCGGCAGAAGTGACGTGAAGCTCAGTCTCTGGATCGGCAGAAGTGACGTGAAGCTCAGTCTCTGGATCGGCAGAAGTGACGTGAAGCTCAGTCTCTGGATCGGCAGAAGTGACGTGAAGCTCAGTCTCTGGATCGGCAGAAGTGACGTGAAGCTCAGTCTCTGGATCGGCAGAAGTGACGTGAAGCTCAGTCTCTGGATCGGCAGAAGTGACGTGAAGCTCAGTCTCTGGATCGGCAGAAGTGACGTGAAGCTCAGTCTCTGGATCGGCAGAAATGACGTGAAGCTCAGTCTCTGGATCGGCAGAAGTGACGTGAAGCTCAGTCTCTGGATCGGCAGAAGTGACGTGAAGCTCAGTCTCTGGATCGGCAGAAGTGACGTGAACAGCAGCCTCTTGCCCGGCAGGCGTGACGTGAACAGCAGCCTCTTGCCCGGCAGGCGTGACGTGAACAGCAGCCTCTTGCCCGGCAGGCGTGACGTGAACAGCAGCCTCTTGCTCGGCAGGCGTGACGTGAACAGCACCCTCTTGCTCGGCAGGCGTGACGTGAACAGCAGCCTCTTGCTCGGCAGGCGTGACGTGAACAGCCTCTGGCTGGACGGTCTCTGGCTGGATGGTCTCTGGCTGGACGGTTTCTGGCTGGACGGTCTCTGGCTGGACGGTCTCTGGCTGGACGTGGCTGAATGGAACCAGCGGTGCGGGCTCGGCTGGACTGGACGGAACCAGCGGTGCGGGCTCGGCTGACATGACGGCAGCCATTCTGGGGATCAGCATCAGGCGTGGCCGCCAACTTGGCTGGAGATTACCCAAAGCTGCTGGATCCATGTTTGGTGTAGGGATGGCTGACGCGAAACAGTCGTTCCGAAGCTTTGCGAGATCCCGAAGCGCAGATGTTTCGAAACACTGATTCGAAGCGTGATTCAAAACACCCCTGTCACGTGACTATGGCCAAACGAAGCCTCAAAATGTTTCACTAAGTGTTTCATCAGGTGTGATCCGCCGAATCAGCGTTTGATTGACACGGTCGGAAACAGACCACACAATCGCACATCTGTATAAAAGTGAAATCAACGCATATTGACCTCGTGGTTTTTTGTGAGAGGAGTTTGATTTTGAGATAGCGATGATATAGTGACATTTATAGTGCGATTTGTTTAGTTATATTTAGGCTTACATTTAAATTTACACAACACATTGACTGATAGGCTAGAGACACAGAGTATACATATAGTGACACATTAATAGATACATAGATATAAATATATATATAGACAGCTAGATTAATAGATAGATAGATACATAGATAGATTAAAGATAGGCTACATAAATACATAGATAGATTTGGATAGATAGATAAAATGGAGGCTCCCCAGAAGAGATGCCGTACATCAGTGGTGTGGGAGCATTTCCATTTAGAAACCCCAAATAAAGTGAGATGTGTGTATTGTGATCGGCAGCTCGCCTACTGCAACAATACATCATCCATGATGCGCCATTTGAGGAGCACTCATCCTGCCATTTGACACTGACACTGGAATGTGATTCACTGATGCGTTCAAACACAAATCCTGGTGAGCAGTTTCAGTCTGTGTTATGTTATTTAATCTGATTCATGTATATATACTTCATATATGCCGTCAGTTTAGCATTTGTTATTAATTGCTTTTTTCATTTTTATTCAGAGCCAGAAATGTCAACATCATCACCATTGACATCAACATCAACACCAGAAACACAGGACAGTTTATGGGAACTTTTTGATACTCGTATCCATCAAACCCAGATGATACACAATGCTACAGCTGATGCCACAGTGGAAGTGAAAAAATACATCAACGATGCGTATTTGCCCAGATCTCATGATCCACTAACTTACTGGAAAGAGAGAGCAGTAATCTTTCCTCATTTGTATGTCCTAGCTAAAAAATATCTTTGCATGCCAGCAACAAGTGTCCCTTGTGAGAGGATTTTTTCAAAGGCTGGAGAAATTATCTGTAAAAAAAGAAGTAGGCTAAAGGTGATGATACACAGGGCAACTTTTTGAGCAATGTTGCTGGGCAATCTTGCCGAGCAATTGTTGTTTGGGCACTTTCCCATTGAAAAAGGGCAATACATTTCTATCTGGATGATTTGGATCGGTCGTGGGCCCTGTGTCTCATCTGGTTGCCCGTTGACGTCAACATTGCCTAGAAAATTGCTCAAAAAGTTGCCCTGTGTATCATCACCTTAAGTCCTTCCACAGCAGAGAAATTAATATTTTTGAATAAAAATATATAAAAAAGTGAGACATTGTGGCTTGATTATTTTATTAATATTAATTTTGCAGGACCAAAATAACATTATGCACAGTGAGGAGCCTATAGGTTACAAGATTCACATATTAGAAAAGTACAATAATAAAAAAAAAATATATATATTTCATGGCTCGTCAAGGTTGTTTCAGATCAACACCTGCAAGTGACCACTAGGTGTCACCGTGGAGACGGGTGTCGGATTGATTCGAAGCCTCGAAACGAAATGAACCATTTGGTTCAACTGTTTCATTGCTTCACGAAGCCTCGATCTGCCCATCACTAGTTTGGTGAGTTCTTCTGTTATGAAGGTGGTTGAAGTAAGGAGGAAGCAGGATCCAAACGCAGCACACTTTATTAGCTATACTTTAAAACAGTACAAAGACTCAGACCATGGAACAGGACAGAAACCAACAACACTACCACATAACACTAAAATAAGAACTCACAAGGACTAGGCAGAAACACAGGGTTTAAATACAGAGGACCGAGTGAGTGAAACAAGACACAGCTGGGCAATTAACTAAGAACACAGGTGGAAAACATGAACACAAACGAGGAGCGGGAAAACTAGACAGGACTAAACCAAATACACAATAAAGGGGGGAACACAAGACAGACAGGAACAAGACATGAACCCACACCGTGACACGTATCAAAGGTTCAAAATTTACAATGTTCAAAATGATTAGGTTACTCTGAAAAAAGCTTTTTTGTAGTAAGAGGCCATTGTTTTTAACTTATTGTGTGAGTAGATACTGTGCTGAGTGCATTTAAGAGACATGAAACTTGAAAAGTGTAGCAGATTGGTTGGCAAAATCAGTTTAGTGGTCATTACAAAAATATTAATTGTTAAAATTCTTGAAAAGATTTGCAGGGGACTCCAGTACATTTGCTTTAGTGAGGTTTTCAGTTGATGTAGACGTTTTAAAAATCAAATAAGGATTGCATTAAAGAAAGTATTACATTTGAAAGTTTTAAAACCACCAAAATATGAAAAGTGGACATACTAGAACTTCTTCTAATTCTGTAAATTGGTGATATTGGTAATGTTGTCTCAATGTTTTATGCACTTCTTGAAGATATTATGTAGAGTGAAATCAGAATCAGAAAGAGCTTTATTGCCACACACAAGGAATTTACCCTGGTATTGAAGATTACAGTACACACATATAAATAAATAAAGTGGATCAAAGACAAGAATGGGTAACGTTATTGTTCAAAATTCATGTAATTTGATGAAAGGTTTTGATCCACTTCAAATGTTAACTACTGTATAACAAGACAACATGTAAGTATAAAAAAAATACAATTTTAAAGGCAGAATAAGTTTAGAATAAACATTAACAGATACGTAACATATTTACATAACACAAACACACACACACACACACACAGAGAGAGAGAGAGAGAGAGAGACATCCACACACATTCACATAAATGCATGTACATTCTTTTATACATATTATTCATAGATTTATGTAATACAGATATCAAAATGCAAAGCAGAATACAATATAGAGTAAAGAAACCTACTTCTTAACAATCAAACAAGTCTGAAATAGAACATGATTTTAACTGGATACAGTGATGTCAGAGTAGGCTCAGTTTCTGATTGGATGCTGTGATTGGGAGGCTTCTACATGATCAGAGAAAATGGAGATGTATGGTGTCCTGCTTATGCTCGCTGTTATTGTGAGAACTGAGACTCAAGGTAAGTCAGAAAACTGTTTAATAAAATTATATCTGCTGATTTATAAAGTTAAAGTATAAGCGATCATGATCATATTCCCCAAACAATGTTTAAATATGTTTGTCTGGTACCCAAAACCTGTCTGCAGAGTATTGTCTGATACCCAAAATCAGTAGCTTGACTTTATTTAGTCTGATATAGAAACTGTATTAACAGCCTTTTATCAGGCTAAGAGTCAGACAGAGGACGTGAAGAGCAGAAAGCAGAAGAATAATACATTTTAGTTACACGTTTCAATGCTCAGTCAAACATTGTCTGACCAGCACAAATTCAAGTGTTATTATACCAAATGAAAAATGCTTCACAACATCATGTGGCATTAAAACATTGAAACTGAGACATTCTCTAACTTGTTTGTGAGGACAGCTCAGAACACAACATACAATTATACAGTTATGGAAGATAATATAAAATGACTGATCAATGAATGAATCAGTGAAATTATATTATATAAATATTATATATTTATATAATAAATATAAATTAATTTATTAATAGTAATAAAAACTATTGTGGTTTTCTTGAAATTATTCACAAAGGTTGCTACTGTTATGATCAGGCAGGAATGAAGCAGAGAGTGAATCCAATCGCAAGCACTTTAATAATCCAAAACAGGAAATCCAGGGTAAACTCACACAATGTACTCAAAACTAGGAACAAGGAAACATAGACCTCAACAACATCAAACAACGACCGACAAACAACAACTGAAGCACAGGGGTTTAAATACACAGGCAAACAAGATAACAAGGGGGCGTGGTGAATCAGAAACACATGGGGAGACTAATCAACATGACAGGGAACAGCTGAACATAAAAAAACAGGGAAACACAAGGCAAGATCACATGACTGGAACAGGGGATCATGTGACAGACAAGAACAAGGAACAAAACACAAAACCCACACCGTGACAGCTACTAAGAATCCCTAGACCCTTCAATATAATATATTATCTATTGAATAGCACTTTTTTTATGGTTGAGAAACAATATGTTGTTTTAAATTGTTTTTTCCCCAATTCTATCACTTTACTGATTGCACATCAGATAAAGCTCATCCCTTGTTATTCATCCATACTGTTAATCCATTCTGTCTAACATGACACTTTATCTGCCTCAGTTGAGCACAGGGATCTTCAATTTACTGGATGTTCTGATACAGAGAAAGAATATTTGATGGGATTTGATGGAGAGGAACTGTGGCATTCAGACTTCTTTAGAAAAGAAGGAGTAGTGACACTGCCTGACTTTGCAGATCCTGTCGGCTTTCCTGGAGGATATGAGGTTGGTGTTAGTCAAATAGAGAACTGCAAAAAAAAACTTACAAAAAATCATTCAGATTTACAAATCTCCGGTTGAGCGACTAGGTAAGACATACACAATACATATAATTAGTATATAATATTAATATTAATAATAGATATATAATAATACAAAGTTTACTTTTTTGGAGATGCAAATTACTTATTTGTGGTCCAAGATAAAATGTACAAGACAGAGGTCGAAAGTACAAATCAGCATCTATTTCTGTGTGCACAGACATCCCAGATACTTCCATCTATCCAAAAGCTGTTGTGGTGCATGATGCTGAGAACACACTCATCTGTCATGTGACTGGATTCTTCCCTCCACCTGTCAATGTGTCATGGACTAAAAACAATCAGATTGTGACAGAAGGCATGAGTCTAAGCCAGTATCGCATAAAAAGTGACGGAACCTTCAACATCTTCTCCACTCTGAAGTTCACGCCTTAAGAGGGAGACATGTACAGCTGCACTGTGAACCACAAATCCATTCCAGGCCAACCTCAAACCAAAACATGGGGTGAGACTGCTTCATAGATTCAGTGGATGTACGATTGTTTTTAATCCTAATTGTTCACAAATTCTTTGCTTTAGTTTAGATGAACTGATATATTACAACAGAAATCATCTTAAAGGAGAACTCCGGTCAATTTTAACATTGAGCTCATTTTTTAGTACATTTGGAGTGCTGTCAGTACAGAGAACAATGACAAAAATCGGTGTTTCCTACACCGTGTTATCCTCTTTTTAAAATTCGCACCCTGTTGACTTAAACAGGGCAAGTTTTAAACCTGCTTTTAGTCTCTTAACATCCTTGATGTGTCATTAAAAGTGCACAGCCATGTGAGTGATTATATTAAGAGTGGACATGGTGAATCTGACTGCAGTAGATGTGAAAGATATGATATGAATGTTTTATTACATACCGTATTTACTTCCTGTTTTCGGTCGAAGTCCACAGTAGTCGATTGTCGAGTTCACGCGCGTTCTCTTGAATTGCTTAGTTACCAATGATCGCGCGCGTGAACTCGACAATCGACTACTGTGGACTTCGACCGAAAACAGGAAGTAAATACGGTATGTTCAATGGCTAATAAAACATTCATATCATATCTTTCACATCTACTGCAGTCAGATTCACCATGTCCACTCTTAATATAATCACTCACATGGCTGTGCACTTTTAATGACACATCAAGGATGTTAAGAGACTAAAAGCAGGTTTAAAACTTGCCCTGTTTAAGTCAACAGGGTGCGAATTTTAAAAAGAGGATAACACGGTGTAGGCAACACCGATTTTTGTCGTTGTTCTCTGTACTGACAGCACTCCAAATGTACAAAAAAATTCGCTCAATGTTAAAATTGACCGGAGTTCTCCTTTAAAACAATTTAGGGCAAACATGACATCCTAAAAAATTACTTCTTAAGAAATGTATTAGAAAGACTTAAGGAGACATTTATCATAAACACAGTGTCATAAATACAGTTAATTGACCATCTAAGAACAATTTGGAAGAAAACTTCAAAAGTACAACTCTAAAAATGTCACTTTACAGTAAACATGAAATATATGCACTTACATTCTGTGGTATATACGTCATGTGCTTCAGGGACGTGCACAGACATTTTGAGGGGCAGGGGCTCAAGTGAAAAAAAGGGCACTTCTCATAATTACGTTTTTTTTTTTACTTTTTTTAAACAAAAAAGTATATTATATTAACACAACTCTGACTTCCTTTTTAAAATTTATTTAAAAATTTAATTAATTTTATCTTCCTCAAACTCACGCAATTGTTTCATTTTCAAAAGATGTCTACAAAATAATCAGTTCACACAGAAACCATGGTCTCCTTAGTATTCACTAGGTTTATAGAGCAGCAAAGGAACATTACAGCATTACAGTGATTCCATCATTATTGAAAGCTATACATTTTTTAAAAAACATTTATTAGGCTTCAAAAAATAAAACAGCTTTTAATTTAAGTGAACTTCAAACAATCCTCACATAAACCCATAATAAATGTCATATATACCTGTGCCCTTCCTGTCTAACAGGTAGGACATACATAAATTGAATAAAGTTATCTGACAGTCTGCGCTGCATAAATGATACATTATATATAGACTGATCCTTATTAAAGCTACGCAAGTTCTTTAGTCAAGAGCAGTGGTTAATTTTCTCTGTTCCCTTTGTTCTTTGATTAACTTTACTGACAGAACACTTTATTGGATGCTGGCCCTTTAAGACAAGCCGCTTAATTCTGACAGAGGCACGGATCTCACACGCGCCTCATTCTCTCACAACTCTTTGTCCATCAAAAGACTGCTCTTATGTTATGAAGATACTTGACAAATTACATTTTGGCATAATTGTGTGTGTTATTGTTCGTTCAAGCGCGAAAGAGAACTGTATTCTGGCGCGCGGTCTGTGCATACGCACGATACTGGGGCGCGTCTTTCTGTGAGTCACAGTCAGGACATTCACAGGCAGCGCGCTCTCTTTTGACTTGTCGCGCATTGGTTTGAAGCAGGTTTAAAGTTTTTACTCAACTTTGTGTGGGCCTTATGTAAAATACGGGACAAATCGCGTCCCTTATTGATTTGATGGGACGCGTCATACGGGAGAGAGAGGGAGCGCTTCAGAACTCCTGACCTGATATTTAGATATACTATTCAATAAATATATTTGTTTGACAGGGAAGCTGTGCGCAAACAGGAATATATATTATTTTTCAAAAATAAAAAAAAAGCACCCCAGAAAAAAGGAGATACCCCTCGCTGCAGACTGTAGCGCGGTGACGTCACGTATACACGTCACGTATGTACGTCACGTATGTGTTACCACGCATGCGCAAAGTAGACGCATGTGCGCACGCGCAAATTATACGCATTTGCGCACGCGCAGTTCATTACAATCACTTCCGGCGATGGATTCGATGGCAGTAAGGCCGTGTGTCCACCAAAGCGTTTTTAGCCAGCTGAAAACGCTAGACGCTCTGCTGAAAACGCCCAGCTGTGGGCGCTTTGCTCTGCTGGTTGATGTCGTTGTACAGAAAGAATGTTGTGACAGTTGGTCGGTGTGGTATTAGTCCCGCCCCTCCTCCACTGTGATTGGACGGCTGGGTAAAAGTGACAGTGATGAGCGCTGCGTTTTATCCAAAGTTGAACATTTTTCAACTCTCGGCGACCAGTAAAAACGCCGGGCGCTCAGCGCTTGAGCGTTAAATACACGCTCAGCGCCTCGTTGCGCTCATGGCGTTTAAAAAACGCGGCGCTCCCATTGAAAACAATTGAAAACGCACGCCAGGCGCGAGTAAAAACGCTTTGGTGGACACACGGCCTAAGTCAATAAGCATTATTTATTTTGTTTTAACAATTGTTCTTTTGTGTTAACGGCTTTTAATAGCTTGTTTTCATATGACGTCACGTCACTGCGTTGCCATGGCGCGAAATGCAGATGGAGGGCAGGAAGTGATTTGCTATATTAGGAAGCACTATATAACAAACTCAAAATGCCTATGTTTTGCGTCGTTTATGGTTGCTCAAATCGATCAAACCACGAGGAGTTTTTATCGTGTGCCAAAATTTGTTGTTCATAAGGGGGAAAAATACAAGAAATTGACAGAAAAACACCGGAAAAAATGCCTTGCTACGTCTGGTCTGCGGTCGGAAGGAGCCGAATGGAAAAATGCCCGTGTGTGTGTGCAGTGATCACTTCGTCAAATGTGAGTTAATACAACTTATGAGGGGGGATGTTTGTGTAACGTACCAGTTTTCGAACTTTGTAAAGTCAAAGTATGTCTGTAAGACAAGGTAGTTGCTGATATCTTCCGCCTCGATGGAAGGCAAATCTCTTTATTCAGTTGAAAATCGGTCCTCTTCATAACGTAAGGATCACGTCCCACATATGTTTCGATTTTTGTTTATATATTTCTCTTTTAATAGCGTCTAAAGTAGTACAGTACGGACTTTCCTCCATCTCGTCCATTGCGTTCTTCACTTCCTGCCCTCCATCTGAATTTCGCGCGTCAACACAATCACGTGACTGCAAACCACCTATTGTAAGAGATTCCATAGAGCGCATCAGAAATGTTTTAGATTTTACAAAAAATGTTATGTTTTATGATCTCATATTATCAAAATGACTTCAGCGAGTCTTAAAATGATATGTATAAGTCTTAATTCGCCTTTAAACAAATTACGGTTTGAAAGATGTCTTCAAATAGAGCAGAAAGACTTATGTAAGTAATGTAGTTGATTGTTCCATCCATTGCAAAAGAAATGTTGTTCCTCAGTATCAGATCGTACTGTAAAAGTTACATTCATGAATGTAGTGAGTGTACTGTAAGTTATGTTAAATACATTTGTGGTGAAATTAATTAAAAAGTAATGGAGTTGAACATTGTATTTTGCTCAAATAAGATTCATTGTGATTCTCCTTAGTTGTTTTTATCATTTAGACAGCATAACTTTTGTTTTTTTTTAACTAGTTTATGTTGTTCATAAATAAAGAAAAGTCTCTTAGGTACTTTACAGACAAAGCCAATAACTTTGTTTAAAAAAAAATAATATATATATATATATATATATATATATATATAAAATTCCTTGTATGACTCTGTACTATATTAATGCCTTTCTTCAAAATGATTCATATTGTTTGTTCTGTATTTTATCTAAATTAGGTGTTGTGAACTGGAGTGCATTTTCCAGCAATACAAGCAAGAGTTCCGGGTGCCCTACTCGTTAACTCTGTGCTTGCACTGCAATATAGGAGGACTGCCCACCTGGGGCTGGGTCTGTGGGTGATGGCAGAAGGGGAGTCCTGCGTTGATTTTATTCTGATAAGGAGGTTGAGGGCTATGCTCAGTTGATTGTTTTTTCAATGATGGAGGGGAATTTCAAGCTGAGTAGGTGTGTGTTTGTGTGTGTGTGTGTGCCTGTCTGTCTCTCTCTCTCTCTGTGTGTGTGTGTGTGTGTCTCTGTGTGTCTCTGTCTGTGTTTGTGTGTGTGTGTGTGTGTGTGTGTGTGTGTGTGTGTGTGTCTGTCTCTGTGTGTCTGTCTCTGTCTCTGTGTGTGTGTGTCTGTCTCTGTGTGTGTGTCTGTCTCTGTGCTTGTGTGTGTGTGTCTGTCTGTCTGTGTGTGTACAGATGTATGTGATTATCTGTATTTGTACATATTTCTTTTACACAATTATCTTTGTTTTGAAATAAAAGTTATGACTGTTATGAGTTTGTTTTTTTGAGTTGGCATGCATAATATCGGATACAGAGATTGACAATGTGCTGTATGTAGTTGGTTTAACTTCAAACTACTTTATTGGAATAAATGTTTTATGATAGCCTATATAATGCACAAAAATAAACAATTATTAACTATTAAAGGGGAATGATTAAAATAAGAAATATATAAGGTGCCATCAGTGTTTACAGTAATTTTGTAATTTACAAAGTGAAGTGCAATAAAAGACAGAATGAATCTAAGGCTGCTGGTGTCCTTTTATAAATCCACCATTGAGAGCATTCTTTCATATTGCATCCCTGGTTTGCTGCGTGTTCTGCTGCCGACAAAAAGGCTCTGCAGAGAATCATCAAGACTGCAGAAAACATTATAGGATGCCCTTTACCATCTTTTTTAGTCGCACTCTCTCAAGAGCCAAAAACATCATCAAGGACAATACTCATCCAGGTCACCTTTTGTTTCAACTGTTGCCTTCTGGTAGGCGTTATAGGTCTATACAATCCAGCACCACCAAATTCAAAAATAGCTTCTTTCCAAATGCACTGTTTTAATTCAACTTTATACTGATTTTATACTGTTTTTATTTTTGTTTTATTTATATATATTTTATGTACTGTAAGGATTATTTAAATGTATTTATTGTATACACCAGTGGAGAGTGATCCCAATTTCGTTGTATTGTAAAGTACAATGACAATAAAGGCATTCAATTCAATTCAATAGAATGTGAAAATAAACTTTAAATAAAATACTACACAGATATTACACAATAATACATTCTAATTTCTTATAAGTTTACCTTAAATCAGGCATAGTTAAAACTATGGATGTGTGTTTTACTTCTTTTTGCTGCTTTCATTATTACTTTAGAGTTTTTTAATACATTAACATTTTTGTTAAATATTATGTCAAATTGACGCGGGACGTCAAAACACGTGACGTAACCGCGTAACGCGCATGCGCTGTCGCCGCGATATGGCGCATGCGTGGTAACAAATACGTGACCTACGTACGTGACGTATTGTACATACGTGACGTCACCGCGCTACAGTCTGCAGCGAGGAGTACTTGGAAAAAAGGGCACTTTCTCTCCAGGAATAAAAAGGGCAGGTGCTCAAGCCCCTTTTGATGTCTATGTGTGCACGTGCCTGATGTGCTTGTGTATTTCAGATGTTGATGTTGCCCTCCCAGGTGTTGGTCCAGATGTGTTCTGTGGAGTGGGTCTGTCTCTGGGACTGCTGGGAGTCGCTGCTGGAACTTTCTTCCTCATTAAAGGGAACAACTGCAACTGATTTAAAAATGAATATGTTCTTATTTTGTAATTCAGATTTTTTTTTAACTTCTAATTAACATTCTCCTCCAATTAAAGTTATTTGTAAATGTTTTGTAAACAATAATTTTGTGTGCCATTGTACATGTCAAATTATATTCAAATTTGGCTAGGGTCCTTGTTGAAGTATTGTTCTGACACAGCATGATTTTCTTCCATTTGTTAAAATATTTGTGTGATCCAGATTTATTTTCCCATTAAAAATCAAGACAAACATCCCATGCAACTTTTTGAGGTGCATTTAATAGAAGGTCGCTAAACGAGTGGATCCTCACATTCACCTGATATTAATGAAAAATAATTCATCCTTCAGTTTTCATAAAGTAAGAGTCGATGTTCTATAGTACAGTTCTGCAATACATATGTTTTACAGTACACGTTAATGTCTACAGACACAGGGCTCTGATATTAAACAAAATAAACACTCTTAACAAACAATATTCAGGACAAACAATATTCATTTACTGCACAATTACCTATAACTTTTGTTTAACATTAATTCAAATTCTATACATGTATTTGTCTTAAACGCTTACTGGAAGTTTATTTGCCAAATTATTTGTAATAGATGATGATGATAGTTTTTTATTATAATATTTTTTTCTGGCATTTTTGCCTTTATTGGAACAGTTATACAGAGATACAGGTTGCCCATGCCTTGCTGTGCTATATGTCACAGTGACTCTGAAAATGATAATGATAGTTTTGAAAATACAAAATACAGAAAATACCCCCAAAAATCCTAGACACACACACACACAGACCTTAGAAACTATATTACTGAGGACATTTTATAGACTTCCATTGTTTTTATATCAGGTGAATAATATCTCCAAACCTAAAGTTAACCCTAAAAAAAAACCTGTGCACATTATTAGATTTAAAGAGTAACATCATCTGAACCATTTATTGGCCTTTTTAGTGAGGACACATAAAATGTAAAACAGTTTGACTTTGCATTATGTTAGTGAGGACACTTGGCCCTTACAAGTATAAGAAACCTGTACACACACACACACACACACTCACACACACACGTCACACACACACACACACACACAATTTGATTGGTTTGTTTTTACTTATTTTATATTTTGGCAACTAATAAATCCTTCTGGCAATCCTACAATTTCTTTCCGTGTTTGGTTTTGTGTTATGATAAGTTTTGTTTATCTTCAAACTAAAATCGTTTTTTTTTTGTTTTTTTTTTTGCTTTTAGTACTATTTTTACTGCCTTTACAGTAATTTGATTATGTCAATTTGGTTAGGTGATGAGTACTTTAACAGTACTTGCATTAACAGTACTCAAACAGTATCTCTAAAATTGAAACATGTTTCGTGCAAAATGTTTGATACTGAATAACCAAATCTTTGAAATAACTAAAATGAAAGACAATCATTTTGTTGTATTTTGGTTATTACTGTAAATTAAATGTTCTCATTACATGTCACACATGTATAAGGCTTTTAAAGCAATGATTATATGAAAGGAAAACAAACAAACAAACAAACAAATGTATGTTTTGCATGTTTTAAATGAATGATTTGCTGTGTATGGTCAGGTTTTGTTTTTGTAAGATTTTCTTTTGAAGACAAAGTTTAGCCTACTCCTTTGTGAAAATTAAACCATGGCAATTAAGAAACCTTAAATCTGTTCAATTCTTGTATAATTATTATACACAGTTTTATGAGCTCATATTGTTTCAGAGACTTACAGTAATATTTGTAGCCCTTAAAAAACAAACATTTGCCACAGTGCAGGACTATTTAGTTTTTCTTGACCGATTTTATTTCTTCAAACAATGGTCCAAAGTTATTGAAACAATTAAAAAGCTGATTAAACATTTGATGCAAACCACTGATGAAGATTCACTAAATTTGCTCCTGATCATCCTGTGGAAATGGGTTTTATTGAGAAGTTTTAAAATGTATGAGTCTTTCTGTGTGTATATGGCCCTCTTCTTCTTCTTCCTCTTTGTTTTTGGAGCCAGCTTCATAGATATAGAAGTATTTATGTCTTGCGCAGCCATCCAACTCCAAAGTAACAAAACAAAACATTAAAAGAAAACAATATAGCTTTGTTAATATTCGTAATACAATGGCATGTTTATAGATACTAGAAAGCAAGCTAGAGAAGAGGATTAATGCAGATAGCGTGATCTTTTGCTCTTTCCACTATCTACATTCACACTGCTGTGATTCTGGAAAAATGCCAGTTTCCAAATGTCAGTGTCCTCCCTGTCTATCACAAGCATCACTGATCTCTGCAGGTGGTTATTGGTTGGCCTTATTAAATATTGTAAAAATATCTGATACATTTTGTTGCACTGTGTTTTTATAATATTACAAAGCATTTAAATGGATATGTTCATTGTTTTTTCATGAGCATTGACAATAATTTGAACAAAAAATTATCACATATTTGAGAAACACTGTAAGTGAACTGCAAAAAGCAAATGTAAACAACATAAGAAATAGGGTCATTTACAGCATTGGAAAACATACACTTTCCCTGAAGAGATAGTAGTATACCTGGACACTTTTGACAGCCATTTGGACACTTCAAGGAGACAGTTGTTGTAGTTATTAACTATTGTGTTTACTGCCAAACATGCGAAGGACTCAGCAGTACTAAGAAGTGGATGGTTTATTTTTAAGGATTCTCAAAGAGAATTATTATAAATTATATATTATTATATATATAATTTATATTATATATATAATAATTAAATATATATATATATATATATATATATATATATATATATATATTACATATTATTTTATATATATAATTTAATATTATATTATTATAATTATACATTATAAATTATTTATAAAAATGTTAGTTTGGAGCGTTTCACTGTAGATTGTTTTGTAAACCAGGCATAAATAAATTAAATGATACAATATATAATTCATATATTTGTGGTATAAGTTATAAGTTATAAGTTTGACCTTCATTGCAAAAGTTTGATTTCAGTAGGCTCTGCTCATGGAGGACTAGATAGGTCTTAGAAAATATACAACAGTTATACCGTATAACTGTTGTATATTTTCTAAGATCTAGTCCTCCATGAGCAGAGCCTACTGAAATCAAACTTTTGCAATGAAGGTCAAACAAATAAAGATACAGATAAAGACAAGTAAAAGTGTTCCTTTTTTACACAGATAAAATAAATATAAATTATTTGTACATTTTTAAGTACATTGTACGGAAGCGTATTGCATTCACTTGAGGAAAAAAAATCTATACTACTCTGTTTTTCTGAATTAACGAGTTAATTATCTCAGAATTACGAGATAATTTTTCATGAAAAAAAAGTTTTTGCATAATTGAGATAATTAAGTCATTATTCAGAAAAACAGAGCAAAACCTTTTTATTCATTAAAAATTATCTCGTAATTCTGAGATAATTAACTCGATAATTCAGAAAAACCGAGCAAAACCTTTTTATTCATTAAAAATTATCTCGTAATTCTGAGATAATTAACTCGATAATTAACAGAGTAGATTTTTTTTTCCTCAAGTGAATGCAATACGCTTCCGTAGTTATGGCTATCTACACATATATTTTATGCAGTACTTGTCCAATGAAAATAGGAAAATGAAAGCAGTTTTCCACCTAACAACACTTGACATTTATGTGAGTAGAAGCCAGTGGCGGGCCGTGCATTTCACACCTAGGCCTTCTGTCCTACCTGAATTAATAACTTTTAATAGTGTAGCAGCGCAAAGACTCTCTATAATTGTTGTTTTTATTTTGCACCGGCAGTTATTGGGTTAATGCGGTGAGTTTGTAAAAGGCCGCTAGAGAGAAACGAGCGCGTGAGTTCGGCTGGTGCGTTTGTGTACAGTTGTTCTTGCGTTCCGATTATAAGTTCAGAAACGGAGCCTCCCTTATCTTGTCGTTCAAGGGTTACAATAGTCCCTTTTCAGACGTTACAATAGTATGGATGTTTGAAAAAAAATTAAGCTTTGATCATAAATTTAAAAGAAAAATTAAGAAGAAAATCATATTCACCACGGGAAAAAAAGCATTATACTCACCAAAACTACTGATTATTTTTTACACAAAATCCATCCTTATTTCTTTCCTCAAGAAGACTTAAATTACTCTGTTGTACAGGTTATCTGTGCGTTTCAGTTCCAACAATAATGCTGAAAGTCGAGCCCCGTCATATTTCTAGCATAAGTTTTAATTCGCTTTAGAGAGTGTCTGCTCGACAGAAGCAGTGGACACAGTCACCGCATAACCTGACGATGTGTACCGCTGTCCCATGCTCTCACACAGAGTTTTGAACGAAAGCAATGAGATCAGCGGGACTTTTGCCTTCAAAATCATTCGTGGCATAACTTACATTAGTCAGTTTTTACCCGGACATATCGAATAGACTTCCGTGACTCTGCGTTAAGCTCAGGCTGAATAAGGGATTTTTACCGGTAGGTTTGAACCTGCTGGGGGTCGAGGAGGGAAAGAAACATTAATTTGTGGGTTGAAAAACTATTAAATCTACAGGAATATATTTTAGTTTGCAGTTCGCTACAGATGCGGATAGCCTACTGACTACCAGTAATAAAATGCCGACGTTATTGTACGCTTGCTAGATGGCCCCGCTGCAGTCAAAGCGCAATCTGATTGGCTGATTAAATCTGACTGCTTATCTGATTGGTTAAAGCAACGGTTTCATTGCCATTCATTGTAAGCTACAGGCGCCCGCACTGTCGATTCTGAAGGCCTGAAGGCAGATTTCTTTGACCCAGGCAACGCATGATGGCTGAAATATGATTGGATAAAAGCGCTAAAATAAATATACACTACTGGAAGCAGCGCAACCAAGAGAAAAGCTATGAAATTAAGAGAATGAACTATTGGGAATAATTTAATACTCATTCATGGAAAAAATACTGTATATTAAAGTGCAAGTCAGTGATTCTGATAGTGTTTAGGCCAGCAGAGAAGGCCTTGCTGGCCCTGACGGCCCACCACTGAGAAGCTGATTTGCCAGATTATTTAGACATCTACCAAAAGAACAAGCACTGAGAGAAAGTTATTCATTTGGCATATTCATAGACTGTAAATATGTCACTGCTAAAACTCTTGACTTTTCCTCCCATATTGATGCTGTCTGCATTTATTGGAGCAGGCAAGTACAATGAAACATTGAGCAAAACATTTTTTTTTGTGATTTATACATTTTAATGTAATGAGTTTTTATATTTGATATTTGAGTTAATGTTATTGCTGTTAATTCAGTTGCCTTGCTGATCTTGAATATTCCAGAATATATGAGTGAGATGAGCCAGTAGTTGGGGTGTATTTTAATGGGATTGGATCTATAACACACAGTAACTACACCAAAACAAAGTGATAGCAAATAGCCAATGAATACTGGTACTTTTGTATTTATAACTGATATTATCAAAAACTGAAGATCTACCACTCTGTTTTTTTATGTTTCAGTTGATGGATATTATCAAGTCCAGATGAGTGAATGCGTCCACAGCACCAGTGATTACAGTGATATGGTGTTTCTTCACTCATATTCCTTCAATAAAGGTTTGGATGTACAGTACAACAGCACTGTGGGGAAGTATGTGGGGTACACTGAGGAAGGAGTGAAGCAGGCAGAGAACTGGAACAAAGATCAGACCCTTCTGCAGCAGCTGAAAGCTCTGGTGGACACAGTCTGCAGAAATAATGCTCAGAACAATGACTTAGCTGTCCGTGATAAAACAGGTGAGTGCTGCAAGACTCCTGTCTCATCTTCACTGCATTATAAAGATCTCTAACATGTGTGTTCATTGACGGAGAAGAAACACTCAAAATGTCTGTTGTTTTGGTGGTGTTGTGTCTGCACAATGTGGTTGTCTTCAGTGATTTATGATTGTTTTTAATACAAAATCAATATATTACAACTGGATAACTTTACACAGGGGTTATTTGACAAAATTTTAACTTTTCCAAACTGAATAATATAAGGAAACATGTATGGTCTTTTTTTTTCTTAACAATCCATTTCCGAATCTAAAGAAATTACATTATAGTTCATATAATTCATATAGTTTAATTCATTCAAGTATTATAGCTATACTTGTCAGATAATGTATTTATAATTAGTGGGTGCTTGCCAAAGGCGGACAGGCTCTGTAAGAACATACCTCACAATGGGGTAAAAGTTGTACCTCTGGGGGGCAGGAGCTGCCCAAATTTTCCCATTGATTTACATTGGCCATCCCACACCATGGGCCCTATTTTAACGATCTGAAACGCAAGTGTCAAAGCGCAAAGCGCAAGTAACTTTGTGGGCGGATCCCGGCGCTGTTGCTATTTTCCCGGCGGGATAAATGCCTCTTGCGCCTGGCGCAAATCTAAAAGGGGTTGGTCTGAAGTAGCTTCATTATTCATAGGTGTGGTTTGGGCGTAACGTGAAATAAACCAATCAGAGTGTCCTCTCACATTCCCTTTAAGAGCAGGCGCGCTTGTTCCATGGCGGATCGCTATTATAACGGCGGATTTGCCAGCGCACGCCAGGAGCGGTTCACAGCCGAGGAGACCGACGTTCTCGTCAGGGTCGTAAAACACAGAGAAGTGACATTGTATGGGGATGGGAGAAACCACACAAATTAGCTTCGGTTAAACAGGCGTATCATTTGGGTAAATTTGTAGCCTAATCTAGAAAAAAAAAAAAAATCTAGATAGATCTTTTTCACATCTTCACGGACACAACAATGATTTAATATTTTTCCTTGTAATAATGTATGATTTGCAAAAATGAAAACTGCTGCGTCTGTTTATAATTATTAGAGAATCAAAGTGGATGCGCGTTAACACGCTACATTATGGCCAAGCACGCGCCCTTAAAATACCATATCACTAACGCGCAACGCGCCACTGTCTTTAGACTGTTTTTTTCCTGGTCAGTGGCGCAATTGCTTTCTAAAACTGGAAAATAGCACCAGGGAAGATTTGCGCCGGAACACGCCTCCTCTTTGCGCTGAACCGCCCCCGCGAGCGCAAGTTCATTCCCTAATTTACCGACGTGCGTCTGTGGAGGGAAAAGTCCGCTGTGCGCGGGTGCAAAATAGGAATAATACATGCGTCGCTGTACAAAGTCACTTGCGCTGGGTGCAAGATAGGGCCTCATATGTGTTAGATAGCATGTGGTAAATTGCATAGGGATTTTGTATTGAATATAGCTCTGGATCACAGTGTCATAGAGACAACGGGGTGGGCTCATTTTACTCAGACGACCAATCAGTCTCTCAGGATCATTGAAGCTTTCAAGCCATGCCCTAGCAACCATTCAGAGCAACTTAGCAACAACTTCCATAGACTTCCATTGAAAGAGATCAAAGGGATATCTCCGGACTGAATTGTCATAGAAACACGAGGGTGGTCTCGTTTGACTCAGGGCAGCAAACAGCCAATCATGATTCACCTCAACACATCCTAGCCCTTCCCTAGAAACCATTGTCGTGCACCTTAGCAACCAAAATCCAAAGAGGAATATCTTCCATTCTGAATGTCACAGAGGCATGGGAGTTGGTTTATATCATTCATACTGACAAGCAGCCTTTGTAGTTTGCTTGTAGCTGCCAAGCCACTCCCTAACAACCAAACAGAGTACCCTAGCAACCATTTTGCAAGACCAATATCTCTGCATCAGAACATCATAGGGCTGGGCGGTATATCGAGTTTGTGCGATATATCGATTTTTTTTTTTGCAACGATATGGAATGAGGCAATACCGTTTATATCGATACAGTAATTTGATACGAGCACATCTGAAAAATAGCGAGGACGCAGTGTGATCTGCTGGCTGCAGTGAAAGTAACGTTAGTAGCCTACTATTTGTCCTAAACATGACACAAGCTTATATTAAGGGCTTCAAAATAACTGGTAAGATATAGTTAACAAGTTTAAAGTAGCTTGCCCTGTCAGATGCTCTGACTACTGTTGTTGACTGACAGATAAACACTGGCGCTGTTTAATGCGTTTGAGATGTGGCGCTTTCCTCTGTGTTTAACTTACATTTCACAGATATATTCTCCATATGTTAATGTTAGTCAAACAAATATGTCCATTTCACTGTCAGGAGAGGAGAGGACGAGCTTCTGCAAGTGAATCTGCGCTGATATTCAAGCGTCTGTGAACGAGCGCGGCCGGGCGCATGCGCGCCAAATAGACGGAGCACAATAGTAGCGCAATAATTCTGACTAAAATACATATTGCTCAAATATTTGTTGTTGGAGACAATAAATGTGCCATGTGTGGAATTTTAATCGTAGGCTACAAGTATACATTTTAAGTGCCCATTATAATGGGGTAATCAAATGCAGGCTAATATAGTTTGTGCTTTTGTTTGTGTTTTTATTTTCATTTTTAGTTTAGCCTTAAGTCAATTTAAAAACAAAAGCATTATTTTTGTTTTTAGATTGTAATGTTACAATGTTAGAATGTAATGTGATTTTAACCACCTTTTTGCACATCATATATTGCATAGCCTACATTACATTCACTAGGCCTATATTTGTTTCCATATCCTTCAATATCAACATTGTTTGTAGGATATTATTGGGCAGAATGTGAAATAATTTTTTTAAAAATAAATACAGATTTTCTTTATCCAAATAGAAAAACGTAGAAAGTACAGAGGTATATATCGCCATTTAACCAAAAAATACAGAGATATTATTTTTTGTCCATATCGCCCGGCCAGCCCTAGAACATCATATAGAGATGGGGTTGGCTCTTTTGACTAAATCATTCTAGAACGTGGTAAATCGTAGTAAATCATACTACAATGATGGTAAATCATGCTAAAACGTGGTAAAACGTGGTAAATCATACTAGAAACATGGTCAATCATGGTAAATCATACTAGAACGTGGTATATCATAGTAAATCATAATAGAACATAGTAAATCACGGTAAATCGTTCTAGAACATGCATTGTAACACTCCGATTGCTCGATTGCTTCTGTCTGCCTCGCTGCCTGCTGTGAGTTTGTTTGTTTGCGTCGTGGCTGTCTAAGCCTCGTATTAGCTTCGTATTTCCTTCTGTTTTTCCGTATTTCTTTCTTTTATTCTATTCTGAACCATCATTTAACTCATAATTACAACTCGGACTGTTGGCCAGACGCGTCTCAAGCCAATATATGGCTAGAACCGCAAATACGGTTGGAACATTTGGTTGTTGGTTGTAGAGCGAGACACCGCTTCACTGCTGCTCGCCCTACGATCGATTGCCAAACGCGTTCTTTACACTCACTTACAAACGAACATTTTCCCGTCTATCGTGCGTCTACATTACACCCGTACCACTAAAAAGACGGATTATACCCAAGACTTGAGTCATAAATTAGTATAAATATTAATAGCATCACTGGTTGCATCATTGCTAACTTACTGTCCATCTGTTAAAATGGCGAATATATCAGATCTATGTTATTTACCTTTTGGTGCAGATGAGAACAAATCTGATTTGCTCGCGGTGCAGTCTGAATTAGAGGCTGTAGAAAAGCAGATCCGTGACCTTTTAGAGAGACAAGCTGAGCTGAGAGACCGGCGTTTAGCTCTTGAAACATCACGCGCTGATGCACACGGATCAGTGATTAACGTTAGTAAAGGCCAATTTATACTTCTGCGTCGAGTGTACGCCGTAGTGTACGGCGTGGGCTACGCACGTAGGCGACGCCGTCATGAGCATTTATACTTCTGCGTTTAGGTCTGCGTTGCTCTGCAGTACAGCGCCGAAACGCTAGTTGGCGGCGGAGGGTTTTAATGTTCCACTGTGTTTAGATTCCTCGCGGCAAGAAGAAGAAGATTCCTCGCGGCTGTTTTGAGTTTAGGTTACTACAAGCAATGGCGACTGAAAGAGAGCAGATCATGTTGGAGTTGGAGCTTATCGAGGTGGAAAAGGTAAATTTTTTGTTTTTTTTAACAGTTTCGCTGTACTTAGAATTTAAAAATGGCGGGCGGTGCAGAAGAACACGCCGGAAATGCATAGGAGGAAACGCGATGCTACCAAGCCGACCAATCACAGATCTTGCGGTCCGCGTCGTCGCGACGTGTAGTTACATTTTTGAGGAGGTGCGCGTCAGGTTACGGCGAAGGGTACGGCGTATGGTACGCGTCTGTGCGTATGCTACGCCGTACCTACTGCGCGCACCCGACGCAGAAGTATAAATTGGCCTTAACCCGCTGTCCCTGACCTCGTCCACTCCACGCGTTTCTCAGCATTGGTCCCGAGCGTCCAGGTCTATGGCGTTCCGATCGGCTCTTTAATATAACTTTGCAACATGCACTCGTTACAATGAACGTCTCACTCAACGTCTTAATTTTTTTTTTATTCTGCTATTTATTCCATTCAATTTAAGACGCAGACGTGACGCAGACGTCACGCAGACGTGACGCAGACGTCACGTAAATCACGTGTGGCAGTGAAGTGTATTGTCAGACGTTTACGTGTCATTCACGTGTAGCAGTGAAGTTATAAATTGTTTTTTTCTCTAACACGGGTTTAACACTCTACTCAGCACAGCTCAGTGCAGTGTGCCAGCGGTTGCGATCGGTTCTTTAATATGACTTTGCAACATGCACTCGTCTCAATGAACCTGACACTTGCGTCTGTCTTATAACGTCACGTCTGCGTCTGTGATTTATATATAGGATTTTTTTTATATATATAATTTTAAAAGGCCAGCACTTTGGTAAACTAGAAAACAGACAACTCGATCGCACAACCACTGTTTCTGTAGATCCTTTAAATAGAAGAATAGAATTAAAAAATAATATTTTTTATAAATAGGCCTATATAAAACTATTAGGCTATAGGCTACTAAAATGGTTACAAAAACATAATGTCGGATATCCTGAATAATAGGCTACTACAATCTGCAAACTCAAGGCTATGAACACAAAACAGTTTAGGCTATGTCCTATTGGACGTCGTTTGTTTGTTTATTTATTTATTTATTTAGCCTATTCAGTTTTTGTAGCAGCAGCATAATAAACAAGACGTGTTTCGTTTGTCACATGCTATTGTTTGGGTTTTCAGCGTATTTTTATTCCAAATGTTCCATAGCCTATAATTGAATACAAAAGTTTTATATTAGCCTATATATATAATAAAAATATTAATAATATTTTTTTGTTAATAGGCTATCTTCATTACATAGAGATATAATTATACAAAATACAAAAAGTAGCCTAGTCAAAAGGCATAAAGAACATTACATTTAATATTTTTACTATATATTTTGTGCTTATTATTTTTAATTAACGAAATGTCAATCATCTTTATAACAGAAGATACAATACAATCCTTTTCGTGTAGGAACAAGCAATGCTAGAAATATGTGGTTAGCATAGCATCTTAATGTAATCTTTATTTTATTATTTTATTCGTTCATTTACTAATTAGCTGCATGTTAACTCAACTAATGTAATCTAAATAACTGGATACTAATTACTAATATCCAATAAATAAGTAAATAATGTAAAATAAATGTATTGATTAGAGTAGCCATAGACTAAAGATTTTTCTTATATTAATTAATGGGCAAGCGCACGCAGAAATCTTGCTGCAGTAGGCGTCAATCAAACTTCGGTGAAACTCTAAAAACCAAATATTACAACTTTAAAATTAAACATTACAAATAACACATTTTATTTTGTTAGTTAAATCAGCCCAAATGTTTACAACTAGGCTAAGTTATTTTGTGTTGGTCACGAGACTCCTAGTGGTGAATAGTACATAGGCCTACATGCTTTTTAGTTTTTATGGTTAATGTTTTTATGATTAAGTAGGCTATAGGCTATGTGGACATGTTGACAAGAAAAAATGGCAAACACAAATTTTAACATGATAATTTGTGTAAATTAATATTTAGCCTACTAACTATATTATAAAAAGCTATGTATAAGCAAGGTAATGTGCACTTCATTGCTAGAATTGAAGATCGGTGGGGGAAAATAATAAAGAACGAATAAGTGTGTGGAATGTGCTGGGCCGGGTTTCCCGATAACGATGTATCTTAGCTCTTAAGAGCGCTCTCTACGTGCAAGGTTACGAACGCTCGCCGCAATTCCACGCGCGTTTCCCAAAAATGCACTTAACATGAAAGCGCGAGAACGCGTTCTACGTGCTACTTAAGCATCGCTGTCCATTCGCGAAGTGCTGAAATATAACCTTATATGGAATCGTATTCTGAACGTTTAACCTAATAATCGTCATTTGTTGTGGATTAAATCAAGACAAGTCTATATAGATATAAAGCACCAATAGGGCCTACAGGCTGACAAAATGGCTGAACAAAAACAAAAAAACAAGAGAAGATACCTTTCAAAAAGATCAAATTAATGTCCTTTTAGATAAGATATATAGAGGGGTTTTATTTTTAACAGATTTAAAGGATACAAATAAGGAAAAACAAAACATCTGGGAGGACATTGCAAACTAACTGCAACCGTGTTCAAAGATCAGGGAAGGAGGTCCGCAAGAAATGCCCAATACATGGCTGGTTTTCGTGCACGTCAGCAAGTCGTTGACAGAATTTTTTGAATTCATCCCTATTTTGCCCAGTCTTTAAAGCATATTTCCCAGATTTCTTATTTTATGATTTTTTTGTTCATTCGTTTAATTTAGATGTGTATTTCTATTTTTCTTCTCTTTTTAATTATTTCCTATATTAATTTAAACAAAACACGAGTACAACAAAGTGTACAATAAAGTACAATCAAAACATATTTATTATAGTATATTATACTCACGTAGTGTAGTCTGTTAAATCTAGATAAAAGTGTAATCTGCCGGTTGTCCTACAGGTGATCTCATAACTCTGTCTTCTTACGATGAACTTGGGGATTTACGATTACTCCAGAGCACTCGTAGTTCTACGAAGATTTTCAAGTGCTACTTAAGTTACGATGCTTTTGGGAAACAGACCATAATATTAAGATCAGTCGCGATCGTTTTTACGATCAACTTAGGCTTACAATGCTTTTGGGAAACGCAGCCATGGAAACCCCCTTGACGCAGACGTGACGTTCTGCACACGAACGAGTGATGTGGCAGACGCAGACGAGACGTTCGGCAGACGCAGACGTCACGTTCGGCACACGAACGAGTGATGTGGCAGACGCAGACGAGACGTTCTGCAGACGCAGACGTCACGTTCGGCAGACGCAGACGTCACGTTCATTGAGACGAGTGCGTGCTACAAAGTTACATATTTGAGCCTATCGGAACGCCATACAGGTCACGTTCAGCCATGGTTTCATTCACTCCGGCTCCAACACATCACCACGAAGCCTGGGTGGTTCCGCGGAAGCCGCAATCCAGGACAAAAATCTTTCCGCCCCTCCCGGTTTTCGAGATCTCCACCCAGAACCGCTTCTCCCCTCTTCGTGAAACGGAACGCGATGCTGTGATCATCGGCGATTCCACGGTCCGACACATCCACGCTACGTCAGGTAAAAGTAAGGTGCACAGTCATTGCTTTCCTGGTGCTCATGTTCTCGATATCACTGCGCGGGTACCTGAGATCTTGAACGGTGACGAGCGCGTCGGAGCTGTTGTGCTGCACGCGGGAGCTAACGACATTAGGCTTCGACAGACGGAGGTTCTGAAGAAAGACTTCAGGAACCTTATCGATACGGTACGCAGCACATCGCCTGAAACATTGATTATTGTGTCTGGACCGCTTCCTACGTACCGAAAAGGGCATGAAAAGTTCAGTAGATTATTCGCGCTAAATGAATGGTTATTGTCATGGTGCAATGAGCAGAAAGTGCTCTTTCTAAATAACTGGAATCTGTTTTGGGAGCGACCAAGGCTTTTCCGCGCTGATGGTTTACACCCAAGTAGAATCGGGGCAGATCTTCTCTCCAAGATGTTAACCCTCTGGGGTCTGAAAACGCGCCGGCGCGTTTTACTGTTTTTTTTTCACATAGCAGCAACATAGACTTAAAATACTCCATCATTTATGGTCATATAAATACAATCAATACATGATTATAAACTATAGAGGGTCTTCTTTTTTTGTGTACACTCACATTAACATCAAAGCGGCTATTCATAAGATTCATTCACTTTCCTGCGCGTTTGGAAGATGGCACGCTACACCGGCGCGGAGGGTCTTCAGCTCGTCCTGGACAGTGACGAAGAATTCACATTTTCCTCAGAAGAAGAGCAGGACTCCGACGATGAACGTTTGTATTTTGAAGAGCGACTTGATCCAGCCGTGGATACAATTTCGAAAAAGTAAGTCTTTTAGTTTAAATTACATTAGTTGACAAACTATTTTATATAAACATGTACATATTTACTGGTTGGACCATTTCCAGACTTGCCATCCAGTAGCCTATTCAGAGTATTGAAATTTAAAAAATATATATCTATATATCTAAAATATATCAATTTATCCTGTTAAAATGTTTTTCCCCTCAGTCTGAAAATGTTGAACAATGATTATTAAATCTTGGATTATTCAAATATTGTTGATGATAAATTCAAAGTTATTTTTTTTTCTTTTCAAAACTATAAATCCTCAAAAGAAAAATCCAAAAATTTATAATTTTGGCCACTTAATTAAGTTTTATTTTGTAGAAAGTCTTTCTTTAAAGTGAATTTAGTTTTGTATAAATTGTATCTTAATTTTAATAATTGTTTCATCAACCAATTGCCTGGATTTACAGTTTTTCTCGATTGCTTAAACACTATAACCAGGCTTTTGAACTAAAATTTCAAAACCATAATGCCATTTATCAAAAAGCACACCCATTTCCCTGAACTATAAATTATGTTTTATTAACAAAGTTCGGGAGGAGCACGTTCAGATAATTAAACCTAATTAAACACACGTGGAGCATATTCAAATAATCAAACCTAATTAGACACGAGTGGAGCTCACTCAATCATATATACAGCAAACTTACCTCCGTTCATTGACAGTTTAACAGCATCCCTCCACCACCCCATCTCCTCACTTATAGTCCTAATACTCTTACAACAACGGGGGGAGTACTCTGGGTTCGGGCAAAATTCCGAGCTCGGAGCCCTCCTCGCGGACAGCACGCCAAATACGCATAATCTTTACTCTGTTTAATGGATGTAAGTGTGAACTCGTGACACACTATTCCCCTGTTTTGACACATGAGTCAGATTTGTTGAACTGTCACTGCAAAACTCTACACACAAATCCCTTCATTTCTCATTGCCTACACCATGTGGTCATTTAAAAAGCACTAGTATTCAATATTGTTCACTCAAATCAGCACAGCTTCAGCTCAGTTAGCACACAGTTCCCCAGGTGAAAACACTAAGAGTCAAAATTGAACACGCATCAATCAGATCCTTCAATAGATAGATAAAAGAGCCCGAATCAGTTTATTGAGTTTTGGAACAATGAATCCAGAAAGACATGAAGGAAGAGGTTGAGGAAGAGGAAGATGAAGAGGAGGAGGAGAAAGAGAAAGAGGAAGTGGAGGAGGAAGGGCAAGGACAAGAAGACAAACAGTCTCAGTGAAATTCAAGCCACTTTAGTTGACCATGTCTTTGTCCATGGTGTGACTATGAGGGAGGCTGGGCAACGAGTACAGCCAAATTTGAGTCGCGGCTTTGACACCGAACTTCGTTATTCGAATATAATTCTAATATTTAAAAAAATAATGATATTCGAACGAATATTAGGCAGCCTTTAATATTCTAACCTGTTATGGGCATTATTTTTTTTGTAAATGTGTTTGCTTGTAGGCCCTAAATGTTGTTTTCAATTCCGAAGTTGTGAATCGCGAGCTCATTAGCAAGGCAATTATTGGTCATCTGGGCTCCTGTAGGTGACGTTAGCGTCCTAGTTAGTGCAGCAGCGCCTATTTTGTATATCAAACAATGGACGCGCCAACTCCTACAACACCCACGCCTGACAGGAGTTCGAAATCTACACTCCTGACAATTTGAAAAGCAACGTGTGGCGCTACTTACATTTTTACCAGGTATTCGTTCACTGTTAACATCCTTCTGTGAACAGTAAGCCCCGGCTTCTATAAAAGTTCATCATTTTGACATTGTTGAGCGAACGTTAGACCGCTGAACTTTTAGTCATCATGAAAACAAACAGAGCGGTGCGTATGGAGTGCATCAGAGCAGCATCAAGAATATCAAATACATTGCAGAGAATCTCTTATTTGCATCTTAAGTTTATTGCCAATACCCAATAATAATGTCAGGTTTGCGAAAAGTGTAGAACTCGGTGAGCTCGCCATACATGCCAACCCTCCCGATTTTTCCGGGAGACTCCCGAATTTCAAAGCCCCTCCCGAAAATCTCCCGGACCGACCTTTCTCCCGAATTTCTCCCGATTTCCACCCGGACAACAACGCCGACGGGGTGTCATTGGTTGTTGCGTTAAATCTTACCCAGAAACAATAGTGCTATTTTCTGATTGGCTAACAACACCAGACGAACAACACCATAGGAGACGCGCTTGATTCCTGCCGGTGTGGTGCCGAATTCTGACCCCCGCCAAATTATTACCCCCCTAGTAGTATTGGTAGGTTTAGGATTAGTTGTGGGGGAGGGGTTAGGATTAGGGGTGGGGTTAGGATTAGGCAATCAGGTACTGACTTCAATGAGGGGGGTAATAATTTGGCAGGGAGTCGAAATTCGGCACAACACCGGTTCCACAGTGAGAGCGGCGCGGGTCGCGCGGCCAGAGTTTTGGACGCTGCGGCATAAATATATTACAAATAGTTTTTCAAATAGTTTTACAAATAGTTTTTCAATGAGAAATACAATGTGTGGCGGGAGAGCGTGACAAAAGACCGAAATGAGTGACTGTCACGCTCAATGCGTGACACTTGAGAGCCCTGCTGATGTGTGATGAAAGCACAAGCAGAAACACGTATAAAGTATGTATTTTGTATTTACACTTCTCTTGTAAGTAATTTGTGGCTGCTGTCTGTGAAAATTGCTCTCTATTATACAGTACAATACATATATTATATACAAAAAATATTGTACAAAAAAAATAGTTTTTCAATGAGAAATACAATGTGTGGCGGGAGAGCGTGACAAAAGACCGAAATGAGTGACTGTCACGCTCAATGCGTGACACTTGAGAGCCCTGCTGATGTGTGATGAAAGCACAAGCAGAAACACGTATAAAGTATGTATTTTGTATTTACAGGTTAGGGTTAGGGTTAGGATTCAATAAATTCAATAAATAAATTTTTGCAATAAATTCAAAACAACATTTCCAAAACTGGTAAGTTATGTTGCTTGTGGTTCCCCCCTCACAAACCTTTTCACATGATGAACCCAAAAGACACGACCAATGCATACATTGGCACATTTGCATTCATTCATGTACTACACAGTACAACTCACACACACACAAAAATTCCCGTTTTACTCTTCTTCTTTTTTTACTCTCTCTGCTAAAAAAATGTTTTATATTTACTTACAGTATGTCATATGATGTGTGACCATCATATGACAGTAAAAGAGCAAACACAAACCTTATTCTAATATGGAATTGTATTGGAATGGTAAAGAATGTTGGTACGTGACAGAAGGGCCTCCACTCAAGGATACAATATGAACAAGTCTAAGAATGCTCCACATATAGTTGAAATACCATCATTGGCCTATAAAAAAAACATTCTGAGAGTCAAGACTATAAAGGATGAAGGATGCCCTCCTTCACGGTCACACTCTGTGCCACTCTGTGTGACTGTACGACTGCTGGCCTTTTCTTTTACTGTAAGAAATTATAAACCTCATCAAAGACTATTGGAAATGTTTGTCTCTTATTCAGTGATAGACATGTGTTTGCCACCACACCTCCCTGAAGCTTCTGATGATGGAGGCGACGGTGAAGCGACTCAAATTTGGCTGTACTCGTTGCCCAGCCTCCCTCATAGTCACACCATGGACAAAGACATGGTCAACTAAAGTGGCTTGAATTTCATTGAGACTGCTTGTCTTCTTGTCCTTGCCCTTCCTCCTCCTCTTCCTCCAACTCCCCCTCTTCCTCCTCCCATTCCTCCAACTCCCCTCTTCCTCTTCCTCCTCCTCCTCTTCATCCTCCTCCTCTTCCTCCTCCTCCTCCTCCTCCTCCTCCTCCTCCTCTTCCTCCTCCTCCTCCTCTTCATCCTCCTCCCCCTCCTCATCCTCCTCCTCCTCTTCCTCTATGTCTTTCTGGATTCATTGTTCCAAAACTCAATAAACTGATTCGGGCCCTTTTATCTATCTATTGAAGGATCTGATTGATGTGTGTTAAATTTTGACTCTTAGTGTTTTCACCTGGGTAATTGTGTGCTAACTGAGCTGAAGCTGTGCTGACTTGAGTGAACAATATTGAATGCTTGTGCTTTCTAAATGACCACATGGTGTAGGCAATGAGAAATGAAGGGATTTGTGTGTAGAGTTTTGCAGTAACAGTTCAACAAATCTGACTCATGTGTCAAAACAGGGGAATAGTGTTTATAGTTCAGGGAAATGGGTGTGCTTTTTGATAAATGGTATTATGGTTTTGAAATTTTAGTTCAAAAGCCTGGTTATAGTGTTTAAGCAATCGAGAAAAACTGTAAAACAAAAAATCTCGCTATTAGTAAACAAAAACAATTCCTAAAGCTAGGTCTTCTAAACATTAGATCGCTCACACCTAAGGTGGTTATTGTAAATGAAATGGTCACAGATAATAATTTCGATGTTCTGTGCCTTACTGAAACCTGGCTTAAACCAAATGATAATTTCGGTCTAAATGAGTCTACTCCACCAGGATACTGTTATAAGCATGTATAATGTATAATGTATAATGTTTTGTGTTAGATCATTGTCTGATCGGTCGTGGCGGCGGTGTTGCAACAATCTACAGAGATATCCTTAATGTTACTCAGAAAACTCGTCATAGGTTTAATTCGTTTGAAGTACTTGTGCTAAATGTTACGCTCTTAGATGTAAGAAAAAAATCCCTATTATCTCTAGCATTGGCTACCGTATATAGACCTCCAGGGCCTTACGCCGATTTCCTAAAAGAGTTTGCAGACTTTCTATCAGATCTATTGGTCAAGGTCGATAAAGCATTAATTGTTGGAGATTTTAACATACACGTAGATAATTCAAATGATGCGTTAGGGGCTGCGTTCACAGATTTATTAAACTCCTTCGGGGTCAAGCAAAACGTCACCGGACCAACTCATCGTCTTAATCACACACTCAATTTAATTATATCATATGGAACCGATCCAACCGATATAGATATCATTCTACAAAGTGATGATGTCACTGACCATTACATGGTAACCTGTATATTACGTACTGCTGTAATATGTCATGCTGCGCCACGTTATCGACCAGGCAGAACAATTCTTCCATCCACCATAGATCATTTCTCAAATAGCTTATCTGATCTGTCTCAGCTACTGCCTGAACCAAAACAAACAGATGAACTAGATGAACTAACTAACACTTTGAGCTCCATTCTCTCTAGAACATTGGATACTGTTGCACCCATTAAATTGAAAAAGGTCAGAGAAAACAGTATAGCACCATGGTACAATAATACTACGTATGTTTTAAAGAGAGAAACCCGTAATTTAGAGCGTAAATGGAAAAAAAACTAATTTAGAGGTCTTTAGAATCACGTGGAAAGACAGTATGTCACGGGCCTTTATAAAAAGGCCCTTAAAACAGCCAGGGCTGAGCACCTCAGCAAACTAATAGAATACCGTGGCTAGACTAACAAATAAACAGACGTCGCCTGAACAAAATACCTCGTTTCAGTTCAGTAGTAATGATTTCATGAACTTCTTCACCGAGAAAATTGAAAGCATCAGAATCACAATCGTAAACGCTCAATCTTTGCTCGCGCCTTATAATTCAGCCACAATTATTACCCCACAAGAACAATTACAATGCTTTACGACCATAGAACAAAAAGAGTTAAATAAACTTATCACTTCATCTAAAACAACAACATGCTTATTAGATCCTATACCAACTAAACTATTAAAAGAAGTGTTACCTATAGTGGAAGAACCTCTTCTCAATATTATTAACTCATCTTTATCTTTAGGTCATGTTCCAAGAACGTTCAAGCTGGCGGTTATAAAACCTCTTATTAAGAAACCACAATTAGATCCAAATAACCTAGCAAATTACAGACCCATCTCAAATCTTACATTTATGTCAAAAATATTAGAAAAAGTTGTGTCCGCTCAACTCGGCTATTTCTTGCAAGAAAACGACATCTATGAAAAGTTTCAGTCTGGATTCAGGCCACATCATAGCACTGAAACTGCACTTGTTAGAATCACAAATGATTTACTCTTAGCTTCGGACCCAAGGCTGTATCTCAATACTAGTTTTACTTGATCTTAGTGCTGCGTTTTATACTATAGATCACACAATGCTCTTAGATCGACTACAAAATTACACTGGTGTTCAAGGACAAGCATTAAGCTGGTTCCGGTCATATTTATCTGACCGCTACCATTTTGTCTACTTAAATGGAGAAAAATCTATCGTAACTTCGGGAAACTATGGAGTGCCGCAGGGATCTGTGTTAGGCCCTTTATTATTCTCAATATATATATGCTGCCACTTGGTAATATTCTAAGGAAACATGGAATTAGTTTCCATTGTTATCCTGATGACAGTCAAATATATATTTCATCACGGCCAGATGAATACGCTAAATTATCCAAATTGACAGATTGTGTTAAAGATATAAAAGATTGGATGATGCGTAATTTTCTTTTATTAAATCCAGACAAGACAGAGGTAATACTTATCGGTTCTAAAAACCGTCCACAAAACTTTTCACAGCACGACTTTAACTTTAACTCATGTTTAGTAGGATGCCCTGTTACGTTATCCGCTACAGTAAAAGACCTGGGTGTTACATTAGACTGCAACCTGTCTTTTAAAAATCATATTTCATATGTTACAAAAACACCCTTTTTCCACCTTAGAAACATTGCTAAGCTACGTAATATGCTATCAATCTCTGATGCAGAAAAGTTAGTTCATGCATTCATGACCTCGAGACTAGATTACTGTAATGCTTTATTAGCTGGCTGTCCTGCATCCTCAATAAACAAGCTACAGTTAGTCCAAAATGCAGCCGCTAGAGTTCTTACTAGATCAAGAAAATATGATCATATAACACAGATTTTATCATCACTACATTGGTTACCTATAAAGTTCCATATTAATTACAAGGTATTGCTTTTGACCTATAAAGCTCTAAATGGTTTAGCTCCAGTCTATTTAACGGATCTTCTATCGCCCTATAATCCATCGCGCTCTTTAAGATCACTAAATTCGAGGCTTCTGGTCGTTCCTAGGATATCCAGATCCACCAAAGGAGGGAGAGCATTTTCACATTTAGCTCCGAAGCTCTGGAATAGCCTTCCGGATATTGTTCGTTGCTCAGACTCGCTCTCCCAGTTTAAAACTAGACTAAAGACGCATCTATTTAGCCAGGCATTCATATAAATTTTTTTATCTTACAGTTACTGTAAATTTGGCCTCTAGTTCATAAATGCTAGATGAGAACTGGCCCTGACTGAGCCTGGGTTCTCCCAAGGTTTTTTTTTCTCCGTTGGGTCATCTGATGGAGTTTTAGGACACCAGTAGGTCACTTGACGGAGTTTTTCGGTTCCTTGCCACTGTTGCCTTTGGCTTGCTCAGTTTGGGGATATTCAAATTAAATAACCAATCATACCATTGATCAGCTCTACCAAACTTGGATGTATTTTTTCCAGTAATAAACAAGCACTGTTAGGTTGTTTTGATTGATACTGTAAAGCAGCTTTGGTACAGTCTGTATTGTGAAAAGCGCTATATAAATATATTTGACTTGACTTGACTTGACTTAAATCATGGTAACTATGTTAAATATTGGTAAACTAGCATGATGTTAGCAACATGTTAATAATGTTAGCATAATGCTAGCAACATGCTAATCATGTTAACAACATGCTAATTGTGTTAGCATCTTGCTAAAAGCATGCTAACCGAGTGTCGAGTTTTGCCACTGCAAGCGCCCACTCACATTTTCTTCAGGAAATTTACATTCTAGTTCTAGTGACACCATTCTAGTGTTATACATTAGAATAAAAGCTCATTTTTGAGGGGTTTTTTTTCTCCTGGTTTAGTTCTACCGACGGTTACAATCAGTTCAGTGAAGCAGGCTGAAGGCCCATCCAGCTGTGTTGATGTGCAGTGCATATGAATTCTACCCTGAAAAAATCAAAGTTTACTGGCTGAGAAACGGTGAAGTGGTGACCACAGACGTGACTTCAACAATGGAGATGGCTGATGGAGACTGGTATTACCAGATTCACTCTCAGCTGGAATACACTCCTAAATCTGGAGAGAAGATCTCCTGTGTGGTGGAGCACGCCAGCTCACCTCAACCTATTGTTGAAGACTGGAGTAAGACAAAACATTTACTTTACAGTCTTTCCTTTATTAATAGTTTTGGCATATTTATGGGAGAAAATTGAAAATATGGAAATTATTTTGTTATTACACTTGCACAACTAAACAAATACTAAACATGTAAATATTGAGAATGAAGATCATTCGCTAACAGAGCATGATTTCCGTTCCCCACAGATCCCTCTGAGTCTGACAGGAATAAAATCGCTATGGGATCCTCTGGTCTGGTGCTGGGAATCATCATAGCCGCTGCTGGACTCATTTACTACAAAAAGAAATCATCAGGTCAGTGGAGATGAGAGCAGATCATGCTGATACTCATCCATACATCTGTGGATCTCGACTGGATCTCGACTTTCCAGTTTAGCTCCAATCCTAATCAAACAAACCTGAACAAGCTAATAAAGGTCTTAAATATTTCTAGAAGCTATACAGGCATGTGAATATGATCAAGGTGATCAAGGTTTGATCAAACCAAACACTGCAGGACCTCGAGGGCCAGAGTCTAACTTGTCAAATTTTTTTTTTTTTTTTACTTTGTCAGGGAGGATCCTGGTGCCAAACTGACTCCAGTAAGTCTAATGTTACCTGATGCCGACTGAAAGAAGACCTCCTTGGATCACTGATGCATTCTCTTTAGTCACATCTTTCATACAGTCTCCTTATACTGAACTTTTTTTTTTTTTTTTTACTTTAATAATTAAAGTAATAATGACAATTTTTAAATTGCATCAAACATACACGACTTGTATTTGAGCATCTCTATGTAATGTTGGTAGTGATAAAATAACGTGTATTTTATTATGTGTAATGATTTAGCTTGAACTCTCTAGAGCTGATCGTATGTGGATAGAACCAATGTGAATGAGGATGTTATAAAGGTTTTCAATCAATATTTTCATAACATTTAGAACTATTATGAAACCAATCAAAGGTTTGATTTGAGTCAGAGAGGCACAGAAACTTTTATTCATGGAGCTTTAGCGCCCCCTGCTGTCATTATTGTTAATTGCATATAGTTTCCAGTGTGTGATTGCTTCGTTTAAATAATCTTACTAATACTACTGTTACTAGCAGAAAAACATCTATAAAATATGGAAAATCATATGGAGGAATGTTTTTTTTTAATCTGTACATTTTAGTTCTAAATATTTCTTTACAAAACCATTAAAAGTTTTTTTTAGAGCTTTTCCTTCATATTTACCAACATTTTTCTTCACATTAAGTGCTTTACAACAATGTAATAAATTAACTGCATAACTAAGTTTATTAAGGCGTATAAAGGTCATGGGTTCGATTTCCAGGAAATAAATGAACTAATAAAATGTATACATTGAATGCAATAGAATAAAATTGGCATGCAAAATGCACAAATGTAAATAAAGGAAAAGGGCTAATACCAACACAGAAGTGAAATATTCTGGCACATGACAGCATGGGGATGTGTTTCTGTAACATGGTTAGAATGTTTATCTGAACCAAAGGAAAGATGACTGGGTCAAATAATATAAACAGGAATAAAAGATGACATTTGAGAATGTAACCGAATGAATGAGATGAGTGGTGTTGATTGACGGTTGTGAGCACCAATCAGCAGGGAGTATCCACTATTTAAGAGCTGGCTGGTTATGGCCTGGGATGCGTCACGTCCGGCTCCTCCCCGTTCTCTGTTGTTGACAGTGGACACAGGTATGTTTCATTAGCATGTAGCAAGTTCTGTTGTTTGCTGTGTGCATGGCAGTAATGATTCATGGTGTATCCTAGCCTGTCTTTTCTCCTCCCTGGTTCCCTCGGCTTGTTTTAAGTGGATGTTAAGACCGCTAACCTCTCAGTATTTCCTGTGTCTCCGCTGAACGGCAGCTATATGAATACCGTATACCCGTGCCTGTAAAGGGATAATAGAGCTTATCTCCATTTTTCGGATTCTCTCGCTCGTGAGCAATTTGTTTCTGCCATAGTTGAAGTCCCGTTCGCTTCTCTGCTGCCATACTGCGAGAACGCCGTATCGTCCAGCTGTTCAGGGGGATTGTCGCTGTTTGGTTTCTTTAAATTATAGTTTAGTGTATTTTGGGGTTGACATTCACTAATTTGTGAAATAAGGAGAAGATAACCCCGCGGGTGCTCCTGTTAAGCTCGTCTACCCTATTATTTGAATTGAGTTAATTTGTTTCTTTTCTTTTTTTATTGTATTAAAATCTGTATATTGTTTGTGATTTGATATGACTTTTTCACTGCCTGTTCCTGTGACCATACAGTGATGTAATCAAATTGTGATTTATTGTAACTGTTTTTAAGTTTGTTTGTTATTTTCTTTCAGTCGCCGGGGTCCCACGGGTGAAGGGTCTCTTGTGGTGGTGGTGGTGCTCCTCCTACGGTTGCCGTGCAACACTTTTGAAGTGTTTTGGTTGCGTGATCTGAGTACACGGTGGTGTGTGTGCGTGCAAGTGTGCTTTTGACTAACTAGCTTTGTGATCACTTCTCCGTGGTGAACCTCGGCCCTGTAAGGTTGTATTTCTTTTGTCAGTTGTGTAATTATTAGTTATGTAAATTGTTGTATGTCACGTTGTTTTTTGTTTGTTTGTCCTGAAACCTATGTCAGCAATGCACTAACGAGTCATCAGACACATCCTAGTGCAACTGAGGTTATTTTAATGTGAATTGCATTCTCTTTTTAAATAGGACTTTGTATTAATAAAATTTTGTATTTCTTCATGATACCCACGTTTCTGCCTACATTCTTAAGGGGATCGAACCTGTGTGACCTAAATTCTTAGGTTTCATTCATATTTCCCGGGGTGAAATTCCCATGGGTGGCGTAGTCGAAATTCTTGTTGTCTGAAATCTGCACTACTCCGTCACAAGAACATGCGTAGTCGTACAATCATTTATTGAGTTATTTGATTCATGTTTGATGATTTATGTTAAAATATGAAGTGGGATCACTGTCTCATTGAAGCCGATGCCAATTTGATGAATTCAGCAGCTGTAATCAAATCAAATCTTGAGAAAATTCCTGAATGTAATATTTGACATTATGGACATCTGTATGGCTCCGGTGAAAGATAATGATAATGACCATAATGAGACAGGCATGCAACAAGGAAAGACAATTTATTTTAAAGCTTCAAATTTTTACATTGTCTGTAAATAATGAAGACAATATTCTGTTTAGTTAAAAAAACATTTAAAAAAAAACACATAAGGGTAACACAACAACAATCAAATAAAACCATAAACCTATATCTGTGATGATCAACATTGTTCTCAGTGAACTGTCTGTAATATAAAAATCTCTTCGGTCACAGTGATCTGAATTTCAACCACACCCCATACAAAGTTATGTAGGACAAGACTAAAATAATTATGAAAGCACAAAATCAAAACTATAAACTCACATACAAAGTGCACACTTTAATGACGAATCAAAGACTATTTAAAATGAAAGCATCTTTATTCTTTTTCAACTTTGGCTTCAAATTGTTCACAATGTCATCACATACACAATTACACTTTCTACTCATTGCAGTTTTTTTTTTAAATAATCATGGCCTATACTTTATTGATTGTTTTTGTTTTGTACACAAACCTTTGAAATTTGCAACATAATACTACTGTAATCTACATAAATTACAGTATAGTGAGTATTAGGTACTATCAAATAAATTCCTCAATATGTTTTTTTGGGTAAAAATATATTTATTTGAAAAGAAATACCTTTATGTATGGATGAATAAGCACAGCATTAAATGTTATGAAACGTGTAAAGCATTTTAAATTCATATACTGTAGTGTAAAACATACTAATAAAATATTCAACCAGATACAGTATAAGAAAAATGGAAAAAAAGTAGTTTCTTTTCCAATTGTTCACACACTAAAATCAAAAACTTGAAACACAATCACTAAAACCTGAAACTCATGTACCAAATCACTAAACCAAGTCCTTCAAATTGCAAGCACAGTTCCAGCTTGACACTCAGTTTATAAATTCTATATCACACTGTTTGCAGAACTCTACACACAGATCTCTTTACACCGATTGGCAACACACTCACCGCTGTAAACAGTTTCAGAATTGTTTACTTGGATGAGCTTTCCTATTTTGGAGGATAATGGAAGTCGATGGTGAAGCAAGAGCTAGAGGTGGAGGAGTGAGAGTAAGGAGGATAAGGGCAAAGACAGTTATATTCCCAACATATTCCCAATTCCTTTTTTTTCCCGAGTTTTTTCCCCCCGGCATGATGATGGAGTATGACGCCATTCCAAGTATGCAAGTATGCCTCTTCTCCACACACTAAAGATGCGTATGGTGAAGTTGATGTGCAGGCCTGCGGTCGATGGATCCGTCACTCCAGAAGATTCTTTCCCCACTGTTTAGCAGGGACAACATTGCTTGTGATGAAGATGAAGTGCTGTGTTTTTTGTATACATGTTGCATGTGTTTTAGTATTTTAGTGTTTAGGCTTTTAAAAAATGTTTTCCTCTTTATCCTACTGTATGTTTTTCCTAGTTTACTCGTGTTGGATGTGAAAGTGTTACATTCAAAACCCCAGTGTTACATAAATAATAATGCATTTTGGAAATACTGTAAATGACAAAAGTTTTTGTTACTGTATTTCATTTGTGTGTCAATGAATATTTGAGCTTGTATACATTAGTGTAACAATCTTTTACAACCAGCAACAGTGTAACACTAACAATGCAAAAGGCACAAACTTACTGTTGGGGTTTCAGTAGTGTTTTGTGTTGAGCACATCAGTGTGTTGTTGGTTGGTAGATAGATCTCTTCATGTGTGTATATCATTTTGGAGCAAAAACACATTTTGTAACAGTTTTGAATGCAGTATTTGCTATAGATTCTTGTTTTGCATTTCGTGTTTGTGGTTTTGTTTTTAGACTTTTGGGACAATGGGCCAAACGATTCAGCAAGCCTGTGGAACCAATTGGGAAAAACTGTTAAAAAAACAAACAAATTTTGTATAAAAAATATGAAGTCACATTTATCCCTTAATCACCTCTTTAGGTAAGAGCAGCACATGGTCAGTAGCACAGATCTCATCAGAGACTAATGTTCTTCTTGGCCTTCCTTCACATTCACGTTGTCCTATAATTTGAGCCCTTTCCTATTGTTTCAACCCTAAACCAATAATCTAATCTGTGGATCTAACTGGTGTGCAAACAATTTTGTGTTGTTCACAAGTTGTGTGTTACAGTTTTTTCTCAATCAATTTGATACAGTTGTATTTCTGTTTCTACAGTCAAATTTGTTATCAAATCAACAGAGAACACACTTGTAGTTTTGATGCTAGTATTTATATCTAATAAATGCATAAATAGAATAAAATGCAGTTATTCATTATGCAGTGAATATTGAACAGTTTTGTGAAAGGTGTCGCATCAACTGTACATGTGTTCAGGATGTGATGACATTGTGATTTTGAATGCTAGTACATTTTACATGAGCACATGGTGTGAAATGCCAAATTTGTGTTGAAGTTTTGAAAAGGTTTAACAGATTTAAAGGGATACTCCACCAGTTTTTCTTATTAAACTATGTTATTCCCTTAACTAAGACGAGTTGATACATACCTCTCTCGTCTCAGTGCGTGCACTATATCGCTCTGTATTGGCGCAAAACTATGTTAGCACTTAGCTTAGCCCATGCATTAAATATGGGCCAAGCAGAGAAGCGACCAAACACTTCCCCGTTTTTCCTATGTAAACACAGTTACTCAAGTAGTGTAACTTGACCTGGGCTGGTGACACAAAATAAACCGTTGCGCTTTTCTAAGCGTTTAAAATTGATGACTATATTGTATTGCGGAATACCATAACAAGTGCTTTTGAGCACTTCGACTTGGCGCAATAATATCTTCACTCGTGAAAAGTCCCCTTACCGGCTCCCGCTTCCTCTCCCCCTCCCTCTGACATTTCCGTCAATACAACCAACGTGACTTTTACTACCTGTGCTATTAGCAAACTGCAGATCATTTGCAATGGCGGACTTTGTAGATGATTATGACTTCTTTGTAGAAGACCCAGAGCCATTTCTGTTTGAAACCGAGTACACGGAGGAGGAATTAGCTCTTATGGACCGTGAGAGGCAAGAAAGATATGATCCAGAACAGACCGGAGCTGGCGAAAGACAGGCTTTCTGTAAGTGATCTGAATATTGTTGGTGTAGCCTCATCCTTTAGGCGTGTTCCTGTGCAGGTATAGTCCTCCTTTGTGAAATGTTCGGAGCAAACACGCCACTTCTTCAGAGTCATCAATGGTGTTTTGGGATTCTTGTTCAAAGCAGCTAACCTCTCCGCTGTATGTGGTGTGTTGGAATTCGGTGAAAAATGACAGCACTATGTACATTCTCCTTATTTTCACAACCCTTTACGATGCACGCTTTAACCATTATTGTACACAAACTAGCTTCCAACAACCTGTTACTTCGTCAACTCCGCTCGAACTACTACTAACGTTACCGGCGCATGTCACGTTGGTTGTATTGACGGAAATGTCAGAGGGAGAGGGAGGGGGAGAGGAAGCGGGAGCCGGTAAGGGGACTTTTCACGAGTGAAGATTATTGCGCCAAGTCGAAGTGCTCAAAAGCACTTGTTATGGTATTCCGCCATACAATATAGTCATCAATTTTAAACGCTAAGAAAAGTGCAACGGTTTATTTTGTGTGACCAGCCCAGGTCAAGTTACACTACTCGAGTAACTGTGTTTACATAGGGAAAACGTGGAAGTGTTTGGTCGCTTCTCTGCTTGGCCCATATTTAATGCATGGGCTAAGCTAAGTGCTAACATAGTTTTGCGGCAATACAGAGCGATATAGTGCACGCACTGAGACGAGAGAGATATGTATCAACTCGTCTTAGTTAAGGGAATAACATAGTTTAATAAGAAAAACTGGTGGAGTATCCCTTTAAAACACGCGTGAAACAGTATAAGTGTTTATAGTTCTGAGAAATTAATATTTTTTTGGCAAATGTGATTATGTTTAGGAATATTTGGCTAGAATGGATTTTAGTGTCTGAAAAACTGCACTGTAAGATATACAATGCATATTGCATGAACTCTTTTTTAATTTTATTTAATTTTCCCCCCTGATGTAATGGTATAAGCAAACATGTTTGATTGAAACAAAAGTTGGACTGAGAATAATCTAAAGCTTGATCAATTTTAATGTAACTCCCAAGGTTATATATGGGCATATGTTAATTATCTTGTATAACACCTGATTGTTTTTTTTTAATTGTTTTTTTATTTTTATGATTTTCATGACTACCCGATATTATAGATAAGAGAGAGAATAAATAAATAAATAAATAAAGACATTAGGCTTTCTGGTCACACTTTAGATTAAGGTTCAATTCTCACTATTAACCAACTATTAACTTTGACTTTTGGCTCAATAAAGTCCTGTGAAATTACTGCTTATTAATAGTTAATAAGATAGTTGTAAGTTTAGGTATTGGGTAGGATTAAGGATGTATAATATGGTCATGCAGAATAAGGCATTAATATGTGCTTTAAAAGTACTAATAACCAGCCAATATCCTAGAAATATTCATGTTAATAAGCAACTTATAGTGAGAACTGGTCTGGACCCTAAATCGTTCACATAGCAAACCTTTAATTTAAATACCATATATCTATAAAAATAGAATTACTTCAATAGTTGCTAGACTGCAATCTTCCATCTATCCATTCTCTAGACTGCTTGTCATTTGTGGGGTTGCAGGGATGCTGGAGAATATCTCAGTATCTCATGTTAAAGACAGGGAAATCTCCTGAATGGATGTCAGTACATCACAGAGTTTAGACTGCCATGTTGTGGTTGTGCTTCATACTGCTCTCTACTGCAACTTTTGAGTACTGTACTGTACTGCTTTTACAACACATACAAGATAGGGTTTCTGTACGCATCCATTTTGTAAAAAGGCAGTTACAGTAATCAGTCCTTCTATTTTTGTTGGACACAGAGATGATTGAATGGAAGAAGCTTGCCTAGATATTGCCTAGATGCATGTCAGGAGTGGATCAGGCGTGCAAAAGAGGATTTCACCCCCGCTAGGGCCAATATAGCCTGTGACACTGATGAGATTCTCTGGCCTGACCCAGGCCAAAGACGGGATGCTGGGGCAGAGTATTCTTTTTGTTTTGTTATTTGGTGTATAGAATTGTACAGTACATTAAGAAATAAAAATGTGCAAATGTATACATTTGTTGTCTTTTGCTGTGTTCATCATGTGACAACTATTTGTCACACATCACAACACACATCAAAACTATTAGTCATCATGATGGGCCAAGATCAGATGGCATTTATTTATTTATTTATTTGTTTGTTTGTTTGTTTGTTTATTTATTAGTTTTTCTGAATTGCTAAAACACATTTCTCTAAACTATCACTCACTTTCTCAAAAACTTAAACACAAAACCACATTTTCAAACCACATTCACAGAATCTCTGACTCTTCTGGCAAAATCAAACAATTGCCTCAAAACCATTTTATCTGTGCTCAAAATCAAACAATGCTCTCAGATCATACACACATCAGTCAATATTATGCACTACAGATCATTCATTAGACACTACATCAAAGAACTCAAAATCCAAAGCATGCAGTCACAGAAAAAAAGTATATTGAAACAAAGTAAACAAATGTAGCTATTACTTAAAAATGTATAGTAATGACAACTTACAGTAGTAATGTGAATACATTGTATAGTTGTATACTGTATCCACTGCGAGTATTGTACTGAATATTGTATAGTACCTCCTCTTACTCATCCTCTTCCTCCTTGTTCACCTCTTCTTCCTCCTCGTTCACCTCCTCTTACTCATCCTCTTCCTCCTCGTTCACCTCCTCTTCCTCCTTGTTCACCTCCTCTTACTCATCCTCTTCCTCCTTGTTCACCTCCTCTTCCTCATCCTCTTCCTCCTTGTTCACCTCTTCTTCCTCCTCGTTCACCTCCTCTTACTCATCCTCTTCCTCCTTGTTCACCTCCTCTTCCTCATCCTCTTCCTCCTTATTCACCTCCTCTTCCTCATCCTCTTCCTCCTTGTTCACCTCCTCTTACTCATCCTCTTCCTCCTTGTTCACCTCCTCTTCCTCTTCCTCCTTGTTCACTTCCTCTTCCTCCTCATCCTCTTCCTCCTTGTTCACCACCTCTTAGTCATTCAGTGCAATTTTGGGACTCTGAACTGACTTGTATTATGTACAGTTGGTTTGGTCACATCATTAGAAATAAGTGTGAACAATTTTGAGTCATTGTGTGTAAACTATGACAACTGTGTTGTAGTTGTGTTTAACTTTCGCCTGCCTGTGTTTAGCATTTTGAAACTTAAGTGCATCTAATTGCGAAATGTGTTTGAGTGAGTGAGAATTTGAGTTTTGCAAAAAGAGTGCACGAGATTTGCAAACAGTTACAATATACTTTTTTCTGTAACTGCATGCTTTGGATTCTGTGTTCTCCATTTTTTTTATGTATGTCTAATGAATGATCTGTAGTGTTTATAATATTGACTGATGTGTGTATGATCTGAAAGCATTGTTTGATTTTGAGCACAGATAAAATGTTTTTGAGGCAATTGTTTGATTTTGCCAGAAGAGTCAGATGTTCTCTGAATGTGATTTGAAAATGTGGTTTTGTGTTTAAGCTTTTGAGAAAGTGAGTGATGGTTTCAAGAAATGTGTTTTAGCAATTCATAAAAACTGTAACTACCTGAACTATGTAGCGATTGCACGCACGTATAAATATAATTAATTATTATTCATAACGGATTATGATCAATAATTAATAATTGAATTATTTTCAGAATTTACTGTAGCAAAATCAATAGTATGATCAGTTTATCAGTTCATCCAATGAACGGAAAGCATAAACAATTATTAATTCTAGGAAATATAATATCTTCTTGGCCAAGAAAGACTAATTCCCAGCTAACAGCTAAATTAAGAAATAAATCAAGGGTCAAAGCATAGGTAACTTAGATCGAAGTTCAAGACAATAAATCGGTAAGCACATAACACAAGTAATGCTTCTCTTTTCAAATACAAACAATACTTTATTGATTATAAGCCTATGACTAACACACAAAACAAATATCTAACACAAACACACGCACACGCATTCATACAAGTTGAAGAAAGACAGAGAGTGAGGAAGAATGAGTTTTAGGAGTTAGATGGTGAGATTCCCAAGATTCTATGCACTTATAAGACACAACCTGAACGAAGCATCAATAATTAATTTCACCCTTTTATCGTTTCTTAGGCGGGTGATTCAATTTTATATTAAACACCAGTTAAGAGTCTGGAGGCGTTACTTGCTTGTCCTTTGCGTTGCTTTGGGGATTCTCCTTTTTGTCGTAAAGGGGGTTTCCCGGTCCGTTGGTTGGCTGGCTGTCTCGTGCCTGGATAGATGTCTTGGGGCGGCCAATCACGTGGTGTGTTGGCGCGGATGAATGAAAGTCTTTGAAGTTGAAAGCTGGTTTTGCAGTTGAAACGTTAAAACGAAACTTTGCAGCAACACTTAACTTAGAACCGAGACTTTTAACGGAAAAGAAACAAACTAAGAAAAGAAAGGAAAGTGTGACGAGATGGCTTCAATTAAATCTGTTTTAACCCATATCTTGATTTGGGTCATTTGTCTCTGCGTCTACATGGTTACTACCATCGTCGGGCATCACAAGAGCTTAGAGAGCGAGTCCAGAGAGCTTTTCCCGAGAGCGTTCAGAGCGCATCACAAGAGCGCAAGAGCGCATCACAAGAGAGAGGATCACAAGAGAGCAAGACCAGAGAGTTCAGAGAGAGCAGAGAGCAAGAGCGGATTTTCTGTGTTCGGGTCTAAGGTTTTAAACTCAAAAATGTTTATCCCGCCTCCAGGAGGAATTTGGAATTCGGACAATAAGATACTATATGATTATTTGAGAAGGGGGTCTTTTCTACCCCCCCCCCCCCCCCCTTCCTCTCAACGGGAATCATGTGTCATCTGTGGTCTCATTGTTCTGCAGGCCTTAGCAGAGAGAACAAGAGGCGACAGTTTAGACATTATTACAATTATAAGAACATAAACATTTTTACACAGATTTCAATCAAGCCATCTTTTGAATTAAAAACATACGAGCATAATGATAGGAAACACGCACAATTTCACTCACACACCTAATATGTATAACAATTATGAATTGTATGGCATTTAAGCATATGAGAGACACACACATATATTGTAGAAACAACATATAATCAAAGTCCATCGAGAATTGTCCTGGGATGAGTTTTATTGGTATTGGAGAATTGGAGGAAAGTCCTTATGTGTGTGTGTGTATCCTTATGGTCCGCATCTGTCACATCCGTGGTGTGTACCACGTGAGAGTTTAGTTCGCATAATTGTCTTCAAGACAAAGGGTATTTTGTATGCAAGTCCACTTTTTCAGCCTTAAGGAGTTATAATAATTGATGAGGGGAAAACTAGCTCGGGATCCTGAATGGTTCAGTCTGTTTAGTCGCAGGGGTCAGGTGACTCCTTGTTAGGGCCTCTTGTTTCAATATTTCTGAACAGATCTGTTCTTGCCAAATTATAAAACATTGACAACATTCTTCCTTTAGTTAAGCAACAAAAGGTCTTCTTGGCTCATAGCCTCAGGGATAATTTGGAATATGCAGCCCCTTGTGTTTGATTATGTACGAACGCTTCCCTCGTGTTTGGTACATTCTCAATGTTGCTACATATCCCCCCTTCGGTCGATGATGGGTTGAGGAGAAGACATCATTGAACGCTGGAGAAACGGGTAGAGGAAGCAAACACACACAGCAAACAACAAGACAACACCTCCATGACTGATCACTTTACTGGTGCAGGGCATTAGATTACCTAGGCCTAAACCGGTTCACTCTCTCAATTTAGTCAATCACGTTGAATAAAGTTTAATTCAATTTTAGGACCGTTATTTTCGTTTGTTTTGGTACGGTGATTGATCAACTTTGTGACTAAATTTGATTTGTTTGTTTTATTCTCTTCTAAATTGTTCTAGGTTTAGACCAATTTACCTTTCAATTTGTGATACGAATGATGCAGGGAGTTCTCTGGCTCACATTCGTTTTAAGGTGACTTACAAATATAGGAGTGGTGTGTCAATCCTATTATTGTGACCTTGACCCTTATGGGGTGGACAGGCATTTTACCTAATAAAAGAAGAAGGAAAGGAAGGAAGAAGTAAAACAAAACAAAGCAGTTGAGTGTTCCTGATATGACTTATAACTACGGTTGCGCAGCTAAGGTGTCAGGTATCATGATGTAGTGAGAGGTGTTCTCAGGTGTACTTGTTGGATGGGTAGTTACCATGTTTCCTATGGTAAGTGTAGCTAAGTTGTTAAGCTAGTTTCTGAAGTTAGTTTCTACCTGTGGGGGAAAACATATTTGTTGAATGTTTTGCACGGTAGAGGTGGTTAACTTCTGTATGTAAGTGGGTATGTTAGGGGTGTCGTGTAGTGCATGTATGTATGTATGTATGGTCAGATCTGTCTCAGTCTGTTTTGCTCCCCCCCTTTTGCTTGATGGCTTAGCTTTGATGAGCTTGTTGCATCTTTGCCTTGGAAAAGGGCTCTTCTGTGAGCTGCTGGGGGTCAATCCAGTAAGGCAGGAAGTTCTCTGGCAGACATTGGGAGGTAGTTTGGCACGGATGTGTGAAGATGTAGTGCGAAACTTGGTCTCCGTTGTTGCATTCCTCCGATGATGCCTTCTGGTTGTGACAGACTTTCTGACCTTCTGTGCATACTGTTGTTGCTGTAGCACACACGTGGTTCTTGAGTTTGGAGCTCGTTTGGTGGTTTCTTTATGAGTGATGGGTAGCCAGGATGGTGTTTTCTGGTACCTCTGGGTGTTTGTCAGTGGTTGACTGTGAGAGGCCACTTTGTTCTGTGTTGTTGTAGAGCAAGTGGTCGTCAAGTTCGTTATGAAGGTGTATCAGATGAAACGGTGGTCTTCCGTTCCATCGCCATCCTGTTCGTCATCCATGTTTACCTCATTTCCGATGAAAACTTTCAGTTGCCTCATTAGTTGCTCCGTGTCTTCTGAGGGTAAACTGTCTGGTTCTTGGGCATACTCAGTGCTGTGTTTAACTGAGTGGTGCCAAGGTGGGTTTCGTTGTTGAGTACCCACATGGAGTGCTTTTGGATGCCTTGGTTGATGGCCTTTGGATGTCCAGTCAGGTTTCCAGTGGTTTCCTTCTTGTGGGTTACTTGAGAAGCGTGGCTGATCCCATGGCATTTCCATGCGGTTAGTGTGGTAGGTGTCAGCGACATGGGAGTCACGTTCTCTGTGCTCCTTACGAAGGACTGTGGTATTGTCATGCCACTGGGTGTCTTCCAGTGCAAGGCTTGTGTCTTGGCTGATGGAGTTTGAAACTGTGGATGTTTTCAAACCTTTCTTTGAGTTCATCTTTTGTTTGATGTAGGCCTTGTGTGTCAGGTCACGTAGCTGTTGAATTGTCATTGTGCCTGGGCAGGCCATGATGCCAAGATGATGACTCAATCCGGGGTGCAGGTTTCTCAGGAAGAGGGTTTTGAAGTTCACATCCTCTTCAAGTTCAGGTTTGTTATGTGCACCTAAGTAGGCTTGTCGAAAGCGGTGGTAGTAGGCTTGGGGAGTCTCTTGTCGACCTTGTTTGGTTTCCATAGCGATTAACACACCGTGTTCCGACTCTGGGCCTGTGAATTCTTTAATCAGTGTCTCACATAGCAGCTGGTAGTTCGACTTGACATGAGCAGGTTGTCTGTCTAGGAAGCTTCGTACCTCTGGACTGGATGTGGATCTGAGGAGGTAGAATTTGTCTCTGTCAGTCATATGTGGTCTCACCTCTAGGTGGAAGTTGATATCTCTGATGTAGGTCTGGATGTCGGGACCCTCTGTGGAGTTCGGGTTGAACTGAGTGATATTCTTCACCAGCTGGTTGAGATCTTTAAAGGTCATCCCCTGTGCAGCTTTGGAGTCTGCCTGGGTGAGCTCTCTTCGTTTGTTAGCAGGGAAGAGTTCTGTGGTGAAGGCCGGTGACGTTTTGGGTTGTGGCCATTCACTTCTTCCGTTGTATGGCAGTTCTTGGATGGAGGACTCTGTTCTGCTCAGCAGGGGTGATGCTGAGGGAGGTCTTTCCCTTCTTGGCTCTGGTTTCTGTTGGAAAATGTGCTGGAGTTCATCTCTGACCGCGTAGAGCTCGTCGTTGGCGTCATCTCGCTGTTGGGTCAGATGGTCCATTTCAGCGCTGCACCTTTCCAGGTGGTCTTTCAGAGCATTAATTTCAGAGTTCTTATCTTTAATGTCAGCTTTGGCTTTCTCTAGCTGATGTTCAGCAGACTGGAGTTGGTTTACCAGGTGCTTTTGGACAGTCTTTAATTCTAGTTTGTCACGTTCAGTGACTGCAAGGGCTTCTTGGAGCTTGTCAACTTGTTTCTTTGTTTCTTGCTCCGCTTCGTCAGGCACTTTGAGTTTGTCTTGAGCTTTCGCTTTGAGCTGGTCTGTGCAGTGTTGAGTGTGCATCAGCTCTCTCAGGAACTCAGTGGTCTGACACTTGAAGTTGTCCTGGACTTTCACTTCCAGCTTGTCTATGCGGCTCTGGGCACGTGTCAGCTCCTCCTGAAGGTGGGTGATGTGCTTGTCGCTTAGTTTCAGCTGGGCTGTGAAGGCATTGCTTAAGGAACAGGTTATTTTGGTTAGTTCCATGTGGTTGTGGTTCTGGCTTGAATCACGTGTCAGGAATCTTCTCAGAATTATGATTATTATTAAAAATAATAACAGTTCAATTGTCTTTGGTGTGAGGCAGTCTGTAATGCCTCTGAGCCAGGCCTCCACGTCGTCCCTTTGGGCACTGGGGTTCGTCGTCCACGACATGTTGGTACGCTGGGGTGAAGAGACTGACACAGACCTGTGTGGAATGTAGGCCTATATGTGGTTGAACAGCTAAGTGTCGTTTCAGTGACGATACACTAATAGTGAAATGTTGTAATGTCTACGTGTTGGTCTCAGTGTAGGCAGGTAGGCTAGTGATGGGGAAACTTCGTCACTCAACTGAGTGAGGGAAAGAGAGAGAAAAAGGTTAAAACAAATCTCAATTTGTAAAGGGTTTTTTTTTTTCAATGGGAGAAATATTTTTTATAAATATTTTCTATCAATGAAAAGCTGGTTTCAGCTCGTGATGTGAGGACTACGTCACTCAACTGAGTAAGGGAAAAAGAGAGAAAGAGGTTAAAAACCAACTTAAAAAAAAAGAAAAACAAGAAAGAAAATTCTCAACTAGGAGAGATATTATTTTTCTCGTAAATGCTTCCTATTAAAGAGAATCTGTTTCCAGAAAGTTAAACAATATTATTGTTTACGTTTACAACGAAAAATAATACAATAATAATGCTGATACCTCTTTTCTGAGTTTGACAGGATTGACACCACACACCGTCAGTTGGGCCGTTTACAGCAGGGATGCTTTGAAGGCGACGGTTGCTCAACACTCGTCTCTGTTAATTGATCTTGGATGAGATGTCAAATTGTAAATTGCGTACACAGATGCAGGGAGAGTACGGAGAACAGAGAGGGTTTGATTAAAAATCAAATACCTAATGATTTCTTTGGAAAGATTGTCTTTCTCTTTCTTTTGAATCAATTGATGGTTCTCTCAGGTGTATTCCCTACAAGTGCGAAGAATGGGATGGAATAAAGCAGGACAGCACAGGAAAGATGTGAGAAGGGAAGGAGGGAAGGAGATTGGATCCACAAATGGCTGGAGCCTTTTGTCGAACTACGAGTATAGAATTGACAGTTGCCAAACAACTAAACATTCACAAATAAACTTTTGTAAGAGAGGGTTATCTCTGATTTATTTGAAACTCGTAGTGAGATACCAATGTCTCCTTTTGAGGCTCAGGTGTGTCACTTCCAAGCAAAAAGGAAGAGGTAATGAAGATGAAAGAAAGTAATAATGATAGTGGACAAAATAAGAAAGGAAAATTAAATAAAGGGGGTAAATGAATAAGTAAAATAGATTGGTTAAGTTTATAACCACAACTGAAATAAATGAGAAAAGGAGGATACAACGCAATAACAATAAGAAGCAAGTATGAGTCTAACAATATTTTGTAATAGGGAAAATGTTGGTGGAATAAGTTCTTAACTTTCAAAGTTTAAGACTTATTCGCCTGTGATTAGATCTAAAAGAGAAATTTAGAAATTATGAAATTAGATTTATTAAAAAATAAATCGAGAAATCATTAGAAATTACCTGTTAAGAAAAATATAATTTTAATTTAATAATTCCCTTTAAAAAAAATCAAATTCGAACTTGACAATTAATAATCATAAACCAGTATTTTCTTTTGCAAGTAAAATGCAGGTAAAGGAATTAATAATTGCAAACGACTTCCTTTTCACGGAAAATATGGGTTAAGTAAGATATGGGAAAGGCAAATAAGACAGAAGAAAAGACCAACAGGTGTAAAGTCAAGGTGTTTAAATGGTTAAATCACTTTAACGTTGTTCAAACAGACACTATTTAACCATTGAGGTTAATACTACTGATAACCGTAAATAATGCTAAAGGCGTTAGCATATAGGCCTCACTGTAAACAACTGCTTTGGTTAGCTTGGCAAAGGGCTAGCTAGCTTAGCCACCAAAAGGGTTTGTTTACACTGTGGCTCTGATCATGCGAGAGGTCAGAGTTCCCCCGGAAGCGTTAGTTAAGACTTCCGTGTCACGATCGTAACTATGGCAACGAAACGAACGCTAGTGGGTAAACATGTGAATTGCAACAGTTAGGAAACAGTTACGCATGTTACATGAAATGTCGGCGCATTTCAACAATGTTCATAGAATATGCATGTACAGTAACAGTCGATCATATTACGGGAAATGTCGGCGCATTTCAAACTGTACAAAAATACACCACTCGTAGCTTTAGCTGGTTTTACGACGTGGGGTTCACTCAGTTTATTAGGAGTGATATTAACTTTAAGCAAGCGACAGCTTTGCGTTATAATAGATGGAACGATGACGACCTCGGCAGATCGTCTCTGTGCAAGTTTATCTGAGCACACGAACAACAGGGCTCTTCACTGTTGGTTAGTTTCAACGTCAAGCTTTACTTGAACACAATAAAAATAACTCTTATTCAACTACATTCGGACACACGCAGTGTTTACACGAGAATTCATTGAACAGACACCAACATACAAGCAAACATAGACAAACAGCTGTTTATTACTGGGATTGCAATGGGACACGCATTGACAATCAGATAAATATAACTGCTTCTATGTTTATCACGGGTCGCAGTGGAACACGCACTGTGAGTCGGATAAAAATATATAACGTTAGATGAGGAACACGCTCATCGCTCTGTGAGGAGAATATTCGTTCTTATATAGTTATTTTAATTACTGCAGTATAATTTTGTTAAGCTCTCTGGCTGATACACACACATGTATAGCTTTGACAGACGCTGGAACACGCAGACGTCAGTAAGCTATAATCAAGGTATTTCAGAAATTGAGGAACACGCTCAATTCTCACCTTATTGTTGTGTGATATTTTATATCTTGGGTTATTTTACTGCAGTTGAAAAATAACATATATGGAGGCAGACAGATTAACAGCTCTTTCTGGGGTGCGTCTCTCAAGCAGCAGATTCATTCAAACAGGGCGCGCGCTGCGCGCTCTCCATCCGTCACACACAGACTTTCGCAGGTTCGGATCTCGCATCCGCACAATATGAAAAGATAAATTACTTCGTATATGCTTACAATTTAGGTTAAACTTCCCGCATTTTTCTCCACCATAAATAATGTAGCGATTGCACGCACGTATAAATATAATTAATTATTATTCATAACGGATTATGATCAATAATTAATAATTGAATTATTTTCAGAATTTACTGTAGCAAAATCAATAGTATGATCAGTTTATCAGTTCATCCAATGAACGGAAAGCATAAACAATTATTAATTCTAGGAAATATAATATCTTCTTGGCCAAGAAAGACTAATTCCCAGCTAACAGCTAAATTAAGAAATAAATCAAGGGTCAAAGCATAGGTAACTTAGATCGAAGTTCAAGACAATAAATCGGTAAGCACATAACACAAGTAATGCATCTCTTTTCAAATACAAACAATACTTTATTGATTATAAGCCTATGACTAACACACAAAACAAATATCTAACACAAACACACGCACACGCATTCATACAAGTTGAAGAAAGACAGAGAGTGAGGAAGAATGAGTTTTAGGAGTTAGATGGTGAGATTCCCAAGATTCTATGCACTTATAAGACACAACCTGAACGAAGCATCAATAATTAATTTCACCCTTTTATCGTTTCTTAGGCGGGTGATTCAATTTTATATTAAACACCAGTTAAGAGTCTGGAGGCGTTACTTGCTTGTCCTTTGCGTTGCTTTGGGGATTCTCCTTTTTGTCGTAAAGGGGGTTTCCCGGTCCGTTGGTTGGCTGGCTGTCTCGTGCCTGGATAGATGTCTTGGGGCGGCCAATCACGTGGTGTGTTGGCGCGGATGAATGAAAGTCTTTGAAGTTGAAAGCTGGTTTTGCAGTTGAAACGTTAAAACGAAACTTTGCAGCAACACTTAACTTAGAACCGAGACTTTTAACGGAAAAGAAACAAACTAAGAAAAGAAAGGAAAGTGTGACGAGATGGCTTCAATTAAATCTGTTTTAACCCATATCTTGATTTGGGTCATTTGTCTCTGCGTCTACATGGTTACTACCATCGTCGGGCATCACAAGAGCTTAGAGAGCGAGTCCAGAGAGCTTTTCCCGAGAGCGTTCAGAGCGCATCACAAGAGCGCAAGAGCGCATCACAAGAGAGAGGATCACAAGAGAGCAAGACCAGAGAGTTCAGAGAGAGCAGAGAGCAAGAGCGGATTTTCTGTGTTCGGGTCTAAGGTTTTAAACTCAAAAATGTTTATCCCGCCTCCAGGAGGAATTTGGAATTCGGACAATAAGATACTATATGATTATTTGAGAAGGGGGTCTTTTCTACCCCCCCCCCAGCCCCCCCCCCCCCCCTTCCTCTCAACGGGAATCATGTGTCATCTGTGGTCTCATTGTTCTGCAGGCCTTAGCAGAGAGAACAAGAGGCGACAGTTTAGACATTATTACAATTATAAGAACATAAACATTTTTACACAGATTTCAATCAAGCCATCTTTTGAATTAAAAACATACGAGCATAATGATAGGAAACACGCACAATTTCACTCACACACCTAATATGTATAACAATTATGAATTGTATGGCATTTAAGCATATGAGAGACACACACACATATATTGTAGAAACAACATATAATCAAAGTCCATCGAGAATTGTCCTGGGATGAGTTTTATTGGTATTGGAGAATTGGAGGAAAGTCCTTATGTGTGTGTGTGTATCCTTATGGTCCGCATCTGTCACATCCGTGGTGTGTACCACGTGAGAGTTTAGTTCGCATAATTGTCTTCAAGACAAAGGGTATTTTGTATGCAAGTCCACTTTTTCAGCCTTAAGGAGTTATAATAATTGATGAGGGGAAAACTAGCTCGGGATCCTGAATGGTTCAGTCTGTTTAGTCGCAGGGGTCAGGTGACTCCTTGTTAGGGCCTCTTGTTTCAATATTTCTGAACAGATCTGTTCTTGCCAAATTATAAAACATTGACAACATTCTTCCTTTAGTTAAGCAACAAAAGGTCTTCTTGGCTCATAGCCTCAGGGATAATTTGGAATATGCAGCCCCTTGTGTTTGATTATGTACGAACGCTTCCCTCGTGTTTGGTACATTCTCAATGTTGCTACAACTAAAAAAACGCTTCAGTGCGCCGGCGCTCTGGCAACGGTTAACAGGTTAATGTTTTACAAAAAGAGGGATGTATTTGACTATTTGGTTTAGGCTATTGAGAATTTAGTTCAGAGAATGGGGTTTAGTGTTTTAGCAATTCAGAAAAACTGCATTATTATTTGTGATCCAGCCCGATCTCACGGCAATTCGTACAAATTTGACGAGGTGGCTAATTCGTACGAATTCATACGACCTCACTCGTACGAATTCGTACGATTTTTGCTAAATCGTACATATTTTACGAGTTACCAAATTCGTATGAATTCGTACGAATGACCTACCCCTGACCCCGCCCCTAAACCTACTCATCACGTGGGTTTAGACAAATCGTACCAATTAGCCACCTTTTAATCACTCGAATTAAAATTCGTATGAATTCGTACGAATTGGTCGTGAGATAGCGTTGTGTGATCAGCTGTTCTGTATTTGTTTTATGAAGAAGGTCTCTTACAGATTGTCCAGATTCTTCACATGAAAACAAAAAACAAAACAAAAAACCCTGAGCTGACACATGCACAACTGTTTGTCAAAAGGACAACAACTGCAGTGGGGATTTGGAGATAGTTTAATGAGGAAATGCTTCTTTGGTGTCCAGTATAACCTGTGGCAAAATTTAAAATGAATTCATTGGTAGCAATTATTACTCCATACAGATCTACAGATTTAGAGATCTACAGATCTACTCATTTTTCCAGATTGTACACAGTGGTAGTCACTTTTGTTTAAGGATAGAGCTGACACTACACTTTTAAAGAGCTGTAGACTGGATGTGCCTCAGAGCTGTTTTTGTGTTTTTGTAATGTAATGTTTTGTGTTTCTGCTGGTGGTTAATGGATTGGGGACATATCTTGCAACCTTGAATGCAGTTTTGGTTTTAGATTTTGAGGTCCACTTACAGTAATAATATAGTATTTTAGTTTTTCATGACAATTTTGTCCACTCTGCAGCCCTTAAATCAGCATTAGGTAACTTTTGAAATTTTTCTCTCGGGGTCCCCCTACAGTTGGGAAACAGTATTGTCTTCTACTACTGTCGTAAAATCTGTCATGGTTACACCAGGGGATACAAGCGTATGATCAAATTCCCGCCAAATGTATTGCGGCCACGGATCAAAATATAATAAGCGTGAATCAAAAATTGACAAGCATGAATAAAAACTTTAAACACATTAAAAAATATTTTTCACAAAACTTTAACTTGTGTTCATGCTTTCTTTAAAATGATGTTTTCCTTGGTTTTATTACTGTACTTTGCGCTCTCTTTCATTTTCTGCTCATAATTTATTTTTTTGTATGCTTGTGCTGTTTTTCTCTTCGCTCTTCTTTCCATGTTCTGCGCTTGCTCTTCCAAATGTTGCAGTTCGAGTTTCATGTAAATTAGGGTGGGCTTAAGCGTCACCATTGGTCCACTAGTTCTAGATTGACAGCTCCTCCTCTAGCCAATCTAACGAAGAGGGGAGTTGACGTCACTCCAATGCGACTCACGCTACTGATGCTCACTCTTACAGAGGAAGACGTCACATCAGTTTATTTTAAACTTAGGACTTTTAAGCAGTAAAGCTATCTGAACTGGACATATACAAATAATTAAATTCCTCTTTTTTGAGGTAGCCGACATTTTAATGCGCACACTGGTAATTGGTGTTAAACAATACTTGGCTCATGATGTTAATATGCTAAGGCAGCTCTAAAACATCATGCAGTTTTGAAACACTACATTTCTTTGCAAAAATTAAGTTAAAAACGGCCATTTTACCCGTCTGAAGAATTTAGGACTTTGACCTTTCAACGCTACACACAGCCTACCTTTATATATATATATATATATATATATATATATATATAAAAATAAAGGTAGGCTGTATATATATATATATATATATATATATATATATATATATATATATATATATATATATATATATATATATATATATATATATATATTATTTAGTTCCATTACAGACAAGGCATACACACTCAAAAAAAATGATTCAAGTCCTTCTTAGAGGTGACACATTTAAATATAATTAGCTTTATTTAAATATATCTATTTAAGATCAAATGTATATATATTTAAGTGGTTTAACTAAAAATGTATTAATAGCTCCACCTATGAGATTGATTTACGTTGGATCGCCAAAAAAAAGTGTCATACGGGACCGCCCTTTGCGCATGTGCGGGACAGCGCGCTCTTTTCGCCCATCTCTCCATCCTCTGGGTGCAACGCCAGGGCAACGTTTGGTGGTCGAGACTACATAAAAGTAGGTAAGTATTCATTTGTTGTAGCTGATTAGAATCTTACTGTCAAATATCGTTAATACGGTAATATTGACCGAAATGTGTGCAACAGTTAAAATCGAGCCTAATTTCACTCTTCAAAGTTTAAGGGAGTTGGCTGGCTAACGTTAACTTATGGTGGCTAGCTAACGTTAGTGCTACCTTTGTACTTTTAACGTTAGTCACGTTGACTGCTTTGGTTAACTTATGTGTTGCTCTTCGTCGCCGCAATTTTGGACGGGGCAAAACTGGCCTGTTGACAAATAAAAGTAAAAGAAGAGATGCCGAATTTCTGTTGTGTGTGTGTGTCTAACATGGCGGCGACAAGCGTTAGCAGCCAAGGACCGAAGCGGTCAATACCTCAACGTTAACGTTAGTTTAAATATCTATGGCTCGTTCAGTATTTATGCATTTAGGCTGTATAGGTGGACTAGTTGTGGCGGCCTGCCGAGACCGGGCTACACACTGGGTAATGTTAGCTGCGTTTTTTCTGCCATGTGTCATTAATGGCGGCCAGTGTATTTGTCATTATTTTCGTCATCGACATTTTTTCACAGACGAAAACGAGATAACTAAATAAAACCTAGTTTTGAATGACGAAAATCTATTGACATTTTCGTCAACTAATAAAAACTAGACGAAAATGTTAAATAGTGACTATTTGGGAAGCGATTCAGTCAGAACTGATGTCCTGCGTTTGTGTTAGATGCGCACATGTGTACTGTAATTTGCTGATCGTTACACAGCGGTCTCATAAAACTAAAAAAAAAAAAAAAAAGTGAAAACGTCTGGGAGAATGAGTAGGGCAGACATATAGATCTGAATAAGAGTGACGACGCAAAAAAGAGCTCTATTCAGTACGGTTTTCTGCACGCACACACAAGCGTGCAGCCATACACATAGAGACACAGCGCGCGAGTCCTAAACTGAGCTCTCTTTCGCGTCTGAATGGACAAATACACATAGCATTATGTCTAAATGTCCGTTTTGGAGAGTATTCATGTTGGTTATACATTGGTTGGTTATGTCTTAAACGGTTGTGAGTGTATCGGATGTGCATCAGTGCAATTGGATCCGATGTCTTAAAGTGACAGTGGGTAATAAACTTAATGCGGTCTGTGTCCTTCATTTTGATCAAGCAACAAAAGAAAAAAGCATTCACTGTTTGTTAATAGCTTTAATAAGTATTCATTTATATTTAATTCATACAAATAAATATGTCTGCTTGAAAGAATAATGTATGCAAGTAGTTCTAAAGAATGCATATATCACTAATTGAAAAGAAGACTGTTTTACTTTAGGAAAAGTGGTTTTATTTAATTTTAAGATTTTTTACAGTCACAGTAACGTTAGTTAAATCTGTATCTGTATTGCATGTTAACTTAAAAATAATTCATATTTAAGGGGAAATGAAACGTCCATGTTTCGGCACTGGTAGTAACTACATATATTAGAAAAATCACTTTGCCTAAATTTTTATTTTAAAAAAGTTGTTAAAACCACAGATATGACCAAATTAATTTAGTAATTTCTAGCAAGCTATCTAGCTTGTGAGTCGCCATTTTGGAGTGACGTTGTAACATTATCACATTAATGTAAAGGTGTCTTTAAAATATTAACTGTTATGGTGTCATAGAACGTATTACATGGGTTATGAGTAATGTTCATGTATGATGAATGATGGATGTCATGTATATGGTTCGTATGTATTCCTGGTTAATATACTAAGTGTCTACTGTGTATTTTGGTAATAATGGGGGATATCCCTTTAAGGTTGCGGATGGCCTTGATTACGGGACAAGGCGCACCTAAGCTTTTTTAATGGTGGTGATGTGTTTTGAAGAGAGAGGCGCGCCAGTTTTGTTAACTTCAGCGTCACAGAGTTAAAGCTGGGTTTCCTTAGGGTTTGAGAATTTTTTCAACCGATACGTCAAGAGATGGCTTTAATGGGACAAAAAATATGTTAACCACCTGGACTGTTTACTCGGGGATGCGTTTCCAGCAGAAGGACATGCTTGAACCCAAGTTTGAGAAACTGTGTGAGTAAACATTGCCCGAAGATCGACAGAGCTGGTGAGATCTGACTCATTCTTTTTATTGGAGTGGAACACGAGAGACTCAACGCTCTATTTTTTCCTTGTTGTGGATTACGTTTTTTGTCACGCAGCCAACAGAGGATTATGTCTCGCGAACTGACTGTATCTTGGTTGGAAAGACTGTAGCGCGATCTTGGGCCAGCCTGAAAATCTTTTCGGGTTAAGTTTATGGACTGGGACAGTGGGGAAAGTGTGGGGTTACACGCACGGGTTTTTTTTTTGTTTATATGGCGCTCAGCGCGTCAAGCAAATGAACGGGTTGATATGGGTTTTTCCTTTGAATGATTTTCAGCGCCGTCTGAAGATTTGTTTTGGTACGGTGTGGGTCATTAATTTCCATGCATTTGTGCTTGAGCATGGTTATTTGATAAAGGAAAACATCAAGAATGTGTTATGATTGAAGTATATGATTTTTCTGATTATTGATTTCATTCTAAAAAGATCCCCTTGTGCGTTTATAGTGACACACCTGTTGACAACAAAGAAAATTGAAAAGTGTTACAACGTCACAGCCTACGTAACGGGGTTGGTTGGCTGAACTTGGCTCCGTTGGTGAGTGAAGCGTTCCTGGATCGGACTCAATACTCGATTTGAAATGGTGGAAGACAAAGTTGAAAGACCTGTTGAGTCCGTGCGTCCCATTGCTTATGCATTTGAGCCGATACGGCGTGGGAACCGAGCAGTGGTACGTCGCTATGTCGGACAGCCGGTGGTGGACATAGCCGTAGCCAGCTATGAGGCCACAGAGGTTCGGACCTCGGTAATTTTTTTACATTCAAAAATAAAATGTCAAGCTCTCTGAATGATTAATTAGCCGTTTAAACCACCTCATATGAATGTTTGCAATCCATTTAGCTGTGAGAAGCTAGCGCAGTGAACGGGCTTGAGAGCGCGTTGTGAGGGCGCGGGTGCAGCCTCCGTGTTGCCAGATCCACCTAATGGAAAGGTGGCACACCGTGGCAGTAGTCTTCTGGACTCGTTTTTCTGATTTAATGTCACACTTTAGGAAGTTATTAAGGTGTGAAGTTGCATGTTATGGTTCGTGATATATTAGTCTTATTTCCAAACACAAGCTTTCAACTTCTTTCGGATTATTATATATTTTTATATTACATTTTTGCTTGTTTTTCGTAGCTATATCTGGCAACCTTTTACTGTCGGCATTAATTAAAAAAAAAGCTTATAGAAGAAATGTAATTGCTGACAGGAAGATACCACATTCGGTAAGACAAACGCAATGATCATCGTGATAATCTGTAAGAAATGTATAACACTATAAAAAAATAATAACATGCATTTGTTAACGAGCCAGTGTGATGCAAACATGTATGAGAGGTTTGAAATGATAATATGATAGCAGATGAACGCTTTTTATGCGTAGTTTTAATGTTAAGTTTTATGTCTTTCACTGCGTTTTACTGAACTCAGCCCAGAGCCTTTAAAGCCAACCAACCCCGTGACGTCACAGGATAGAATACTGCACAATGGCGGCGCCCTGGCCGCAAAAGATATAACTGTTTTTCTTTTTTCTTTTATATGTTTACATTTGTCATGTTTCTTATTTAATTGTTGTTTATAATGGAAATCCATCTTGTAAATCAGGTAAACTTGATTGACTGCTTCATTTCCCCTTTAATAGGTGCTCTACTTCAACCTACAATATAAACCTATGTACTAACGTGTTTGACTATAATTAATAATTACTTTATTGGAGAGTATTTCCTCCATTGCTCACACCTCTAATATATGCATCTCATCTTTTGCAGTTTAAGTTGAAAAGCAGTTTGTGGCAACCTCCTATTAATGGTAGGTATAAGACTAACATTACTTGCTCAATGCTAGCACAAAATTATTTGCATCATTGTCATGTGATGGTGGTAATTAACACATTTTAATGACTGCATTTTGTTTATTTTTCAGGTAAATGCAGAGTTTGAGGATCACCACCAAGCCACTGCAGTCAAAGTTCATGTCACAGCTGGACCACTTCTCAAACAAGCTGATGCAGATCTTCAAAAGCAAAGGAGGAGTGAAGGGGCAGAGGATTAAGGAAGTCCTGTCTATCTCAGATTCGGTTAGTCGAAATGCATCTAAGATCCCTTTGCATGTATTGGGGTGGTTATTGTAAGGTTTTATTGTGCATAGTTGCTTATTTAAAGGGATACTCCACTTTTTTTGGAAATAGGCTCATTTTACAACTCCCCAGAGTTAAACTGTTGAGTTTTACCGTTTTTGAATACATTCAGCCGATCTCCGGTTCTGGCGGTACCACTTTTAGCATAGCTTAGCATACATCATTGAAGTGGACAAGACCATTAGCATTTCTCAAAAAAAAAATGACCAAAGTGTTTCGATATTTTTCCTATTAAAAACTTGACTCTTCTGTAGTTACATCGTGCACTAAGACCGACGGAAAATGTAAAGTAGCGATTTTCTAGGCTGATATGGCTAAGAACTATACTCTCATTCCTGCGTAATAATCAAGAAACTTTACTGCCGTACCTTGAGTGCAGCAGGCGTAATGATATGACACAGCGCCTGAAAATAGTTCCGTTATGTTGACGGAAGGAAGCCTATTTTCAGGCGCTGTGTCATATCATTACGCCTGCTGCACTCATGGTACGGCAGTAAAGTTTCTTGATTATTACGCAGGAATGAGAGCTTACTAAGAACCGGTTTGTCTTTCCACCGGCTAGAGAGCCACAACAGAGCCAGCTCTTACGTCACTGCATACGTCTCATGTTGCCCAGCAACGCTAGTGCGGTAGCGCCAAACACGCCAGGCTTGTTCGAGATGCATCGGCTTCTCGCAGATCGATCGCCGCATGACATCAAAGCACTGCAAAAGCGATCCAAAAGCACAAGGAGTCGTATGATCTCCAAACACTCCCGCAGCTCCGATCGGTCCGCGCTGCTCCGATGCATCTCGAACAAGCCATCAACAATAACGGACGTTGCGTTACTATGGATGCTCATGGGTTTGCAAAAATACATCGGAATCCAACGCGTTCGTGCAGCTCGCCGTAACTTACATAGACAGATATTATAATCAAGCTGCTATTAGCTCGACTAGCTGCTATTTAAAAATGGCGGTCACAAGTTTCTATTCGTCTTGTTGGTCACGGTAACCCCGCCCCCAGCCCCTGACGCAAGCGGTTCTTACTTGGCTCTGTTCTAGACCAGCAATGATTTGGTGCTACTTAAGAACCAGTTTTCCTGGTTCGGAGCTGGTGCTTTGCGTGTGGAAAAACAAAGAACCGAATTGAAACTAGGCTCTGGCTCCGAACCAGCACCAGCTCTGCCTTGTGGGAAAGGGGTAATACTCACACACCAATGTAAAACATGCAAGAAAACTACCAACTTGCTTGTTGGGGGCATTTAGGGGTTAGGCATCCTGTTCAGACTGAAATTACCCTCTGATCTTAATTAGACAACCTGATCCTTCCCTGTGTCACCATAACAACCACATTTGGCTAAATTGGGTCTAATTTTTCACCCCTGCTTCAGCGTGACAACATCAACACCAGGAGGGAGTGTATCCTGAGATGCCTCATCATCTACCTCAATGAAGATCCAGACACCTTCTTCAAAGAATATCTGGTAAATTCATCACAATATGTTTGTCATGTAGTGTTGAACTGTTACTCCTTCTTACTTCTCTCATTACACACTATATTGACAGAGCCCTACAGAGGTGTTCTTATGTACTGGTGTAGACAAGTGATCGTACATGTTTTTGAGTTTAGGGGGGTGTGTGAGTGTGTCTGCGCTTGGAGTGGGGAGGTTGTTTAGAGTTCTGTTGGCCTGGGGGATGAAGTTGTGCTGTTGATAATGGACAAATGTTTTCTAGATGTATTTTTATGTCTGTCGCCATCACCTGTGGAACCCTGCATCACTTTATGTCCTCTTATTTCTCTGTCCATCTTTATTAAACACTTGCTGTGTTTTCTGTGTTTGTGGTGTTCAGGCACCGGCGACCGAGGATGCAGAAAGGGACCTAGCAACCACAGTCATGGGGATTTATGTGATCCGAACATTAAACATCCAACAGGAAGAAAAACATTTTTGAGTGAAGGGGCTCTAAGTAAATGAAGTTCAAATGTAAATGTATTTCAATAAAATAAAATAAAAAACATAAATTTTGGTTTGTCTCGTGTATGTGAATGGGTCAAATGAAAAATTATTTATATATTTAATTGATGATAATAATTTGTTTTCCAATAATTATGTAAGTTTGAGTTGGAAAAATGTAAATCAATTTCATTTAGTTAATGTAGTTATTTTATTTCAGCTGTATTTGGTAAAAGTTAGTTAGGCTAACTCAATTACATACTGTTGTAAGTATTTGATAAAAATAAGTTAGCCTCACTCGTTTATATTATTTTGCATCTATTTGATACAAATGAGTTAGGCTGACTGATTTACATTCTGTTGAATGGATGTACTCAGTTTGAGTTGGGACTACATATATTTATTGGATGGAAATCCTGCCCACAACTAAATTGAGTTCATCCAATGAATCATTTTTTTGAGTGCAGTGCAAAAAGTGCAAGACAAATACAAAGGCATTTGTGGTACAGTTCAGAGTATGTAAAACAAAAGAACAAAAAAATTCCATTAAAATTTTAAATAAACCTGTAGCCTTTGTAAAAGAAAAAAAAAAAACACAGCCATGGTGATCCGTTACAGTTAAATACGCCCTGAAATATTTGACAAAATATGAATGAAAATTATAGTGTAGCCTACAGAGATTACAGAAACCAGGTGGATTTGATATGCAGTGATTTATTATAGCCTAGTTATTGTGTTCATTTAGCTACATAATTGCATATTACTTTAGGATTGTTTTAAATATAGCTTCAATTTTTAATACAGCAACCTGAAAATTATTGAAAAGATCAGGGATAGGTAACGTCGTTTCTGGAGTGCCGCTGTCCTGCAGAGTTTAGCGTCAACTCCGATAAAAACCTAGCAGCAGTATTAATAATCCTTAAGATGATGATTAGCTGGTTCAGGTGTGTTAGATTAGGGTTGGAGGAGCTAAACTCTGCACCCAGGACCGACATTGCCCTTCCATGTCATAGATTAAATATGAAAGTAAAACGGCCAGTAGGTGGTGGAAAGTTACTATCTTTATGAGTGAGTCAATCATTCAAACTTCTCGTTCAAATCAGGAATTCTTTAATGAAACACTGTTGTGTGGCTCGCAGGAGATCGACGCTCACAGTGCCAGGTCCAGAAGTAAGGCCAGGGCATTAAAGGTGAATATGATGGATCGTCAGACAGGCACAACTGTCAACTGACGACACAACAGGTTGTCGTCGTTAGGGTGACGAATTTAACGATAACGGATCGCCAGGTAGATGTAACAGGTCGAGTTGCAGGCACACATACAGTTTAACGGTGTCCTGCCACGGAAAGATTTTTGCCAGCTGAGCTGGTGGTTATCTTCTTCACCTGTAGCTACGAGTGAGCATCAGTAGCGTGAGTCGCATTGGAGTGACGTCAACTCCCCTCTTCGTTAGATTGGCAAGAGGAGGAGCTGTCAATCTAGAACTAGTGGACCAATGGTGACGCTTAAGCCCACCCTAATTTACATGAAACTCGAACTGCAACATTTGGAAGAGCAAGCGCAGAACATGGAAAGAAGAGCGAAGAGAAAAACAGCACAAGCATACAAAAAAATAAATTATGAGCAGAAAATGAAAGAGAGCGCAAAGTACAGTAATAAAACCAAGGAAAACATCATTTTAAAGAAAGCATGAACACAAGTTAAAGTTTTGTGAAAAATATTTTTTAATGTGTTTAAAGTTTTTATTCATGTTTGTCAATTTTTGATTCACGCGTATTATATTTTGATCCGTGGCCGCAATACATTTGGCGGGAATTTGATCCCATACAAGCGTGCATGTTGACAAGCGATACCCCCGAACTCTGCAGAAGGAGTTCTCACATCTTGGGCAGACTGCCAGCGTTGCGTGTGAAATGTCTTCATCCCAGGTACATTGGCATATAACGCCAAAAGATCGCGTAGCTCACGTTTACAAGCCAGCGTCTTTATAGTAGCCTATTGGCTACTGTTTTACATAATAGATATGCTAATTCAATTCAATGTTTGTGTGATAGGTAATAGCCATATCGTCAATATTATAATATCAAGCTACCATAGATGAATCTGCAAATTTGTAAAAATGTATTTGCATTATAGCCTGAGGCAAGACACTTTCACCAGAAAAATAAATAACAAACATGACTATCAGCCTGCAGACATAGTTATCCTGAAAGATTATTTTGTCCGTCTAATCATGTATTATTTACTTGCAAGAATGTAGCCCCTACCAAACTTGTACACACCGTTAAGACATAGGCTTACTGATTTATTTATTTGTTGACGGCCAGCATCGGGCATGCACCCCTCCTCCTCCTTTAGCTCACGCCAGCGAGCGAACACTGGACCAATATTGATCCTCGTCCAGCCTTTTATTTTGTCACTCTCCCTTTTTCTCGACTGTCCTCCGACAAAACCTTTGGCTTCTTGGTTTTACTTGCTGCTTCGGCCATGACAACATACAGAGGTAAAAAAAAAACGCTTCTTGGGCTCTCGTGTAAGAATTTGAGTAAGTGGGGGAAGTGACGTATATGCCGTAAAGCAGTCGAATTTTGTAGTTCTCTTTGTTCGCCGGTTACTACACGAAACCCGAAGTTTAAAAGTACGATTAAAAACGCTACAGACCCCGTCAGGCTATGGCAGACGTGTCATTCAACCTATTGTAAGTCGATGTACCATCACAAGAGACTTGGAAATATATTATGAAGGTTGAAAAGTTACCTAGTGCTGCTTTAAACAATGCTGAAATCTATTTACATCTTTAGACTGATTTTTTTTTGCATGATTTTATATCAGATATCAATATCCTCAGTTCACTCCTAAATGCTCTTAGTACTTATCGGTTGTCACTCATTACACATTTGAGTTCAAAAGCTCAGTCAGTTAACATTTTGCAGATTTTGCAAGGTGTATATAAACTTATGACCACAACTGTACAGTATAAGCAATTGTAACATATGATTTAGGCTTCCACACAGGACAAATATGTGTGTGCATAAAAACATATTTGCTTCAGTAATACACTAAATTCAACTAATCATGTGAGCAATACATTTTGTAAAAGTGATAATTCAACCAAAAATTTAATTCTATCATCAATTACTTATTTTGTTCCAATTAAGGAAATCTGAGAAATTTCTGTCCCTCCATGAAAGGTCTAATCACCCAAAACTTAGTTCATAAAGAGAATGCTCTATGCATGTTTGCTGATCGATATGTGAATATTTTCCCTGATCAATATGTGAATACAATCCTAAATTAAATTCATATGGATTTATTTTACTATCTCTTTATGAACTTGTTGAACATCAGAGTTTTGGGAGAACAGACTTTCAATGGAGGAACAGAAATCTCTCACAATTTATTCAAAATGACTTCATTTGTGTTCTAAAGATGAATGAAAATCTTATGGTTTTTGAATGACATGACACTGAGTAATTGATGACAGAGTTTTATTTTTTTGGTAAACTAACCCTTTAACTGTATAATATCTGTGGTTTTGTCTTACCAGATGTCCATTTACCTCATTACTGCAGTATTTGTAACTAACCTGAAAGGTCTTGTTATTGGGCTGCTGTTCATGGACCCAGATGAGAGCCAGACTGAGCAGGAAGACCAGACTGAAGATGACCAGCAGAAGGGTGAAGCTCCACACAGGCAGATGCAGCTGGTTACTCCCAAACACCAACACAGCACTTAAAGAGACTGCACTGACCATCAGAGCCAGCACAGAGAACGCCACCACCTCCCCCGGCTCACAGTCCCCCAGTATACGGCCCAGATACGGTTCCCAGCGAGCCTTCAGTGTCCCAGCAGCGCGTCTCTCCTTCATCGCCTTCTGCCTCTCCACCAGCTGAAGTTTATCAGAGAATGACTCATACTCCTTCGGCTCTCCGCTGTCCTGTGCAAAGGTCTGGGTCTCGTTCACTGCCACAGATGGATCCAGCTGCTGCCCTGACTGGTTCAGTGAAGGTGTGGATGAAGCATCGGTCTTGATTCCTCCGGAGCTTCCAGTACATTTATCCTGTTGGTAGCGGAGCACGATGATGCTGGCCGCTACAAAAGTGTAAGCAAGCAGAGTGCCGATAGAGAGGAACTGGACTAGTGCTTCTAGATCAAAGATGAGGGCAAGAAATGCCATAAGGCTGCCAAAAACAAGAATGGCGATCACCGGGACTTTGGTTACAGGGTTGACACGAGAAAAGACAGAGAAGAAGAGGCCGTCCTCCGCCATGGCATACACAATCCGCGGGAGAGAGAAGAGGTTGCTGAGCAACACAGTGTTCATGGCTAGATGAAAGAGATTAGACAGTTTTAATTAGACAAGATAGGAAACAGTATAACTCCATATTTCTTCATATATATCAACATAACAATAATAGAGACTGCTATAAAGTTCAGTCATGTCTTCCAAAAATAAATAAAAAACTTAAATAAAAAGAAAAATATATATTTTACGTCAATGTGACCAAATGAACATCAGTATGGATCTCTACATACACTATGGATCTCTACACACACTTTCAAAAGTTTAAGGTCAGTAAGATTTTTTTGTTTTTAAAAGTTTCTTCTGCTCACCAAGCTGCATTTATTTGATCAAAAAGACAGTAAAAACATTAATATTGTGAAATATTATTACAATTTAAAATAACTGTTTTCTAAGTCAGTAGCCTATATTTTAAACTGCAAGACTGTATATTCACTGCAAAGCTGAATTTTCAGCATTATTACTCCAGTCTTCAGTCACATGATCCTTCAGAAATCTAATAATATGCTTATTTGGTGCTCAAGAATCATTTATTATTATTTTCAAAGTTGAAAACAGTTGTGCTGCTTAATATTTTTGTTATACTTTGATGCCGTGATGAATAGAAAGTTCAAAAGAACAGCATTTACTTGAATTAGACATTTTTGGTAACATTATAAAGGCCACTTTTGATTATTTTAGTGCATCCTAGCTGTATAAAAATATAAATGTATTATATACAAGGCCATAAAAAATATGTAAATTTTTAAAGGAGGTAATCATTTTTTTTAATCAGTAAGGTGACATGCAAACAAACCAGGATGGTTTTTTATTGAATACATTCCTAAAAGCGCATCAGAAAAGTGATGTGATGTTGCCTCAACAAGACAGTTTTCAACAAGACCGAATAATTTGCTCATATGATTGGCCACTATTACCTAAACATTTTTTGTGAATGAATAATTATTGCGTTAAAGAAGTGGTTATTAAATGAATTTTTTTGTACATCTTTTGTTTTCATTTAATTATATTTATATTAAATCAACCACCCTGCCCACTATATATCAACACCGGCCATTGAAAATCCTATGTCAACCACTAACTCATACTCACCACAGATGGAACCCACAGCCACGATGAACCCGGCCCAGCTGTATCCCCGTCTGAAGAACGCATCTGACAGAGCGGAGTTTGGGTCGAGTGTATGCCATGGAACCATCAATGTAAGAACTGTGGACACCAGGACGTACGCTGTGGCCGCCAGGCCCAATGAGATGGCAGTCGCTATAGGAATAGCCTTCTGAGGATTACTGGCTTCTTCACTGGAAGCCGCTATCACGTCAAAGCCAACAAAGGCATAGAAGCATGTTGCAGTTCCTGCCATAATACCCGAAAATCCAAACGGGGCAAAGCCTCCCTCCCGAGCGCTCCAGTTGACTGGGTCGGCCAGTACAAAGCCAAACACCAAGATAAAGGCAATGACTACCATACTGATGGCCGAAAAGATGTGGTTGAGCCAAGATGAGACACGAACACCAAATTAGATGAAAAATGAAGCCACTAGAAGGATGGAGGCCGCTAAGAGGTCTGGGTAATGAGTAATGAAGGGCACGTCCCAACGCATCACATGACTTTCAGTGAAGTTCTGGATGCGGTGATTGAAAATAGAGTCTAGATAGCCACTCCATGCACGAGCTACTGCAGCCCCTCCAATCATATACTCCAAAATGACATTCCAACCAATCAGGAACGCCCAGATTTCCCCAACAGAAACGTAAGTAAACATGTAGGCGGAGCCTGTCTTTGGTACACGGGCGCCAAACTCAGCATAGCACAGCGCTGCCATGAGAGACGCGACTCCTGCTATGAGGAACGACACCACGACAGCTGGTCCTGCAGTGTCTTTAGCAACAGTTCCTGTGAGAACATACAGGCCTGAACCCACCATTCCACCGACACCAAGCAGAGCGAGGTCCACTGTGGTCAGACAACGCTTCAGTGATGTTGCCATTACGTCATCCTCCAGCGTCTTTAGCCTGTTGAGCTTCTGACAGAACCTCATCACTGAAGAGCATCCAGAAACACATGATGCCATCTTGATAGAGAACGTAGAGTTGGTAAAAGAGATGATATGAAATACGCCAAGGTCACACCTGGTCCATAGTTTTCAAGGTCAAACAGGCCTTACAAACCTGAAATGAAAATAAACATGAATAAATATACTATACTGAAAAGCAGTCATAAATGTCAGAAAAATGTCAAAAGGTCAAAAAAGTAATGATTGTTTAGGCCAAATTTATATATTTAAAGTGTGGTGATGAAATCTTATTATTGGACATTTTATATATTTCATAACATTATATTCTAGGCCTAGTGATGGGTTTAGTCCCTTTGTATCCTGTAGTTATCAGATATCTATCTGAAAACATTGATTGAATATGAAGAATTTACATCCAGCAGCTTCCAGTAAATTTTATTACATACAAATCTACTATGAAAGTACAGAGCAGAGAGCTGTGTAATATAACATAGAGACCAGTCAATTATACAACATGCATTTATTGTGTTATGAAATGTTGTGCATAATTTACACACAGTCACAGGGCCATCACTACAAATCATGGTACATAATTTTAATGAATGGGCTTCCTTTCCCCTGGTCTCAATAGGTAGGCAATAGAGGACCTTGGTATTATTTGTACTATAATTGAGCCGTAATATTTGTTTTTATGCCATAATGTATATAATTGACCCTATGTATTAAGTTAGTGACAATACCTTTTGCAGGTAGCCAAAAAACGCAGCCATATATATGGTACAGAAAGAATTCCTAAAAAGTCTAAACTGAATACTAATTTCAGTTATCAATCATATTAACCTGGCATAAATTATTTGGAATATGCAACATAAACGTTTAATAGTGTTTAATGCTTAATAAAACCTCAACATTTTGATTAAATGAATGAATTATAATATGCAGCAGCAGTTATGTGGAGATGTAACCAGGCCACAGTTTACACAGATGATGCTGCGGATGGCAGATGGTGATTCCCGTTCACATCACATCATATCCGCTGCTTCTCTAGACTCACTGCTGGAGCGAGCCCTGGGTGACGTCACACATGTCATCCTTATCTGGAAATCTCCATTGTACAGTGAATTTACAACTCACTTTACTTAAAAAACTGATATGAAATACAAGCTAAATGTTGATGCACCACCTTTCTCCATAAAACGCAGCACGAATAATCTAACTCGACATGTATTTGAGTCTGTAGTGATATTTTAAAGAGGTCAAATAAGCTCACATTTAAGAATCAACGATATTTTCTATCGTTTGATTGAACTATACAGTGACAGCTGACGAGGCTGACTCCAGCTCCTTTTTCGCCAGCTCCTTATTCGTCGAACTATTCGTTCCACCTTAAAAATGTTGGACGGTTGTTAACCCCTCCCTCTCGGTGCTTTTTGCACAAACAGTTGTATGTGAATTACAAGCCTGTGTGGATCGGGCAGCATTTTTCATTTAACAGTGATTTTCATTTAACAGTGAAAATAAATAGCCTATTCCTGAAAAGATCATCTTGTCTGCCTCTATAAATGGTGTAAGCTATGTGGTAAATTATTATTTTGTAATTACTAAATGTTTTTTTTAAAGTATGGAGAAACGTGACAGTATGTTTCCAACTGAGATTTAATGTAATGTAATTTCTGTTCTTTATTAGAAGTTATCCATTACTCCAGTCTAATATAATGTATGTATGTATATATGTATGTATAGGCCTATATATATATATATATGTATGTATGTATATATATATACATACATACATACAGTATATACATACATATATACATACACACACATATATATATATATATATATATATATATATATATATGTATGTATATAGTATATGTATGTATATAGGTATGTATGTATGTATCTATATATATATATCTATATATATATATATATATATATATATATATATATATATATATATATATATATATATACGTGTGTGTATTTGTGTGTGTGTGTGTGTGTGTATACTGGACAAAGCATACTGGAGGTGTCATTACTTTATTATTTCACAAGTTCTCAAAAAAACGGGAACGTAGAGGCATAGATTAATTCATTCTTAAATGAAATCTTGCATTCCAACATTTTCTGATGTGTTATTATTGAAATATGGTACCCAGAACATGCCCCACCATTGCAACTTTATCTGCCGACATAGCATACTGGAGGTGTCATTACTTTATTATTTCACAAGTTCTCAAAAAAACGGGAACGTAGAGGCATAGATTAATTCATTCTTAAATGAAATCTTGCATTCCAACATTTTCTGATGTGTTATTGTTGAAATATGGTACCAAGAACATGCAATATAATGTGAAATAATGTGCCGACGACGCATACTGGAGGTGTCATTACTTTATTTTTTCACAAATTCTCAAGAAAACGAGCACGTAGAGGTATAGATAAATTAATTCTTAAACGATATCCTGCATTACAACATTTTCTGATGTGTTATTGTTGTAATATGATACCCGGAACATGCAACTGTACGTGCCGACGAAGCAAACTGGAGGTGTCATTATTTTATTTCAAAAGTTCTCAAAAAACCGAGCACGTAGAGTTATAGATGTATCCATTCTTAAACGAAATCTCACATTACAACATTTTCTGATGTTATTGTTGAAATATGGTACCCAGAACATGCAACTGTGTGTGCCGACGAAGCATACTGGAGGTGTCATTACAAATAACACAGCAGAAAATTTAATGCAGGATTTCATTTAGGAGTGAATTTATCTATACATCTACGTGCTCGTTTTTATGAGAACTTGTGAAATAATAAAGTAATGACACCTCCAGTATGCTTCGTCGGCACATACAGCTGCATGTTCTGGGTACCATATTTCAAACATAACACATCAGAAAATGTTGTAATGCAGTATTTCGTTTAAGAATGAATTAATCTATGCCTCTACGTTCCCGTTTTTTTGAGAACTTGTGAAATAATAAAGTAATGACACCTCCAGAATGCTTTGTCGGCACACAAAGCTGCATTGAGTGGCATATACTGGGAACCATATTTCAATAACAACACATCAGAAAATGTTGTAATGCAAGATTTCATTTAAGAATGAATTAATCTATGCCTCTACGTTCCTGTTTTTTTGAGAACTTGTGAAATAATAAAGTAATGACACCTCTAGTATGCTATGTCGGGACATAAAGTGGCAATGTGTGGGGCATGTTCTGGGTACCATATTTCAATAATAACACATCAGAAAATGTTGGAATGCAAGATTTCGTTTAAGAATAAATTAATCTATGCCTCTACATGCTTGTTTTTTTGAGAACTTGTGAAATACTAAAGTAATGACACCTCCAGTATGCTATGTCGGCACATAAAGTTGCAATGGTGGGGCATGTTTGGGGTACCATATTTCAATAATAACACATCAGAAAATGTTGTAATAAAAGATTTCATTTAGAAAATGAATTAGTCTATGCCTCTACGTTCCCGTTTTTTTGAGAACTTGTGAAATAATAAAGTAATGACACCTCCAGTATGCTGTCGGCACATAAAGTTGCAATGGTGGGGCGTGTTCTGGGTACCATATTTCAATAATAACACATCAGAAAATGTTGTAATGCAAGATTTCATTTAAGAATGAATTAATCTAGGCCTCTACGTTCCTGTTTTTTTGAGAACTTGTGAAATAATAAAGTAATGACACCTCCAGTATGCTGTCGGCACATAAAGTTGCAATGGTGGGGCGTGTTCTGGGTACCATATTTCAATAATAACACATCAGAAAATGTTGTAATGCAAGATTTCATTTAAGAATGAATTAATCTAGGCCTCTACGTTCCTGTTTTTTTGAGAACTTGTGAAATAATAAAGTAATGACACCTCCAGTATGCTGTCGGCACATAAAGTTGCAATGGTGGGGCGTGTTCTGGGTACCATATTTCAATAATAACACATCAGAAAATGTTGTAATGCAAGATTTCATTTAAAAATGAATTAATCTATGCCTCTACGTTCCTGTTTTTTTTTGAGAACTTGTGAAATACTAAAGTAATGACACCTCCAGTATGCTATGTCGGCACATAAAGTTGCAATGGTGGGGCATGTTCTGGGTACCATATTTCAAACATAACACATCGGAAAATGTTGTAATGCAAGATTTCATTTAAAAATGAATTAATCTATGCCTCTACGTTCCTGTTTTTTTGATAACTTGTGAAATACTAAAGTAATGACACCTCCAGTATGCTATGTCGGCACATAAAGTTGCAATGGTGGGGCATGTTCTGGGTACCATATTTCAATAATAAAACATCAGAAAATGTTGGAATGCAAGATATGATTTAAGAATGAATTCATCTATGCCTCTACGTTCCTGTTTTTATGAGAACTTGTGAAATAATAAAGTAATGACACCTCCAGTATGCTACATCGGTACATAAAGTTGCATGTGGAGGCATATTCTGGGTACCATATTTCAACAATAACACATAAGAAAATGTTGTAATGCAAGATTTCATTTAGGAATGAATTAATCTATGCCTCTACGTTCCTGTTTTTTGAGACCTTGTGAAATAATAAAGTAATGACACCTCTAGTATGCTTTGTCCAGTATACACACACACACACACACACACACACACATATATACATATATATATATATATATATATACATACATTATAAATATGTTAGACTGGAGTAATGGATAACTTCTAATAAAGAACAGAAATTACATTACATTAAATCTCAGTTGGAAACATACTGTCACGTTTCTCCATACTTAAAAAAATTTTTTAGTAATTATAAAATAATAATTTACCACATAGCTTACACCATTTATAGAGGCAGACAAAATGATCTTTTCAGGAATAGGCTATTTATTTTCACTGTTAAATGAAAATCACTGTTAAATGAAAAATGCTGCCCGATCCACAGGCTTGTAATTCACATACAACTGTTCCTTTAAAAAATACGGCCAAAAGCACCGAGAGCGCAGTAAGAGAGGGGTTAACAACTGTCCAACATTTTTAAGGTGGAACGAATAGTTCGATGAATAAGGAGCTGGCGAAAAAGGAGCTGGAGTCAGCCTCGTGACAGACGTTTGTTTTCAGCCTCCCTTGAGCTAAAAGCACAAGGTGTTGATGTATGGAGTCGAGAAGACAGGTGAGAAACTGCCCCGCTATGTTTCGCATTAACGACAAATCTAAGCATTAAAACATAAACATGCAAATTCATAGATAAAGGAAATCTATGCTATGGCTTTTTACCTGTAATTGATTCTTGCGTTCATTCGTGTCGTGTTTGATGAAAGCGATGTTGTAAAGCGTCATTGAACAGAGGAGGGTGGAGGAGCGAACAGGAGCTGTTTCCGCTCTTAAAGGTACAGCACCTCATTAATGGATAATGTTTTGTATGAAACATCCCTTTACCTAATGCACTTTTGTCTGTACACAGACGTGATGCTTTTACTGATAATGAAATATTGAGCCACTTACTATTGTTGGAAAGTCAGATTCATTAAGTTGAATACTATCGGTGCTTCACATGAAGTCCTATTGTAGTTTTTTATTTAAACAATTTTTATTAAAATAATATATTTTCAAGTTTGATGTTGTCAAGCTTGTAGTCAGAACATTTCATAATGTCTTTTAGGAGACACAAATTCTCTTCTGGAGCAACCTGTTGGCTAGTTTTTTTTCTTTGAGATTAATTTAATAATACATATTTAAACAAATCAAGAGTTAGCATTACTCGATAAATATTCCGAATAAAACTGTTGAATAATATAAAGCTTAAATAAAGGACTTTTACTGTACAGAATTTAACAACCAAAATAAATGGCAAAGTTTATATATGGCATATCATAATGGTAATTCTAAGTGCTTATCTAGACATAATTAAGAGAAAGAAACCTAAAGATACAGAACTTTATATGCCTATACATTTTCTTTCCTTTATATAAAAAGTATAGAATAAAAAAAAGTGTAGAAAAGAACGTATTATACACAAAATAATGCATTGCAATAAAATGCATCACAGTTCATGCATATTCATGACATGTCACAGTTTGTTTAAATGTCTTTAGCGCAGTAATTTTAGTTTATAAAGGTACTACTTATAGTTAAACTGTTATAACCCATCCCACTGGATTAAATGTCTAGGATTATTATTGTTGACAGTGTCAACATCATGAAAATAAAATGTAGTAAAACCAGCAGGGTCAGTGTATCTCAAGATGTCCAATTGAGATTGCTTGACCATTTTCAATTCTTCTAAATTTGTTTGATTGATTGATTGATTTATTGATTGATTGATTGATTGCCTCTATGTGTGTCGGTATTGCAAAATCACTAATTTTTATTTTTTTATTTTACTTGGTTTAAACACAATAGCTGTCTTTCCCAAGAAATTGTGGTTATAGGGGTGTACAGAAACCTCAAGGATGGGTGTTGCTCCCAAAAGGCAGTTTCTTGTTCCTTTGACTTAGAATGTATGTCCAAATGTAATGAACAAGATCACACAAGGATCCACTTTTAATTTCAATTTATTATAGGAAGGTTTCGATTCTCAGTCCTAAATAAAACATTTCGGGCAGAACATTTCAGGCTTGAAACTTCTCTTAATTTTTTTTCTCATAGGGGTAATAAAGTGCAATTTAAAATACTAGGCTACTCACTTTCAGGTTTTGATATCTACGCTGTGGGGTCAGATATAGGAAGCTGAAATTTTCCAAGAAGTCAATTTTTTATGTTAAAGAAATTGAGTTTGAGATTTTACTGGTTACAGAGTTAGCTAGAAATCTCAGGTAAAGCCTAATTTAATATAAGCATAACAAATAATAATGAACAGTATTCCACAGTAATTATGTTTATGATTGACATGCAATAGCTTAAATATACAGACATTCAATAGGCCTACAGTACAATACCATACCTATGGTACTAATAAATAAAATAGCCTAAATGACATTAGTTTAGTGTTTTACATCATTATCTTTTTGTTTGTTTTCTTTTAGAATATTAATTAATATAACTAATTTTAAACACTCATAAGGCTAAATACACTCACCGGCCACTTTATTAGGTACCCCATGCTAGTAACGGGTTGGAGCCCCTTTTGCCTTCAGAACTGCCTCAATTCTTTGTGGCATAGATTCAACAAGGTGCTGGAAGCATTCCTCAGGGAGTTTGGTCCATATTGACATGATGGCATCTCACAGTTGCCGCAGATTTGTCGGCTGCACATCCATGATGCGAATCTCCTGTTCCACCACATCCCAAAGATGTTCTATTGGGTTGAGATCTGGTGACTGTGGAGGCCATTTTAGTACAGTGAACTCATTGTCATGTTCAAGAAACCAATTTGAAATGATTAGAGCTTTGTGACATGGTGGAAGTAGCCATCAGAGGATGGGTACATGGTGGCCATAAAGGGATGGACATGGTCAGAAACAATGCTCAGGTAGGCCGTGGCATTTAAACGATGCCCAATTGGCACTAAGGGGCCTAAAGTGTGCCAGGAAAACATCCCCCACACCATTACACCACCACCACCAGCCTGCACAGTGGTAACAAGGCATGATGGTTCCATGTTCTCATTCTGTTTACGCCAAATTCTGACTCTAACATCTGAATGTCTCAACAGAAATCGAGACTCATCAGACCAGGCAACATTTTTCCAGTCTTCAACTGTTCAATTTTGGTGTGCTCTTGCAAATTGTAGCCTCTTTTTCCTATTTGTAGTGGAGATGAGTGGTACCCGGTGGAGTCTTCTGCTGTTGTAGCCCATCCGCCTCAAGGTTGTGCGTGTTGTGGCTTCACAAATGCTTTGCTGCATACCTCGGTTGTAACGAGTGGTTATTTCAGTCACTGTTGCCCTTCTATCAGCTCGAACCAGTCTGGCCATTCTCCTCTGACCTCTGGCATCAACAAGGCATTTCCGCCCACAGAACTGCCGCTCACTGGATGTTTTTTCTTTTTCGGACCATTCTCTGTAAACCCTAGAGATGGTTGTGCGTGAAAATCCCAGTAGATTAGCAGTTTCTGAAATACTCAGACCAGCCCTTCTGGCACCAACAATCATGCCACGTTCAAAGTCACTCAAATCAACTTTCATCCCCATACTGATGCTCGGTTTGAACTGCAGGAGATTGTCTTGACCATGTCTACATGCCTAAATGCACTGAGTTGCCGCCATGTGATTGGCTGCTTAGAAATTAAGTGTTAACGAGCAGTTGGACAGGTGTACCTAATAAAGTGGCCGGTGAGTGTAGGTCTCCTTTGGAAGATTGCTGAGGCCCCCTAGTGGTCACCTGTCCTCCACACTGTAAAAAATGATATGATCAATAAGTTATCACAACATATGTTTTTACATTACTTTAACTCATCAAAATAAGTTAAGCAATTTGCAACTTTTTTTCAACTTTCAGGATTCAACTAATTTTTTATAGTCATTTTAATGTAATTTAAGTTGAAATGACTTAAACATCCAAGTCGTTTGTACTTAAAATTTATGGCAGCAACTTGTTTATTTTACAGTGCAGTTTAAGTTAGTGTGTGATTTTATGGACTTTTATAGTGAGAATTTGCTTTATTGGTCAAATGGCAAAATCTTATTTTTTTTTTAATTATTTTAATTTTGAAGCCAACATAATGAAAGCGTATTAACAAAGATTGCATCATTTTATAGTTAAATGCCCCTGCGGTTAATAATTGTAGTTTCGGTGGGTTTCAATGGGGACATTTTTGGTCCTGAGTGGAACTATTTACTCACTATAAAATACTTTATTCCTGTTTTCTGCTTCTGCATATTATAAAGCCAATTGGATAAATGATGCAGCTGTAATTGTGTGAGTGTGTTGGTATGGATGTCAGATTGTGGTTTTTATGTGTGCATTGTGCAATAAAATAAATGTGTGTGTGTGCATGCTTGTAATATTTGAGACGAGAGAAAAACTCTACTGCAAATCACAAATTAACCACTGTGTGCACCAGTGGAGTTTTGCTGGCATCTAATGGAGAATATTTGGTACTGCGCCCAAACAAAATCTTACTAAAAGCAAAAAAAAATTAGATATCAACCTTCTAGCAGTTTTAGAGTTCAACATGTTTAATTAAATATATGTTTTATATGAAATTATGTTAATAAATAATTTTCATTAACTTACACCTCTATCACTTTTTTTGTGGTTTCACTTTTTAAACTTTTTTTAGTTTAACAAACTTTAGTTTATAGACAAAACCTAATGTTTTTTGACAGACATTTATGTCCACTATGTGGACCTATGTGTAGCCTAACTTTTTTAATTGACGCACAAGGGTTAAGCACATCTGAAATAGTACTGTATTACAATAATGACAAATCACCTAATAATGAAATTGACAAACAGCAACACTAAAATTCCCAGATGCAGTATGATATTGATCATTTTGAGGAAAATTTGCTTAGGATTACTGTTTTAGACCTTATTTGCAAACATAAGCTATTGTATGTCAATCATAAACAAAATTACTGTAAAATACTGTCATCATTATTGATTACTCAAATCTGAATTTTTCTGCATGCACACTATACTTATAGGCATACCTCTAAAAAACTATAGGACTGAGATTCAAACCATTATTGTATTATTTCTGTGATGTAGGCTAGTCATAAACCAGATTGGAAAAATGGATGAGTTCAGAAATGTGTTTATCCAACTGTTAGTTCACCCAAAAATAAAACTTAGCCCATGATTTACTCACCCTGAATTCATCTTTGGTATATATGACATTCTGCAGTCGGAGTTATATTAAAAATGTCCTGGCTCTTCCAAGCGCTATAATGGCAGTGAATGGCCGGTTTTGAAGTGCATCTATCCATGATAAAAGTACTCCACGCGTCTCCGGGGGTTAATAAAGGCCTTCTGAAGCAAAGTGATTATAACTCTATAGGTTTGGGAATAATTGATGACAGGCTGCTGAATTATTTGAAAAATAATGCACATCCGAGGTTGTAATGCAGCCACGACTCGAAGTGCAGTTCAACGGCCCGTCGTCAGTCATTTTTTTCATTTCATTTATTTATTTTTGAACAGGGACAATGTAAAATACACAATAACCTTAAGAAGGAGAGATGCATTTTACCAGGTTGTAGCACTTGTGCTAATTTCCACCTGTAGTCCCTGGGCAGGCTGATGTCGACAGATACACATATTAATAATACATTTATCCCAAAAACAGCATTAAAAAAATCACACCCTCCATTCATTCCTCAGCATTCATTTACAAATACACTCTCACATACACATCAATTACAATACATTATGTGAACATGTTTGTTTTAAAAGAAGCCATTTTTTGGCCCGATGTAAAAAAGTGTTAAAATTTACACATGTGGTCAGCTCTGTTGGCAACTTATTCCACTGTCTGATGGCCACACATGAGAAAACTGAGCTGCCGAATGCTGTTTTACACTGAGGAATCATACACTCGCCCCGAACAGTCGACCGAGTGGCTCTAGTTGTAATTTCTTAGCTCAGTGAAATAAACTTTTTTAACGGAGGGGCTGCAGTACCATTTATTATCTTAAACAAAAGACAGATATTTGAATATATGATTATGTTTTCAAAACCTAATATACTATGTTTTTTAAGAATATGACAATGGTGAAATAACCGAGATTTCTTGTCATGAACCTTAAGAGAACTTTTGTACAATGATTCCAAGGGCCTTAATGCTGTTTTACTGCCTGTGACCAGCTCGTCATACAGTATCGAAAGTGCGGAATTATCATCGCATTTAGATATAGATTAGATGCATCTATGGTCAAAGAGTTCCTAATATATCTAAAATGTGCTATGTTAATTTTCAACGTGTTGCTTATCTTTTTAATATGTTTTTTGAAATTTAAATTTGGGTCAAGAATGACTCCTAAATATTTAATTTGGTCAACCCTTGAAATTTCCTGACCCTCAATGATGATTTCTGGTTCAGGTTTACATAGCGAGAAATTACGGCGGTTTGTGAAAAACATAGAAACCGTTTTGTCAACATTCAAAGTTAAATGAGAGTTTTTTAGCCAAATGGAAATATTTTTCATTTCCTCAGTTAACTTTCGGGCAACATCCATAACAGTTTTACCATGAATATACACCACTGTGTCATCAGCGTACATGATCATTTTAGCATTTATACACACAGACGGAAAATCAATAATATAAAGAGAAAACAACAAGGGCCCTAATATAGAGCCCTGCGGCACACCCATAGTGCATGCTCGTATAGGAGATGATACATTATTTATTGATACACACTGCTGCCTTGCACTGAGAAAAGATTTAATCCAATTAATTGTACTTACACTAATAGAGAAATGTGTTAATTTATCTATCAGTAGTTCATAGTTTACTGTATCGAAGGCCTTACGCAAGTCAAGAAAGACCGCCCCTAAAACTCCTCCGCTATCCAGACTTGATTTTATTTCCTCTATTAAATAGCAACATGCTGTCTCCGTTGAGTATCGTTTTCGGAAACCAAACTGGAGAGGATGTAATGCAGCATTGTAATCAAGATGTTCCACTAACTGTGCTGCAACTACTTTTTCAAAGACTTTGGAGATAGTGGGAAGGATGCTTATAGGTCGATAGTTAGAGACCTGGAGCTTGTTTCCTGACTTGTGTATAGGCTTTACTATAGCTGTTTTCAAAGCTGTAGGGAAGATACTTTCATTTATAGACTGATTTATAACTTTAGTTAGCACTGGAGTTAAAATTTCCTTGTGCTCTTTTAAAAACACAGAATCAATGGCAAAAATGTCTTTAGATTTACCATTATTTAAGTGTGATATTACTTTCAAAACTGTCCCTTCATCTACATGAGATCATTTAAAGAATGAGTCATCACAATTAAAGTTATATACACAAATTGATTACGGGAACATATCTGCCAGATCCCGCACAGAATTTAAAAAATAATCATTAAAATGTTGCCACCTCTATATTGTCATTGTCAAGTTGTACATGATCACAATTTGTTTTTTCTTTTCCAAGTAATTTATCCATACTTTTCCAAAGAAGTTTGCTATTGCCTTTTGCATCTTTAATCAGATTAAATAAAGGTTTGCCTTGACTTTTCTAAGCTGCGTGGTAACCTTGTTCCTTAGACTTTGATATACATAATGATCAGTGATCAATTTTGATTTAAAAAAGGTTTTAAGTGCCAGGTCTCTGCTTCATTAGATCCCAGAGAGAGAGTTACCAAACCATGGCAATTTCTTTTTATTCGTTTTATTTCTATTTAATTCTGTATATTTAGTAATGGTCTCCTGTAAAGTTAAAGTAATATCATTGCATGTATACTCACAGCCTTTACTGTCAACTTTACACTCCCAATTGGGAGTAAGAAACCCATATTGTTATTGTTAATTTTCCCATGATGCAGCATTCTCCATCTAAAACTGATCGGGCAGAACGAACCGTAAGTCGTAGAGACTTGAAACTTTGAGGGCTGGTAGTACTTACACCGCCTACAACGTCACCAAAGGCGCGCCCCGAACGGCCTGACGAAGTACAAAATGGCTCAGAACTCCTAAACCGTTATAGGCTCAAGTGTCTTATATCGTTGGAATCCATGGCTTTTCTCGGATTTGAGAACTTTTGCGAACTACTCCTAGGTTTCTGGCTGATCGGAACCAAACCACTGCAGAAATATTCTCTGGAGAGTGACTATCAATAATAATAATTTAAAAAATTCAATTCACGGTCGCCAAGGGGAACCAAAATGTGTGATGTGACCGGGGCCACTTTTACTAAAACGGCTATAACTTCTGAACGGAAAGAGATATTTTCGTTAAACTCGGGACACATGCTTATAAGCTCAATCTGAAGTACCGAACCGAGCCGTACCATACCATGCAGTGGAAAAGCGCCAAAAGTCTCGATCGGACTAACGGTTTCGAAGATAATCGCAAGTTTTTTAAGCGCTAAATGACACCGTTACACTAACCATAAGGTGAAACCTGGCATGTCTGGTATCGTTGGACTCGGCAAGGATTCAGGAGTTTCAATCAATGGATAATTTTTATGCTCTCATAAATATAAGTGTCTAAACTTCAAAACAAAATGAGATATTTACAACAAATTTGACACACATGTATGGGCACACTTTGAGGACACCTAATAAAGGTGGTGTAGATCAGGCAAGACATGATGCTATAACTGTCAAAAAAACAAAACAAAAAAAACATATTTTTACATAGTAAATTCCCTGTGGCTGTAAATGGTCTTTTTCAAATAAAGGTTCCAAAATAGTGGTCATAGAAGAACCCTTTTGGTTCCCAAAAAAACTCTTAGTGAATCGTTACCATTTTTTTTATCATATTAATAATCTAAAGAACCTTTTTCCACTATAAATAAACTTTTGTGGAACAAAATGGTTCTTTATGGAGTCAATGATGCAGATAAAGAACCATTCCATTAAATTTAACAGAATGATTATTTATCTTACACAAACCTTTCTCAAAGTTAATTTTTGAACTGACACTAGGTGCATGATCTCCAAATCATCCAAATCATCTAAAAAAAATGTTCTTTTTAGAACGATTCACTACAAGGTTTTTTGGGAACCAAAAGGGTTCTTCTATGACCACTATTTTGGAACCTTTATTTTTAAGAGTGATTTGATCTAAGTTTTTTTGTTTATTTGGATCCCCATGAGCCACTACCTATAGGCAGTGGCTACTCTTCCTGGGGTCCCAACAAGTAAAAAATATAAAACTGCATTTACTGTAATAAACAACAATAAAAAGTCAAGTCAATAAAACATAACCCAACATTCATTCCAAATATCAAAATCAACAAATTACTATATATTGTGCCATTTAAATATTCCTTTACATTTTTTTTAAAACTTGTTTTTTCTTGTTAAAAAATATGTAATATCAATGGTAAATCATTCCATATTATCATTCCTCTATTCATTACAGTCCGTTGTTTTGCAGTTTCGAAACAGGAAATAAAAAACATCCCTTTTATGCATGCCTGGTGTTAAAATTATGACTACTACTATACAAAAGTTGAGAGTACAGGACATTAGGAACTCTAGACACAAAAATATTTCTTATAAAACAAAGCAGAGAGACTATTCTTCACCAGTGTATTCTTCCTTCCTTCCTTCATTCATTCATTCATTCATTCATTCAAAACTTTATTTAACCAGGATAAAAAAACTCCTTGAGATTAAAAGTCTCTTTTACAAGAGTGTCCTGGCAAGTGGCAGCGCGGTTTCAAATAGATACAGAGACACTTACAGGTAAATAGACACACTTTCACTCATCATATTCAAACAACAATGTCATCATAAAAAACCTAAATCAATTTAAAAACAGTGATATACAGACTGTCTTTCTGCAAGGTCCTTTAAAAAGCCTTTAAAAGAATAAAGTGAGACCAACTCCTTCAACTGTAGTTCATTCTTAAGCTGATTCCATGCAGATGGTGCTGCAAAATTCTTATTATATTAGGCCTTCTATTACAGTTTAAAGTGAGTCGTGTCGCTATGTTCTGGACTAATTGTAATTTTTCAATTAGTTAAATTTTTTGTCTCTACTTGATGCACTCGACCATACCACTGGGCAATAATCTAAGCAAGAACCATTGTTTGCACAATTTTTTACCTGTTACCATTCTTTTCTATCTGTTTTGACCACTTCAGCCTATACTGTATAACTCCAAGAAGTCTTATGTTCAATAGGCACACTCTTTACAGACCAATTTAACTTTTGATGCAATCAACTTTTGATGCAATTTGATGCAAACACAATGCTTTTGGTTTTTATCAAGTTTAGAACCAACATATTATTCCGTACCTATGACCAATTGTATTTCCTCATCCAAAGCAGTAGACATCTGCTTAATTTATGTTGGAGGTAAATATAATGTTTTATCATCTGCATACATGACTGTCCATGCACACTTGAAAACAAGAGGAAGATCATTGGTCTTAAACAACTTCCTTGAGGCACACCACATCGCAACTCTTTCACATCTGAATAACTTCCATTATAAAATACACATTGTCCCATTAGACAGTTAACTTTTTAACCAATGTACAGTATGATAAGTAAATTTGTAACATTTCAGTTTATCCAGCAATAATTTATGTTCAGTACATCAAAAGCTGAGCTAAAATCTAACAATACTGCTCCTACTAAGTTATTGTCATCAATTTGTGCTCTCTCAATATGCATGCTGAAAATTAGAGAGCAAGTTATTCTCCTTAAAGAATAATTTAATTTGCTCACAAACTATCATTTTCAATACTTTGCTAAGAACTGGTATTGGTCGATCATTATAACCCAGTGCTGCATTTTTCTGTAGATGAATAACCATTTCATCTTTTGCATCGCTTGATAAACTTAAGGTTGAGCCACTGTAGTCACTTGGACTATTTTAACAATGTCTTTACTAACTTTTCTGGGCCGGCAGAATACAATTATACCTAGCAGCCTATAGGAGTGAGACAGCTCTCAGATTTCATCAAAAAATATCTTAATTTGTGTTCCGAAGATGAACGAAAGTCTTACGGGGTTTGAACAACATGAGGGTGAGTACTGACAGAATTTATTTTTGGGTGAACTAACCCTTATAAAGAAGGACAAAAGTGTTTGAAGGTATGTTTCACGTCAGTGTACGTAATTTCACCAAGAGCAACATGTTCCTGGATCAACATCTTTGTTGATCCTGGAACAATATTCCAATCAACCAATCAGATTTGAGGGACGTTTACAGTTTATGTCATGTTTAGGCTTACAAGGGTTAGATGCTTCTACATCAGTGTTATTCATCTATCCTTTCCCTTTGATTTTAGGGATAATTTATGGGTAGGGTGGTGGGGATACGGTTAGGACTAACCTTTTTTGACAGGAATGTTGTTGCAGGATCAACAAAATGGTGAACCAGGAACATGTCAAATCAAAAGTAATACAAAAGGGGCAGTACATTGTATTTAGTATTATATATTATGAATATATTAACTAAAATATATTTTGGAATTTATTCATATCTTCCCCCCTTTTTTTGTGGATACATACTTTTTTTTCCTGAAGCAACAAACATTTCTTAAAACCCTTATATACTGTTTGTCATACATTATTTTGCACAAAAAAATCAAAATAAGTAAATAAATGCAAATACTACAAGATAATCTATACTGTAACGGTAATTGCATAAAAGCATTAGACATTGTCAATGGATATCACCAATATCATGGTAATATCCGTTGATTATATTCAGGAAAGCTTGTAGGTTTTGTTTAGGTTTTGAGAATTTTAAAAATCAAACTGAAATCCTCTAGGTGGTGCTCTAGAGTTCTGTTTGAAGCATGTAGAAATGGAGAAGCTCTTGCAGACAGAAGGTGGCAGCAGTGAACAGTATTTCAGAACCAGTGGACAAGGCTATTCAAAAATCATTCTTCTCTAGCAACAGATGATATTACAGTGGAAGCTGAAATGAACCAAAATGATTGGTGCTTTTCATGGGGATTTTTGAGGGGATTTCTTAGACCTGTTCTGACTAAAATAAAACAGGCTTGATGTTGTGATATACTATAATAATAAAAAAAGACAACAAGACCGCTTGCAGCATGAAATGCATACTGATAAAGTCTAAACTTGCATTAACAGTATTATTTTACAGTGTTCAGCAGATTATAACATAATGGTCTGTGTTCTCATTAAACCACACGAGTGGTTTGTAGACTTATGTAGCACTCTTTCACATCGCTCCAAGTCTTGGTGACAGATCCTGTTTTGGAACTTTAAAATGAAAATTAAAGGAACTGATTCTGATGTATAAGCTTTTGCTCTTTGAGCTAAATTTAAATAGTGACTGATGATACTGCAAGAGCCATGGGCCAAAGAGATGTATTGCTCAGGCGAGGGCTATACATTTTTTTCCAAGGCATTAGATATTGTATGGAACATAGTGAAGACAGTCATCAACAAGTGAAGAAAGTAGGCATATGGCACAACAGCCAAGTACTGGTTGCTCCCTACATGTGATAACTATCTCGTATTCTCCATCTGTCTAGGCTATGGGGCAGGGTGGCAAGACGCAAACCTTTTCTGACAAAAACAAAACAAAACAAAAACATCCAAAGATTCCAACCCGGCTAAACTTTGAAAATCACACCAAAAAATAAATAAATAAATAAATATACAGCCTGCCAACACCATGTGGAAAAATGTGTCATAGTCTGATGAGACCAAGATTGAAGTTTTTGGCCAAAATTGTAAGAGGTGTGTTTAGTGCAAAAACAACACAACGCATCAGTAAAAGAACACCCACGGTGGAGGCTGCTTTTCTTTAGTTGGAACTGGGGCTTTAGTTAAGGTGGAGGGAATCATGAATAGCTTGAAGTACCAGTTGATTTTGGGACAGAACCTTCTGATGTCTGCTAGAAAGCTAACAATTAAGAGAGATTTCATTTTTCAGCAAGACAATGATCCAAAACTCACATCAAAATCAACAAAAGAATGGCTTCAGGAAAGAAAGATGAATCCAGAAAATATATGGGGGTCCTGGGGACACGCACAGGAAATGCCCTCGCAATTTGACAGATCTTTTATTCCACACCTGCCTTTCTATATTCTGTGGAGCACAAAAGATATCTTGAAAAATGTTACAGTGTGTTTTGTCCATACAATGGAAGTCAATAGGGTCCAATGTTGTTTTGAGTTTCATGGGCAACAAACTGAAAAAAACATCCTCTTTTGTGATCCACAGAAGAAAGGAAGTCATAAAGGTTTGGAACAACATGAGGTTGAGTAAATGATGACAGAATTTTCTTTTGTGGTTGAACTGTCCCTTTAATAAGAAAGAGAATTGTAGGTATTTAGTTATGGCTTTTGAAGCCCATAGTAAAACCACTGGTAGATATGCAGGCAGTGGTCAGTGAATCTCTCCAGGGCCGTATACAGGGTGTCATGGTGGAGCCACTGCTCCTTTTGCTCCTGTCTTCTAGTGCTAACAACTGGAACATAAGAATTCTTGTCTAATCAAATTACTGTACCTGATCTGATGTAAATAACACCAACAATTGCTGTTGTCAGCACACTTTGTAAACAAAAAACTTTACCTTCACAGAAAAGAGCAAAGGGAGGATGTTAAAGCGCATTTAACATTGCAAACGAGATTCAGAGATTCAGCATGTCAGCGGGTAAATCATCACATAGAATATTTAGCAGTTTGTCACACTTTAACTTCAAATGTCCACGTGCATCATCAAAAACAGTTATTAAGAAAAGTGCAGCACTGGATTTTTGAGTCATTTAATGGTTTAAAAGAGAATAAAGTCAAATGCGCCTTTAGCCATTATACCCTATAATATAGATTTATGCTGTATAATATTAAATTAAATGTCTAATACTTTCATTCAAGATGAGGCAGCTCAGAGTGAGGGAGAGCCCACTGAGCATCAGCCAAATCAGACTGTTAAAGTGGCTGACAGTAAAATAATATGCTAGAGAGTGATAAGAAGAAAGATAAACATTGAATTATTTGAATGAAAGCATAATTACAACAACATAAATTGAAATAGACAACATAAATTGAGTCAGGACTAAAGCCTAACAATTGTATTTACAATTGTATGTGTATCGATGTAATTTACAAATTGCTGTTGACAGAGGTCAAAACATGGCACATCTTATCTGAAAAGGTTTCACTAAATTACAATGTCATATGGCCCCTAAATATATGTAAGCAATATTTTGAAGGGCAATGAGTGTGTCACTATTAAGACGCTAATACTGTAGGAGTCATTATATTGACAAACAAGAAACTGTTTAACTGCTTGCCTTATCTGTCAGTTCAAGATGCATTTAATTATTTGCATTTAAATGATTTAGATATATGTTTATAGCTTCATAGATATTTATTTTTGAGAACCTAACCCACTTCTTCCCTAAACCAAAGCATTTCTCAAGAATATAGAACATGAAACGGGCAGATAAAAATATAGTCACAGGTATTTATTGCAAAAGCTGACCAATAAAAGTATAAAATATATTGTTTATTTTTATGTTCATGGATGTTTCTATATTTTTCATAATCATTAAAGAATTCTTTAGAGCTTTTTATAGTATTTAATTAACTTTATGAACACTTTACCTGTTTTTGATTCGGATGTAGGCCTGTTTAAACTGAAGACATGATTTATCAAGGCCTATCATTATAAATGAGGGGAGAATTGTCGTGGATGTCGTCTATTTTTTTACAGTTCCTGTAGTTTAAAGTTTGTATTAAACTAAACTTTTTATTAAAGTTGTAATGACAAGATGAAATTGTTGCCAATAATAAGGTCTGTAAATGTATCAGACTCTTATACAACATAGACTAATGTTTTAGAAGCATAGTTTTATTATTAAGATGTACTTAATCAGTTAATGAATGCATAAAGTTAAGAGGGGCTGTTGATGTAAAAAAAAAAAGCCTCTTTTACAATTCCTTGTGCTTGATTCATGTTGGCGACTAGTGATCTGCATTTAATCCACGTTCCATCTCCTTATACTGGCACTCCTGATATACCAGTGCTATATTCAGAGATGGATTGTTCAATAAAAATAATAAAAAAGCGTCCATGAACGTTAGAGTTAGTCAACTTTAAACATGTGTGTTTTTCAAGCACCACACACATTATATTGTGCTGACAGCAGCACCACATTTAAATGAAGAAATGAATTAAGGGTTATAAAGTGATGTTTATAGTAAAACACATCTTAATTGTCACGGGTAGTTTTGTTTTTTGTGTTAGGTTCATGTTTCATGTCCTTTTATAATTCATGTTCCAGTTTGTCGTGCTTCCCTTGTTTGTGCCATGTTATAGTCATGTGATTCTGCCATGTGTTCAATTGGTTTATTGTCTTGATTGTGCAGGTGTCCCTTGTCTTGTCATTAGTCTGTGTATTTAAGCCCTCATATTTGCCGTGGTCAAGTATGTACATCTAACCACTGTTGATAAGGTCATGTTTATTCTTAGAATGCCATGCCATGCCTTGCCTTTCTTTTGGATTATTTGAATAAACTAGTGATGGGCAGATCGAGGCTTCGTGAAGCAATGAAACAGTTGAACCAAATGGTTCATTTCGTTTCGAGGCTTCGAATCAATCCGACACCCGTCTCAACGGTGACACCTAGTGGTCACTTGCAGGTGTTGATCTGAAACAACCTTGACGAGCCATGAAATTTGTTGTTGTTTTTTTATTATTGTACTTTTCTAATATGTGAATCTTGTAACCTATAGGCTCCTCACTGTGCATAATGTTATTTTGGTCCTGCAAAATTAATATTAATAAAATAAATCAAGCCACAATGTCTCACTTTTTTACATATTTTTATTCAAAAATATTAATTTCTCTGCTGTGGAAGGACTTAGCCTACTTCTTTTTTTACAGATAATTTCTCCAGCCTTTGAAAAAATCCTCTCACAAGGGACACTTGTTGCTGGCATGCAAAGATATTTTTTAGCTAGGACATACAAATGAGGAAATATTACTGCTCTCTCTTTCCAGTAAGTTAGTGGATCATGAGATCTGGGCAAATACTTGTTGATGTATTTTTTCACTTCCACTGTGGCATCAGCTGTAGCATTGTGTATCATCTGGGTTTGATGGATATACGAGTATCAAAAAGTTCCCATAAACTGTCCTGTGTTTCTACTGGTGTTGATGTTGATGGTGATGGGTCTGATGTTGACATTTCTGGCTCTGAATAAAAATGAAAACAGCAATTAGTAACAAATCACAATACACACATCTCACTTTATTTGGGGTTTCTAAATGGAAATGCTCCCACACCACAGATGTACGGCATCTTTTCTGGGGAGCCTCAATTTTATCTATCTATCTATCTATCTATCTATCTATCTATCTATCTATCTATCTATCTATCTATCTATCTATCTATCTATCTATCTATCTATCTATCTATCTATCTATCCAAATCTATCTAGATATGTATCTCTAATCTATCTATGTAATTAGATATATGTATCTACAATCTATCTATGTATTTAGATATGTATATATAATATGTATCTATAATCTATGTATTTAGATATGTATCTATAATCTATGTATCTATAATCTATCTATGTATTTATGTAGCCTATCTTTAATCTATCTATATATGTATCTATCTATTAATCTAGCTGTCTATATATATATTTATATCTATGTATCTATTAATGTGTCACTATATGTAGGCCTATACTCTGTGTCTCTAGCCTATCAGTCAATGTGTTGTGTAAATTTAAATGTAAGCCTAAATATAGCTAACTAAACAAATCGCACTATAAATGTCACTATAGGCTATCACCAAAAATCCGCTATCTCAAAATCAAACTCCTCTCACAAAAACCCACGAGGTCAATATGCGTTGATTTCACTTTTATACAGATGTGCGATTGTGTGGTCTGTTTCCGACCGTGTCAATCAAACGCTGATTCGGCGGATCACACCCTATCAAACCCGATGAAACACTTGTGAAACACTTCGAGGCTTCGTTTGGCCATAGTCACGTGACATGGGTGTTTTGAATCACGGTTCGAATCAGTAGGCTTGTTTGAGATGAGCAATAGGCTTGTTCGACTTCATGCAGCTCTGCGCAGATAGCCTAGAAATCTAGACGCACCCTAGCGGCAGCAAAAATCATTTCGCCGCAAAGTGTGGTCTAGCAACTCTCCATAGACGGTTTAGCTGGAAAACCCCAAACCTTGCCGGGCCAATCACATCGTGTATAGAGTTGGCGGGCGGGCTTAACATAATGACGACAGAGTTGCGACGGTCAGAGCAAGCTCGGACATATTCGGTTTGAAGTCATTCATCCTCGGATGCGGCGCCGCGCGCGCTGTTACAAAAAAGCTGTGGCGAAACGATCAACTTGTCATTTTTGCCGCACTCGTGCGGACGCGTCGAGTATAAAGGCTTTATTTACTCCGTGTCAGCGCGCGCTCTGATCGGTAAAGGACCTCCGAATCATCTCCAGCACTCCGAAGCACCACTACTCCGCCTCCCTCGTAAGCTGATATTAGTATTTAAACATTCTCTATGATATTATTTTTTTAATGACAAAAAAATGTTTAATGACTCTTTCTCTGTCTCTCACACACACACACACACACACACACACACACACACACACACACACACACACACACACACACACACACACTGTCTCTTTCTCTCTCACACATAGGCTAGTTATAAACTCTTTAGACTTTTAATGATTATTGTTTTATTTTTAAAGTTTGTGGGTCGTGTAAAAAACAAAAAAAATCCCTTATTTTGGAGATGGATTCCTGGAAATCTCCCTTATTTTCAATGTTCAATGTTGACAGCTATGGACTGGATACGGTAGAAGTTTAATATATCAACTTGCTCCGCTGACTACGTCCCCTTCTTCGTTGCTCTGATTGGTTGTAGCGCTATCCAATTGCGTGCAGAGAGAATTTGAAAGACAACCGTTTATCCCGCCCATCAGATTGAGCCCTGTCAATGATGAGTTCCCAGACCTAACATCTTGATGTAGGTCTGGCGTGCCAGGCTACTGCGCAGACCGATCGGCGGCAGACTTGAAGCAGTGCATGCCGGTTAGAAATTTTGTCCGACTTGATACAGCGCCGACGCCACGTGACTGTGACGTATGCCATCAAAGTACCGCGAGAGCGATTCGAGAGTAGCCGGAGAACTCAGCCAGCGCAGCTTCTGAAGAGCGGCTGCTCTGGGCTGCACGAGCTCTGTTGACGACACAGCTGTTCCACGATTGGCCGGATTCACCACATGACAACGACCACGTGCGTTTCGTGTTCATTCTCACACCTTTAGTTCCACTAAAGCTCACAAATCAGTTTTTTTTATAACAGTAAACACTCTTTTCATGTAGTCGCGATGTATTGTGTTATGTTTATCAAAATAAAACTGATTAAAAAAAGTTGATTCCACTTCATTGATAGTAGCTGTGCTTATGTTGAACTTTATTCTTGTTCAAACAAATGCTGTATGAAGCAGTAGTATTGAATGAAAATGTCTCTGAAACATCTGTGTATTTGGCAAATATTGCATTTATTTCACTTCAGCTGTGCTAAAGTATACAAACACCACGTGAGCGGTCACTACGGGAACCAGAAAGTGTCCGACTTCACGTCTCCGTTTGCAGCTCCTCCCCGCCTGCACGCGGCTACTCTCGCCGATCAGTTACATCCAGCCGCAGCCGATGTCGAACAAGCCTAAAATCTGCGCAGAACCGATCACCGGTGATCAGCGCGAGATGCATGCCGGTTAGAAATGTGTCCGAGTGCGGTCCGCCTTGCTCTGATGTCATGCTGACGTGTGTCAAAAAACTCTCGCGACCGCAAGGCGCACGTGTCGGATTCTGCAGTCGCGCGCAGTTGCTCTCCACCGACTGCGCTGATCAAAAGCATGATGGGAAACGACTTGCTGACGGCACAGCTTAATGCTCATTGGTTTAAACAACCGTGATGTATTGTTCTCTTTTAAAATGTTTGATTTTAAAACTCTGATATCATGTTTTATGTGTATAGATTATGTGTGGATATCCCCAAACTCTCTGACAGTGCGATCTATGTGATGTAATAAAAATAAAAATTAAAAATAAAAACACATATCTGTAAAGAAAAAAAATGATTCATAAACATATAGGCCTATTTAAAATGGAATTAAATAAGTACTTTGGGTGTCTTGTTCATTATATTTATTTTCATATTCAAGCAACAAAACTTAAAATACATCCAGTTTATTAGCAACACCGTGCACGAGTGTGAATCCCGCGATATCCGCCTTTGATCTCACAGGTGGGTGTCAGATCAGGCTTGTTCGACTTCATGCAGCTCTGCGCAGACCGATCGGCGGCTGACTTGAAGCAGTGCATGCCGGTTAGAAATGTTGTCCGACTTGATACAGCGCCGACGCCACGTGACTGTGACGTATGCCATCAAAATACCGCGAGAGCGATTCGAGAGCAGCCGGAGAACTCAGCCAGCGCAGCTTCTGAAGAGCGGCTGCTCGGGGCTGCACGAGCTCTGATGACGACACAGCTGTTCCACGATTGGCCGGATTCACCGCATGACAACGATCACGTGCGTTTCGTGTTTATTCGGTTTATTCTCACACCTTTAGTTCCACTAAAGCTCACAAATCAGTTTTTTTTATAACAGTAAACACTCTTTTCATGTAGTCGCGATGTATTGTGTTATGTTTATCAAAATAAAACTGATTAAAAAACGTTGATTCCACTTCATTGATAGTAGCTGTAGGCTTATGTTGAACTTTATTCTTGTTCAAACAAACGCTGTATGAAGCAGTACATTAAGTATTGAATGAAAATGTCTCTGAAACATCTGTGTATTTGGCAAATATTGCATTTATTTCACTTCAGCTGTGCTAAAGTATACAAACACCACGTGAGCGGTCACTACAGGAACCAGAAAGTGTCCGACTTCACGTCTCCGTTTGCAGCTCCTCCCCGCCTGCACGCGGCTACTCTCGCCGATCAGTTACATCCAGCCGCAGCCGATGTCGAACACACCTATCCACTGCGAGAAGAGCGATCTGTCCGGCTTGCCTGCGCTTTTTTCACTCCTCCTCTCACTGCAGCCGCCTACTCTCGACTACATTTCAGGCGAGGCAAGGCGCATCTCAAACAAGCCTAGTGTTTCGAAACATCTGCGCTTCGGGATCTCGCAAAGCTTCGGAACGACTGTTTCGCGTCAGCCATCCCTAGAATAAACTACATTTGGGGTCTCCAAGCTTGCCTTCAGTTGACCTCTATTACATTAATACCCGGGCTAAACTTAACCAGTGCATACCAAAAATATGTATTTCTTTATCACTAAATACAAATGTTTCAATGAGTAGTCACATCTCACAACGCAGCATACTAAAGGTATGTTGATTTGGTCAAAGTTATGGCAGCATGGTCATTCAGTGATGTCTCATGAAATAGATGAACCGTTTCATGATTTCACATTCTCTATGCAAACATTTTTTTTTTACTTTTTTTTTTTTGGTTAATTAAAAAAAAAAATATTGTTTTTTTTTAAACCATTTTTATTTAACGTTTCTCAATGATATATTTTCCCAAAACAGTACTGCAAAATATAGACATTCAGAGATAGTTTTAAACTTACAGTATCAAAGGTTCAGATTTTGCAATGTTCAAAATGATTAGGTTAGTGTGAAAAAAGCTTTTTTTGTTGTTGTTGTAAGAGGCCTTTTTTTTCTATGCGAGTAGATTATGCTGAGTGCATTTAGAGACATATGAAACAAAGTGTAGCAGATTGGTTAGCAAAATCAGTTTAGTGGTCGTTACAAAAATCTTAATTTGTAAGAGTTCTTGATAAGGTTTCCAGGGCAGGCTGGATTGGACTTTTGCTCTGAGGTTTTCCGCTTTAGCAACATTTCCAACTTCTAACAGTGTTCAGATGAAGTTTTAAAAATAAAATAAGGATCAAGGACTGCATTAAAGAAAAGGAAAAAAAAAAACATTTGAAAGTATTAAAACATCCAAAATGTGGACTTTCTAGAACTTCTAATTCTGTAAATTTGTTATAGTAATTTGCTGCTTAATCTGCGTTGGTAGGCCTATATGTTGAGTGAAATCAGAATCAGAAAGCTTTGCCAAGTGTGCTTGCACACACAAGGAATTTACCTTAATTGAAGCTTCCATTACACATAAACGTCACGCACACACATTCACATAAATGCATGAAAATACTTTTATACATGTAAATAAATATTATTAATAGATTTTTGAAATACAGATATCAAAATGGAAAGCAGAATATAATACAGATATAGTAAATAAACCTACGTCCTAGCAACCAAACAAGTCTGAAACAGAACATGATTTTAACTGGATACAGTGATGTCAGAGTAGGGCTCATTTTCTGATTGGACGCTGTGATTGGGAGGCTTCTTCATGATCAGAGATCAGCAGCTCTATCTGTTATTCACTCCAGGACTGTTTGATGTGTGTTTGCTCTACTCACTTCTGCATGAACAATGGAGATGTATGGTGTCCTGCTTATGCTTGCTGTTATTGTGAGAACTGAGACTCAAGGTAAGTCAGAAAACTGTTTAATACAATTATATCTGATGTTTTATAAAGTTAAAGTAGATAAGCAAGTATAATTAAGAGGAAAATTAAATTCCCCAAAAGATGTTTAAAGTTTTTTGTCTGGTACCAAAAATCTATCAGCAGAATCTTGTCTGATACCCAAAATAAGTAACTACACTGTATTCTGTATGATATTATATTAACAGCCTTCTATCAGCCTAAGAGTCAGACAGAGGAAGCCACGTTAACGTTAACTACTTTTATTTGTGGCTGTGTCAATGCTCAGTCAAACATGGTCTGACCAGCACAAATTGAAGTGTTATTATTCCAAAGCAATGAAAAATGCATCACAACATCATATGGCATTAAAACATTTAGATAGAGACATTTGTGAAGACAACACAATACACAACATAAGATTAAATAGGAAAATATTATAAAATGACTGATCAATGAATGAGTCAGTGAAATTATAAAAAAATGGACAATGGATTAAAAATGTATAATAAATGATTATATGATTAAATGGAATAATTCAATGGAAATTAAATGAATGGATATTTAAAATAAAATAAAACTAAATGTATGGTGGCTCTCTTAAAACTATTCACAAAGGTTGCTACTGAATCCTTAGATCCTTCAATATAATATATTATCTATTCAGAAGTACTTTTTAGGGTTGAGAAACAATGTTGTTTTAAATTATTTGTTTCTAAATACTATCAATGTACTGATTTCACATCAGATAAAGTTCATCCTTTGTTATTCATCCATGTTTATCCACTCTGGCTAATATCCTGACACTTTCTCTGTTTTAGTTGTGCACAGGGATTTTATATTTACTGGATGTTCTGATACAGAGAAAGAATTTTTGATGGGATTTGATGGAGAGGAACAGTGTCATTCAGACTTCATTAGAAAAGAAGGAGTAGTGACACTGCCTGACTTTGGAGATCCTATCAGCTTTCCTGGATTTTATGAGAATAGTATTGGTCAACTAGAGGTCTGCAAACAAAACTTACAAGTACACACTCAGATTTACAAATCCCCTGTTGAGCGACTAGGTAATACATACACAATGCATATAATTATTATATTTTTACATGATGAATATAATAATAATTCAAAGTTTACTTTTTTGGAGATGCAAAGAAATCTGCTGCAGAAACCATAACCAATATAATAAGAGTTTTGGTTTGCAAGATTTTTCTTGTGGTCCAAGATAAAATGTACACAGAGGTCCCAAATACAAATCAGCATCTATTTCTGTGTTCACAGACATCCCAGATACTTCCATCTATTCAGAAGATGACGTGGTTCAGGATGTTGAGAACACCCTCATCTGTCATGTGACTGGATTCTTCCCTCCACCTGTCAATGTGTCATGGACTAAAAACAATCAGATTGTGACAGAAGGCATGAGTCTAAGCCAGTACCGCAGAAAAGATGACGGCACCTTCAACATCTTCTCCAGTCTGAAGTTCATGCCAAAAGAGGGAGACATTTACAGCTGCACTGTGAACCACAAATCCATTCCAGGCCAACCTCAAACCAAAACATGGGGTGAGACACTGCTTCATAGATTCAGTGGATGTATGATTTTTATTAATCCTAATTGTTCACAAATTTAGATCAACTGATATATTACAACAAAAATCATCTCAAACAATTTAGCACAAACATGTCCTAAAAATATATCTTCTTGAGACATTACTCATAAACACAGTGTCATAAATCCAGTTAATTACTAGGAAGACATATCTAGGAAGAAAATGTCAAAAGTACAACTCTAAAAATGTCACTTTAAACATTAAATACATGCACTTACATTCGGTGACACATGCATCATCATGTGCTTGTATGTTTCAGATGTTAATGTTGCCCTCCCAGGTGTTGGTCCAGCTGTGTTCTGTGGAGTGGGTCTGACTCTGGGACTGCTGGGAGTCGCTGCTGGAACTTTCTTCCTCATTAAAGGGAACAACTGCAACTGATTTAAAAATTAACACGTTCTTATTTTGTAATTCAGATTTTTTTGAACTTCTAATTAACATTCTCCTCCAATTAAAGTCATTTGTAAATTAAGGTTTTAGTACTAAAAACAATCATTTGGTGTGCCATTGTACATGAAAAACTGTTCAAATGTGGCTAGGGTCCTAGTTGAATTATTGTTCTGACACAGCATGATTTAATTTTTCCATTAAAAATTAAGACAAACATGCCATACAACTTTTTGAGGTGCATTTAATAGAAGGTCGCTAAACGAGTGGATCCTCACATTCAACTGATAATAATGAAAAATAATTCATCCTTCAGTTTATTATTTTCATAAAGTAAGAGTCGATGTGCTATAGTACAGTTCTGCAGTACAAATGTTTTACAGTACAAGTTAATGTCCACAGACAGCTCTGACATTAAACAAAATAAACAGTGTAACAAACAATATTCTGGACAAATAATATTCATTTACTGCACATTTACCTAGAACATTTGTTTATATTTAACATTAACTCACATTCTATACATGTATATGTATTAAATGCTTACTGGAAGTTTATTGGCCAAAATCATTTGTAATAGATGATGATGATGATTTTTTTTATTATAATTTTTTTCTGGCATTTTTGCCTTTATTGGACAGAACAGTTGAAGAGAGACAGGACATAATGGGAGGAGAAACTAGATCACAAGAGGACTTTGAACTCAGGTTGCCCATGCATTGCTGTGTCACAGTGAATCTCTGATATCCTACAGACCTTAGAAACTATGAGGACATTTTATAGACTTCCATTGTTTTTATATCAGAAGAATGATATCTCCAACCCCAAAGTTAACCCTCACAAAAGCCTGTGCACATTATTAGATTTAAAGTGTAACATCATCTGGACCATTAATTGGCCTTTTTAGTGAGGACACATCAGATGTAAAACAGTTTCTATGACATTGCATTACGGTATGTTAGTGAGGACACTTCACAAGGACCCTCACAAGTATAGAGAAACCTGTACACACACACATAATTTGATTGGTTTGTTTGTTTCTTATATTTTATATTTTTTTGCAACTAATAAATACTTCTGACATCCTACAATTTATTTTCGTGTTGTTTTTGTCTTATGACAAGTTTGTTCAAGTGAAAGCATGTGTCCTGAAATATGTGCCATCTTTAAACTAAAATCTTTTTTTTTATTCGCTTTGGTACTATTTGCCTTTAATTGGCTAATTTACTATGCCTTTAATTGGATTTTCACGTCAATTTGGTTAGGTGATGAGTATACAGTACTTGCGTTTAACAGTAGTCAAACAGCATCTCTAAAATTTATATGAAACAAGTTTCGTGCAAAATTGTTTGATACTGAATAACCAAATATTTGAGCAAATGAAAGACAATAATTTTGTTGTTTTTGGTTATTAATTTAAATGTTCTCATTACATAAATGTCTACGGGTTTTAAAGCCATGATTACATGAAAGGAAAACATTCAAATGTATGTTTTGCATGTTTTAAATGAATGATTTGCTGTGTATGGTCAGTTTTTGTTTTTGTAAGATTTTCTTTTGAAGACACAATTTGCTCATGACTGAAAATAAAACCATGGCAATTAAGAAACCTTAAATCTTTTCAATTATTGTATAATTATTATACATAGTTTTATGAGCTAATATTGTTTCAGAGACTTGTAGCCTACTTAAAAAAAAACATTTGCCACACTGCAGGACTATTTAGTTTTTCTTGACCGATTTCATACATTTCTTCAAACAATGGTCCAAGTTTTCAAAAGAACTAAAAAGCTGATAAAACATTTGATGCACACCACTAAATTTGCTCGATCATCCTGTGGAAATAGGCTTTCATTGAGAGAGTTTAAAAATGTATTAGCCTTTCTGTGTGTATATGGCCCTCTTCTTCTTCTTCCTCCTCTTTTTTGTCGGAGCCAGCATCATAAATATAGATGTATTTATGTATTTGTAATGTCTTGCGCAGTCATCCAACTCCAAAGTAACAAAACAAAACAAAACATTAAAAGAAAACAATAGCTTTGTCAAAGAGCCAACAATATTCATAATACAGTGGAATGTTTATTAGATTACGGAAGTGAGAAGAGGATAAATGCAGAAAGCATCTCTTGCTCTTTCCACTAGCTACATTCACACTGGGCACTGATTCTGGAAAAATACAAGTTTCCAAATCTCAGTGTCCTCACTGTCTATTACCAGCATCACTCTCTGCAGGTGGTTATTGGTTGGACGTATTAAATATTTTAAAAACATTTGATACATTTTGTTGCAGTGTTTTGATAAAATTACAAAGCATTTAAAGGATATGTTAATAGTTTTTTCATGAGCAATGACAATAAAATATTTGAGAAACACTGTAAGTGAACTGAAAAAAAGCAAACATGATTAAAAATGTAAACAACTTAAGAAATAGGGCCATTTAGAGCATCACCCTGAAGAGAGAGTAGTATACCTGGACACTTTGGACAACCATTTGGACACTTCAAGGAGACAGTTGTTGTAGTTATTAACTAAGATTGTGTTTACTGCCAAACATGCGAAGGACTCCAGCAGTATTAAGAACTTGTACATTTCCTAAAGAAAATGTGAGTGGGTGCATGCAGTGGCAAAACTCGCCACTCGGTTGCTAGGGTTTTAGCGGTTATCTAGTTTTTAGCAAGATGGTAACAAAATTAGCATCATGATAGCATGATCAGCATGTTTTGCTAGCATCATACTAACATGTTTTTAGCAAGAAGCTAGCATCATGCTAGCTAACTTTATTATGTTGCTAGCATGTTTTTAGAAAGATGCTAGCATGTTGCTAGCATTATGCTAGCATTTTTTTACCAAGAAGCTAGCATGATTAGCTTGTTGCTAACATTATGCTAACACAATTAGCATGTTGTTAGCATCAAGCTCGCATAATTAACATGTTTTTAGCATCATGCTAGCATTTTTTAACAAGATGCTAGCATGATTAGCATTTGTAGTTAGCATGTTGCTAGCATTATGCTAGCATGTTTTTACCTAGAAGCTAGCATGATTAGCTTGTTGCTAGCATTATGCTTACACTATTAGCATGTTGCTAGCATCAACTATCATGATTAGCATGTTGCTAGCATCATACTAGCATGTTTTTAACAAAAGAAGTTAGCATAATTAGCATGTAGCTATAGCATCATGCTACATGGTTAACATTTTGCTAACATCATGATTAGCATGTTGCTAGCATAATGCTAGCATGTTTTAGCAAGAAGCTAGCATAACTAACATGTAGCTAACATCATGCTAGCATGTTTTTAACAAGAAGCTAGCATGATTAGCATTATGCTAGCATGATTAGCATGTTCCTAACATCATACTAGCATGACTAGCATGTTTCTAGCATCATGCTATCATGTTTTTAACAAGAAGCTAGCATGATTAGCTTGTAGCTAGCATCATGCTAGCATGATTAGCATGTTGCTAGTGTGATGGTAACATGATTAGCATATTGCTAACATAATGCTAGCATATTTTTAGCAAAAAGCTGGCATGATTAGCATTTTGGTAGCATTATGCTAGCATGATTAGCATGTTCCTAGCATCATGCTATCATGTTTTAGCAAGAAGCTAGCATGATTAGCTTGTAGCTAGCATCATGATAGCATGATTAACATGTTGCTAGCATGATGGTAACATGATTAACATGTTGCTAGCATCATGCTAGCATGCTTAGCATGTTGCTAGCATTATTTTAACACGATTTTCCATCATGCTAGCATGGTTTACCATGATTTACCATAGTTTACCATGATTTAACATAGTACTATAGTTTACCATGATTCCCCATGTTCTAGTATGATTTACCATGATTCTATCATGATTTACCATAATTTAGTCAGAAGAGCCAACCCCCATCTCTTCACGATGTTCTGATGCAGAGACATAGGTCTTGCAAAATGGTTGCTAGGGTACTCTTTTTGGTTGCTAGGGAGTTGCTTGGCAGCTGCCAATCATGAAACTCCAAAGGCTGCTTGTCAGTATGAATGATATTGTAGTTATTAACAAGATTGTGTTTACTGCCAAAACATGCGAAGGACTCCAGCAGTATTAAGAATTAGATGGTTTATTTTTAAAGGTTCTCAAAGGGAATTAAATGTTTGTTTGGAGCATTTCACTGCAGATTGTTTTGTAAACCAGGCACACATAAATTAAATGATACATTAAAATATTAATATTAATATTAATATAAATTAATAATTAATATAAAATTCATATTTGTGGTATAACTGTTGTATATTTTCTAAGACATATCTAGTTCTCCATGAGCAGAGTACTGAAATCAAACTTTTGCAATGAAGGTCAAACAAATAAAGATAAGTAAAATTGTTATTGTTCCTTTTTTACACAGATAAAATAAATGTAAATTATTTGTACATTTTTAAGTACATTGTTATGGCTATATACACATATATTTTATGCACACACACAGTAATTGTCCAATGAAAAGAGGAAAATGAAAGCAGTTTTCCACCTAGCAACACTTGACATTTATGTAAGTAGAAGCTGATTCGCCAGATTACTAGACCTCTACCACAAGAACAAGCACTGAGAGAAAGTTCTTCACTTGGCGTATTCATAGACTGTAAATATGTCTCTGCTAAAACTCTTGATTTTTCCTCCCATATTGATGCTGTCTGCATTTATTGGAACAGGCAAGTACAATGAAACATTGAGCACATTGAATGCCTTAATTCATCAGTAAACTTGTGATTTATACATTTTAATGAGTTTTTATCTTTGTTATTGGTTTTGTAGTTAATGTCATTGCTGTTAATTCAATTGCCTTGCTTATATAAAACATGATCATGAATATTTCAGAATATACCGGTATGAGTGAGATGAGCCAGTAGTTGTGGTGTATTTCTAAAGGGATTGTATCTATAACACACAGTAACTACACCAACACAAAGTAATAGCAAATAGCAGATGAATACAGGTACTTCAGTTTTTATAACTGACATGCAATTATACAAAACCTGAAGATCTAACACTCTGTTTTTATGTTTCAGCTGATGGATATTATGAATATCGGATGGATGAATGCGTCTACAGCACCAGTGATTACAGTGATATGGTGTATCTTGTGTCAATGTCCTTCAATAAAGTTGTGGAATTACAGTTCAACAGCACTGAGGGGAAGTTTGTGGGGGTCACTGAGGATGGAGTGAAGCAGGCAGAGAGGTTGAACAAAGATCAGAACCTTCTGCAGGGGCTGAAAGCTTCAGTGGACACAGTCTGCAGAAATAATGCTCAGAACAATGACTTAGCTGTCCGTGATAAAACAGGTGAGTGCTGCAAGACTCCTGTCTCATCTTCACTGCATAATAAAGATCTCTAACATGTGTGTTCACTGTTGCAGAAGAAACACACTCAAAATGCATTAAAACAGAAGTCTGTTGTTTTGGTGGTGTTGTGTCTGTACAATGTGGTTGCCTTCAGTGATTTATGATTGTTTTTAATACAAAATCATTAAAATATATATTACAACTAAATAACTTTACACAGGGGCTATTTTACAAAAATGTTCCAAACTGAATAATATAAGGAAACATGTATGGTCTTTTTTTCTCAATAATCCATTTCCAAATCTAAAGAAATTACTTTATAGTTCATATAATTCATGTTGTTCATATAGTTTAATTTATTCAAGTATTATAGCTACTTGACACCTAATGTATTTATAATTTTTTTGTGTTATACATTAGAATACTGAAAGCTATTTTGTGAGTATTTTCTTTTCTTCTGGTTTAGTACTCCCGAAGGTTAAGCTCAGTTCAGTGAAGCAGGCTGAAGGCAATCATCCAGCTGTGTTGATGTGCAGTGCATATGAATTCTACCCTAAAAAAATCTCAGTGTCCTGGCTGAGAGACGGTAAACTGATGACCTCTGATGTGACCTCAACAATGGAGATGGCTAATGGAAACTGGTACTACCAGATTCACTCTCAGCTGGAATACACTCCTAAATCTGGAGAGAAGATCTCCTGTGTGGTGGAGCACGCCAGCTCACCTCAACCTATTGTTAAAGACTGGAGTAAGACATTTACTAGTCTTTCCTCTTTCCTTTCCATTTATAGGAGCAAATAGAAATATGGAAATTCTTTGTTACACTTGCACAACTGAACAAATATTAAACATGTAAATATTGATAATGTACTAATATCATTCACTAACGGAGCATGATTTGTGTACCGGACAGATCCCTCTATGCCAGAGTCTGAGAGGAATAAAATTGCTATTGGATCCTCTGGTCTGGTGCTGGGAATCATCATAGCCGCTGCTGGACTCATTTACTACAAGAAGAAATCATCAGGTCAGTGGAGATGAGAACAAATCATCCATATACATCAGTGGTTCTCAACTCTGAATCTCGACTTTCCAGTTTAGCTCCAACTCTAATCAAACAAACCTGAACACGGTAATAAAGGTCTTAAGGATTTCTAGAAGCTACAGGCAGGAGAATATGATCAAGGTGATCAAGGTTTGATTAAACCAAACACTGCAGGACCTCGAGGGCCAGAGTTGAGAATTCCTGATAATAGCATGTCTGTACAGTCATCTAACTTGTCAATAAATTGTTATTTTTATTTTGTCAGGGAGGATCCTGGTACCAAACTGACTACAGTAAGTCTAATGTTACCTGATCCCGACTGAAAGAAGACCTCCTTGGATCACTGATGTATTCTCTTTAGTCACATCTTTCGTACAGTCTCCTTATACTGAACTTTTATTTTTTTAACTTAATTAAAGTAATAATGACAATTTTAAAATTGCATCAAACATACTTACATGACTTGTATTTGAACATCTCTATGTAATGTTGGTAGTGATAAAACAACGTGTATTTTATTATGTGTAATGATTTTGCTTGAACTCTCTAGAGCTGATTGTATGTATAGAAGCAATGTGAATGAGGATGTTATAAAGGTTTTCAATCAATATTTTCATAACATTTATAACTATTATGACACCAATCAAAGCTTTGATTTGAGTCAGAGAGGCAGCGTTCACAAAGAGAAACATTTATTCATGGAACTTTACCGCCTCCTGCTGTCATTATTGTTAATTGCATATAGTTTCCAGTGTGATTTCTTCGTTTAGATAAGCTTACTAATACTTCTGTTACTAGCAGAAAAACATCTATAAAATATGCACAATCATATGGAGGAATGTTTTTTTTTAATCTGTACATTTTAGTTCTGAATAAATATTTCTTTACAAAACCATTACAAGTTTTTTCTTTTTCTTATTTAAAGAGCTTTTCCCTCATATTTCCAAACATTTTTATTCACATTAAGTGCTTTACAACAATGTATTAAATTAACTGCCTAACTAAGTTTATTAAGGCATATAAAGGTCATGGGTTTGATTTCCAGGAAATATATGAACTAATAAAATGTAAACATTGAATGCAATAGTTGTCAAGTATGAATAAAATTGGCATGCAAAATGCACAAATGTAAATAAAGGAAAAGGGCTAATACCAACCCAGAAGTGAAATATTCTGGCACATGACAGCATGGGGATGTGTTTCTGTAACATGGTTAGAAGGTTTATCTGAACCAAAGGAAAGATGACTGGGTCAAAAAATATAAACAGGAATAAAATATGACATTTGAGAACATGCCTAGCCGTACGGTAATTTATTGAGTTATTTGATTCATGTTTGATTTATGTCAAAATATGAAATGGGATCACTGTCTCATTGAAGTCGATGCCAATTGGATGAATTCAGCAGCTGTAATCAAATCAAATCTTGAGAAAATACCTGAATATAATATTTGACATTATGGACTGTATGGCTCCAGTGTGAAAGATAATGATAACATCCATAATGAGACAGGCATGCAACAAGGAAAGCCAATTTTTTTTAAAAGCTAAAATTTTTACATTGTCTGTAAATAATGAACACACAAAAATATTTTGTGTTTAGTTAAAAAAATAAAATAAAACCCCATAAGGGTAACACAACAACAATCAAATCAAACAATTAACATTAACCTATCTCTGTGATGATCAACATTGTTCTCAGTGAACTGTCTGTAATATAAAAAGCTCTTCGGTCAGAGTGATCTGAATTTCACACACAACCCATACAGAGTTATGTAGAGGATAAGACTAAAAATAATTATGAAAGCACACAATCAAAACTATAAACTCACATACAAAGCGCACACTTTAATGACGAATCAAACACTATTTTTCAACTTTGGCTTCAAATTGTTCACAAAGTCATCACATACACAATTACACTTTCCACTCATTGCAGTTTTTTTTTTTTAATGATCATGGTCTATTACTTTATTGATTTATTTATTTTTGTACACAAACCTACATTTTGAAATTTGCAACATAATACTACTCTAATCTACATACATTACAGTATAGTGAGTATTAGGTACTATCAAATAAATTCCTCAATATGTTTTTTTGGGGAACAATATCTTTATTTGAAAAGAAATATGTCTATGTGTGGATGAATAAGCACAGCATTAAATGTTATGAAACCTGTAAAGAATTTTTAAATCATAATACTGTAAAACATACTAATAACATATTCAACCAGATACAGTATAAGTAAAATGGGAAAAAAAGTAGTTTCTTTTCCAATTGTTCACACGCTAAAATCAAAAACTTGAAACACAACCACCAAAACCTGAAACTCATGAACCAAATCACTAAACCAAGTCTTTAAAATTGCAAGCACAGTTCCAGCTTAACACTCAGTTTATAAATTCTATATCACACTGTTTGCAAAACTCACACAGATCTCTACTTTTGGCAAATAATTCAAAATTAATATCTCTTTAGTCCCGTTGAAAAGCAACACTATTCACAATGCGGAGCTCTTTACACCAGTTGGCAACACACTCACCGCTGTAAACAGTTTCAGAATTGTTTACTTGGATGAGCTTTTACTATTTTTGGAGGAAAATGGAAGTCGATGGTGAAGCAAGAGCTAGAGGTGAAGGAGTGAGAGTAAGAGGAGGATAAGGGTGAAGACAGTTATATTCCTCCCAACATATTCCCAATTCCTTTTTTTTCCCTGGCATGATGATGGAGTATGACCGCCATCCCAAGTATGCAAGCATGCCTCTTCTCCAGACACTAAAGATGCGTATGATGAAGTTGATGTGCAGGCCTGCGGCCAGAAGACTCTTTCCCCACTGTTTAGCCAGGGACAACATTGCTTGTGATGAAGATGACATGCTGTGTTTTTTGTTTACATGTTGAATGTGTTTAATTATTTTAGTGTTTAGGCTTTAAAAAAAAAATATTTTCCCCTTTATCCTACTGAATGTTTTTCCTAGTTTACTCCTTTTGGATGTGAAAGTGTTACATTCAAAACCCAAGTGTTACATAAATAATAATGCATTTTGGAAATACTGTAAATGACAAAAGTTTTTGTTACTGTATTTCATTTGTGTGTCAATGAATATTTGAGTTGGTATACATTAGTGTAACAATCTTTTACAACCTGCTACAGTGTAACACTAACAATGCAAAAGGCATAAACTTACTGACGGGGTTTCATGTAGTGTTTTGTGTTGAGCACATCAGTGTGTTGTTGTTAGATAGATATCATCATGTGTGTATATCATTTTGCAGCAAAAACACATTTTGTAACAGTTTTGAATGCAGTATTTGCTATAGATTCTTGTTTTGCATTTCGTGTTTGTGGTTTTGTTTTTAGACTTTTGGGACAATGGGCCAAACGATTCAGCAAACCTGTGGAACCAATTGGGAAAAACTGTAAAAAAAATAAAAATAAAAATAAACATTTTGTATAAAAAATATGAAGTCACATTTATCCCTTAATCACCTCTTGTATTTAGTCTGATTTAGGTAAGAGAAGCACATGGTCAACTACAGTAGCACAGATATCATTAGAGACAAATGTTCTTCTTGGCCTTTCCTCCACCTTAGTTGTCCTGTTGTCCTGTCTTAGTCCACAAGTTGTGTGTTACAGTTTGAATTTGACACATTTCTCCAAACTCAAAACAATATATTTTTTTTCCATTCAAAGAGGTTGAGAAGTTGAGACACAATGTCAAGGATGGATCTAGCATTCACTGCGCCCAGCAAGATCAGTTTTGGGTGAAAACGTTATACTAAACTAAACTCCTCATTAAAGAACTTCACGAATAAACATGTATTTTTATTCATGTATTTCTGTTTCTACAGCCAAATTTGTTATCAAATCAACAGAGAACACACTTGTAGTTGTTAGTATTTATATCTAATAAATGCATTACTAGAATAAAATGAAGTGATTCATTATGTAGTGAATATTGAACAGTTTTGTGAAAGGTGTCAAATCAGTTGATAAAAACTGTAACTGTGTTCAGGATGACATTGGCTGATGTTGTTAACATTAACAATTTGAGAACAAAGTATAATTTGTACGGTTCAACATGATAAGCGATCGTTAGATTTAATCAGCGCGATTTACTGCAGTGCAATCAATGCATTTTCCCCGTAGTTGATCTGAACAAAAGTGAATGTTACTCAGATGACATTTTCCGGTGAAAATTCTTATGTTGGTCATCCTGTACTTCCAAAAAGTAGAATGTGTGATTCTGAATGCCAGTAACGTTATCCACACCGGCGCTGTGACCGACAGCCGCGACGCGCACTCTCCTCACAACATTGTGTTCATCCGCGCTGTTTCATGCCGATGTACAACTCACGTAAAATTAATAATTCCGCGAATGACTGCAATTGCAGACTTCAAACAGAGATGGCGACAAAGAGGAAAAGCTACGGACTGCAGCTTTAAACATCGGCGGGGCTTTTGAAAAGTGCGTGAACTCCATGTTTTGAAGGGGTTCAAAACGGAAGAAGAGACGGCTTTTTTCTGCTGAACAAGTAAGTTAAGACATTTCAATAGTTCAATCGTGTAACAGTACGTTTTCTTTATTCACACAGTTATGGAGTTTCCTTTGTTGTGCCTTTCTCGTTTTGCTATTATGTAGAATATGAATTCTGAACTACGCAGGTAGCTGCTAACCATAAAACACATTCAATTTAACATTAGTCACGCAATGCTGATGTTGTTAACATGAACAATTTGAGAACAAAGTAGGCTATAATTTGCACGGTTGCTGTAAATCGCGTTGATTAAATCTAACGAAGCTTATCATGTCGAATGCTTTTCCCCCCTTAGTTGGTCAGAACAAAAATGGATTTTACTAACTTTACTACTTTCTTATGAAAATTCTTATGTTGGTCAAACTTTCAAAAAGTGAATCTGTGATTCTGTATGACATTATCCACACAGCGCGGTGACTGACAGCAGCACTCGCCTCAAAGCACTGTGTTCATCCGCGCTGTTTCATGCCGATTTACAACCCACGTAAAGATAATAATTCCGCGAATCACTGCAGTTACAGATTTCGGACAGAGAGATGGCGACAAAGAGGAAAAGATACGGACTGCAGCTTTAACTAACTATTAACTATGACTTTTGCCTCAATAAAATCCTGATTACTGGTTATTAATAGTTAATAAGGTAGTTGTAAATTTAGGTATTGGGTAGGATTAGGGATGTAGAATATGGTCATGCAGAATAAAGCATTAATATGTGCTTTAATAACCAGCCAATATCCTAGTAATATTCATGCTAATAAGCAACTAGTTAATAGTGAGAATTGGACCCTAAACTTGCAGACAAGTCAAACCAAAAAGAGAGTTACTTTAGGGAACTTTGGTTTTAACATCGGCATGTTCACTATTGTTTGAGGAAATATGAAATATCCCAGATCTAAATATGTTATGCAAGTTTGTCAGTGTGTATGACTGCCATGGAGATTTGAGGATTTTACATTTAATTTGCTTGGTCTCACCAGGCCACACCAAGACAATAACACTGATTGTTCACTGTAGAATTATGTTAAGGCTTGATGAGTTTTATGTATGTTTTGAATAGTTGAATATAATAAAGGCATGTTATTTTCTCACTATTGCAAAAGACCCTAATGATGTTTGTTACTTTTTAAATATGAAGGTGATTTAACGCATGCTGATTTTGATTCAGCTGTTTGTGACTCTGAGGACTTTTCCAAACTGGTTTAACCTACTGTTACCTAGCTAGACCTGGTTTCACCACATGCTTATCCTCAAAAGAATTATGTGATTGGATTTATACATCCTTATCACTTATACAAGAAATAAACTGGACATATACAGTCACATATACAATAAATTTAGGCCTACCATTCGGAATAAATTGGCATACACACCATTGGAAACAATGTTATCACAAAATATAGGAAACTCTGTACCTATATTAACACACATCCAAATTAGTCAGGTTAATGGGTCAAGATCACTTAAATTTGCTTGAATAGATTTAAACATTGGTCAATTTAGTTCTTTTATTTCCCTGTTTATGAATGAACAACTACCATTTACCCAGAAACCAATGACATAAGAAAAAAGAACTACTCTCATTGGCTAGAAGCTCTCCATCTTGTATTTATGTATTTATTTTTATTATTTGTGATCAACTGTTCCCTATTTTTTATATGAAGAAGGTCACAGATTGCCCAGATTTCACACCACTGATCCTTAAAACATTTGCAATCAAAGGAAATTACTTATTTTATCAGATCTATAAAATCTTTAATAGAAAAATAAATGTATAAATTAATAAAATAAGAAGCTAGAAAGGTTACATCAAATTATAACCTGTCTGTCCGTTAAATCTAAATTTGAATCATCATTAAGAGGTAGAGCAGCATTGGGATTTTTTCCCTATCATATCAGACAATGTATATGAAATCGTCTCCCAAAACTCATAAACCTTTTCACATTCCCACACCATATGCAAAAATGTTTCCACTTGGATTTGGAGATATAGTTTAATGAGGAAATTCTTGTTTGGTGTCCAGCAAAGTCTTGCAAAATTTAAAATAAATAAATTGATGTTTCAGATGTTTTGATGCACAGAAAATATTACTCCATACAGATCTAGAGATAGCTTCTTTCTCCAGATTGTGCACAGTGATAGTCACTTTTGTTTAAGGATAGAGCTGACACTACACTTCATTGCGAGGGATTAAAGAGCTGTAGACTGGATGTGCCTCAAGAGCTGTTACCGGTTTGTGTTTTTGTAATGTTACTGGGGGCTATCTTGCAACCTTGAATGGAGTTTTGGTTTTAGTTTTTTAGGTCCACTTACAGTAGTAGAATATTTTAGTTTTTAATGACCATTTTGTCCACTCTGAAGCCCTTAAACAATCTGTTTTTCCTTCTTTTTCCCCAGTTTTTTTTTTTTTTACTGTAAATGTGATCTGGTGTTTACATGTAAGTTTTCTGTCATATCCAATATAATTGTAAGTCCCCACTCTTTAATAAAAGCCTCTTTTACTTATTGGTGTTTGTTATGCGCTTTAATTTCAGAAGTCTGACAGGCAAGTCTGGCATAAATTGTTTAATAGATTGTGTAATGTATTTTAAGTGGTACAAATCTTCACTATTTATAGATATCATTGATGTTTTGACACTATTTGACACACTTTCTATCTTTTTCCATGAAGGCCCTTTCAAAGAGTCTTGTCTTTAAAAAAAGGCTTCCAGTCTTCACCAACTTAAATCTACCTAGATACTGATGACATCTGAATTCCCTCCTCTCATTGGCAGATCATTGAAACTTCTTCAAACTGGTTTGTGGCTGATGTTTCACATGAACAATGCTACCAATGAAACTGAAACTGAAAAATGTAGAACAGTTTTTTAGTTTCCCCTTAAAGCTTTATTTTATTTTTTAATTTCGTTTTATATTATTATCTTGTTTTATAAAAATGTTTTAATTGAATGGAATCATGGTTTGACAGTTCTTCTAATAACTCCACATAAGTCCTAAATGGCTTTTTCCCCCCAGTAAAATGTGGATAGTGATATTGTTGTAATATTATACTGTTAACAGCATTTAAAGAAGGTTAAGGTTAATAATAGGGTTTAACAGAGTATCAATTTTATGACCTTATTTTGAACATAAAACATTTTCTTATTTGTGGTGAGCAACTTGACTGTTTACAATCTTTGAAAAAGTGCTTCTGTTTTAATATTTGCCTAGAGACTAAATATGTAATGAAATGTCTCTCTTGTAATTGGATGGTTTTGGAAAGTGGTTTAGGAAGAGCATGCTACTGTATAACCAGTTCATGGTTGTGTTTTTGTTTGTCAAACGCCACGCTTCTGAACGAAACCATAGGGAGTTTATTGTCAGCATTCTGTAAATGTCAGCGTGTTTACTTTCTGATGAATGGGCCAAACCAGATATACAAGACCACAGACAGAGTATCAGATATTAAAGTTAATAATTAAAAAGAAGTTAAAACGAAATAATAATTTCCCATTTAAATTATTCGCCTGATTAATTTAAAAATTTTTTGAAGACCATCAAACACTGTAAAATAAAGGTGCTCAATGCAGTTGTTGATTATCAATGTTAAAACACTGAGCTATGAATTCATATTATGAGTAACAGAATAAGGTATATCTTCATCAAAATGACTCATAAAAGTAACTTTTACATGATTAATGAACTTCCTTGTAACCATGTGATTTCTGTATGAGGAAGTATCTCAAACCTAAACACTTGGTTTAGGTTTGGCTGTGTTCGTGACAGCCATGGAGCTCTGGGGACTTTCCAAAACTGGTTCAACATGATTGTACAGTGGTTACATAATGAAACAGGCTCTGATGCCTTTTGCAGGTAAACAATGATAATTTGCCAATCAAAAAAAAAAAAAAAAAAAAACCCTATAGTTTCATTTCAAAATACTGTTGTTACAACAGTGATTTTATTGTTTTGATGAACAATTGTGCCATGTTATGTACATCGTTCACATAGCAAACCTTTAATTTAAATACCATCTATCTATAAAAACAGAATAACTTCAATAGTTGCTAGACTGCAGTCTTCCATCTATCCATTCTCTAGACTGCTTGTCATTTGTGGGGTTTTAGGGATGCTGGAGAATTTCTCAGTATCTTAGGTTAAAGAGAGGGAAATCTCCTGAATGGATGTCAGTACATCACAGACTGCCATCTTGTGGTTGTTAATATTTCAAATACCCAACATTTAATTATTGTGATATTTATGGGATTATTTTTGTGCCTTTAATATTTATAATAATGATCGTAACTTTTCAAGAATCAAATGAAAATATGAATGGACACTGAATGTATTTGAAACCAAAAAAAAAAAATCACAGGCGCATTTTTTGACTGTTCCCTTTCAAGGGAACTTCGAGCTGCGTCAAACGCTGTGGGAACGCCCCTGCGTTGTGCGTCATGAAGCACGTATGGAATCAGCCCAATGGAGAGATGGAACGTCATAGGCGGGTGACGTCATCGACCAGGAAACTATAAAGCACCCCAAAAACACAAGCGCATCAGCTTCTGTGCCTTCAGTCGCGCTATATGTGTATCTGTCCCTGTGTGAATATTGTCTGTCTTTACATACTCTGCACCACACAAACAATTTATATATATATATATATTGAGAGAGATTATGGCGAGCGAACAGCAGTTTAGAAAGTGTGTCCCTCCCTGCTTGCGTTATCTCACGAGTGGGGATACACACGTTCTTTGTGTTGTTTGTTTGGGAGTGCAGCATGCCCAGTCAGCTCTCGAGGGAGCTGATTGTGAGCATTGCGAGCGTCTGCCTCTAAGGACGCTCCGCTCCCGCCGGGCGCTCTTCGAGGAGGGCGGTTCGGGTCCCGCTTCTGCCGAGGCAGAGCGGCGGCGCGCATCGCAGATGGATCTCTCAGCGGGGTTAAGGACGGGCCCTGCCTTATCTCTCCCTTCACCTGTGAGATCCAGTGCCTCAGTCCCGGGTCCGGAAGCACGCGCTGCGGTTTCTTCCGCTCAGGCTAAGGCACCAGTACTGCAACTATCCAGTTCTGAGGAGCTGGATGTTGTCAGTATTGTGGGAGATGTGGAGGATTCGCCACCTTACACTCCCGAAAGTGATGAGCTGGTGGAGGTTTTAACCAGAGCTGTAGGAAAACTCAGCATTGAATGGCCAGTGACTAGACAGGAGTCTGTTTCTAAATCGAAATTAGATGAGAGATTTTTGCCTTCACGAGGGCAACCTCCACGACGGTGCCTGCCGTTTTTTCACGATCTCCACACTGGTATCTTATAGAGTGTTTAGTCCCCAGACTTCGACATATTCAGATATTATGGGGGCTAAAGCGCATGGTTATGGTGCTATGCCTCGCATAGAAGAGACGCTTGCGAGCCATCTCTCCTCCAAGGCTGCATCATCTTTTAAGTCACCGGCATTACCCACCAAGCCTCTAAGAAATACCTCGGCTTTGGTGGGTAAAGCGTATTCGGCGGCAGGTCAGGCTGCGTCATGTCTGCATACGATGTCTATCTTGCAGGCATACCAGGCTGACCTGCTGAGGGACGTGAGTGAGAGTGAGGAGGTCAGTGCTGACGTAGTTCGCGAACTGCGTCAGGCTGCTGATTTATCCCTGCGGGCCACCAGAGAGTCGGCCAAGCTAATGGGTCGATCTATGGCAGCTCTGGTGGCCGCAGAAAGACATTTATGGTTAAATCAGACTAACATAAAAGAAAAAGAAAAAACTTTCCTTTTAGACGCTCCTCTCTCTCCCCTGGGTTTATTTGGTGATGCGGTAAATTCGGTTATCGAAAAATTCCAGGAGGAGAAAAAGCAAACAGGACACTGAGGGTGGTCCCCACCGAGGCGGGAAGGTGTTCACCTCTTTTTTTACGGTGCCCATTCTTCCTCGGTGCCCTCAGGGGCCCGTTCTGCCAACCCCACCTTCATGCCGGGGCGCAGACGGTCCCAGCGAGCGCTTTCCCGAGGGACGCTCGCTCCCTCTGAGGAGGGTCTCAGAGCAGTTAAATCAGTTGTTCCCTGCCGGTGCGCCGTTACAGGGCGCTGCGTTTGCTGCTCAAGTTACACCAGAGGCCAGTCTCGAGAGACTGGTACCCTTAGTAGAATTTCTGGCAGAGTGGAAAAGCCTTCCAAAAATATCTCATTGGGTCCTGCAAACAGTAGAAAAGGGTTATGCTATCCAATTCAGGTGTCGTCCACCAAAATTCAGAGGGGTTCTGCCCACAGTGGTGGGCCCCGAGCAGGCTCTGGTAATGGAACAAGAGGTGAAAACGCTCCTTCGAAAGGAGGCTATAGAACAGGTTCCTCCTCCCAGTTTGGAGTCAGGTCATTACAGCCGATATTTCATCGTTCCAAAGAAGGATGGGGGGTTGCGTCCAATTTTAGACCTGTGCCTATTGAATCGCTCGGCAGGAAAGCTAAAATTCAAGATGCTCACTATCAAGCAGATCGTGTCACAAATCAGATCCGAGGACTGGTTTGTCACGATAGATCTAAAGGACGCGTACTTCCACATTTCCATCCTTCCACAACACAGGAAGTTCCTGAGGTTCGCCTTCGGGGGCGAGGCGTACCAGTACAGGGTTCTTCCGTTCGGCCTAGCTTTATCTCCCCGCACTTTCACGAAATGCATGGATGCAGCACTAGTGCCTCTGAGGCTTCAGGGCATTCGTATCCTCAATTACATCGACGATTGGTTGATTTTAGCTCAGACAGAGCAGATGGCGGTTCGGCATCGAGATGTCGTTCTCGCTCATATCAGAAAGTTGGGGTTGAGGCTAAACGCAAAGAAAAGTGTTTTCTCTCCTTCTCAGGTGACCACTATTCTGGGCGTCGTTTGGGATTCAGTTTTGATGCGGGCGCGACTCTCTCCGACCCGCATCGCTTCGATTCTCTCAGCTGTGAAACAAGTGAAGCTAGGCCAGCTACTTACTGTAAAGCAGTTTCAGAGACTGTTGGGTCTGATGGCAGCAGCGTCCAACGTTATACCTTGCGGCCTGTTGTACATGAGACCGCTACAGTGGTGGCTCAGGACCAAGGGGTTCTCCCCGAGGGGAAATCCGCTCCGCACGATCAAAGTCACGCGGCGCTGCCTTCGTGCTCTGGTCATGTGGAAAGAAACTTGGTTCCTATCCAAAGGTCCTGTGCTGGGGGTTCTTTGTCGTCGCGTAACGACGGATGCTTCCCTTACAGGGTGGGGGGCGGTCATGAGTGGTCGTCCAGCCCAAGGTCTGTGGCAGGACCATCATCTGTCATGGCATATAAATTGTCTAGAGATGTTGGCGGTGTTTCAGGCTTTGAAACACTTCCTAGCAGACCTGAGAGGTCATCATGTGTTAGTTCAATCAGACAACACGTCTGTGGTCTCTTATATAAATCATCAGGGGGGCCTGCGGTCTCGCCAGCTTTACAAGCTGGCCCGTCAGATCCTCCTATGGTCCCAAGGGAGGTTACTATCTCTGAGAGCAATGTATCTTCCTGGGTATTTGAATGTGGTAGCAGACTCCCTGTCGAGGCAAGGGCCGAGGCCGGGGGAATGGAGACTCCACCCCGAGGTGGTGGATCTCCTCTGGTTGAGTTTCGGTCACGCCGAGGTGGACCTATTCGCTTCCAAGGAGACCACGCATTGTCATCTGTGGTTCTCCATCAGTAATCCAGCCCCTCTGGGGTTGGACGCTATGGTGCAGCCGTGGCCGAGGTCACGTCTGCACGCTTTTCCTCCTATTGCTCTGCTACCAGGAGTTCTGGAGAGGGTTCGCCGGGACGGGGTCAGCCTACTACTAGTAGCCCCGTTCTGGCTTGCCCGAGTATGGTTTGCGGACCTGATTTTTCTCCTGGACGGCTCTCCTTTGGAGCTCCCGGTCAGGAGGGATCTACTCTCTCAGGCGGGTGGCACGATATTTCACCCCCGCCCAGAATTGTGGAAACTGTGGGCTTGGCCTCTGAGGGGACCCAGCTCATAGATTTCGGTCTCTCAACCGAGGTTGTGGAGACCATTCTTCACTCCAGAGCTCCATCCACGAGGAAGCTTTATGCCTTGAAGTGGAAACTTTTCACTTCTTGGTGTGGAGAACGAAGTTTCCTTCGTGGTACATTGAGGCTGAGGCCAGCAGTTCGTACGAGGGTGCCGGCCTGGGATCTGGCCATTGTGTTTGAAGGTCTTTCCCTAGCTCCTTTTGAACCTATCGAAGAAGTTCCTGAGAAGTTTCTCACTTTTAAAACGATCCTTCTTCTTGCTATCTCCTCACTAAAAAGAATCGGAGATTTGCAGGCTCTGTCGGTTTCACCCTCGTGCCTGGAATTTTCGCCTGGCAAGGTTAAGGCTTTTCTGCATCCTAGACCAGGTTACGTTCCCAAGGTCCCTACTAATGTTGTTAGACCTACAGTTCTGCAGGCTTTCTGTCCTCCTCCATTTTTGTCGTCAGACCAGGAGAAACTTAATTTACTCTGTCCTGTTAGGGCGTTGGACGCTTATGTCCACAGAGCTGCCCTGTGGAGGAAATCAGAACAACTATTTGTGTGTTTTGGGCCACCTCGCAAAGGGTGTCCCGCGTCTAAACAAAGAATGAGCAAGTGGGTGGTGGAGGCTATCTCACTTGCTTATGAGTCGGCTGGTCAGCCTTCACCTTTGGCTGTGCGAGTCCACTCTACCAGGAGTATGGCTGCTTCTAAAGCTTTGTTGTCAGGAGTTTCCCTGAGTGATGTTTGTGATGCGGCTGGATGGTCTTCACCGCATACTTTTATTAAGTTCTATGACCTAGACTGAAGCTCTACCCCTGAGGCACAGGTCCTCTCGTCCTCTGTGCGCTAGTTCTCACATGACGATCATTTGGTCCTATGGCTACGTGGGTATTCACGTTCCCACAGCGTTTGACGCAGCTCGAAGTTCCCTTGAAAGGGAACGTCTCGGTTACGTATGTAACCCTAGTTCCCTGATAGGGAACGAGACGCTGCATTGTTCCGCCATACTCCCGGCATTCCCGTTAGCGCTTCCTTCAGGCCGAACGGGGTGGAGTTGAACCGAGTGTCACCTCTGCGAGCTGGATTTAAAGAGACCGCACCAAAACTAGTTGCTCTCAGACGCACATCAGAAAAGGGGTAGAAAAGGGGCCTGTGGAGCTATAATAATGAGGAATTCAGACCCAAGCATTGCAGTTCTGCTTTATATAGACCACAAATGTATGATTTATATGTAAATATTTTATTTATTTATTAAAAAAACAAAATCAGGCATTACAAATTCATATTAACAATACATTTCTTCAATATCAAAACAATTTAAACACATACATAAGCATACATACATGCCCAACCAAATATAAATTAAAATAAAAGATTTTTGTAAACACAATAAATAAATAGAACATAAAATAATTCATAGGTCTAATCAGTTATCAAATTGTGTATAAGTTTGAAAACCTCCAAGGCTTGTCTTGTTTTAATATCTTTCAAAGCTTTCTTATACAAAGTTAACTCCTTCATAAAAAACAAAAACAAAGGTCTTACCTTCATAAATCTACACTTATGTATAAACTGCTTAGCTAAAATAATTAAACTGTTATACATCAAGTCGCTTTTTTTATTCTTCAATATAACCCCAAATCTAATCTCACAAAACTCTAACACTGGTGCTTGATAGTCCTTTTCAAATATCCACTTTTGGACCGAGCCCCAAAAGGATTTTATGTAATTACAATCAAAAAACAAATGCACTAAAGTCTCCATCTCCAAATCACAGAAAGTACAATTATTCTTATCAATATTAAACCTTTGTTTCAGAAACACATTACAGGGATAAATATCATTTAATATTTTAAAATTAGTTTCTTTAGCTTTTGGTGGGATAGGAAGAGTGAGGTATCTGGTTCTTAATATACTTATATTTTCTTTAGAATGATCTTTTAGTATATTTTTTCTTTTTAATGGTAAAGGGAAAAGTTCAGAGGTAAGGACGCCCCTTATAATTTTATTTGCACATGTTCTCTCCTTAAAGTCCAGTTCACCTATATAAAGTGCCGGCATCCGTGCTTCAACAACTTCATAATGGCAAGGCAAGGCAAGGCAAGTTTATTTATATAGCACATTTCATACACAATGGTAATTCAAGGTGCTTTACATAGAAAAATCAAAAGAAATAGGAATAATTAAAACAGTTAAGAATAAAGAGATTAAAATAATCAAAAGAAATAAGAATAATTAAAACAGTTTAGAATAAAAAATTAAATAAAATACAGTACAAATAGTCGGACACAGTGGCAAAGTGCTCATTCAGTAAATGCATAGCTAAACAGATGTGTTTTGAGTCTGGATTTGAATGTGACTACTGTAGGAGCACATCTGATCTCCTCTGGAAGCTGGTTCCAGCTGCGGCTGGCATAGTAGCTAAAAGCAGACTCTCCTTGCTTAGAGTGAACCCTTGGTATTTCTAGCTGATGTGATCCTAATGATCTGAGTGATCTGTTGGGTTTATATTCAGTGAGCATATCTGCAATGTATTTAGGTCCTAGGCCATTAAATGATTTATATACCAGTAATAATACTTTAAAATCAATCCTAAATGTAACTGGGAGCCAGTGTAAAGACCTGAGGACTGGTGTGATGTGTTCATATTTTCTGGTTCTGCTCAGAAGCCTGGCAGCAGCGTTCTGTATGAGCTGCAACTGTCTTATGGTCTTTTTAGGAAGGCCAGTGAGGAGTCCATTACAGTAATCCACCCTGCTGGTGATGAAAGCATGCACAAGTTTCTCTAAGTCTTGACTGGAAACAAAGCATCTAATTCTTGCAATATTTTTCAGATGATAGTATGCTGATTTAGTTATTGATTTGACATGACTACTGAAACTAAGGTCTGACTCTAGAGACACACCAAGATTCCTGACTTGATTTTTAGTTGTCAGACCCCTAGCGTCAAGGTATGCATTCACCTTGAGAACTTCATCTTTGTTTCCAAACGCAATGACTTCAGTTTTGTCTTTGTTCAACTGAAGAAAGTTTTGGCACATCCAACTGTTTACTTCATCAATGCATTGGCACAGGGAGTCAATGGGGCTGTAATCGTTAGGCGATAGGGATAAGTAGAGCTGTGTGTCGTCTGCATAGCTGTGGTAAGAGATTTTATTCTTTCTCATTATTTGGCTCATTGGGAGCATATACAGGTTGAATAGGAGTGGTGCAAGAATTGAGCCTTGAGGGACTCCGCATGTCATGGATGTCCACTCAGACTTATGGTCTCCTATACTCACATAATAACCTCTCCCTTCTAAGTATGACCTGAACCATTTTAGGACTATCCCAGAAAGCCCCACCCAGTTTTCCAGCCTGTCAAGAAGTATGTCGTGATCGACAGTGTCAAATGCAGCACTGAGGTCGAGTAGTACCAGCACTGATAATTTCCCTGTATCAGTATTTAAGCGAATATCGTTTATTATCTTTATGAGCGCTGTCTCTGTGCTGTGATGCGATCTGAAACCAGATTGAAAATTGTCAAAGTATCCATTCAAGCTTAAGAATTTGTTCACCTGATTGAAGACAACTTTTTCAATGATCTTCCCTATGAAAGGAAGATTTGAGATCGGTCTATAGTTGCTTAATATGGTCTTATCCAGATTGATCTTTTTCAGGAGGGGCTTGACAACTGCAGTTTTCAGGGAGTTTGGAAAATTCCCAGAGAGAAGTGAGGCATTTACCACTTCTAGGAGATCTGCTTCTAAACAGTTTAACACACTTTTGAAGAAAGATGTGGGAAGTGCGTCAAGGGCGCAGGTTGATGTTTTAAGGTGCTGTACGGTTTCTTCTAAAATTTTGCCATCAATTTCTTCAAAATCAGACATAGTAGCTACTTTCTGCGGTTGTGGTCTGATCTGTCTGACCCCAGTACGGCTCAAGGATGGGCTGATCACCTTTCTGATATTATTGATTTTCTCAGAGAAGAAAAAAGCAAACTCCCTGCACTTGCTGTCTGAAAGCATTTCACTGGGAATCTGGCTTGGGGGGTTTGTCAGTCTCTCTACAGTAGCAAAAAGAGTGCGTGTGTTGTTTAAGTTGCTGTTTATAATATTTGAGAAGAAAGTCTGTCTAGCTTTGCCTAGTTCCATATTAAAAGCATGGATGGTGTCTTTGTAGATGTTATAATGGACTACAAGTTTTGTCTTCCGCCACATGCGCTCTGCTCTTCTGCATTGTCTTTTCATATTTTGCACAGCTGTTGAGTTTCTCCAAGGTGCTTTTTGTCTACCACTCTTCCTGACTTTCACAGGAGCAATATCATCAATTACACTTTTAACTTTTGAGTTAAAACAATCAAGGAGAAAATCAACAGAGTCAGCAGATATGCTTGGTGTTGAAGATATAGCCTTCATAAATAGTACACTAGTGTTCTCATTTATGCATCTCTTCTTGACAGACACAGATCTAGCTTCAATGGCAGGAGAGATCAATATATCAAAGAAAATACAGAAATGATCAGACAGTGCTACATCCTTAATAACAATCGATGAAATGTTTAGACCCTTACTGATAAGTAAATCTAGAGTGTGTCCACGAGTGTGTGTCGGTCCGTGTACATGCTGAATCAGGTCAAAAGTTTTTAAAACAGTTTTGATTTCTTTTGCCATATTTGTATCATTATCTATGTGAATGTTAAAATCTCCAGCAATAGCAAAACAGTCGAACTCTGAGGAAATTGTTGATAACAGTTCTGTAAAGTCCTCAGCAAAGGCTGGAGAGTATTTTGGAGGCCTGTAAATAATGATAAGTAAAATGCGTGGGGCACCTTTTAAAACAATACCGAGATATTCAAAAGACGGGTAGTTACCAAACGATGTTCGCTTACATTGATAGACATCCTTAAAAAGAGCAGCTACTCCTCCACCTCTCCTTACAGCTCTGCAGACACTCATAAAAGTAAAGTTAGGAGGGGCTGTTTCATTGAGGACTGTTGCACTGCAGCTGTCTTCTAGCCAGGTTTCATTTAGAAGCATAAAATCCAGGTTGTATGTGGTTATTAAGTCATTGACTAGAAGTGATTTATTTTTAAGTGAGCGGATGTTTTTAAAGTGCTAACTTAACAGTCTTACTTTTTGTCCCCACAGCAGTCTTAGTTTGGCGTGTAATAGGTACCAGATTAGATGGGTTTGCTGTACGGCTTTTGAAGGCCTTAGACCTTCTATCATGTAATCGAACAGCAATAGAGAAAGATACAGGCACACTGGGTTCCCGCTTGTTATGTAAACATTTAAGAAAGTTACTGTTGTCATAGCGGAGACCCGACACATATCACTGAGAGCTGGTATCAGTTGTTTTTGGTTGACCTCGGGCCGATGGAGGAGGGTGTGGGCCCTGGCGCTGTGGCAGAGGCCGAAGAGCTCTCACAGGAGGAGGGGGAGGGCGAGCTGGGCCTGCAGGCTTTGGTGGTTGTGGGGCCTGCTGCTTTTTGGTTGACATCTGGGGGCTTGCAGCAAAAGAGTGGGATAGTTTGGTTCCAGCAAACACCAGTTCTTCCATTTTCTCTGAGAAGCACAGAAGTGGAGATGCTGGAGATAGAGAAAATGTGTCTAGTGAGACGGGCTGTTGCTCTGGTGTTATCGGCTGTAATATGCTGTCCTGGTTTCCCTGGCTGTTTTCCAAAAAGTCGTCCTTGGGTGCTGAATCTTGGAGCAGTTCTAGTATGTCACAGTCTGTCTGTGGTGAGCTCTGTGGGCGGGGCTCAGCTGAGATTGTGTCCGTGAGCAGAAGTTGTTGTGGCTGCATGGTGTTATCATTGTCCTTGTGTGACGTGTCAACCGCATGTCCATTCAGGTGCTGAAGTGAAGTCCTGTGGTCATTCATACTGTGTCCAGGTGTGCCATTCAGGTTGAGTGGATTGGCACAGACTGCAGAAGGATGATTGAGGGAGAAGCAGATATTGTCCTTTAGCACTCTTGAGCCAAGTTTGTTTGGGTGGAGCCCATCCTGTTGAAACAGTTGCCTCTGACTCCAGAAAAGATTGAAGTTGTCAATGAAGTTTACTCCTTTTAAATAGCAGGTTTTTTGGAGCCATGTATTAAGCCCAAGCAACCGTGAAAACCTGTTTGTTCCTCTTGCTGGGAGTGGTCCACTGATGAATGTTTGAACTTTCAGTCTTTTAAGTGTTTCAAAAAGTTCATTGAAATCCTTCTTAAGGAGTTCTGACTGCTCTTTATGAATATCATTTTTCCCCACATGAATGATGAGTCGATTTGCAGTTTTATGTTTCATCAGAATGTTCTGAAGTTCCCTGTTTACATCAGAAGTTGTTGCTTGTGGAAGGCAGCATGTAGTTGTATCCCTGCTACTAATGTTTTTGATTATGGAGTCACCCACTATCAGAGTCCTGGGCTCGGCTGCGCTCTGAGCTGAGTGCCGCTCTCTGCTCGACCTTGAGCGCCAGTTAGCATAAGTGTTAGCTACTGGCTGATTCAGTCTGTGTTCGATCACATTCATCACATTCAGGGATTCCTCATTCATTAATACTTCAAATCTGTTCTCAAGATGTATAGGCGGTGGTAGGAGACCAGTGTTTGCAATCCTTGTCAGAGCCGTATCTGGGGTAGAGGATGCTACTGCGGCAATATGTGATACTCGTGACAATCTGATGTCTCGAGTGCCTTTGGGTCTCGCTCCCTGTTTGTGCCATCGATTTGTAAGTCGATCGGCTTGTTTCTCTACACTCAGTATGGCCTGTCGAGGAGTACTAGATGCATGGGACTCACCGGCTGTATGCTGAGGGCGTCCATGGCTGATCTCTGTTGTGTGTTCCGTCTGGTTTGGTGGTCCCACAAATAACTTTGTTTCAAGAACTACAATCCTTTGTAAAAGTCTGTGGCAGTTAATGCAGCAAGTAGATTCCAGAGGAGGCATTTTCTCTTATCCTTTATGAGTGTAGACAGTTGTGATTTTCTCTTCCCCGGAATGTAAGCTTTCAGTGGGAGGCTGGTCAAGTAAAAAGAATTCTGCTTTTTTGTAGTAATCCAAGCGTTTGAGCACTGTGCTGATTAGCTGAAGTTAAAATTAGGTGATAAAAGGAGATAAAATATAAAAATATAAAAGCGATAGAGCAAAGCGCGGAGCAGTAAGCAAGAGCGTCCGAACAGTGGCAGAGCAGGAAGTCAAAAAAGTGCAACATGCCTCTAACCAAATTCCCCATTGCCTGTGGAATTGCCTTAATAACCATTGAAAATTGTTTCTTCGTACACTTCACATTAAGGGCCCTATTTTAACGATCTGAAACGCAAGTGTCAAAGCGCAAAGCGCAAGTAACTTTGTAGGCGGATCCTGGCGCTGTTGCTATTTTCCCGGCGGGATAAATGCCTCTTGCGCCTGGAGCAAATCTAAAAGGGGTTGGTCTGAAGTAGCTTCATTATTCATAGGTGTGGTTTGGGCGTAACGTGAAATAAACCAATCAGAGCGTCATCTCACATTCCCTTTAAGAGCAGGCGCGCGTGTTCTAAAGCGGATTCCTATTATAACGGCGGATTTGCCAGGCGCGCGCCAGGAGCGGTTCACAGCCGAGGAGAGCAACGTTCTCGTCAGGGCCGTAAAACACAGAGAAGTGACATTGGGGATGGAGAAACCCACCCAACAGGCGTATGATAATTTGGGTAAATGTGCAAGCTACATGTATGCTTTTAGAATAAATTGTCTATCTATCTATCTATCTATCTATCTATCTATCTATCTATCTATCTATCTATCTATCTATCTATCTATCTATCTATCTATCTATCTATCTATCTATCGTAATAATGTATGATTTGCAAAAATGAAAACTGCTGCTTAGATGAGAGAATCAACGTGTATGCGCGTTGTGCACACGCTACATTGATTATGGCCAAGCATGCGCCCTTAAAATAGCATAATGAACAACGCGCAACGCGCCACTGACTTTAGACTAGGTTTTTTCTGGTCAGTGGCGCAATTGTTTTATAGAACAGCAAAATAGCATGAGGGAAAGTTTGCGCCGGAACATGCCTCCTCTTTGCGCTGAACCGCCCCGGGGAGCGCAAGTGTATTTCTTAGTTAACCGACGTGTGTCTGTGGAGGGAAAAGTCCGCTTTGCGCGGGTGCAAAATAGGAATGATACATGCGTCAGTGTACAAAGTCATTTGCGCCGAGTGCAAGATAGGGCCCTAAATGTATTAGTGAATACATCGTAATTCAAAAAATTGATAAATCCCCAAGAGTTAAGTATAGATTTACTTTTCTTTATGCCAACCTCAATATTTTGTTCTTCTCTAGTTTTTCTGTCTCTGGTTATCACTACCCCTAAATATTTCACTTCCGTTTTAACTGGAATACCATACAGATCCATTAGAGGGTGTTCATGTATAGCCATTAGTTCACATTTCTTTAAATTTAACTGTAATCCAGATGCTGTAGAGCAGTGGTTCCCAAACCTGTCCTGGCGACCCACCAACACTGCACGTTTTCTTTGTCTCCCTAATCAAGCACACCTGATTCAACTCATCAGCTCATTATCACATGGGTTAATGAGCTAATCGGGTATGTTTGATTAGGGAGACAAAGAAAACGTGCAGTGTTGGTGGGTCGCCAGGACAGGTTTGGGAACCGCTGCTGTAGAGAACCCCTTAAGCTTCTCAATAACGAGCGGGATCTGTTCTGAATTTTTGAGGAAGATAGTAGTGTCATCTGCCAGCTGAGTTATACATAGATAATTACCTAGCACATGTAAAGGCTCTATGTCAGGGCTGTTTTTTATAAAAATCGCCAATAATTCTGCAACTAAAATAAATAATAAAGGGGAGAAAGGACAGCCCTGCCGAATCCCTCATTTAACCTCAAATCTTCTTGACGTTCCTTGTGGAAGAGAAACGTCTCGGTTACGGATGTAACCCTCGTTCCCTGAGTAGGGAACGGAGACGTTACGTCGGATGACGGAGAATGGGGGTTTCGCTAGAAAGCCAATCCTCTTCGAGCATTAAAAAACGAGCCAATGGCAAAGAAATGCCATGGGTCTGCGGAATTTGCATAATGTATTTCCGCCTCACCGCGTGAGTATTTAAGGAGAGACACCTGCAACAGCTGGAGCCGAGACTGAACTCAGGCGTCTACCCAGCGGTACAGCGGAAGTGGCAGGGAGACGTAATCCCTTTCGTAGTCACTCCGAGTTACGTCGGATGACGGAGAATGTGGGTCCCCGTGTAATCACGCCACCTTCACAGCTGTCTTCCAGTGCCCTGCGAAGTCTGACCTCCCTGTCGTGATATAGGCACGGACGAAGGAGTCCTACTTAACACAGGAATACCAAGGTACACTGGGAAGCATATCTCAGGGAGATATGCCGCAGGATGCCTACCTGAAGGAGGACTTAAGAATACACATATGGCCCGAGGGGGCTACATATGGAGGAACACTGGAGTGACCAGCCCGTGGGGTGGCATCTACTTTCAACTCCAGGAGTGGCAAGGTGGCTTGCCGAGGGAAAGACACATGCTCAAAGAGGCTTACAGTGGAAATACACATGTGGGGGTTGCTCAGAGGAGGAACCATGCACACGGAGGCACCTAGCCAACGCACAGGCAGTAGACACTGGCGCCAGCGTCAACAGTGCTGGAGGAACTCAGGGCTTCAGAGAGGAAGGCTCACCTGAGGAAATATCGCACGTATCTAGTCTGTGGAGTGGAATGGCGAGCAAGTGAAGACACCTAACGGCTCCCATGTTAGCTTGAAAAAGACAGTACATGGGAGGAGACTGGCTCCACTCGGAGATTGTAGAATCTGGCGAATGTGTTAGGTGTCGCCCAGCCTGCAGCTCTGCAGATGTCTGCCAGCGAGGCGCCATGCGCTAGAGCCCAAGAGGAAGCCACACTCCGGGTGGAGTGCGCTGTCACACCAAGGGGGCACGTTCGACCTTGCTGTTGGTAAGCCAAAGCAATGGTGTCCACTATCCAGTGAGACAACCTCTGCTTTGAGAGAGCCTTTCCCTTCAGCTTCCCACCATAACAGACAAAGAGCTGGTCTGAGGTCCTGAAACACTGCGTCCTGTCTACGTAAGCACAGAGAGCGCGTACTGGACAGAGCAGTGCCAAGGCTGGGTCTGCCTCCTCCCGGGGCAGCGCTTGCAGGTTCACCACCTGGTCCCGGAAGGGAGTGGTAGGAACCTTGGGCACATATCCAGGCCGGGGTCTCAGGATCACGTGAGAGTGACCCGGCCCGAACTCCAGGCACGCTTCGTCAACGGAGAATGCGTGCAGGTCCCCTAGCCTCTTGATGGAGGCCAGTGCAACCAGGAGTGCTGTCTTCATTGACAGGAACTTAAGCTCAGCTGATTGCAGAGGCTCAAAGGGAGCCCTCTGCAGGGCATTTAAGACCACTGAGAGGTCCCAAGAGGGAACGAGAGGAGGGCGAGGTCCTCTCAGGAACCTGATGATCAGGTCGTGCTTTCTAAGAGACTTACCTTCAACTGCTTCGTGATAAGCGGCGATAGCGGCCACATACACCTTCAGGGTGGAGGGAGACAGCCTTCGCTCCAAGCCGTCTTGCAGGAAGGAAAACACGACACTGATCGAGCATCTCCTGGGGTCTTCTCAGCGAGAAGAGCACCAGTTGACGAAGAGGTTCTGACTCCATAAGAGGAGGTGGCGTGCAAGTTGCGACATACGGCGATGCCATGCCCACCTCGGGACCCGATCGCGAAGCCACAGCTGAAGCGGTCTCATATGAAGCAATCCGAGTGGCGTTGCCGCGGCTGCGGACGCCATATGCCCCAGGAGCCTCTGAAAAAGTTTCAGTGGGACCGCACTCTTGCCCTCGAACTGGTCAGCAATGAAGTAGGGGCTGTAGAACCCTGACCTCATCTCGGCTGGAGGGACAGCCTCGATTGCACCCTTCGCCAGCAGGGTAGCAACCTCCGCTCTCATGATCGGGGCATTGCCACCGACCGTAGTAAAGCGGACTCCCCTGAAGCGGGGAGGAGACCGTGCGAACTGAATCGCATAGCCGAGCCTGATAGTTCGGGCGACCCAACGGGACAGATTGGGGAGCTCTAACCAAGCCCCCAAAAACTGATCCAGTGGAATCATCCGAGCCACGTGCGTCCCCCCGGAGGGGCAGCGAAGCGGAGTGACCGGCACAGGCAAGGGTGGCATAGCGGCCCTGAGCGTGTGCACAGCCAAGCTCCGCGCCCTGACAGAGGAGACCAGGGAAGGACCAGCGTTCCACGGGGGTCTGCTCTGCCAGGGGTCTGGCGACAGAGGGGGACGAGAGTGGTGTGGTCCGGAGACGGCACACACTGTCATCCGCGCCCTCAGGAACAGAGGGGGACGAGAGCGGCGAGGCCCGGGGGCGTCGCGCACTGTCATCCGGCTCTGTGTGCTCAGTGATGGACATTTCGGTTCTTTCTTTAACCACATTAGTGGGTGAGGCCGTGGCCGTGGCCGTGCGGGAGGGGCGAGAGCCGCAGGAGGGCGCCCTCGGCGGCGAGCAGGCTGAGGCGTCTGTGCCGGCGGCTGGGTGGAGGCAGCAGCTGGCCGTCGAGGCAGAATATGTTTAATCGCCTCAGACTGCTTCTGTGCGGTTGAAAACTGCTGGGCGAAGTCTTCAACCGCTCCGCCGAAGAGGCCGGCCTGGGATATGGGGGCGTCGAGCAGACGAGTCCGCTCAACGTCCCGCATATCGGCCAGGTTCAGCCAAAGGTGACGCTCCTGGACCACATTAGTGGCCATCACCTGACCCAGGGAGCGTGAGGCCACTTTCGTCACCCGGAGAGCAAGGTCAGTGGCGGCACGCAGTTCGTCGAACGTCCCTGGGTCAGTCCTGCCCTCGTGCATGTCTCTGAGCAGCTGGGCCTGGTAGACCTGCAAGGTGCTCATAGCATGCATTACAGCAGCCGCCTGTCCTGCAGCTCTGTGAGACCTCGCCATCATAGATGACGAGAATCTACAGGCCTTGGACGGGTGCTTAGGATTATCACGAGAGGAGGCGCTCTGAGGACACACTGGGGAATCCCAGTGTACCCATGGGCAGCTGCGCCATCGAGGGGAGGAAAGGCGGAGAAAGCTGACGAGCGTTCACGGGAGGTCAAAGGAGCCTTCCTTGATCTCGACAGCTCCTCATGCAGCTCCGGGAAGAAAGGAATTGGGGTTGGCTGAGGCCGTGAGGCGGCAGCCGCACCCAAAAACCAATCGTCAAGCCGCGAGCGCTCGGGGCAGGGCGGAGGGTTCCACTCTAGCCCGATGCTCACGGCTGCCCGGGACAGCATGGCTGTCATCTCAGGATCCGACACGGGCAACGCTGGGACTCCCGAGGGAGGCAACGCAGCCGCATCCTCACTTCCCGAAGAATCGAGCCCACCTTGCGATGCCGCGATCGACATCGCGTCCTCCTCTGGAGCGCCGAGTTAAACACGCGGAGCTTCCGAAGAAGCGCCTGCCTGAATCACTGCGGCACTCGCGGGTTGCAACACAGCGGAGGGGGGCGTGGTCCGAGGACGCATCGTCGGATTGCTCCACACCGTTACCCTCAGATCACCCTGTCCCCCAGCCGAACCACCACCTCTCATGGAGGAAGCAGGACGGGTGGTGGACGCGGGGACTCTCACTGATAGATCATTGAGTCTAATCATCTAAGTGTTGTGATGGCCATGTTCCCACAGAAGGAACATGAGTCATCCACGAGCGCTGCTTTAGCGTGCTCAAGCCCAGACACACAAAGCAGCGCTCGTGCCCATCAGAAGATGACAGATATCGACCGCAACCAGAAGAACACGGGCGAGACATCTTTAAAAAGACGTGCCACGTGCAGCTCTTTTAGGAGAGGAAAAACTCTGCAATGCTGAGGCGACCAGGGAGAAAACACAAAGTCTGGCAGACCACTGCACAGATCGCAGGCAATGTGAAGACTCGCTGGGTACCGCCGTCACACCAACACTGGAGAGTTCGCTCGTCTCGAAGAGGTGAGTCACTTGTAAACTCAGGTCTTGTGGCTGTGGAGTGAAGAGGTTCTCTTGACTCCGAAGCGAAAACATGATCTGCTGTTGCAGGTGTCTCTCCTTAAATACTCACGCGGTGAGGCGGAGATACATTATGCAAATTCCGCAGACCCATGGCATTTCTTTGCCATTGGCTCGTTTTTTAATGCTCGAAGAGGATTGGCTTTCTAGCGAAACCCCCATTCTCCGTCATCCGACGTAACTCGGAGTGACTACGAAAGGGAACTGAGCTATTAATATCTTTATATATCATATTAACCACCTTAATAAATTCTGACCCAAACCCAAAATGCTCTAAAGTTTTCATTATAAATGGATGTTCAACTGAATCAAAGGCCTTGTAAAAATCTAAAAACAATATGAAACCATTGTCCTCGATAAAGTGCTTGTAATATAGTAAATCAAGAACCAGCCTAATGTTGTTGTGTATAGATCTGTCTTTAAGAAATCCTGACTGAGTTTCACTAATTATCTGTCCTATGCCCTCTTTCAACCGATTGGCATAAATCCGTGTAAATAATTTGTAATCCACATTTAATAAAGTTATTGGCCTCAAGTTATCAATATATCTCTTGTCCTTTCCCGGTTTGGGTAACAACGTAATAATACCTTGTTTCATGGTCGTCATCAAATTATTGTTTTCAGTACATTCTTTTAGGGCATTAAATAATAATTATTTTATATCTTCCCAGAAAAATTTATAAAAGTTTGAGGTTAAACCATCTTGACCCGGGGATTTGCCTATTGACATTTGCTTTAAAGCTAAATCCAACTCCTTCATATTAATCACAGAGTCACATCTTTCTTTATAATTTAGTCTCAATTTGAGGAATATATTGCTTAATGCTTTCAAGAAATAATAATGAATGCTCCTCTGAATAGGATGAAGAGTATAATTTAGAGAAGAATTTATATATTTCTTCAGAAATTGCTTTTGTGTCAGAGCATTCTGTATTATTCATCATCAAGACATTTATTTTATTTCTCTCCTGTCTCCTCCTTTCAAGTCCCAAAAAATATGAAGTATTCCTTTCCCCCTGTTCTATCCATTTTGCTCTGGATCTGACATAAGCACCTTCCGCTCTGTGGATGAATAAATTACAGTGTTGTGTTTACAGTCTATGGTGTGGATGTGAGCTTCTGTAAGCGGCTTCCTATTTCATTATAGTGATATAAAGTTAGGAGTTTTGTTTTTTTATTTTATCTGTATTTATCTGCTGCTACACTACATTGTTGAAAGGAATTCCTAGGAATTGCACAGACGAATAATATTATCATTATCATCAATCGTCGTTATCAGGATAATACAGTGGACAAAAGTCTGCAGTGGATAAAATACATTGATCTCTATGTGCAGGCTGCTGAGAAGACCGTCTGCAAAAGTGCAAAACCCGAAAAGTGTTACTACAAAATATTAAAAAATGTATTACAATGAACTAATTCTTTGTATTGTTGCCAAATTCAGATCACACATCACTGCTGTCCTGCTGGTTATATAACAACACTTTGTTTTGGATAAATGCAATATAATTGTATAACAATGTGTGATCTGAATTTGACAACAATACAGAAAATTACAGTGAAGTTTTTGAATATTTTTCATAATAATAATATTTTTTTTTAAAAGACAATTTTCCCCAAAATAAGTGTTGTAGTATAACCATCAGGACAGCAGTTATGTGTGAACTGAATTTAGTGACACTATAGTGTGTTTTTTTTACTGTTCCCTTCGGATCTGTCTCTCAGCCACCTGCGCATATACATATCAATGTATTTTATCCACTGCGAAGGAAAGCTCGCTTTGAGGAAAATTATTAAACATTATTAAAACAATGTTATTTGTGTAGTAACAATGATTAGCTCACGACTTATTGATCCGTGAAGGTCGAATCTGTGAATTTATTTCCAACTTTACTCAACTAGCACACTTCATGTACTGCAGCAACAGTGCACTTTTTAACAAGTTTTGGAGCTGTTTGTTCCACCATATAAGATTTTTGAGATTTATATATTGCTGCATTTCACAGTCAGCTAAATGCAATAAATATGCCAATCCCCATGGTGTAGTGTGTTCTTTGGAGAGTGCTTAATAACATTCAACTGTTTAACTTGGGTAACCACTGCACTGAAAAGTTATTGAAAGTTATTGAAATTTGAATGTGCAGGTAGGATCATGTAGGACCTTCAGTGCCACATACATGGACAGCGTCACAGCGCCATGTCACACGAACATAGTCGAGTTTTCCTAAAAAGTAAAGTTGCCAAGCAGGGTAAAGTTGGTTTTAGGTTTAATATTTGCTGCATATTCACCTAGGCTGCTTTAGGGACCGTCTGTATGTACAGTACACAAATATTTTTATTTAAAACTTACAGTAATTCACCAAAGGGATGTTCCAAAGGTTGTAGAATGTTCCTAGTGACCAGACTGACTTACTACAGGTGAGATTTTGACAATACCTTATAATACTGTATTACATAATAATATAATACTGTAATTCACTAAAAGGGGTACATTAATAGGGGCTACTTTATTAATAACAGTAGTGAGTGAACCTGTTCGCATTGGTGCAGCAAATCTGACAGATAATGAACAGCAAGATCATGGAGCTGTTCAAGATACTGTAAAGTGCAGAATTTTATGACCAACGTGTTATTTTTGCTTCTTGTATAGCAGGAATGATGGGTCTGATTGCAGAAGCCAATACACAGGTCCGGTATAACTTTGTATGCAAGGTTATCCAAAATAATGATTTGTTGAGAGGATGCTGCAAGTTGGCTGTTGGGATCATCTTTTCTGACACTGACTCTCCTGTCAATATGTATGTAGTGTAGTTGTCCTTCATGGTCAATATTTTTACATATTTTAAGTCACATGTGCTGATATAGCCACCAGGCAACATAGTATGTCTTCACCACTTACAATCTTTGTCCACATTCACTTTTATGGTCTTTCTCCCCCCTCCAAATTCAACTTCAAATTCAACCAAAGTAACGTAGAAAGTCATTGTTGATGTGAACACTGTACTATCTTTCTGATTGTTCATGGAATACCACTGGGATTATACATAAAAGTTGTAATTAATTCCTCGTGGTTAGAGTAATATTTCAATATCACCTCTTCATAATTTTGCTGTTGTTATCCTCTCTTGGTTTAAGTTGTTCTTATATTATCATAAACCCTTTAACTGATTGTTTTGTCAAGTACTTTTTACTTTACTATATTTTCTTTTAGTGAAGTGACGTAAAAGTTGAAGTAAAACAAATGTGTGTGTTCGAAAAAAAAAAATTTTCAAACGTTTTTGGTCAGGTCTACTTTGGGGAAACAACAATATTTAAGCAATTGAACATGTTAAAATTATTGAATATTTATTCATTGCATAATGTAATTGGTTAACACACATAACCGTTAGTGGTTTGTTACATAATTAATCCTTGTTTACCAATGTGAACAGTGCCAACTATGGTACCATGCTATGCCTTGGACTATCACCAGACAAGCTACCTGGAAAAGATACCCAATGGTTGTGCTCACTGTGTACCTAGTTAAACAGTGGAACCAAACGCCACTTTTAAAATTGTAATGTCTTACATTAAGAATACTTAATAAGTTGGCTTAACTTTGTGTCATTAAAGAATATCTGCAGAAACTTCTGCTTTATTGTCCTTGTTGCAATATGGATTACCACTGTAAATATGTATTTTGGGACTCACAGTTAAAGACCCAAGGACCAGATATGATTAATTAAGACCAGTAGTTAGAAGTGCAGTCAATTTAAACCAAGAGTCAGAATTATAATCAATTAAAGAAAATTGAATTTTCTTTAATTGAAGGTAGTTTGCAGTTTCATCATGCAGAAGTCAGCTTCAAGAATCACAAGGAGTTCGTAGGCCGCTTCCCCTTACATTTACAAAAATCACAGCAATTATACCCTATACACCAAACTCTAAGCTACGTCATTGCTTCAGGTTGAATGATTCTGATTGGCTAATAAATAAACACACATTTTCTACACATAGATAGACTGAAGCATATCTCCATCGATTATGTGGCTGACACACAGACCCTGAATTTAGGCACGTCGTGACCTTCCAGGTCGCAGATCTGAGTTGCTGAGCACCAACGTGTCAAAGAAAACTAGTCAGTCAATCTCCAATAATTAGGAGCAAAGCCCCAATTAAAAGGGTATAGCCCCTATTTGTTAATTTTCTTATTATTATTCTTTTTCCATATGGGGAGTCTATGCAGCCTTATCAACGTAGGAACATAGGAAAATGATGAAATGGCGCAAGCTGCTAAACCACCTGCCACGAGCCCCGAACCATTCCGGTCATTGGTTTGAATCCTGTGTGGCACATGCCCGGACCGTAAGAGGTACTCTGGCCTTAAGTGGTGGAAAAGTTGCATCCAATGGTGTCTATGTAAAGGAACTCAGTAAATACAACATGCAGCAAATTTATATAAAAATTATTCATTTGGAGTTGCTTCTCACTTGAACTATGGACCTTCTGCATCTTGGCAAAAACACAACTTCCCAGTGGTGCAATGAGATGAGTGACAGGCATCTGACCCAGAGATAGTGTGTTCGAGCCCGTGTGGGACGACTTTATACAATTGTGTGTCATTTTGTGTCGATTCCTTTATTATTCAATGTTGTACTACTCTTTCTTCCTCTTGGATTAGAAATAAGTATGTCTTGTTCATTCTGAGTTCATTTTCACCTGTACTTCTGAACCAGCTGTTTTTTCATGTATGTTTAATTTCTGCTGTTTTTACTCTTCCTGCTCTTGCTGCTTTAGGGGCTTGGCCCCATATTGCTGCTTGCAGCTATATTTCCACTTGTTCCTTAACCTGTAACCAAGAATACTAAGACACAGACACAGTTTCTTCAAGATTGGATTTGGCCAGACTTTAATGATAAACTCATTTGATATTTAGAAGGAAAAATATTGATTAATACCTTGATTATAATCACTCATTAGATATACATTGAAGCAGCAGTGGATTCTAGAATCAGTCCTTCGGATGAGACATTAAACCGAGGCCCTGACTCTCTGTGGTCACAAAAAAATCCCAGGATGTCTTTCGAAAGAGTAGGGGTGTAACCCCGGCATCCTGGCCAAATTTGCCCAGTGGCCTCTGTCCATCATGGCCTCCTAATCATCCCCATATATATATATATACCAATTGGCTTCATCACTCTGTCTCCTCTCCACCAGTAAGCTGGTGTGTGGTGGGCGTTCTGGCGCAATATGGCTGCCGTCGCATCATCCAGGTGGATGTTGCACATTGGTGGTGGTTGAGGAGATTCCCCCCTTCTATGTAGAGCGCTTTGAGTGCCAAGAAAAGCGCTATATAAATGTAATGAATTATTATTATTATTATTACTTCTTCAGGACTTCATAACAAAAACTGAACAATAAGGGTGTTGCTTATTTATAACGTTGAAAATACGATTAAGCTAAAATCTTTACAGTTTTTTAATCAATGAAAGAAATGTGTTGCACAAGGAACAGCAGTTCTAATACCTACTTTTACCTAATACATTTGTCAACATTAATTGAGTAGAGTGGAACATACTATAACCTTTGGAACATGAAAAAAGGTGAAATTTTTGTAATTTTTTCATGATAATAATATGTACGGTACTTACAGTAAAGCAGGTATTGGCAATATTTAACCTGTAGTAGTCTGATCACTAGGAAAGTACTACAACCTTTGGAATATATATATAAAAAAACACTATAGGTGAATTACAGTTTATTACATAAACATTTGTAATAAACATATGTAATAATATGTTTATTACATAAACATATTTGATAATTGTACAGTAAGGAAGGAATTTCTCCTGGAGTAAGTCAGTCTGGCCACTGGGAAAGCACTACGCCCTTTGGACCACGAAAAATACTTTAGGTAAATTACAGTAATTGTTTCATAAACATAATTGACTATTGTACGTACAGTAAGGGAGGCATTGTCAAAATTTCACCTGGAGTAAGTCAGTCTGGTCACTAGGAACATGCTACAAACTTTGGATAGTAAAAAAACCCTTTGGTGAATTAATGTAAATTGATTCTAAAAATATTTGTGTACAGTGAGGCAGGTTTTCTAAACACAATCATTATTATGAACTTTTTATTTTTGCTAAAGGACAATCAATAGCATTAGAACACATAATGTGAGAGATATTTGCTGGTACATTTGTAGTTGGCTAAAATGTAGTGGTCTGTTTGCACACAATGAAAAAATAATTACAACTTTTTAGACGGTCCCTATTTTGTTTACCACACTACATTTGACATTCAGTGGACATTCGCAAGTAAGTACTGTATGCCATTACATTTTTTTCAATTGCTTAAGCACAATTTTAAAAACAGGGCCCAGTTTGTCAAAACACTACACACAATTAGCACAACCCTACACCAAAGTAGCACAACACTTCAGATCATTTGCAAAATGGAACACTTTTGTCAAAACTATACACAACTTCATAAAAACAATATTTTGTTACCATACGAAACACACACATTTCATATATCTTCAGTCTTTTTGAACCAGTTACACACTGCTGTTGCTACCCTAAAACACTTTTAGCAAGTCTAATTCTCAGTGATTAGAGTACTGTAAATGAAGTACACAGAGAAAGTGCAACTATACAATAGTTCACCAAACACTACACAAGACCAATGCTGCAGACTGAGGAAAATATCATTGATTTATCTTCATATACCCAAATCAGTCAACATGTCAACATGAAGTATCACAACAAAACATGTCCCAGTTGTCATGCTACTAGTGTCCATAACACTGTTAGCTCAGCAAACAGACAAACGTAAAATACTGTATCCAGTACAGGTTATAAAACAACAACAAACATAAAAAATAATCTGAAAAAGGCAGGTGAACCTACCTGCTGCATTTTTATAGTGCTTAACAATAGAATTCTCATCGTGTGTGACATTTTTAACAACTTTTATTTAGTTTATTTACAGTTTTTTTACGATTGCTATGACAGATTTTTCAATACTTTTAACAATTTTCCAAAACTCTTAACACAGTTATCACTACATCCGTCTGTGTAAGCTATACTATTAACGCATTTCTTGTTGCTTTAACACAAAATGCATACAATTAACACAAATTTAAAATGCTTGAACTTCTTTTACACACAAGCTCAAACAAGACCAAAACAATGGATTTTTACTGCCAAATTTACCAGTGCTTTAACACTGTATGTCAGAACAGATAACACCATGCTCTAAACCTAACCTTACAGCCTAAAGTCAAGGTAAACAGCTGTTTATATTGTGAATTGAAACACAAATATATCCCCTGTATTTTATTCTATTGTTACAGCTGATTGAATTATGCAAATATATAAATCACAGCTGATTTCTAGGAAACACACTCAGGGGTTGAGGTTCTTTCAATTGCTTGACCATAATGGTATACAGTAAAAGAGGACCTTTTTGGCGGATCTTTTGTGGAAAGAGAACAATATAGAGCAAAAAAAAAACCTAACAAAAAAAAAAAGTTTGCACTAGGTAGAGGAAGATGTGTACCAGGACAAGGGAGAGGAGTTAGAATGAGTGGTGGCGCTCAAAGAAGAGACAGAGCTAGGGTAATGAAATAAGACCTGCACTTGTGCCAGAGGTAGAAAGGGGACAGGTGAGAGACCACTTCCCAATATACATGATCACATGGGACAATGTGGCATTCCACCATTCCCGTGCAGTCACAGCATTGACGCCCATCCTAGGATGATGTCCCTTTTCCTTGCCCCTTACTCCCCTTTCCTCAACCCCATTGAGGAGTTTTTCTCATCCTGGAGATGGAAGGTTTTTGACCATCATCCACAGGACCAAATGTCCCTCCTGGATGCAATGGTTGCTGCATGCCAAGACATCACAGCTGAACACTGCCAGGGGTGGATAAGGCATGCCAAAAGATTATTCCCACAATGCCTTGCCAGAGAAGATATCAGGTGTGATGTGGATGAGAACATGTGGCCAAATGCAGAAGACCGAGCAGATTAGAAGATGACTCTTTTTTTTCTTTTTCTTTTTTCTTTTTGTGCTTTTTCTGTTCGTATATTTAGTATTTTCACATATAAATGGCAGCTATATTGCATATTTTGTTATATTTCAGTAATGTTCTTTTGCAAATAAAGTCTTTACTGTATTGCAGCAATTCTGTCTCTGTCTTTTTTTTTCATAAACTGTACATTCTATAAAGCTACTCTGAGATGGTCATTCATTTTTTGTATTGAATTTCTGCAGCAAAAGAAACAAAATGCATGCATTTACTAAACCCAACAAAACAAAAATGTAGAGAGGCTTCAAAAGAAACTACAGTGCAAAACACAATCTATGATCAATACAATATACTGTCTATTGTATAAGGGCAGACCTGACACATAAAATAATGCAGTTTCTGTAATTTCAGCTGATGATAGTGTTTTTTTTGTCATTTTGTTATGATTGACTAAATGTTCCTGTTGGAAGAGAACATGTGTTAGTGTTTTGAAAAATTATTTGATTTTGAGACATGTTTGCAGTGTTTTGTTAGACGTGTGTTAGTGTATTATTGTATTTTGAAAATTAGTTTCGGAGTTTAGTTTACAATGTGTGATTTTGAACATGAAATTAACCGTTTTGCCAATTGTGTGTTTTAGGTGTGTTGGTGCGTTAAGAGTTTAGGAAACTTGTTAAATGTATTGAAAAAACTGCCATAGCGATTGGAAAAAACTGTAATAGCCTGAAAATCCCTTTCAAACAGACTAATTGATAAACTAATGAATTTGTTTGAAATTAATAGTTTGTCTTCAATTTGTTATGTGCAGTTTGTATTGTTAGACTAGTATAATACTTCTTTCTCATTTTGCAGGGAGTTGAGCAACTTTTCGAGCAAATTCCTGATGCTGACCCAGAGGATGGAGTGGTGTATTACCAGAGATACACTGTCTCCATTAGACATGAATCTTTCTTACTTCATTTTTACATTTAATCATTTAAAACGACTAGTATCTGTTTTCATGCTACTAGTACTTATTTTTTAGATACTAGTGTCTATTCCATTAAGAACTAGTACTTATTCATTAGCTACTAGTGCTTATTCTTTAGGTGCTCGTGCCTTTTCTTTAGACACTATATTGCTTATTTTTAGGTACTAGTACCTTAATAAAGATACTAGTACTTATTCATTAGATACTATGTCATGATTCTGCCTTAATGTCCTTGATTTTCCCTAGTCGTGAGGCAGGATCATGACAGAATCATGTTTTGTGTACAAGCGCATGGCCGATTGTTTAGCCATGTGCTTGTGGTGTCTCGTTACGTTACCCCGCCCCCTTGTTATCCTCGTCTTGTGATTATTGTCTAGTCAGTTTCACCTGTCCTTGTCATTAGTGTTCCCTTTATAATCCCCTTGTGTTTGCTGTCCTGTGTCGGTTCATTGTTTGACGTTGCGTGCTTCTTACAGTGAGTATTTCATAGAGAAGTCAGTTATTCAGGAAGTTCTGTTCGTGTCTTTATTTTGTTCCTGTCTTAGTTTCTAGTCATAGTCTGGTGTGATCTACTCTGTCTTGTTTTGCCCCCTCGTGGGTTTTGTTTTCCCTGTTTTTGTATCAATAAATCCTGTGTTCATTGCATCTGCTGTCTGCGCCTGGGTTCACCTTCCTCCACATAACAGAATGAACCGACCAATACCGAACCCAGCAGACAGTATGCCTTCGTCTATCGACCATCATTCTGACGATCTTATACATTGGTGGCAGGAGGCGATTTCCGATTGTAGGAACGGCAAACTTCCGTTCTCTCCCCAGGGTGAGCGGTCCCTGAGAGAACACGCCCGGATCGTGGATGAGAGGTGTTTCTTCTTGCCCGAGATTCTGGTCAATCGATACCTCATCGCGGGCCTGAATGATCTGCCTTCTCTGGCTGAACGGGAGAGACTCGTTCGCCGCCCTTTCCAGGAGATGGTGGCCTGCTTGTCTAGGAAGGATTCGCAGGTAACCACCATGTCGTCTTCTCCCGGCACGCTGCCAGTGATCCCGGAGGGTCGCATGATTGGTGTTGTGATGCTTGGGGACCAGGCCAGCTCCACCTCGACTCCTGTGACTCCCGCTGACCTCCGAGGTAAACGAGGGAGACGGGTTTCTTGGGATTCCCCCTCGGAGTCATCGTCTTCTGAGCTCACCCAACCAGAAGTTGTCTTCCCTGTTCCTGTCTCGTCTTCTGTTGAGCCCTGTCAGCCGTTTGCGCACCCTGCTGTGACCATTGCCTCACGGTCAAAGAGAAAGAAGAGGAAGAAGGGAGCCTCTTTTCCTCCGTCTCTGTCTTCCCTTGAGCCCGCTCCGTCAAGCGCCGTCCACGAGCCCGCTCCGTCAAGCGCCGTCCACGAGCCCGCTCCGTCAAGCGCCGTCCACGAGCCCGCTCCGTCAAGCGCCGTCCACGAGCCCGCTCCGTCAAGCGCCGTCCACGAGCCCGCTCCGTCAAGCGCCGTCCACGAGCCCGCTCCGTCAAGCGCCGGCCACGAGCCCGCTCCGTCAAGCGCCGTCCACGAGCCCGCTCCGTCAAGCGCCGTCTATGAGCCCGCCTCAGCAAGCGCTTTCCCAGAGCCCGCCTCAGCAAGCGCTGCCCCAGAGTCCTCCACTGCGAGAGTTGCGGCTGATCTAGCCGCTAAAGAGGTTCTTCAAGCTGTCTCGGCGCGTCAGGAGATGCCCGTCATAGTAGCGGCCAAGACCCTGTCAAAGTACCTGTCCCGTCTTGTCGCTATTCTTGAACCCCCAGTCTGTCCTGCCTTGTCCTCAGCTCCCAAGCCTGTCTCTGTGAGCGCTGCCCCTATCCCTGTGAGCGCTGCACCCGAGCCTGCCGCTGTGATTGCTGCACCCTGTCCTGCCCCTTTGCCTGCTATGTCTCACGTCAGGAGTCCCGGTTCCGCATCCTCTGTGTCCTCGTCTGAATCTGTTGCTGCTAATTCCCGGTCTGTTTCCCCGTTCGTCCCTGTCTCCACCAGCCCCCGGACTGTTTCCCCATCTGTCCCTGTTTCCACTAGCCCCCGGACTGTTTCCCCGTTTGTCCCTGTCTCTACTAGTCCCCGGACTGTTTCACCGTTCGTTCCTGTCTCCACTTGTCCCCGGACTGTTTCCCCTGTCACCATTAAACCCCGGACAGTGTCGCCCAAGCCCCCTCCTCGTGTGCCCCCCTCCAAGCCTGCCCAGTGTCCTCGTCCTCAGCCCTCATCCCGTGGACCCAAGACCCCCAGTCCTCCCATCCACCCTGGACCTCCCCCCAAGGACTCTGTTTTTCCTCCACCTCCTCTGCCATGTTTGTTGTTTTTATTGTTCCATCCCAACCCTGTCGTTGTATTTTCTTGTCTGCCTTTATTAGTTTTTGTCATGTATTGTTGGTTTTTGTCTTTGTCACAGTCTGTCATGTCCCGTGTTTAATGTCCCCTTGAGGAGCGTCTGGTAGCCGCTCCTTAAGGTGGGGGTTCTGTCATGATTCTGCCTTAATGTCCTTGATTTTCCCTAGTCGTGAGGCAGGATCATGACAGAATCATGTTTTGTGTACAAGCGCATGGCCGATTGTTTAGCCATGTGCTTGTGGTGTCTCGTTACGTTACCCCGCCCCCTTGTTATCCTCGTCTTGTGATTATTGTCTAGTCAGTTTCACCTGTCCTTGTCATTAGTGTTCCCTTTATAATCCCCTTGTGTTTGCTGTCCTGTGTCGGTTCATTGTTTGACGTTGCGTGCTTCTTACAGTGAGTATTTCATAGAGAAGTCAGTTATTCAGGAAGTTCTGTTCGTGTCTTTATTTTGTTCCTGTCTTAGTTTCTAGTCATAGTCTGGTGTGATCTACTCTGTCTTGTTTTGCCCCCTCGTGGGTTTTGTTTTCCCTGTTTTTGTATCAATAAATCCTGTGTTCATTGCATCTGCTGTCTGCGCCTGGGTTCACCTTCCTCCACATAACATACTACTTCTTATTTATTAGATTCTAGTGCCTATTAAATTGGTACTAGTACTTATTCATTAGTTACTAGTACTTATTATTAGTACCTAACAGATTGGACAAAAGGATGTTAGCAATTAAAAAAAAAAGTAATACAAAATCAATAACATACAGTATACATTACAACTGGATAACTTTACACAGGGGCTATTTTAGACAATTTTAACTTTCAGAATTTTTATTTGTAACTTAAAAATATAAGGAAACATGTATGGTCTTTTTTTCTCAACAATCCAATCTAGAGAAATTACTTTATAGTTACAGTTTTTTTTACGATCACTATGGCAATTTTTTCAATACCTTTAACAATTTTCCTAAAATCTTAACACAGTTAGCACAACATCCGTCTGTGTAGGCTATACAATTAACACATTTCTTGTTTCTTTGACACAAAATGGATACAGTTAACACAAATTTAAAATGCTTGAACTTCTTTTACACACAAGCTCAACCAAGATCAAAACAATGGATGTTTACTGCTAAATTTACAAATGCTTTTACACTGTAAGTCAGACCAGATAACATCATGTTCTAAACCTAACGTATAGGCTAAAGTCAAACTGAACAGCTGTTCATATTGTGAACTGAAACACAAATATATCCCCTGTATTTTATTCCATTGCTACTGAGAGAAATCTGATTGAAGTTATGCAAATATGGGACAATGTGGCATTTCACAATTCCAGTGCCTGGTTTGATCCCATCAGAGGATGATGTCCCTTTTCCTTGCCCATTACTCCCTTTTCCCTTTCTCAGCCTGGAGATGGAAGGTTTTTGACCATCGTCCACAGGATCAAATGTCCCTCCTGGATCACAGCTGAACACTGCCAGGGGTGGATAAGGAATGCCAAATTAATCTTCCCAAGAAGCCTTGCCAGAAAAGATATCAGGTGTGATGTGGATGAGAACATCATGCCAAATGCAGGAGACCGGGCAGATTAGAAGATGTTTTTTATCTGTTTGTATATTTTGTATTTTCACATACAGTAATACTGTAAATTGCAGCTATTGCATATTTTTGTTATCTTGCAGAAATGTCCTGTTGCAAATAAAGCCTTTGCACCAATTCTGTTTCTGTCTTCTTTTTTTCATAAACCATACATTCTATACTGCTACTCTGAGAAGCGTCATTCCTTTTTTTTGTATAAAATTTCTAGCAAAGGAAACAAAATGCACACATTTGCTAAACCCAAACAAAACAAAACTGTAGAGAGGCTTCAAAAGAAACCAGTGCAAAACAGAATCTGATCAATTTAATATACTGTAATAATGCAGTTTCTGTAATTCCATCTGATGTTAGTGTTTTTATGACATTGTGCTATGATTGACTAAATGTTCCTGTTGGAAGAGAACATATGTTAGTGTTTTGGTAGACATAGTGTATTGTGTTAGCAAAAATATTTTTTTTGAAAATTAGTATTGAAAAAATTGTCATATCGATCGTAAAAAACGGTAACTCCCAATGTTATATAAGGGCATGTTAATTATTTCGTATAACACCTTATTTATTTATTTATTTAAAAAAATTTCGATTAGGATTTTGATGACTATACCTGATATTATAACAGAGAAAATAAATAAATAAATAAAGGCTTTCTGGTCACACTTTAGATTAGGGTCCAGTTCTCACTATTAACTATTAACTATGACTTTTACCTCAATAAATACCTAATTACTGCTTATTTAGTAAGATAGTTGTTAAGTTTTGGGTTTTGAGTAGGATTAAGGGATGTAGAATACGATCATGCAGAATAAGGCATTAATATTATGCTTTATAAGTACTAATAAACAGACAATATCCTAGTAATGTGCATGCTAATAAGCAACTAATAGTGAGAATGGGACACTAAACTTGCAGAAAAATCAAACCAAAATGAGAGTTACTTTTACACGATACGGAAACGTCTCGGTTACGGATGTAACCCTCGTTCCCTGAGTAGGGAACGGAGACGTTACGTCGGATGACGGAGAATGGGAGAATGGGGGTTTCGCCAGAAAGCCAATCCTCTTCGAGTATTAAAAAACGAGCCAATGGCAAAGAAATGCCATGGGTCTGCGGAATTTGCATAATGTATCTCCGCCTCACTGCGTGAGTATTTAAGGAGAGACACCTGCAACAGCAGATCATGTCTTCGCTGAGGAGCCGAGACTGAACTCAGGCGTCTACCCAGCGGTACAGCGGAAGTGGCAGGGAGACGTAACGTCTCCGTTCCCTACTCAGGGAACGAGGGTTACATCCGTAACCGAGACGTTCCCTTTCGTAGTCACTCCGAGTTACGTCGGATGACGGAGAATGGGGGTCCCCGTGTAATCACGCCACCTTCACAGCTGTCTTCCAGTGCCCTGCGAAGTCTGACCTCCCTGTCGTGATGTAGGCACGGACGAAGGAGTCCTACTAACACAGGAAAACCAAGGTACACTGGGAAGCATATCTCAGGGGAGATATGCCGCAGCATGCCTACCCGTAGGGAGGACTTAAGAATACACATATGGCCCGAGGGGGCTTCATATGGAGAAACACTGGAGTGACCAGCCCGTAGGGTGGCATCTACTTTCAACTCCAGGAGTGGCAGGTGACTTGCCGAGGGAAAGACACATGCTCAAAGAGGCTTACAGTGGAAATACACATGTGGGGGTTACTCAGAGGAGGAACCATGCACACGGAGGCACCTAGCCGACGCACAGGCAATAGACACTGGCGCCAGCGTCAACAGTGCTGGAGGAACTCAGGGCTTCAGAGGGGAAGGCTCACCTGAGGAAATATCGCACTTATCCAGTCCGTGGAGTGGAATGGCGAGCAAGCGAGACACTTAACAGCTCCCATGTTAGCTTGAAAAAGACAGTACATGGGCGGAGACTGGCTCCACTCGGAGATTGTAGAATCTGGCGAATGTGTTAGGTGTCGCCCAGCCTGCAGCTCTGCAGATGTCTGTTAGCGAGGCGCCACGCGCTAAAGCCCAAGAGGACGCCACACTCCGGGTGGAGTGGGCGGTCACACCAAGGGGGCATGGTCGACCTTGCTGCTGGTATGCCAAAGCAATGGCGTCCACTATCCAGTGAGACAACCTTTGTTTGGAGAGAGCCTTTCCCTTCAGCTTCCCACCATAACAGACAAAGAGCTGGTCTGAGGTCCTGAAACACTGCGTCCTGTCTACGTAAGCACGGAGTGCGCGTACTGGACAGAGCAGTGCCAAGGCTGGGTCTGCCTCCTCCCGGGGCAGCGCTTGCAGGTTCACCACCTGGTCCCGGAAGGGAGTGGTGGGAACCTTGGGCACATATCCGGGCCGGGGTCTCAGGATCACGTGAGAGAGGCCGGGCCCGAACTCCAGGCACGCTTCGTCAACGGAGAATGCGTGCAGGTCCCCTACCCTCTTGATGGAGGCCAACGCAACCAGGAGCGCTGTCTTCATTGACAGGATCTTAAGCTCAGCTGATTGCAGAGGCTCAAAGGGAGCCCTCTGCAGGGCACTTAAGACCACTGAGAGGTCCCAAGAGGGAACGAGAGGAGGGCGAGGAGGATTCAGTCTCCTCGCTCCTCTCAGGAACCTGAGGATCAGGTCGTGCTTTCCAAGAGACTTACCTTCAACTGCTTCGTGATATGCGGCGATAGCGGCCACATACACCTTCAGGGTGGAGGGAGACAGCCTTCGCTCCAACCCGTCTTGCAGGAAGGAAAGCACAACGTGTTCTCTGTGTTCGCAAACCTGATCTCGAGAGTGAGCTAATATTAGCCAGTCGTCGAGATAATTCAGGATACGAACCCCGTGTTCGCGTAGGGGAACAAGGGCTGCCTCGACGACCTTCGTAAAGACGCGAGGAGACAGAGCCAACCCGAATGGGAGAACCGCGTACTGGTATGCCTGCCCCTCGAAAGCAAACCGAAGAAACGGTCTGTGTCGAGGTAAAATGGAGACATGAAAGTAGGCGTCCTTCAGGTCTATCGCTGCAAACCAATCCTGTGGCCGCACGCATTCGAAAATGCGTTTGGCCGTGAGCATCTTGAACGGCAGCCTGTGAAGGGAGCGGTTCAGGACGCGCAAGTCCAGGATTGGCCGTAACCCACCGGTTTTCTTGGGGACAATGAAGTAGGGGCTGTAGAACCCTGACCTCATCTCGGCTGGAGGGACAGCCTCGATTGCACCCTTCGCCAGCAGGGTAGCAACCTCCGCTCTCATGATCGGGGCATTGCCACCGACCATAGTAAAGCGGACTCCCCTGAAGCGGGGAGGAGACCGTGCGAACTGAATCGCATAGCCGAGCCTGATAGTTCGGGCGACCCAACGGGACAGATTGGGGAGCTCTAACCAAGCCCCCAAAAACTGATCCAGCGGAATCATCCGAGCCACAGGCGTCCCCCCGGAGGGGCAGCGAGGCGGAGTGACCGGCACAGGCAAGGGTGGCATAGCGGCCCTGAGCGTGTGCACAGCCAAGCTCCGCGCCCTGACAGAGGAGACCAGGGAAGGACCAGCGTTCCACGGGGGTCTGCTCTGCCAGGGGTCTGGCGATAGAGGGGGATGAGAGTGGTGTGGTCCGGGGACGGCACGCACTGTCATCCTCGCCCTCAGAGACAGAGGAGGACGAGAGTGGCGAGGCACGGGGGCGTCGCGCACTGTCATCCGGCTCTGTGTGCTCAGTGATGGACATTTCGGTTCTTTCTTTAACCACATTAGGGTGCTGCCCACCCGTGGGTGAGCAGCGGGGAGTGGAGAACAAAAGATTCTCCCCCGGCCCTCCACCGGGGGAAGGAGGGGGCCTGCAACCGCCTCCTGGGAAAAAAACGACACCATCACTGAGCAGCCCGTCTCAGGAGCGCCGCTTGGCCTGGCGTTTAGCGGGGCGCGGGGCCTGAGGGGGCTGGGACGCCTTCCTGCGGCTTCCTCCACGACGCGGCCCGGGTGAAGGCTGCTGCTGGGGCCGTGCGGGAGGGGCGGGAGCCGCGGGAGGGCGCCCTCGGCGGCGAGCAGGCTGAGGCGTCTGTGCCGACGGCTGGGTGGAGGCAGCAGCTGGCCGTCGGGGCAGAATGTGTTTTATCGCCTCAGACTGCTTCTGTGCGGTCGAAAACTGCTGGGCGAAGTCTTCAACCGCTCCGCCGAAGAGGCCGGCCTGGGATATGGGAGCATCGAGCAGACGAGTCCGCTCAACGTCCCGCATATCGGCCAGGTTCAGCCATAGGTGACGCTCCTGGACCACATTAGTGGCCATCACCTGACCCAGGGAGCGTGAGGCCACTTTCGTCGCCCGGAGAGCGAGGTCAGTGGCGGCACGCAGTTCGTCGAACGTCCCTGGGTCAGTCCCGCCCTCGTGCATGTTTCTGAGCAGCTGGGCCTGGTAGACCTGCAAGGTGCTCATCGCATGCAGGGCAGCAGCCGCCTGTCCTGCAGCTCTGTGAGACCTCGCCACCATAGATGACGAGAATCTACAGGCCTTGGACGGGTGCTTAGGATTACCACGAGAGGATGCGCTCTGAGGACACAGTTGCATCGCAACAGAGCGCTCCACCGGGGGAATCCCAGTGTACCCATGGGCAGCTGCGCCATCGAGGGGAGGAAAGGCGGAGAAAGCTGACGAGCGTTCACGGGAGGTCAAAGGAGCCTTCCATGATCTCGACAGCTCCTCATGCAGCTCCGGGAAGAAAGGAATTGGGGTTGGCTGAGGCCGTGAGGCGGCAGCCGCACCCAAAAACCAATCGTCCAGCCGCGAGCGCTCGGGGCAGGGCGGAGGGTTCCACTCTAGCCCGATACTCACGGCTGCCCGGGACAGCATGGCTGTCATCTCAGGATCCGACACGGGCAACGCTGGGACTCCCGAAGGAGGCAACGCAGCCCCATCCTCACTTCCTGAAGACTCAAGCCCACCTTGTGATTCCGCGATCGACATCGCGTCATCCTCTGGAGCGCCGAATGAAACACGCGGGGCTTCCGAAGAAGAGCCCGCCTGAATCACCGCGGCACTCGCGGGTTGCAACACAGCGGAGGGGGGCGTGGTCCGAGGACGCATCGTCGGATTGCTCCACACCGTCACCCTCAGATCACCCTGTCCCCCAGCCGAACTACCACCTCTCGTGGAGGAAGCAGAACGGGTGGTGGACGCGGGGACTCTCACTGAAAGATCATTGAGTCTTAATCTAAGTGTTGCGATGGTCATGTTCCCACAGAAGGAACATGAGTCATCCACGAGCGCTGCCTTAGCGTGATCAAAGCCCAGACACACAAAGCAGCGCTCGTGCCCATCAGAAGATGACAAATATCGACCGCAACCAGAAGAACACGGGCAAGACATCTTTAAAAAGACGTGCCACGTGCAGCTCTTTTAGGAGAGGAAAAACTCTGCAAATGCTGAGGCGACCAGGGAGAAAACACAAAGTCAGGCAGACCACTGCACAGATCGCAGGCAATGTGAAGACTCGCTGGGTACCGCCGTCACACCAACACTGGAGAGTTTGCTCGTCTCGAAGAGGTGAGTCACTTGTAAACTCAGATGTGGCTGTGGAGTGAAGAGGTTCTCTTGGCTCCGAAGCGAAAACATGATCTGCTGTTGCAGGTGTCTCTCCTTAAATACTCACGCAGTGAGGCGGAGATACATTATGCAAATTCCGCAGACCCATGGCATTTCTTTGCCATTGGCTCGTTTTTTAATACTCGAAGAGGATTGGCTTTCTGGCGAAACCCCCATTCTCCCATTCTCCGTCATCCGACGTAACTCGGAGTGACTACGAAAGGGAACTTTGGATTCAACATCGTCATGTTGACTATTGTTTGAGGAAATATGAAATATCACAGATCTAAATATGTAATGCAGCTTGTCAGTGTGTATTACTGCCATGGAGATTTGGGGATTTTACATACTGGTTAACTTCCACAGGCTTGGTCTTACCAGTTCACACCAAGACAATAACACTGATTCTTCACTGTAGCATTATGTTATAAGGCTTGATGAGTTTTATGTTTTATGTATGTTTTGAATAGTTTTTTCTAACTATTACAAAAGACCTATTGATGTTTGTTGCTTTTTACAGTTTTTGCCTATTGCTTACACACGTTTTGCTAAATTTGGCTCATTGTGTCAAAACTCTACACACAAGCAAATAAGACACAACACTGGGAAATAAACCATTCACATCTATGTCAAATTTAAACTCTACTATCAAAACCTAACAATCCTTTGTCAAAATGTCACTCTGATGACAAAATGATACCCACTTGCATCATATGAATACACTTTCAGATCAGCAGCAACACACTAGTCTACTTTATATAAAAAACTAGAGTCTTTTGTTTTCAATGTTTTTATTCAGTTCCATAGAGGGCATGTTTTCACAACTACCAAAAAATTAAATAATGAATTCAAAATCATTACATTAGTATATTTTACAGTACAGTAAATTCAGTTAAATCAAAAATAAAACAAACAATACACTACTGTAAACACAGAAAAACACAATTGTGCGCAAGTGGGCTTATAGATCCTTCCGTCTGTTGGGGTCTGGCCACAGGATCTCATCAACATCACAAGCAATGTCTTCTCTTGCTAAGCATCGGGGAAAATATCCCCTTGTGTGCCGAATCCATCCCTGGATTGACCTCACCTCAATGTCTCCGCAGGCCTGTTCCATCGCCTGCAGAAGAGGCATACGGGCATGTGGTTGGCGGTCATATACGCGCCATCTCCAAGCGGAAAAAAATTCCTCTATAGGATTTAAAAATGGCGAGTAAGGGGGCAAGTACAGAACTTCAAATTGATCATGGTTGGTGAACCAGTTCTGGACCAGAGCAGCCCGATGGAAACTAACATTATCCCAGACAACAACAAACCTGGGCTGCTCTGGTCCATCCTGTACAACTGCATCATGAAGTGCATCTAGAAATGTGATTATGTGTTGCGCATTATAGGGACCCAGTTTGGCATGATGGTGCAGTAGCCCTCGAAGACTTATGGCAGCACACAATGTGATATTTCCCCCGCGCTGCCCCGGGACGTGCAAAATTGCCCTTTGGCCAATTATATTACGTCGTCTGTTTTTGCTAAGGATTCAACCAGCCTCGTCAATGTAAATACATTCATGCGGCTGGGCAGCTCCATCCATGTCCAAGATTCTCTGTAACAAAAAAATACATGTTGTGGATGGCTTTACTCAAAGCACACACTTACACTACTACATATACAGAATCGAACCGACCCACCCCACCACACAGATACCGGTGTAGCTTTCTGAATTAATCTATGTGGTACTAATCCAGTGATACATATTCATCTGTTACTGTGCACCCATTCTTTATTGTAAATGTAAAGGACTGAAACACTTACCTGTACATATTCATGTCGAAGTTCTTTGACCCTGACACTGTTCCTCTCAAATGGGACCCTGTACAGTTGCTTCATGGTCATGTTGTGCTTTACCAAGATCCGTCTGATAGTTGTAATGCTTACTCGATTTATGTTGTTGAATACTTGCCTATCTGCAAGTATTTGTTGCTGTAGCTGGTGGAGACGGATTGCATTGTTTGCTCTGACTAGGTTCACTATGGCAAGTTCCTGCTGTTGGGTGAACAGGCGTTGGCGTCCACCCCCAGCAGGTCTTCTAGCCATTCTGTAGAAAAATGCAACCACAAATTGTTCTCGTTTGCTTCTTTTTTACAGTACTGTGTATACTGAACTTTACTGTATTTACCATATACAGTACTGAAACATCTCAACATGTTATCATGGTATGTTTCACAAAACTACCACTTTTGTTGAAAAAGGAGCTTTAGTGGAATACAATACATGTGATACAGTAACGTGATATGGTACAGTACTGTAAATACTCTAGATACAGTCTGAGTAGAGTAGAGAGTTGAAGACATACCTGTTTTCCAGTCGGAATGTCCTTATTATGGATGAAACTGTGAAGCGGCTTAGATTAGGATGGACTCTCTGCCCAGCTTCCCTCATTGTCAGGCCATGGTTTATGACATGGTCCACCAAAGTTGCTCTTATGTCATCCGAAATAATGGTTCTTGCGTGGCCTCTTTGACCACGTCCTCCTCCTCTCTCTCTCTGTCCTCCTCTTCCTCTTCCTCTTCCTCTTCCTCTTCCTCTGCCTCTAGCTCTCCCTGCCTCCATGCTTGCAAAGTTCTCAAAATGGCTTAACTGAGGCCTTTTTGTAGCTGGCTGATTGGTGTTCATTTTTGTAAGTAAGTGTTTTCAGGTGTGTGTCTATGTCTTTTAAATTAACCAATGTGTGTTGTATTTTGAATAGATGTGTTTTCCCAATGGTACCCTGAGATTTCATTTTTGAACTAAGTGTCTTATGTATGAAATAGTGTGTAGTGTCTAGGAGCAAGTGTGTTGCAGAAAGGAGCAAGTGTGTTACAGAATTGCAACTAAAGTGCAAAGCAGTGCTTTTGTTTAAGGTATGGTTACACTTTGTTTAAGGTATAGTAACAACAACTTCAAGTTATGTTACTTTGGTTTAAGGATGTGTCTATACTGCCCTACAAAGGCTAAGAGCAGTATCTTCAATTTTTCAAAAAAATTTTTTTTGCATAAATAAAAAGTGCAGGATCTGCTCTACAATCTGTTAAAATTTCATATGGCTACCTAATAAATTTCTTATATAAATTTACATTTTTAGTTGCAGTATTGTATAGAAAAGTAGAGTGAAACCAAGGCAGAATGCAGTATCTGCCCGTACTGCAGTCTGCCTTGGTTTCACTATGATACTGCAGTTTGCCTTTGTGTGGCATGAGTCAGGTTTTATGGCATACTGTATATGTATGCTATAAAACAATTTTGTATGCTATAAAATCTCTAAGGAACTGTCAAAATGGCTTCACTTTTACGTGGAAAAATGCTGGTGAAGTCAGAGATATCAAATATATCAGATATAAATTTTTTTACCAAAAAATTGGGTAAAAAATTCCATAGACTTAACATTGCCAAGAAATTTGATGACTCGTATAGCACTGAGCGAGGATTTCGCAGAAACGTGTAATTTACCACATTTGAAGAGGCTGGCAGGCTCTGTAAGAACATACCTCACAATGGGGTAAAAGTTGCACCCCTGGGGGGCAGAAGCTGCCCAAAGTTGCCCCATTGACTTACTATGGATAGGGATTTTGTATTGAACATAGCTCTGGATCACAGTGTCATAGAGACAAGGGGGCGGGCTCATGTTACTCAGATTACATATTAGTCTCTCAGGATCATTGTAAAGCTATCAAGCCATGCCCTAGCAACCATTTAGAGCACCTTAGCAACAATTTCCATAGACTTCCATTGAAAGAGATCAAAGGGATATATCCGGACTGAATTGTCATAGAAACACGAGGGTGGTCTCGATTGACTCGGGGCGGCAAACAGCGAATCATGAATCACCTCAACACTTCCTAGCCCCTCCCTAGCAACCATTGTCGAGCACCTTACCAACCAAAATTCATAGAGGGATATCTTCCATTCTGAATGTCACAGAGGCATGGGAGTTGGTTTATATCATTCATACTGACAAGCAGCCTTTGGAGTTTCATTATTGGCAGCTGCTAAGCCACTCCCTAGCAACCAAACAGAGTACCCTAGCAACCATTTTGCAAGACCTAAATCTCTGCATCAGAACATCGTAGAGACATGAGGGTTGGCTCTTTTGACTCATGCTAGCAATGAATAGCTACATGCTAATAGCAACCATCCGGAACACCCTAGCAACTGCCTAGCAACGCCCTAGCAACCACCCAGAATACCCTAGCAACTGCCTAGCAACACCATAGCAACCACCTAGAACACCCTAGCAACTGCCTATCAACGCCCTAGCAACCACCCAGAATATCCTAGCAACTGCCTAGCAACAGCATATCAACCACCCAGAACACCCTAGCAACCGCCTAGCAACCACCTGAACAAAATGAATAAGCCATATCTCAGCACCAGAACATCGTACAGACATGGTTGTTGGCTCGTATGCAATCATGTACCACACTCTAGCAACCGAGTGGCGAGTTTTGCCACTGCACGCACCACTTCACATTTTCTTCGGGAAATGTACATTCGTATATCGTATCGTATGTAATTTTTTTGACATGATGAATTTGTTGTTCCCATTGTTTTGATTAATATATTATTCCTTAGGCTTCAAGATGAGTTTATTATGTTAGTGTGACATGAAAATGTGTTTTGACAGTGACTTCACGTCTCCAAGTTAGTGTAACTACACCGAATGTTTTTTTTACAGTGACTTAACTCCAATAAAACATGCATTAAAAGTTCAGTAGCTGTTTCCTAACAAGCTCATATTTAATTTATTGATATATTGATTCCCTGAATGATTAAACTTAAACTGTTTGTAATTACATGTGAAGACCTATCCCAAACTGAAATAAAAGCAATACGTTATTGATTGCCATAAAAAACAGCACTTTTGTGATACAATTAAAATATATGAATCTAATAACGCGTGTTTTTTGTTTGTTTGTTTTTTGAAAAATATGATTATAATGCCAAAGGGGATGGAAAGTCACAGCTTAGCAGAAAGAATGAAGATGGAGAAAACGGTCAATAAAAAAAAAAGAAAAGAAAACGGGGGTTTACATAATATGCCACATCATTTTAATAGTTTGGTTATAATTAACATATACTGTACTTTTGACAACTATAATCAGCTGCTGCAGCTGCTCACTTGCTACACTTACTGCTATATGTTATTGTATGGCCATGTAAGTATACGCAGTAATGCAAAGGCAAAGCGCAGTATAGCCTATAAAACTATACCAAATTTTGCCTGACTGTCAAAAAACAAAATGTTTAACCCTCTATGGTACGCATTATGATATCAGTGAGAAAAAAATTATTTGTTATGTTTTTCCTGCTTAAAATTGGACACTATAACAATATCAATAAACATTTTCATTATTTTTAAATTTATTTATTAATTAAAAGTTTGTTGCCTCAGGGCAACATTGTACCACAATGGACAAATTGAAACATTTGACATTTTCATGAAGAAAAAAATGATAGATTTATTGAAAACATCAATTTATTTAACTAAACACTTGAACAAACACATTTATGAAGTTTTTAATGAATTACACATTTCATATTTAATAAAAAGTAACATTTATTATCCAGCTGTTGCCCTCAGGCAACATTGTACCATCATGGAACGCAAGTACTACAAACCATCATATCAAGTTATCATATCAAAACATTACAATCGGTGTTGTTTCAGGGTAAAACATTAACAATCACCATAACCTTATCCTAATATGAAGGCCAGGCCTGAACAACAGCAAGATCAAACATGTGGAAGACCTCCCAGGCCGACCTAATGACCCGTGTGAGGTCAGGGAGGCCTGACCCCCCCCCCAGGGGCCCGACGGGAGCACCCGAAAATCCGAGAATCCCAGAAGCAGCGCCACCTTCATCCTGTGTGGCACCACACGCCCCCGTCCCACTCACCCACTATTTGTCCAATTACCCACTATAGTGGCCAAATGTCCCGTTGACCCCCCTGACCACTCACAAGCCACAAGCCCCGTCCCACGAACCCACTATTTGTCCGATTACCCACTATAGTGGCCAAATGTCCCGTTGACCCCCCTGACCACTCACAAGCCACACGCCCGTCCCACGAACCCACTATTTGCCCGATTACCCACTATAGTGGCCAAATGTCCCGTCGACCCCCGCTGACCACTCACAAGCCACACGCCCCATCCCACAAACCCACTATTTGCCCGATTACCCACTATAGTGGCCAAATGTCCCGTCGACCCCCGCTGACCACTCACAAGCCACACGCCCCATCCCACGAACCCACTATTTGCCCGATTACCCACTATAGTGGCCAAATGTCCCGTCGACCCCCGCTGACCACTCACAAGCCATACGCCCATCCCACGAAACCACTATTGTATTCAAACCTAGTATGCCTGGTATGGCCTTATGTGATTCCATTACGGTACAATGTTGCCTCGAGGCAACATGCAGTTTTATGTAATTCCCCCAGATACATTTGATGATATATAATGTAATGTTTTTGAAAATACTTCTTTACTAACCAATGAACGTGACTAAGATTTTTTGTAGTTGATTATCTGGACAGAAATTAGTGAAAAATGCCCTTTTCAGTGGAGAAAATATGGAGCCATGTGACATGTGCATGTGTGCTGAAAGAGGGAACACAATGGACCCCTGTGGGTCATGTTACCACTCTTTTGCATTTTCATTGGTTAGTATTTGAGTTCCCCTCCCCTTAGAGAGCATTGACAAATAAAATTGTATTCGTTTTTATTTTAAAAAAGCTAAAATAGACTGTTGCCTGGAGGCAACACCGTACCATAGAGGGTTAATATTCACCTCCCTTTGATCTATCTAATTGTACCCTTTGTTGTTACATTTAATTGGATGCTTATATTTGGTGTAAGAAAAGCACAAAAAGCTGTTTTTCTCAGTTTGGCGTTTTTGCTGATACTGCTCTTAGCCTTTGTAGGGCAGTATAGTGTTCAAGCAACGGGCAAAAACTGTAAATATGAAGGTGATTTAACACATACTGGCTTTGATTCAGCTGTTTGTGACTCTGAGGACCTTTCCAAACTGGTTTAACCTACTGTTACCTAGCTAGACCTGGTTTCACCACATGCTTATCCTCAAAAGAATGATGTGTTTGTATTTATACATCCCTGTCACATATACAATAAATAAACCACATATATAGTCACATAATAAATAAATTAGGCCTATCATTCTGATTAAATTGGCATACACACCATTGCATAGGAAACAGTGTTATCACAAAACATAGGAAACAATGTTATCACAAAACATAGGTAACAATGTACTTATTATCACACATCAAACTATCAGTCATGATGATGGACAGTTTGACTCTGAAGAAAAAACTACTGTAAAAGCAACAAGAATACTGTAACTATTCAATTACAGTATCAACCAGAGATTTGGTTGATCTCTTTGTCCAGCTTCCATCAGTGTCAGTCCATGGTTGATAACATGGTCAATAAGTGTTGCACGGATTTCTTGAGTCCCAAATTTGGTCCTCGTCTTCTTTGTTCAGGTTCTATCAACTCTTCAAGTCCTTCTCTACCTCTTCCTCTACCTAGGCCTTTTCCTCTATCTCCTTCTTCTCCTCTTCCTCTATCTCCTTCTTCTCCTCTTCCTCTATCTCCTTCTCCTCTACCTCCTTCTCATCCTCCTCTACCTCCTTCTCCTCCTCCTCCTCTACCTCCTTCTCCTCCTCCTCTACCTCCTTCACCTCTTCCTCTACCTCCTTCTCCTCTTCCTCTCTACCTCCTTCATCTCCTCTTTGAGCTCCCCCTTATTCTCACTCTTCTTCTTCTTCTTCTTCTAGCTCCTTCCATTTTTGTTGAAGACAGGTGAACTCACCTGCTGCCTTTTATAGCACACCTGAGTGCTGCGTTTTCAAATTAGCACATGTGTGCTTCCACACCTGGTGGATGTGCATATCCAATTCATTCATTAGTGTGGTCAATGGCAAACCGGGGCTTTGTAATGACACGGAAGTAACCTCATAATCCTTAACTGTGTCTAAGGTGTGAAAATGTGTGTAGAGTTTTACAAATTACTGTGTGTAATGTTTTGCAAAAAGGGTGAAGCTGACAACGTGCTTACAATTGTGCAAATCTAGGCTGGTGTCTTGCTCCTTGAGTGTAAGGTTTTGCTAATAGTGGGAAAGTTTTCATTTTAGTGTGCAAGCAATTGAAAAAAACTGTAACGAATGACCAATTCCAATTTACCTAGAAACCAATGACATTACAAAAAAATCTACTCTCAATGGCTAGAAGCTCTCCATCTTCTCCAAACTGTTTATTTATTTGTGATGAACTGTTCTCTATTTGTTTTATATGAAGAAGGTCACTTACAGATTGCTGATTCGTCACATGGAAACATATTTAAAAAAGAATCCTGACCGCCCCATCACCCCAGTGGTCCCCCTAGTCCATGCCAATGATCCTTAAAACATTTGCAATCAAAGCAAATTAGTTATTTTGTCACATCTATAAAATCTTAAAAAAGAAAAATAAATACATAAATTAATAAAATAAGGAGCCATAAAAAATTACATTAAAAAAACCTGTCTGTAAAACCTAAATTTAATCATCATTAGAGCTTTTCTTGATACCTTAAACGCATTTCTTGAAATTATGCCTCCTCTCAAAACTCTAAACACAAATCCATGACTTCTCACCCAATCTTCCTATTTTCAGGTCAAAATGAAGCTCTCCACTTAAAACCTATCAATCTAACTGACAAACCTATCTTTACCCTCAGCCCCTTAAAAAACACACACTACAACATTCTTACACACAGTTTAGATCAATTAACAATACTACAAAAAACGGTAATAAGTTATGTTGCTTTTGGTTCTCCCCCGCAAAAAAACCTTTTCACATGATGAACACAACAAAAGACACATCACCTGTATACATTTTACACTTTTTTATTCGTTAATGTGAAATTATGCCTCCTTTTCTTGGCTACCAGATATAGGTTACCAAAGAATTGACCATGAACTTGGCAATACAATACAAGCAATTGCAATACAATACAGTTGTAACGAGGTTCGTTGTTGTGGGAAGAAGGAGGCGGGAACCAGCGAACATTTAAAGATTTTAATAACTAAATGTGACCCTGGACCAAAAAAGCAGTCTTATGTGTCCATTTTTTAAAATTAAGATTTATACACCACCTGAAAGCTGAATAAATAAGCTTTCCATTGATGTATGGTTAGGATAGGACAATATTTGGCCGAGAGATACAACTATTTGAAATCTGGAATCTGAGGGTGCAAAAAAGTCTAAATATTGAGAAAATCGCCTTTAAAGGGATACTTTACTGGTTTTTCATATTAAACTATTAAAAGTTCGCTCCCGTTGAAATGAGAGGGAGGAGGAGAGGGAGCTGGGGGAGCGGACTTTTCACGAGAGATGATATTACTGCGCCGAGTCGATTGAGAATGAAGTGGTCCCTGAAATTTACTCTGGGGAAGATAAAATAAGGAGAAATGCTGTTCCCTGTGGCTGAAACTGCACAAGCAAGGGTAATAAGCGTCCCTCGTTCTGCAGAGGTTATTGACCCAATTTGCTTAAATCCTCGCCTGGCAATGACCCTGTTTGGTTTCTGGACTGTCCATGTTCCAGATGTCACCTGGAGGAAACCGGTGCCTTAAAGAAGGCTTTAAAGGGGTCATATAATGCCATTTTTGTACAAGCTAATATGATTCTTTAGGGTCTAAATTAAAAGTTTGTAATATACTTTAATTAAAAATTCTCATTAGTATTGTAAGAAAACACTTATTTTACCTGGTCAAAAACAGCTCTGTTTTCAGCACGCCATTTCAGTGCATATGACTTTAAATGATAATGAGCTGCGCTCACCCCGCCTCTCTGTTCTGTGCATTCACCATTTGTAACTCAATAACACAATAACCATAACGCGTTGTTCAGTATAAACGTGGAATTATGAATTATATTGAGAACGTCATACATAGAAAACATGCTGTAATGTACCCTGAGTGTAAACCTTATACGCATTCATTGTGAAGCGTGCAGCTATGGCAGCTAGCGATTTGCAAATATTAATATATAATTTAATATAAAGTTTAATAAAACGTTTCACTCACTTCCGTTCTTCTGGAGATTCAGCAGGAACACGAATATCTGGTACCGATCCTTTTTAGCAAAGCTTCTTAGCAAATCCAGCTTTATACTGATCCTCGTTTATAAAGCAGTCTGGTGTGTGAAATGATTCGCGCAAACATGAGAGCATTGACGTTGCTCGTGGGAAATATTCCCTTCGAAAACAAACACAGCCACTGCGTCTTCAGCGGTTTGGATTTAGGAACATTAAAATGACTGCTGTGTTCGTTATTACACCCAAGAACAGAACACCACAATCGCTTAGACGCCATTCTGCTCATAGACAGTGCTCCAGCATATCAACAATGACCGCGCCGGTCCGCGCCGCGCAGACTATGATTGACAGCTCCCTCATGAGCGAGGGCGGGTCTGTGTTGAAACGCTCCTGTCAATCAACAATCGTGGGAGGGGCGTGCGAGCTTGTGACACCACAGGCTCGAACGGCTCGATTTGAGGCAGGGGAAAACATATAAGGAGATTAAAACAAAACCACTGGATGGATTTTTATCATTATATGATGGTTGTGTACAGACACTGCCAACACACATTTCAGTACAATCAACTTGTAAAAGTGAATGTATGACCCCTTTAACATTTTCTTTATTAAAACTCATAGCACGAGCAAGGCTTGTGGCCTCTGGCTTCCTGATGGAAAGGGAAGGATGCCTCTTCAAAAAGGCAGTTAACCAGTCACGGCCAGCTTGCTGCTGCTCTGACCAGGTCTCAGGCACCTTGATGTCATGTGACACAGCAAGCTGAAAGGCTAGCTTTTTAACCTCCCTGGGTGATAGGCCAAAGTAAATGTCGGCTGACTTGCACAGATACTTAACCAGCTCCTCTTCCAAATCTGGGGAAAATATTTGTCTGTTCCTGATGTAACCAACAGCTACACCTAGCTCTTTCTTGCCTCCAATCTCATCCTGGCTGATCTTGTGGCAGTATCTGCTTAATGTGCTGAATGGTATTTTGAAGTCCTTTGCTGTGCTCCTTATACTTTTTTTTTTAGTCTTCACCTGTCTGGCTGCCTCTAGCATAATCTGTGCTGGTGTCTTTGCCCTGTCTGTTGTTCTTAAATATTTTCTGACCATTTTGCCTTCTAAAAGAAAATGTTTTTTTACATAATGAGTTTATGTTCATGAGAATACAACATACAATCCCGATAAATATGTAAAGCATTATATATATATATATATATATATATATATATATATATATATATATATATATATGTATATGATATTATAAAATATTATGTTTTAAGGTGTAAAATGCATAAATTAATACATTTAAAACCAATTGGCTATAATGGGGTTGGTTGGCACATGTGTCAACCAACCCCCAAATCAGTGTGTCAACCAACCCCACCCACATTAGGACACACCTCTTTACTGAAATTATGTTAGCCACATAGCATCAATCATCAGAGACTTTTAAATTTCCTATCAAAATATAGCGGATCCTATCTCTATCAACTGAAATCCTTACATTTTATATCTATCTATCTATCATAGTTCTAATATGTATTTAGTGGAGAGAATGTTTTTTTTGTTTTAACACAGTAAAATAGAAAAGTTATCCTCACCTCAAAAGTTAGTGACAATTCAATGACTTTACTAAATGGGTGTGTTCAGGCCAAGAGGGCAGTCATTTTAATGTCACATTTTTGTGGCAGCGCCCTCTAGTGTACTGGAATTGAACTGTGTGCCAACCAACCCTTGACCCAACCAGCCCCACTCTCCCCCACTTGCTATGGTATTCCGCCATACAATATAGTTATCCATTTGACACGCTTAGAAAAGCGCAACGTTTTATTTTGTGTCACCGTCCTAGGTCGAGTTACACTACTCTAGTAACTGTATTTAAATAGGGAAAACGTGGAGTTGTTTGGTCGCTTCTCTTCTTGGCCCGTATTGAATGAACAGGGCTGAGATAAGATCTAACAAAGTTTCGCCGCAAGACAGCGATTTAGTGCACGCACTGAGACGAGAGAGGTATGTATCAACTCGTCTTAGTTAAGGGAATAACATAGTTTAATATGAAAAACCAGTGAAGTATCCATTTAAAGGTTTCCATTTCTGTTGGCGATTGTGCTGCATCCACTTACAAAAATTAAATTTTTATATATTTAAGGTAGGAAATTTACTAAATATCTTCATGGATCATGATCTTTACTTAATATCCTAATGATGTTTGGCATAAAAGAAAAATCGATCATTTTGACCCATACAGTGTTTTGTTGGCTATTGCCACAAATATACCCGTGCAACTTAAGACGGTCCAGGGTCACAAATAAACAAATACAAAAATGAAAGTATAAGCCAACAGCCCCTCGCAGACGACTGCTGGCTACACAAAACAGAAACAAAACACAACATAAAATCAGGCCTGTTCCTCTCTCGATCTTCACTGTCATCGCTTCTCCTTTCTGCTTCCGCTCCTCCGTGAGAGATATGAGACCGGTGCGTCGCGCAGGTGTCGCTCATTATAAATCACGCCACCGGCCTCGCGCCGTTCTCCCACGGCCCTCGACCTCGTCCTGCTCACCACAACAGTATACTGTCAATTACAGTACAGTAAAAAATAAATAATAATTCAGCATCTTCGGCCAAATTGCCTTACTGTACAGGTAATCACCATATATGCCATTTTATAACAGTTTCTTAGTCTGACAAAAGTTCTCTTCCCCTCGGAGACATTTATGAGTATGAGCATAAAGGACATTTATGAGTTTGAGGGTGTCAAAAATGTGCTACTATACTGAACATATAGAATAGTAAAAGTTTTCTCATCTAAAGTACTGCTATTGTAGTGTAATTATATGTGTACGCAGTAAAAAAAACACTGTAGATGAGCCTGTAGGCCAACTTCCCTCATGACCATACCTGCACAAGAACATTGTCAACTATAGTGCTTTGTATTTCACCAGGAACAAATGTCCTTTGACCCCATACCCTTCCTTTTTCCCCTCTCCTCTTCCTCTTTGTCACCTACCATTTCCCAAAGCACATAATCACTGTGGCCATATTTGTATTATCCTGACTCTGATTGGTATGTCATTAGCTTTGCTACTAAATGTGTACACATGGATAAATGTGTGCTATTTGAGTTAATTATATTATGTGTTTTGCAAAATGATGGCATTTTTGTGTAGTGTTTTGCAGAAAACATGGAGAAAATTGGAACGTGCGTGGCAGGTGAAATGTGTTAATGTTTTAAGAAACGTGTTTTGTTTCAAGAACTAAAAGAATGGTTTGGGGAATTGGGCCAACTGAACCAGTTATAGGGTGTTAGCAATCGAGAAAAACAGTACAACAGCTACAGTACATGTATGTGTTGTACAGCACAGAGTTCAGCACTCAAAAGTTACAGTAGAGAGCAGTATGAAGCACATCTGTTTGGCTGTACTCGTTGCCCAACCTCCCTAATTGTCATACCATGGACAAGGACATGGTCAACTAGTGGCATGAATTTCATCCGAGACTGCTTGTCCCCTTCCCCACTTCTTTGGTGTCCAGAATAATCTGTGGCAAAATTTAAAATGAATTAATTGGTGATTCAGATTTTTTGATGCACAACATCTTTCACTCCCATACAGATCTACAGATAGCTCCTTTTCCAGACTGTGCACAGTGGTAGTCACTTTTGTTTAACTTCAAGTAGGTAAGGATAGACAGCTGACACTACACTTAGTTGTGAGGAATTAAAGAGCCAGCTGTAGACTGGGTGTGCTTTGACAGCTATTACCAGTTTGTGTTTTGTAATATATATATATATATATACACAATGGGCCAAAACGATTCAGCAAACCTGTGTAACAAATTGGGAAAAACTGTTAAAAAAACCCCAACAACAAAAAAAAACATTTTGTATAAAAAATATGAAGTCACATTTATCCCTTAATCACCTCTTGTCTTTAGTCTGATTTCTGTCAGGACCACTATCGTCATGTTACTGGGTGCTGCTAGTGGTTTAATGCATTGGGGAAATATCTTGCAATCTTCCAGTTTTGGATTAAGATTTTGAATAATGTAAACGTGATTTGGTGTTTACAGACTGTACGTTTTCTGCCATGTCCAATATAATTGTGAATCCACCCTTCAATAACAGCCTCTTTGCAAAGTCTCAATTATATTGTGAGAAGATCATAAAACAGTCCACATTTCCGCTCTTTCCTAAATTTGTGATTGTTGTATATATTTAGTTTGTATTAGGTCAGTGGTCTGTTTACACATAAGATTTAATTACCATAAACAGCCTCTGATACATTTTGATGTAGCATATTTCTTCCATTTGACTTAATTTCAGACAAATCTGGCATAAATTGTTTCATAGATTGTGTAATGGATTTAAAGTGGTACAAATCTTCACTATTTATAGATATCATTGATTTTTTTGTGTAACCTACACTATTAGACACTATTTGAATTACTATCTTTTTCCACAAAGGCCCAAAAAAATGTAGTGGATGTCGAAGATCTCAAAACATGAAGTTTATTCAAGGAAAGTAGTAACAAAATACAGCACTTCGGATTCAGCGGAGTCACACAGAATCCCGAAATAAACTCAGCTCAAACATTTTATACTGTATTACATTCGTCTTCCCCCTCAGCATGTAAATGAAGCTCTGTCTTAAATGTAATTTGAGAATAACAAATTCATTTTCTCTCTCAGCATGGAGATAAAGCTCTGTCTTAAATGTAAATTGAGGATAACAACAAAAGTGGTAGCCCTCTGTGCCCACATACATCTTTGATATTCTTTCAAATAAGGACGGCCAAATGTTAAGGAGATAACAATTATTTGAAGTCCCTGTAATCAAGATGGTTCTCGATTGCCCGCTGCCGCTCCCACACTATAGGTGATAACCGTGACTCTGTGATACTATTTACATATTACTGAGATTGGGAGGAATTGTCTCAATGATAAATAAGCTCTTTTAAGTGAAGGAACATTTAAATATATATTGGAGTGGAAGTTGGATCGGAGCAGACTATAATTTCTTATAGCCCTTTCAGTCTTGATTTAAAAAAAATGCTTCCAGTCTTTACCAACTTAAATCTACCTAGATACTGATGACATCTGAATTCCCTTCTCTCATTGGTAGATCAGTGGCAGAAGAAACTTCTTCAAAATGGTTTGTGGCTGATGTTTCACATGAACAATGCTACCAGCGACACCGAAACTGAAAGCTGTAGAACAGTTTGTTAGTTCCCCCTTTTTATTATTTTATTTTATTTTTTTATTTTTTATTGAATGGAATCACACTTTGAGAGTACTTTTAATATCTCCACATAAGTTCAAAATGTTTTTTATTTCAGTAAAGTGTGTATAGTTATATTGTTGTTGTTGATAAGGTTGAAGTTCATAGGGTTTAAATAGTATACATTTTATGATATATGTCATTAGATCCAAGTAAAGTAAAGACCTTATTTTAAACCTACAACATTTTCTTATTTGTGAAGGAACTTTACATTTGTGGTGAGCAACTTATTTACATTCATTGAAAGGGTGCTTCTGGTTTTAATATGACATTATTTAGAAATAATTGAATAATGTTTAGATTTCAATTTGCCTAGAGACTCAGTATGTAATGAAATGTCTCTCTTGTAATTGAATGGTTTTGGAAAGTGGTTTAGGAAGAACATGCTATAACCAGTTCATGGTTGTGGTTTTGTTTGTCAAACGCCACGCTTCTGAACGAAACCATAGAGAGTTTATTGTCAGCATTCTGTGGGAAATGTCAGCTTCAGCGTGGGACAAACCAGATACACAAGACCACAGACAGAATATCAAATATATAGCTTATATATTAAGCTAATAATTATTATTTTTTAAATGTGTATATATATGTGTGTGTGTGTGTGTGTGTGTGTATTTTTACTTAGGCTACTTGACAAATGAGCCAGTTCAAACTATGAAAAGGGGTCTAAAAGGTAATTTTGCAATTTGGTTTATTTCCTTTACCTTTTTATCGAGGTGTTTGTGGTTTTAAAACAAAAACAAATTTTTTTTTGGGGGGGGGGGGGGGGTTAAAACCGAATTTCTGAAATTATACAGGCTAACTGGCCAATTGTCGCAAGTTATATAAATCGCATGAACTGACAGGCTCACTGGCAGTTTACAATGCGTTGCAGCCACAATTGCGTCAGAATCTTCTCTTTCACACTCCACCGTCGAATATGCAACAGAAGACACTTCTATTCTTCACAGCAATGAAGCCGATTTAGCCGATGGCATTTGCCGATGAAATTCTGCAGAATCTGCGTGGGCCTTATCGACCAGCCGGACCCCCGCGAGCACTGCATCGCCTGCTTGGGCCTGGCACCGGGGCTGCCTTTTCCGAGTCTGTACCCACTGCGCAGACCTGCTGGTTTGTGTCTTGAGGACTCGAAGGAATATTGCTTGTAGCCTTACAGGGACGAGGCCCACTGCAGCTGGTGAGCCGCCAGTGGGCCCTCCTTTCCCTCAGGATGAAGGTAAAAATCCTTTTCTCAGACGAGAGCTTTAGCCCCCTCCCGGCGTCGCAGAATGTGTCTCTTTTGCACTTATGCCCATCTCCGGCCACGCTTGGAGTGGACCTCAGCCTGCCGTCCAAACACTGCAGACTGAGCGCCCACATCGCCAACAAGGCCTAAACTTCCGCTGGCGAAGCAGCATCTACGCTGCATGCGATGGCGGTGCTGCAGGTATTCCAGGCTAAGCTCCTGCAATCCATGGACAGCCAGCAGTGTCACCGGGGACGCAATGAAAAACATGTGCGTGGCGACAGACTTTTCACGCTGATGGCTACTAAGCACTCGGCCCAAGCCATTGGCAGATCCATGGGCAGAGGTGGGTAGAGTATCCAAAAACTGTACTCAAGTAAAAGTACAAGTACTTATAGAAATATTTACTCAAAGTAAAAGTAAAAGTAATAATCTTAAAAGTTACTTGAGTAAGAGTAAAAAAGTATCCAATGAAAAAACTACTCAAGTAGTTAGTTACTAGTTACTTTACACATAGGCCTATATATATATATATATATATATATATATATATACTGTATATACTGTATATGTAACATGATATTATTTAGATTTTTTTTTTTCATTTAAATGACTATTATTATCATAATTAGATAAGCTATCTTTGCAACAAAAACAGAAGAGACAAACATTATTTCTGTATATCTATAGCCTGAAAACCATTGGCTGTCCTTTGGTTTGTATAATAGTATAGTAACTTTTGGATTACTACATTTGGATTATTAGACAATGTCGGAAAAAAGTGACTCTTTGGAGTTTTGCATTCAAGGGATGGGAAGGGAACCATTGACAGATTAGAAAGTGTTAAAACTCTGCGCATGTGCTCGCAGTCATGTCATGCCCAACACAAACAACGATCAAATGCACGGATCTTCTTCTGTCTGTTCTCCAAAATGTATTTAAATGTAGGCTATATTTATGAAAGCATCTTTAAACTGGTTAACTGTGTCTAATAAGGCAGGCAAAGGCATTCGTTTTCAAGTCGAGTTCGCACGCCACTGCGCAATACACACTCATTGTGTGTGTACACACATTCATAAACTGGACGATGATAGATTATTTAATGTATAAAGTAATGTATATGTCCAAAAAAAGGGTAATGCCATACTTTGTAGTAGTGCTATATGGCGCAATAATCTGTTTGGTTGTAAAATGTATTACCTGAATGAAATCGAATGTAACGTCGTGTGGAATAATTCATTCACAGACAGCTTACGAAGTAACATACGAAGATGTTCAAGTTCAACTAATAAAGATCTTCATCGCTGGCAAAAAATATGATGCATTTGCAGATTTACTTTCTAGACTGTACTGTAGACTGTAGACCGCCACTTCATACAACGCTCTTGATGTTCTTAAATCTTCCTGTTACGACTCCGAGACGATTCAGTGCGTGCAGGAAACTGAACAGATCATTCAAACTGATTCGCGAACCGATTTAGACAGATCTGCCCAACTTGTTTGATGAAGTCTTTGAACAGAATCGACTCAAAAGAGTGATTCATTTGTGAATTGAGCATCGCTCATGCCCAGAAAAAAGAGAGAGCGCGCGCTTAGAATAAACTACGCTTTTAACAACATATTGCATTAAAATAAAGTAACGAGAGGAACGTCGCCAAACGTAACGAAGTAAAAGTACAGTTTTTTCATTAGAAATCTACTCGAGTTAAAGTAAAAGTACCCACAATTAAATCTACTCTTAAAAGTACAAATTTTCCAAAAAAATACTCAAGTAAATGTAACGAAGTAAATGTACTTCGTTACTACCCACCTCTGTCCATGGGCTTTATGGTACAGGCAGCTATGGCAACCCTAGCTGACCTGAAGGACACCGACCGCAAGACGCTCTTCAAAATGCCAATTACTCCTTCTGGCCTCTTTGGTAATGCCGTGGAGTCAGTTGTCGAGTGCATCTCTGAAGCTCAAAAGCATGCGAAGACGATTAGTCATCTAATGCCCTGGCGTGCATTCCAGCCACCTTCAAGATCACGCTCCTCGCCCACGCCGTGCTCTGCGCAGAGAGCGAACGGTGCTATATGGCACCCTAGACCAGAGCAGTGGAGTCTTCATGCGTGGCTGCTTCAGGGACCTTAGAGGAGCTAGGCGCCCTGCCTTCCTGAGTACTGGACACACTCACAGAGTCTTGTGCGCCTTCCACCAGGCGTCTTTGCTCTAAAATGGTGAATGTTTGTGAAATGGTGCAGTGACGCAGATATCGACCTGGCAAGATGTCCCGTGTTTGATGTTTTACGTTTCCTCCAGCATAGGTTGGATAATGGGAGCCTGCCGTCCACACTTAAAGGTTGGGTAGGTCGTTTTTGGTCTAAAAAACTTTTTCCCAAATTTGTTTAAACTTTCTATATATATCAATGCATAATTAAAATGTAAGTACTCTGATAAAAAGAGTATAAAAATCGAGTGACTCTAGACCGTTTAATCTGCACTAAACACAGCTCATTATTTCCTTCCGGGACGAAACAAAGGATTGGCTTAGGCGACTGTCACTCTCTCGCAACCATGGCAACACCCCCGCTGCTACATGCGCTGCCCACATGCGCGCACTCGTTTGACTCGAGGAGGGTAAGAGACTAGTAAGAGACACAATTACATGCAAAACACGGCGTATATGTTATGAATCTTACACAAAATTCACCTTCATCACAGTGTAACTGATTGTAATGGGAAAACGTGTATCAATGCAACCTGTTTTTAGCTTTGCTTTATGTTACTAGCTCGTTAACGAATCAAACTCAATATATTTTAAACTTTAACAGTATCGATATGCTAGCTTGATAGTGAGTATTAACAGCCATGTTAGTTGTTTATATTCATAATGATAAAGTTAGGTATTTTATTACATGTGAGTCTGACATGATGTCACTACATGCACTGCTCCTCTCCGCTGGGCGCTGGTAAGCGCGTCCTCCAGCTGTGAGCTGTCGGCATCGCACGTTCATGTGTTTTGGGGGCGTGGTTTTGGAAGGAGCCCAGAATGGAGGGGGTGGAAGTGAATGGAGATAAGTAGCTGTGTTTATTACAGCCCTGAGAGGACTACAGACACTCGATTTTTATACTCTCTTTTCCAGAGTACTTACATTTTAATTATGCATTGATATATATAGAAAGTTTAAACAAATTTGGCAAAAAGTTTTTAAAAAAAATTCTACCTACAATACCTTTAAGGTTTATGTGGCCGATATTGCCTTGTTTCGTTCCCCGGTTGACGGGCAATCGATCAGAAGGCATGCTCTGGTGATCAGATTTCTCAGTGGAGCGAGGAGTTTACATCCTCTGCAGGCCGCCTTCGGTGCCCCAGTATGGATCTGCCGCTGGTTTTGAAGGCACTCTCTCTACCTCCGTTCGAGTTCTTGGCATCTATCTCTGTAAAGGACCTCTCCCTAAAAAATGCTCTGCTTCTTGCCCTGGCTTCCACTAAGCCAATGGGGATTTACATGTGTTACGGTATCCTGTTTTCTTTATTTTTCAAAGGCATGACATTTTGTAGTCATGTATATACAAATAGAAATAGACACTTTACTGTTTTGAATGATGTTCTATTATCTGTATGACCATATATGAGAGTATTAATTTGTTTCCACTGCTGAGGAAAAAATCCAAGTGATTCGCCAGAGCCTGACGCGCACAATATGTCAGATCTACTGTAGCACTGCTAATTTGACATCGCAGCCTGTTCATTATCAAAATAAAATAGTCAACCGAATTTATAAAAAGTTCTGCTTAATTTAATTTGTCTGTTGTACACTATAAAGTAAGGGTACTCCTGAAATTTAAAAAAGTATTAAGCAAAAGTAAATTCCTTAGTTTTTAATCTGCAGTATGGCCTTTAATGTTTTACATTATTTTAATCTTCCTTTTTTTATATACAATAACAATAACAAACATCAGACAAGACACAAAGGAGGTATCAACAACAATAACAAAAAAAAAAAAGGAAAAGGGAGAGACAATAAAACGGTTAGAAAATCAACTTTATCAAATCAAGTCATGTGACACTATATTTATATACTTTAAAAAGATTTTCCAGATTTTATAAAATAATTCACCCCTGCCTCTCATTGAATATGTGATCTTCTCTAAGGGCCTTAGAGAAAATCACATATTCAATGAGAGGCAGGGTAAGGGAATACAGCAGCAAATCTCCGACAACCACAATCCAATTGGCACATCAGTGTCTGCTTTCCATTTCAAAGCAATACATTTTTTAGCTATAACAACATTTCAGTAAGCTTAGCTTGACTGTTGTGGAGGTTAGAGTTGGCAAAATTGCCTAATAAACACACATCTGGATCCACTGGAAAATCAATGATTCCATGAATCTGTGATATACATTCACACACTTGCACACAAAATACCTTAACTTTAGAACACAACCAGGTGGAATGCAAAAATGTTTCTTCTTCCGTACCACATCTGAAGCAGAGGGGTGAAATACTGGTGTTAAATTTATGTAATCTAGATGGAGTGTAGTAAGCTGGTGTAAAAAATTAAACTGAATTATTCAGAATTCAGGGTTGATATGATCCCATCTCTAATTGACCCCACAAAATGAACACCGTACACAGGTCCTCATTTATTCTTACTCCCAAATCCTGCTCCCATCTCCTGGATTTATCTGGGTCATCTAAAGGCTGATTTGAGATCAGAGCTTCATATATTCTAATCTAGAGGTTTTTTTATATAGTGGTTTATCAGAATATATTCAAATTTATTTATGAGGATAAACCCCTTGAGACGCACCATCTCGTTTTTGAGGGGGTCCTAAAATACATCACAACCATCACAAAAGGACAATAATAAAATAACCAAAAATACAATTGTACATTTGTCAATATACAGATAGACAACAAACAAACCCAACATACAAAAAAACACAAATACAGAGCAACGAAAAAAAAATAAAAAATAAAAAAAAATAACAGAGTTGCTCAATAAAAATCAAATCCGGTATATTAGGATAAGTTTTTGCTTTGACCCTTAAACAATCTCGTAATTGCAGATAACTAAATAATTCTTCAGTACTCAAATTATATATATTTTTAACTGTTCAAATGACAATAAAAAACTAAAACATTAAAATAATAATATATAAACAATGCGCCAACAGTGTAATTCCTTTATCTGCCCATATCTTAAATTTGTTTTGATGACACATTGGTAGCAATCTGTTTCCCCATAAAGGTGTTTTAGGGGAAGAAAATAACCCTGTCTCAACAGAGAGCGCAGTTTATACCAAGTCTGAACTGAATGAATAATCATGGGATTATTAGTTCTTGTTTTGATCAGTTTGTCATCCCATGTATATAAAATATTGGCAGGATATTCTTATTTTATCTCAGATTTCTCCATATTCAGCCAAGAGGGAAATGGGGTATATTAATCTTCCTTAAAGGTGCCCTAGAATGGGGTTATTTTATTATTTTATATCTTATCTTATCATTGCAACGCAGTTTCTGCACTCTCTCTAATGCTTTCACCAATGCAAACACGATGATGTACATAAAGGTAAGAGCTTCGTTGTGCAGTGTGACGTGCGTCATTGATTTCATAACGAGTTGTCCAGATAAACCCGGGCTGTGTGGAAAGATTGTTCTTTGATCGCTTCCTGTATATAATTTATTCACAATTTAAATAAGTTTTTTTTCATCCTACTAAGAGAAACGATGTGAACTTCTGTGTGCATTTGAAGTGCTGATTGGCTTGCAAATCGAACCTTATTGTATTAAGTTAGAGTTCAACTTTGTAGATTGAACCTTTTCGTTTTCTAAATGAAAAGTACTAAAATGTACACATCTTAAAAAAAAAAAAAAACATCACATAATGTAAATAAGTTGTCACAGAATGAGAATACGTGAATAACTCAACTTTGACAAAAATTTCAAATAGAACCTTATAATTCCAAGGTGATGATGTAGTGGTTAAAACAAGTTTGCGTTTTTTAATCCTTGTTTCGTTTCCATTGTGGGGGATGTTGATGCTATGATCCTGACGCATGCAAAGTGCCATAAATAGATCCAGAGAGGCCAGTTGATGTTCCAAACAAATAACCGAACAACTATATGCCATGGCATGCATGCACGCATTCAAAAATTGCTGTCCAAATAAACGATACGTCAGTTTTGATAGTGAAATTGCATTGGCTCTCGTATGTCTCATTACGTCAGCTTTGATTGTGAAATGGCATTGGCTCTCCTGTGTCTCGTGATTGATTGCATCATGCTAAAGAGTCGTGTGTGTAGGTATCTTTTGAATGAGACTTGACTGCGTGCGTGCATTTACGGAGCGACATGATCATTTCAGCGATTAAAACATAAGGATTCACATAAAGATATCTTACATTATGGATTCAGAAGACTTTGAATGCATGCAACATGAGTTAATCCTCCTGTTACCCTCAAATTTACAAAAAATAAATTCCCAACTGTAGTCAATTTGACCCCAGCAATTTAAACCCCTAGAGAATGTGATTATTTTTTTCAAAGGTTTGACCCATGTACTTTATGTTTCTTTGTTGACTACTTAAATAGCCATTTAAACACCAACAACCCACCAACCCCACCCCAGAATAATCCAGAATACCTATTGCACGACTTTGAACAAATTAGCAAATCACCATAAAATCTCACTAATTGACATTATATTGAAATATACATATATATATATATATATATATATATATATATATATATATATATATATATATATTTGGTGTTTTAATGGCTTTATATAAATATATTATATTATACAATTTCTGTTATCAAGGATATGTTTGGGGTCAATTTCGGGGTCAACACTCCCATGAATGATCTCAGGAGTGCAACATGAACATGACATACTAAATAACTTTATTTCCATCATAAATCACATTTATGAGGACTACATGCAAAACCATATGTCTAAAAAAAACATTGCAAACATATACCAAATAAGCAAGCCCAAAGACTGTTGCAAGCAACCAACAGCTGAATTCAGCACCACAGAGACGGACAGCAGCAAAACACACACACTGAACTTTACAAGCATCTCTAAATAAACATTCCATAAATTACAAATCGACAACAGTGTCACATATTTGCCCAGAAATAATGGTAAATAAGCCTTACCTTTAGCAGAACGTCTTTTTTTTCTAGACTTTGTGCATGCAAAATTGTTAATTAAATTCTCAAAGTCCATTCCCTTGACTAGTTCGGATTCAATAGCCAGCAGGGAGGAAGAGTGCAGACAGCCTCTTCTGTGTCATGGTTGTCGTTCATTCTTCACTCTTTTAAGTTGAGAGAAGGATCTCTCGCCCTCACAGTTGGTAACGGGCAGGGTTAAGAACAGTCTGAGTGCAACGAATACACTCAACGGAAAGTAGTATATAGCCCATTTTTGTAGAATTTGCAGCATATCCTCTAGTGAACGATTTTTCTCTTCTCGCACGAAATTCTTGAACTGAAGAAGTTCATCTCCAAAGTCTTTGTCCAGGTCATCTGGATATGTGGATGAGAGTGCAGCAGCACGTTTATGCACACTATCACAGTCTGTATCGGTATAAAAAACAACAACAAATAGTCCATTCAAGTCCCTGTATGCATCAAAGCGTTTAGCAAGACAGGACAGCAACCTGTTAGTGATCATGTTATATATTTCCACCTTAAATCGCTGACTTCCATTTAGGATCTCGTCATTTTCCGTGGACTCATCTGGAAATATTTTTCTTTTTCTCACCCGCTGTGTTTAGTGTTGATAAAAATGAGTCACACACTTCATGAAAGACAAAGATGTCTTTTCAAACTGAGAAAATTGATCTCTGAGTGTTGTCAAACAACACTCTTATTGCACTGTAGTTTTCTCTCAAAGCTTTGGTGGAGTCATCTCCATAACTCCATCTAGTATTTGACAGTGGTTTAAGATTACAGCTGATCTTCACATCCTTGTTGTAAAATATCCGACTCCAATGGTGAGGGGATGCGGCACAAAACGGATACAGTGACTGAAGTAGATCAAAGAAATCACTCGCTTCTTTACAGCTGTTGTCAATGCTGTTTACACCAACAAGATTAAGCGAATGTCCAGCACAATGCACATTATGAATCAGAGGGTTTACTTTTTTCAGATGTGCCTGAATACCGTTATTTATTCCATATGTTACTGGCGTTGTCATTATTTTGTCCCCGGCAATTTGACAAGTCTAACCCCAGATCATGAACCATTCTCATCACGTATTCAGCTAGACTTGCTGCAGTGTGGCTGTGAATAGGCTCGAAACCAATGAATCTCTTCACCACTTTCCCTTCCTCGCTGTCAAATCTAAAAACGAATGTCAACGTGAGACAAATCAGGGGTTTAATCTACGATGACTGAGAAATACTTAGCATGCTTTAGTTCATCTGCAATTGTTTTCTTAACTTTCTCACCTATTAAGCAAATTAACTCCTCACAAAGAGTAAATGACAGGTGATGTTGTCCCTCGTCCCTTTTGACCATACTTTTCTATGTTCTCTTAAAAACGAATCAAACTGAGCAATAAGTTCCAGCAATTCGAGATAATTGCCATTACTTGATGAGCACAAAAGTTCATCATCGCCTCTGAATGCTTAGGCCTCTCAAGACAACACAGTCTCATCCCAAGGCGTCATCTAACTGACGCTTTTGACCATGCGTCAACATGCCGACGCACATGGCAGCCTTTAGCGTCAGTGAGATGACGCTTCTGTTATGGGTAGGTTTAGGTCTGGGGTAGGATTAGGGTTAGACCACTAGGAGGCGCGTCTCATATTGACGCTTAAAGGGTGCCATGTGCTTCGGCATGTTGACGCATGGTCAAACACGTTCATATGTTTATCAAAGTTCTTGCAAGAATTATGTTTTCCCTTCCCTGAGAAAATATAATTGGCACTGGAAATATTTAATTTCTTGTGAGAATTATGATTTCAAGTTATTTTAAGTTATAATTACCTCAATATCTTTAAAAAGAAAAAGTGTGTAAAATGTTTATTTATCATGTTTTATACAGCTTAATGAGCCTGGGGTCAAATTGACTCCAAAGAACACTGATGCTACAAAATGTGTACAGGACATTAAAAACATATAATCATGTTAATTTTTATGTTCAGTTGTGCCCATTCAATTATGAAAAGTCATTAAATATGAAGCAACAATTTTTGTGTGGGGTCAAATATACATCAAAGGTAATAGCTGTCACACTCTCACACCACATGGACTCACTGTTTTCATTTTATTTATTTTTTTTATTTTTATTTAACAGTCAAACCTACATACAAACCAACATAGTGCAGCAGTGAGCAATCTTGTAAATCCATAATTCCAGAAGTGACATAAAAGTGATTTAAGTGTTTGATCTAAGTGTGTATGTGAGCGGGTGTGCGTGTGGGTATGTGTATGTGTATGTGTATGTGTGTGTATGCGTAAACAGAGTAACCATTTATTATCTATTACCATTGTCATTACCATCACCACCCCACTCCCCACTACCACCATACTGCCAATATTGTGTTGGTCGATTTTTATTTCCATCCTTCCAATTGCCATTGTCAATCCTGCACAAAGTAAAAGATGATATAAGAGAACCTTCCCCCACATCTCATCAGTCCCTATCTTTCCCTAATTATTATTATTATTATTTTTTTTTTTTTTTTTTTTTTTTTTTTTTTGTGTGTGTTATGTGCAATGTCTAAGGTGCATTAAAAGAGGGAGTACAGTGCGAGAGTGTCTCAAATTGGGACAGAGATGCTGTCCCGTTGAAACCACTTCTCGCCTGTCTTGCCTGCCTTGGTGTTTGTTAAGTTTTCCGTACATATTCCTTTTTTTTTTCTTTTTTTTTTCTATTCTATGTTGTGTTGCATTAAAAGCCCATGAAGAGATAAGGGGGGAGTTATTGCAGTAGTGATGACAATGACACTTAATTCCAATACAGCATTGACAATGGCAAGATTAATGATAATAATAATGATAATAATAATATTAATAATTAATGACAATGATGATGGCAGTGGCGACCGCAATGGTGAAAGCAAAAGACAGCAACAACAGCAATTACAACAATGAAAAAATAAAAGTGAAAATAGTAACCATAACAATAACAGTAAAGATAGTAATAACAATGATGACAAACAAGTTCCAACAACTAAAATGCATTAATATTCGTGGGTTGATTAAGAAGGTGGGAGGAGTCGGAGTTGAAAACAGAGAAAGGATTCATAGCTGTAAGAGGTCAGAAAGTGTTGGATGGCAGAGGTCAGTTTCAGATGTGTAATTATGAAGGGGAGATGCGTATTCCACTGCAATGAAGTCTGTAATAAGATTTTTCCAAATGTTAATGTGTAATTTATTTCTAGTTTTCCAGTTCATGAGGATAGTTTTCTTGGCGATGGTTAGAGCTATGAGGAGCATTTTAGAGTTTATAGTTTTATCAGTGATTATCGTAAGGTCTCCCAGCAAGCAAAGAGAAGGCGACAGTGGGATGTGGCAGCCGACTATAGTGGATAGTGACTGTGTGACCTCTTCCCAAAAGTGTTTGATTGGAGTGCAGTGCCAGGTTGCATGGATGTATGTATCTGTAGAATTTTGATTGCAATGTGTGCAAACTTCTGATGTGAAACCCATTTTAGCTAATCTGTTTCCCGTGTAATGTGTTCTGTGAAGTATTTTGTATTGTATTAACTGAAGATTCGCATTTTTGGACATGAGATAGATGTTTTTACAGATTTGGGTCCAGAAGTTGGCATCAGGGGCTATTGAAAGATCGTTTTCCCATTTTATTGTTGGTAAGTGTTTGGTCTGAAGTTGGTTTGAAATCATTTTGTATATTTTAGAGAGGAGTTTCTTTGGGGAGGAAATGTTGACCAAGTCTGATATTGCCGGTGGAAGTTCTAAATTTGTGTCTCTGATGTTTATTTTTGTCAGAACAGAAGATTTGATTTGCAGGTATTTTAAAAATTCGTTGCTCCCGATGCCATACTCCTGGGCCAGTTGCGGAAGTGGTCTAAATGTGTTAGATTTGAAAATATGCTTAATGTGGGTGATACCCTTTTCCGCCCATGTGTGAAAATTCAGTGTTTTCTTATTGCTTATGAAGTCACGGTTGTTCCACAGTGGGGTGAGGTTAGATGGAGCTAGTATAGAATTTGTGATTTGGTGAAATTTCCACCAGGCTGTCAGAGTGGTGGCTATAGTTACTGCATTAAAACATGTGTGTTGTTTAATTGATTTGGTGAGAAACGGTATGTCAGCTATATTTAATTCTTTGCATAGTGATTGTTCTATATCTAGCCAAATAATATCAGATTGGGTGGGGTGAATCCATTTGTATATGTATTGCAGTTGGTTAGCCATTGAGTAATATTGGAAATTTGGTGCTTCTAGTCCTCCTTGAACCTTACTTTTTTGTAGTGTAGTGAGTTTTATCCTTGGTATTTTATTTTTCCAATAGAAGCGAGTTATAATGGAGTCTAGTGATTTAAACCAGGTGAGTGTGGGGTGGGTTGGAATCATTGAGAATAGGTAATTAATTTTCGGTAAAATCGTCATTTTTATTGCTGCTATCCTGCCGATTATGGAGATTGGAAGGTTGAGCCACCTGTGCAAATCGTCTTCTATTTTTTTTAGCAGTGGTGTGAAGTTGAGTGTTACCAACTCTGACAGTCTGGAGGAAATCTTAATGCCTAAGTAAGTGATGTGATCATGACACATAGATATTGGTGATTGATGGGGTGCCACATCCCATTTGGTTTTATGTAAAGGTAGGATGGAAGATTTGTTCCAGTTTATTGCATAGTCTGATATTTTTGAGAAGGACTGGATTGTTTTAATTATTTCTTGAGTAGATGCTAGGGGTTCTTGTATATATAGTAGGATATCATATGCATAAAGTGAGATTTTATGTGTTTGTTGTGGTGTTTCAATACCTTTGATTGCTGGGTTTTGACGGATAGCTGCTGCTAAGGGTTCAATAAAAATCGTGAATAGGGATGGAGAGAGTGGACATCTGTGGACTCACTGTTTTTTGTCATCACCTGCCTTAGGCCCTGTCCACACGGACACGGGTATTTTTATAACCGTGACTTTTTTTACGCGGTTCGGCCGTTCGTCCACATGAAAACGCACTGAAACCGAACATTTTTGAAAACCCCTGCCAGGGTGAGGATTTTCAGAAACGCCGGTTACAGTGTTGTCGTGTAGACAGTGAAACCGGCGTTTTTGCCTTGTGACGTCAGTGTGTGCGCCGTTATCCGCTGTGTTTGACGTCAGATTTGCGCTTCTGATTGGCCAACGTGGCTTTACGGTTAAGGTTTATATCGCCGCCTGCTGGCGTGGCATGCTCTTGACCGCGCTTGACAGCGTGTTTTTGCGTTTTCATGTAGACGGAGACCGAGCATGTGTGGACGGGATTTTTTTTTAAAACGCTGTAGGAAAAACTCCGGTTATAAAAATACCCGTGTCCGTGTGGACATGGCCTTAGTCACTTATTTGCTGTCACGGACACTAATTATGTTCTGCTGTGCACTCATCAGTCACCATCATAAACACCTGTATATATGTTCAGTTCAGTTTGAGTTCAGTGTCGTCAATGTTAAGTGTGTTGCTATCTGTTGTGTTTGCCTGTCTGTTGGATCTCTAGTAAACCAGGTTTAACCAGGTAATGCGCCTTTTTGGAAGCACAGCAAACTTTTCTTAACTATGAACTTCAATAAAAGCAAGAACATGTTCAGGCTTAGTGATGGCCATCTTGAAGCTGTACTCAGGGTTTTAACTGTGACCTCCATCAGGGCAAACATGGCTCAGTCAAAGCCCGTCTACGGAAAGCCTGGCCACTCCCTATTAAGTCCTATTGTACAGAATTTTGGTTGTAGTTCCACCAGAGTTCCACTGGGGGCGATCGCCGGAGTGCAGAATGAATGGGAGTCTATGGAGCTAAACGGCTAAATTTGTCTCTTTCACCCGATTGCCGTTGATAAATCTTAGATTTGATTCTAGGTTGTGCAAGTTCAACATGGGTTATAGGTCGAAAGTTGAATGAACGAGTACTTATGTCCTTTCGATTTCTTACAGGTTGAGTTGTTGTTGCCCATAACACGCTAGCATTCTGCTAATGGATGCTGATTGGTCAGTGAAGGACTGATTACGACCAGAGACACCGCTTGTTGGCATCGTGGCATCCGAATGGACTAATGTTAAGGCGGACTTAACTCTTCTAACACATGTATTTACCTATGGTATTTACCTGTGTCAGCTGTGTTGTCGATGCCTTGAAAGAAAAGAAAGTGCAGAGCGCAAAAGCATAGACATAAATACATAGACGCCCTATTGGCTGCTTTGGAACGTTGCTGCAATAGTTCTCTTACGAGAGTATCTCTCGTACTGCGTAATAGCTTACGCTGGGGGAAAAACTCTTTTCCACGAGATATTGAAGCCAAAAATTATCCTTAATTTTTTATTAATGTAAAACGCTTTGCAGCAGCAAGCAGACATAGGTGAAACAGCTTGCGCGCCTATTGGTTGCTCTGCAGCAAATGCAGCAGCCTATCGAGAGAGACTCTGCGTGACGTAATGACCAATGGGGGCAATTCGCGCCCATATCGTCACGTCCCGCCAGAAGGGGCATGGTCTCACCCTATAAATATGCTCGTTAGGCTGGTACAAGCTGATTTTTATCTCTTCAGCGACGCACACGCATCGCTGGATCCGGAGTGAGAAGCCGCGCCGTCGAAGCAAGCCTTTCAGCGGGACGAGCTCTGGAGTCGCTGGCCTCGCCGCCTTCAACTCCCGTACCTGCTGCGCTTTCCGGCGTTCTATATCCTTTTATACTCTGTGTGTATTTACTCTGTTGAGAGTGTTTGCTCGCTTACTTGACGCGACTCACACTTCTCTCACAAAAGAGCTGCGTCTTTTTAAAGATGCCTTCCTGTGGCTCGTGATGGAGACCGGCACGTCATCTGTGTTTCCTGCCTGGGTGAGGATCACGCGGCTCTCGCGCTCGCTGACGGCGGATGCCCTCATTGCGAGCTTTTGCCTATGGTGACTCTGAGGACTCGCCTGGCATCATTCTCCGAGCCTTCACCGCAGCCCGCCGTGGTGCCGCGCCGCAAGAAGCGCCGCGCCGCAAGAAGCGCCGCGCCCAGCGCGCTCCCGAGCTTTCTCCAGCCCGCCAAAGCTCGCCGGTTCGCCCGCCAGCTTCGCCGGCTTCGCTCGAGTCGCTCACTGACGGACAACGGCCGCCGCCTGCCGCCGCGTCCATCCACGAGTTTGACGAACCCACCGAGGCGTGTTCTCTTCTGGCATCCGATAGCGAGGATTGGGCGAGCTCCGTGGACCTCCCCTCCGCTAGCGTTTCCCGCCAGACCACTGGTAAGAGAGCCGGCATTGAGACTGAGCTGATGCGTCTGCTCTCTCAGGCTGTGGAAAGCATCGGCCTCGATTGGGAGGCGCCCGCGCAACCACCGCGCAACAGAATGGACGGACGCTTTCTCGGAAATGACGAGGCTCCGTCAAAATCGCGGCCCGCGCCCTTCCTCCCGGAACTTCACGAGGAAGTGACTAAATCGTGGAACGCCCCCTTCTCCGCCAGGCTGCGTACCTCTGCCTCTGCTGCTTTCTCCTCGGTGGATGGCGCGAAGGACAGAGGATACCTTTCTGTTCCTCCTGTGGAACCAGCTGTAGCGTCTCATCTCTGCCCGCCCTCCGCTGGACGGCGCGCTCACACGACGCTACCATCTAAAGCCTGCCGAGTGACGTCAGCCATGCACGGACGCGCTTACACCGCCGCCGGGCAAGCAGTTTCAGCGCTGCACACTATGGCTATCCTGCAGATCTTCCAGGCCGACCTTCTCCTTAAATTGGACGAGGAAGGACCCGGAGCGATCTGCGTCTACAGACCTCGCTCTTCGCGCTACTAAAGCCGCTGCGCAGGCCATAGGACGAAACATGGCCTCTCTCACCGTGGCTGAGATACACTTATGGCTGACGCTGTCCGAGATGACGGAAGCCGAGCGCTCTGTGTTCCTCGACGCGCCCATTTCACAAGCGGGCCTTTTCGGATCTGCCGTCAAAGATTTCGCGGACAGATTCATGGAGGTGCAAAAGACTTCGCAGGCCATGAAGCACTTCCTTCCGAAGCGCTCGAGCTCCGCTGCAGGCCGCTCAAAACCGCCGTCTGCTCGCAGTTCTCAGCCGCAGCCTGCACCGCCCGCCGCCGCCGCTTCACAGCGCCGCCACGCCCGAGACCAAAGACCGCGCTCTCGCTCTGCTGGACGCCGCCCCCCTCAGCGCGGGCCCCGGCCGAGGATTGAGATCAAGCCCGAGGCCTCAAAATCTTCCTAGCCATTCTAGGAAAGCGACGGTGTTCAGATCCCGCTGCGGCCGGATTTCCACCAAAACTTCTAGCTCGGTCAGTTCCAAACATCGCGACTGTCCCAGTGTATTTCGCAGCGAGCCAGCCGGTGTCTCAGCCCGTTTGCCTGCGCACAAAAGCCGTTTTTACGGCTACCCAGATAAATCCAATAAAGAGTGCATTTTCTGGTGTTCCGGCCACGGCCGATGGTGTTATGAGTGTTGTAAGAATGCCCACCCAGTGCCCATTCCCACACCCAGACACAGCCCGCCACGGTGCAGGGCTAGCACAAATAAAATCGACTCAGGTCGATTGTGCAAACAATGTAGTAAACGCGCCCATGTCACCATGCCCGCTCACACTACATGCTGCGTGTCCCTTGGTTTCTGTAAAAACGAAACCAACACACATTCAGTCGGCCATGACCGACAATGTTTTCAGTGTAATAAATATGCCCGCAGCCCCGCGCCCACATTTTCTCACAGACACGCCGATTCCTACGGGATCTCCCCCGCTCGCTTTTTCTGCACAATCTGCCATAAAAAAGCTGAGCGCGGCCAGGCCGCCCGCTGTGATCAGCGCGCCCCCCGCCTCGAACGCTGGTGAAAAACGAAGTGTCTCATCTACTTCGTGCCGAGATAGCGAAACTACTGAGCAAAGGGGCTATAGAACCTTTATCTCAGGCTGAGAGCGAAGGGGGCCTATACAGCAGATATTTTCTGGTACCGAAAAAGGATGGGGGTCTCAGACCCATTTTAGATCTACGACAGCTGAACAGAGTGCTTGTGAAACGCCAGTTCATAATGCTTATGACCAGGAAAATCCTCGCGCAAGTGCGCCACGGGGACTGGTTTATGTCGATAGATCTGAAAGACGCCTATTTCCAAATACAAATAGCGTCCCATCACAGGCGATTCTTGAGATTCGCCTTCGAGGGCCAGGCATATCAATACACAGTCCTGCCGTTCGGCCTGTCCCTAGCACCTCGTACATTTACGAAGTGCATGGACGCGGCGCTCGCACCCCTGAGACTTCAGGGCATGCGAGTCCTGAACTACTTGGACGATTGGCTGATTCTAGCTCGATCACGATCGGAGCTCATAGAACACAGGGCCGCATTACTCGAGCACCTCGAGGAGCTGGGCCTCACAGTCAATTGGGCGAAGAGCTCACTGTCTCCCAGTCAGAAAATTTCCTTTCTGGGAACCGTGTTGGACTCGCTGTCCATGACAGCACGCCTGTCACCAGAGCGCGGGCTAAATATTCAGCGCGGCGCGAAATCCTTCCGCCACGGCGCGATAGTTCCGCTCAAAAGGTTTCAGAAAATGCTGGGGCTGATGGCCTCAGCAGCCTCTGTACTCCAGTTGGGCTTGCTCCGCATGCACCCACTGCAGATGTGGCTGAAAGCGCGGGTTCCACCCAGGGCATGGACAGCGGGTCTGTTTCGCCATAGGGTCGACCTTCAGTGTGTTTCAGCTCTGGAACCTTGGAAAATAACCGACTGGTATCAGTCAGGTGTGAGTCTGGGGACCGCTTCGAGTGTGAAGGTGGTGTCTACGGACGCCTCCACCTCGGGGTGGGGAGCGCTGCTCGAGGGCAGACCGCTAGCTGGCCTGTGGTCAGAACGGGAAAAGCTCCTTCACATAAACTGCTTGGAGATGATAGCAGTCGACAAAGCGCTACGGTGTTTTTGTCCCCAGGTAACAGGCCACCACGTCTTGGTCCGGTCGGACAACATGTCAGTGGTGGCATACATAAATCGCCAGGGCGGCGTCAGGTCACGAAACCTTCACAGGCTGACGGAACGCCTCCTGGTCTGGGCTCAGCACAACCTGCTCTCACTGAGAGCAGCGCACGTGCCTGGTCACCTGAATGTGGGACCAGACAGACTGTCCAGGAACAATGTTCCAGCAGGGGAATGGTGGCTGCACCCGCAGGCGGTCCAGCTGCTGTGGAAAACGTTCGGCAGAGCACAGGTGGACCTATTCGCGTCCCACGAAAACGCTCATTGCCCGGAGTTTTTCTCGAAAAGCAAGGACGCGCTGGCTCATGTTTGGCCCCGCTGCCCCCTATATGCTTTTCCTCCTGTCTCGCTCCTGCCTCAGGTGTTGGAACGAATCAGGGAGAACGGATGCCCAGTGCTGCTCGTAGCTCCGCTATGGACAAACCAGACGTGGTTCCAGGGGCGGACTGGCCATCTGTGTGATCTGGAGAATCACAGAACGGCCGGTACTCCAGGACGGCCGGCGGGCCGGCCCACCGGCCCACCACCTCCCGCATATTGATAGCGGCTCACTGATGCCCGCAAATTAGTTAAAATCTCTCGGAATCTAGAGCGAATAAGAGTGCGCATGCGTAGCGCGCGCACGGCAGAGAGAGGGAGCGAGCTTGCGCGTGTGTGCTAGTGTGCGCGTGTGCCTCACGAAGCGCATGTAAGGACCCAACCAATCAAGTGCGGGCGGGCTTTTATCTCTACTACTCACGAACCGAATTAATCAGAAATTACTTTGCAAGTTACTTGCTAGGGATGATGTTAGGAAGTGATATTCAGCTTGCTACATTTTTAATGATTACAGTAGTTAAAACAGCTAAACTTCAACATTTTAGCTGTAAAATGCCACATGCAGTAGCTAATATTAAGAAATATGTTGTGCTTTTACTTTTAAAAATGTTGGTAAAGTTACAGTTAATGCTTACAAACTTTGAAGATTTTGAATACAGAAGTTACATTTGTAATGGTGTAATTTCATTTAGATGTGGTATTATTATTTGTGCAGTAGCTAAGATTAATTACTGCATAAATTAATTAAGATTATTAAGTAATAAATTCATGTTAAGACAGCATGGAATAGATTGTATAATTTGCTGTTAGCTAGGTATAGTATTATGAGCCACAATTAAAGTCTTGTGACACTCATGTCAGGCGGCAGGCGTTATTGTTGTTGTTGTCGAGTTTCCGCGCGCCGATTGCTTTGGGCCGGGCCTAGTCAAAGTCCAGGGCCGTTTTTTAGTCCCAGTCCGTCCCTGCGTGGTTCCCTGCCCTGATGCAGCTGGCCAGCACTGCCCCATGGCCTGTACCATTGAGGAGAGACCTCCTCTCTCAGGCGGAGGGCTCGATTTGGCACCCTCGCCCGGAGTTGTGGTCCCTGCACGCATGGGCCATCAACGGGTACCCGCTAGCCTCCCAGAAGGAGTGTTAAACACGATCGCGCAGGCTAGAGCTCCGTCTACCAGGCGGCTCTACTCCTCGAAATGGTCTGTTTTCTCTGCATGGAGTCAAGCCCAGAGCTTTTCACCTGTGGAATGCGGGGTTTCGGAAGTGCTTTCCTTCCTTCAAGAGCTACTGGATAAGGGCAGGACCCCATCCACGCTCAAAGTATATGTGGCGGCCATAGCAACGTTTGCAAAACCGGTGTCTGGCCAGTCGCTGGGGAAAAACGACTTAGTCGTGCGTTTCCTTAGGGGAGCTCGGAGGCTGAACCCTCCCAGGCCCCCTTCAGTCCCGACATGGGACCTTTCCACGGTCCTGGAGGCCATGAAAGGCGGCCCGTTCGAGCCAATCCAGCTGGTGGACATGAAACACCTGTCGTTCAAAACAGTGTTTCTCATGGCTCTCGCTTCAGTGAAGCGCATAGGGGACTTACAGGCGCTTTCAGTAAGCGCGTCGTGTATGGAGTTTGGGCCTAATGACTCGAAGGTCATTCTCAAACCAAAGCACGGGTATGTCCCGAAATCCCTCAATACACCGTTCAGGGCCCAGGTAATTTCCCTGTCCGCCCTTCCGGTTCTCAGTGAGGAGGAGGATGCGAGTCTCCTTTGCCCCGTCAGGGCATTGAGAGCTTATGTGTCACGCTCGTCTGTTTTCAGACAGACGGAGCAGCTTTTTGTTTTGTTTGGCGGGCGTTCCAAGGGACTCGCCGCCTCAAAACAGAGCCTATCCAGATGGATAGTGGATGCCATTGCGCTCGCTTACTCTGCGAAGGGCCTACAGTGCCCCTTGAGTGTCAGAGCGCACTCCACGAGAGGCGTGGCCTCTTCGTGGGCGTGGTCGAGCGGGGTTTCCCTGCAAGATATCTGTACGGCCGCGGGCTGGGCCTCGCCGTCTACATTTATAAAATACTATAACCTGGAGGTACCCGCCTTACAAGCTAAGCTTTTGGCGGTCTAAAATTCAGTGCTATCTGCCCCGCTGTGCGGCCCAGATGCTGAGTTTACTGCAGCCCCATGAGTGTTGACACACGTATGGCCACCCAGATCAGGCTGAAAGCTTTCACCCTGGCTGCGCGTTTTATTGTCATATAATAGCCCCGCTGGGTGCTTTTTTATAAGGAATGACGCTTCCAGCCTCTCTTCCTCCACTCTATGTGAGTTTATGGTGATTATGCACTACATGAGCCCTGGGCTTCGGCCCCCGGGACTTTGGTGTTGGATCCCTGTACGCACGGCGTGTTGCATTGTGTTCCCCTAGCGTAAGCTATTACGCAGTACGAGAGATACTCTCGTAAGAGAACGTACTCGGTTACTAACGTAACCTCGGTTCTCTCTAGAGAGGGAACGAGTACTGCGTATCTTGCCGTGCTTGGAATACGCTCTGGTTCGCTACAGCGATAAAAACCAGCTTGTATCAGCCTAACGAGCATATTTATAGGGTGAGACCACGCCCCTTCTGGCGGGACGTGTCGATATGGGCGCGAATTGCCCCCTTTGGTCATTACGTCACGCAGAGTCTCTCTCGATAGGCTGCTGCATTTGCTGCAGAGCAACCAATAGGCGCGCAAGCTGTTTCGCCTATGTCTGCTTGCTGCTGCAAAGCGTTTTACATTAATAAAAAATTAAGGATAATTTTTGGCTTCAATATCTCGTGGAAAAGAGTTTTTCCCCCAGCGTAAGCTATTACGCAGTACTCGTTCCCTCTCTAGAGAGAACCGAGGTTACGTTAGTAACCGAGTACGTTTTCTTATTGTGGAAAAAATCATTTTAGATTTACCCGATTTTAGCATTAACAAAGATAACTGATGGATCCTTTATCTACGGTAATAATACGATATGGTACAACGGTGCAATGCAAATAGTAAATATAAGATAAAGTGAGAAGTAATAGTAAATAGTTTAGTCAATAAAATAAACAAAAAGTATACAGCAAATAAAATGGTAATGAAAAGGCTATATAAAATATAGGCTATATAAAATAAACTGACACAACCCTGTCTATTTTTTTGTTAAATTTCAGTTTTATTGATCAGTAATAGCCATTATAACAGTATAAGTAGCCTAAGTTATACAAGACAATACATAAAGTAACGATTCAGACAAACATACAGCAGGATACAACGTTAAAATAGCCTAAATATAAAGTTAGGAAACTTCACTTTGCCCTCAGCCAAAACGATATTGCCAGGGAACAAATGATAGATTAATGAAACCAAAGATCGCCCGTTACACAAGACGAATTATATCTCATGTAACCACTAGACAAGAAACATCAGAGCCAGGCAGCCAGCGGCAAACGTCAGACGCACTAGCCGAGGTAAGGCTGTTCTCGGCGGGGTACATGAGCGCTGAGCACCCGCTGATCCCTGGATCTCACAATTTTCTCACAACATTCAAATTACTAGACAAAAAATTATATCCTGAGAAAAGTGGATTTTCCATTCATGACCTCCATTCATTCTGCACTCCTCCTGTGAGCGCCCTCATATGGAATCAGAGTGGAACTGCAACCAGTTCAGAACCCGGTGGCAGTTCTCCCCATATTAGACATTCTCTGGCTCAGTTGTGTGAGCAGAAGCGTTGCCAGGTGTCTGACAAGAAATAGAATAGTGTGCAAATGTGTTCAGGGATTCCATGTGTTCACTGCAAGGTTGTAAGTTCAGTGCAAAGTTTTGTTAAGTTAAAATAATATTAGGGGGAAACATTTGTACTAACTGTTAAATATATATATACTGCTGTTTACATTTTTGTTAAGTATGACAAAATATGTAAGTAATATAATTTGAAGTAAATGAGAGCTAACATCTCAGCAAATAAAGTAAATTTCCAGAAATAATTAGCTTTCTTGTGCTTGAATGTTAAAATGGTCCTCCTATGAGATGTCAAACACAGCAATGGCCCCCCCAGGCATTTTGAGTTTGAGACTCCTGATATACACAGTATATGTGACTCAGACATATAAACTCACATGTGCCGTTTGTAAAGTTGTATCTTCCCGATTCCAAATCTTATATATATTATCTGTATACATTTATGTTCATTTAATTAAACTAAATGCTTAATAATAATTTTAAATTAAAATTGTTCATGTGTGGATAGGGGTATCCCAACAAACAGAGGATGTCCCCGGGACATTGCAAACGTCCACTTAGGTCCGCTTTAGGTCTGCTTTGTAATGTGATGAACGTCCCCCACGTCCTTTTACCGTTTAGAACCCTAAAGACGTCCAGGTGAAGTTCGCAGCGGCTGGTCAGGGGAGGTTCTGGGGACGTTTTTTTGTTAGTTGGGTAATAATTTTTTAAATAATATATAAATCATATAAAATAATTACAATGGTAATCATTACTAAAAGCCAGTCAATTTTGTATTTAAAAATATTTTACCTAGTGACCTTTAACTGCAAGATAAACTGGGAGAGTGACTTTATTGCGTCAGACGTGTCACTTTGCTCACAGCTGATTGGTCCAATTTCGGTTTTTAGATATAACTATATGTTATAGAAATATAATTATATTTTGACATAACCTGCCCCCAAGCAGATTAGCTGTGGAGTGAAAATTACTATGGTGATAAACACTGCTAAAAGCACAGCCACTTTCATGGTGCCTAAAACCTGGGGTTGGCGCAAGCCGCTAACTAAACTGAAACAAACCTGGCTAGCCACCTAAACCAGCTTCATGGTACAGGCCCTTGGGCAGTAAATAAAATGCAATTTTTGTGAAACTTCTTTGTTTCACAATAAGTAACGTTTTGAGATTCTACAAGGTGTATGTAATCTTTTGACTACAACTGTACAATTATTGCCAAAAGTGGCTGTTTCATGGCACTTTAAGAGCTCTCCAACAACAACAACAACAATAAATAAAACAGTTGGTGACTGCAAAACATTTACTATAATATTAAATATAATTTATGTGTTGCTTGCAAGAAAATATTTAGTCAAAATTCATGGCCAATTCTAAATGGATGTCAAAGGAGAAAAATGCTCTTTGCATCTATGGTGTAGTAACAGCATCTACCAGGAGGTGCTGCCTGGATCACGCTAACCAGCTAAACCTTGACTCTTTGGATGCTGTTGGCTGAATTATTCCTTACAAACACTGTTGAAATTGAAAAAAATAATAATAATAACTAGCAGTAAAAAAAAAAAAAAAAAAAAATTGTTACAAAAAAATTCCATTAAAACTGAAACTATAAAATGTGCATTACAATACAAATTAAAACTTGGTTAGTGAACTCTGAACTCATGCTTACAGGTTTTCATTTGAAAACATGACTTATGCAATGGCCAAACCTGAAAAAAAAGGTTTGGCCATTGCATAAGTCATGTTCTCTTACGAGAGGTTCTCTCGTATTGCGTAAGCTAGCTTACGCTGCGGGAAAGATTCATCTTTGCTGAGATATTGAAGCCAAAAAATTATTTCATAATTTTGTATCCATACACAACGCAGTTCCTCTGCGGCAGACCTAGAGCGGGCTAGCTAGCAGCTCATTGGTTCGCTCAGAGAGAACTGCTTAAGCCTATGGGAGAGCGGGGCTTATCCCGCTTCCAATGAGAGGCGCCCGCGCGCTCATTGCGTCATGACCCGCCAGAATGGGCGTGGCCATGGTGTATATAAGGCGCTCTCCCAGGCTTATATGTTGATTCATTTCATCTTCAGCAAGCTGCACGCTTCTGCTGTTCCTGAGAAAAGCCATCGCCGTCGAAGAAGGCATCCTCTAGCGAGCTCAAGGACCCTGAAGAAGCCGGCCGTCTTCGCCACCTTCAGCCGCCCTGCAAGCTAGGCCATCCGACGATTGTATCCTTTTCTCTATTTCTAAAAGAGCCGAGCGTCTTTTTAAAGATGTCTCGTTTTTCCTGCGGCTCTTGCCGCGCTCGTCTCGAGGACGGAGACCGCCATGTCATCTGCGCTCTCTGCTTGGGACTCGAGCATGCAGAACTCGCCCTCGCTGATGGAGGATGCGACCTCTGTGAAAGCCTGCCGTTATCGTCCCTGCGGGCACGACTTCTGGCAGTGAAAACCGCTCCCGCGCCGCCTATTCTCTCGCCGCGTAAAAAGAAACGCCGCTCTCAAAGGCCGCCGGAGCCCCCAGCGGAAACATGCGGGCCGCCGCCGCCGCCTCCCGCTTCCCGCTCTCCCTCCCCGCCCCTGCCGGACATTCAGTTGCCGCCGAGTGGCCGCTCTGTTGTTTCCGATGACGCCGCGGAGGAGAAGGACTCCTGTTCACTGCTCGCTTCTGACAGTGAAGACTGGTCATCTCCCGGATCCGCGAGAGAGTCGACGGGGACCCGCACCGGGATAGAAGAGGAGCTGATGCGTCTCCTCTCACAGGCCGTCGAACGCCTTGGTCTCGAGTGGTCTCCTCCACCCGAGCAGGCCCCGAACCGAATGGACGGTAGCTTTTTTCATCGGCGCTCGACCCCCGCGTGCACCCGGGCCGCTCCATTCCTGCCTGAACTTCACGCAGAGCTGACAAAATCCTGGAATGCACCGCTCTCGGCTAGAAATCGCTCCGATATATCCGCCTCGCTGCGCTCGGTGGACGGAGCCGCCGAGAAAGGCTATGCAGCCATGCCGCCCGTCGAGGACTTGGTCGCCACGCACCTCTGCCCGCCCTCCGCTAGATGGCGTTCTTCACCCACGCTTCCTTCGAAAGCTTGCAGAGCGACCTCGAGCTTTCATGCTCGCGCTTACGCCGCCGCCGGTCAGGCCGCCGCTGCGCTTCACTCTATGTCTGTCCTCCAAGTGTTACAGAGCGATATTCTCCGTGAATGGGCCGAAGGCGGTAGAAAAACCCCCCCCGCCGTCACGGATTTGAGAAGTGCTACGGATCTCGCCCTTCGCGCCACTAAAGCCGCCGCACAAGCTCTGGGGAAATGCATGGCCAGCCTTTGTGTTGCTGAGAGACACTTATGGCTCACGCTCGCCGACATGGGAGATTCTGAGCGCGCCGCGTTTCTCAACGCGCCCCTCTCCCCGACGGGCCTGTTTGGATCTGCCGTCACGGGAATTGTCGATCGCTTTTCTGAAGTACAGAAAGCTACTCAGGCGATGAACTTGTTTCTACCCCGCCGCGCTAGCTCTTCAGCGGGCCGCTCTCACGAGCCCTCCGCCAGAGCCCCATCACAGCGCCCCCCTCCGCAGACTCAAACAACTCAGCGCAGTCAGAGCGGCCGCCCTCGCCCTCGCTCTCGCTCTGACAGCCGCCGCAGACCGCCGCCCCCCCGTGGCCCGCGACCTAAGATCACGCTGAAGCCTGATCATCAGAAGTCTGCCTAACAATGTCAAGAAAACGACGGTGCTCTCCCGCTGCGGCCGGACCGCCGTCAAAGCTTCGCCCTCTGCCAGTCCCCGTTATTTCGCCGACTGCTGTAGTGTTGACCGCCACAAACAAGCCGGTGTCCCAGCCCGCTTGCGAGCGACAAAAAGCCGTTTTTACGGCTACCCAGAGAAATCTCAAAAAGAGAAATTTTGCCAGTTGTGTAGAAAATGTGCCCACAATCATGTGTTCACCCATACACACAAGCATAACATATCCCGTGTCTCTATCAGAGCCCCATCACATGAAACGGGCACAGCCCGCTCTAATATCAGAGAACATAAACACGCCCACGAGCTCGTGCACGTGTCCCCTCTCTGCTCGCTCTGTGTCACGGCCCATAGACTCCTCTCTGAGTGCAAATCCCGTTGCCACACACATTCAAAGCGCGCCCACACACTGTGTCCAGCCCGCTATGTGCAGCAATCAGGGCAATACAGCCATTCGGCCACTAGCCGCATGCTCCAAAGCGTGGGAAGCCATTCCAGGCATTTCCCCGTGGGTGTTAAGCATTATAAAGAACGGCTACCTGCTACAGTTTCGCCGCCGCCCGCCTCGTGCGCGCGCGCAGCTCGAATCTTCTGTCAGCCCGCTGGCCGCCGGCACGCTCCGCTCAGAAATTGCGACGCTGTTGCAAAAGGGCGCGATAGAGAGAGTCCCGCCATCTATGACCGAGTCGGGGTTTTACGGCCGTTATTTTCTGGTTCCCAAGAAAGACGGCGGCCTCAGACCGATCTTAGATCTCAGGTCTTTGAACAAAGCGCTCATAAAGAGACCGTTCAAGATGCTCACTACCAGGAAACTCCTCGCGCAGGTGCGCCAGGGGGACTGGTTCATATCTCTAGACCTGAAAGACGCCTATTTTCAGATCCAGATAAATCCCCGTCACAGGCCATTCTTACGTTTCGCCTTCGAGGGTCTTGTTTATCAATACGCCGTTCTCCCGTTCGGCTTATCTCTGGCGCCCCGTACATTCACGAAGTGCATGGATACGGCGCTCGCCCCCCTGCGAAGCCAGGGGCTGCGCATTCTGAATTATCTGGACGACTGGCTGATTTTGGCCCAATCACAGACGGAGCTTCTGTCGCACCGCGCAGTTCTCCTCGACCATTTGGAAACGCTGGGCCTCTCTGTCAATTGGACAAAGAGCTCCCTTCATCCCAGTCAATCGATTTCCTTCCTAGGAATAGATTTGGACTCGGTCACGATGACGGCTCGCCTGTCTACACAGCGCGCGCGCAGTGTTCAGCGTCTAGCCGCCTCGTTCCAGATGGGCACCCGCAGGCCTCTGAAAACTTTTCAGAGGATGCTGGGTTACATGGCCTCAGCCTCCGCTGTACTTCAGCTGGGCCTTCTGCACATGCGCCCGCTTCAGTTCTGGTTGAACAGCCGTGTACCCCACCGCGCGTGGAACACGGGTCGCCAGCTGATCAGGGTTACGCAAACGTGTCTCACGGCGCTGCAGCCATGGACAGTAGCAGAATGGTTTCGTCTAGGCGTCACGATGGGGACCTTTTCCTGCCGAAAAGTCATCTCGACAGATGCATCCAACACGGGTTGGGGTGCAGTCTGCGAGGGCTCACCGGCCTTCGGCCACTGGTCGATTCAGGAAAGCCCATTACACATAAACTGTCTGGAAATGCTGGCGGTCGAGAACGCGCTCTCGCACTTTCTCCCGCGCATCCAGGGACACCACGTCCTGATCCGTTCGGACAATATGGCCGTGGTCTCCTATCTCAACCGTCAGGGCGGTGTCAGATCCAGAAATCTCTGCCGACTGACGCACCGCATTCTAGTTTGGTCTCAGAGCCGCCTGCTCTCGCTCAGAGCGACGCACGTGCCGGGCCATCTGAACGACGGTCCAGACATACTGTCCAGGAACCTCATCTCCACAGGAGAATGGTCCCTGAACTCACAGACGGTCCAGTTACTGTGGCGACTATTCGGCAGAACAGAAGTAGACCTCTTCGCGTCAGAAGAGAACGCTCACTGCCCAATATATTTCTCGAAGAGCGAGGACGCGCTAGCCCAGGAATGGCCTCGCCGCCCGCTCTATGCATTCCCTCCGATCGCTCTGTTACCACAGGTAATTCAGAGGATCAGGGACACACGCCACTCGGTGCTCCTCATAGCCCCGCGTTGGGAGAGTCAGAATTGGGTTCCGGAGCTCACGCAGCTGTCACAGACAGCCCCGTGGCCCATCCCAGTCAGAGCAGATCTCCTCTCTCAAGCTCGCGGCACGATCTGGCACCCCCATCCACAGCGCTGGGCGCTACATGCATGGGTGATCAACGACTATTCGTTGATTTGCCAGAGGGAGTAAGAAACACTATCATACAGGCTAGAGCACCTTCCACGAGAAGGCTCTATGCGTCTAAATGGTCTGTGTTCTCAAAATGGTGCACCGACAAACAGCTGGACCCACGGTCGTGCGAGGTGCCGTCTTTGCTTGTTTTCCTTCAAGAGATGCTGGACAAGGGCAGGTCCCCCTCCACTCTCAAGGTTTATGTGGCAGCCGTCGCGGCGTTCGCGGAACCCCGACGCGCTCAGTCATTGGGCAAAGACGAGTTAGTCATCCGCTTCCTCAGGGGAGCTAAGAGGATGAACCCTCCGCGGCCCCCGTCGGTTCCGGTTTGGGATCTTTCTATAGTCCTTGAAGCTATGAAAGCACCCCCGTTCGAACCGCTCGAGTCTGTGGATCTGAAATACCTCTCGCTCAAAACCGTTTTCCTGACGGCTCTGTCCTCAGTTAAACGCGTTGGGGATCTTCACGCGCTCTCATCCAGCGCCGCGTGTCTTGAGTTTGGACCGAATGATTCGATTGTCATTCTCAAACCTAGGCATGGCTATGTCCCGAAGGCGATTGGTACCCCGTTCAGGGCTCAGATTATCTCCCTATCGGCTCTGCCTTCATCCGATAGTGAGCGCGATGCCAATCTCCTTTGTCCGGTGCGGGCTCTGAGATTGTACACTACGCGCGCTGCCGCGTTCAGACGCGCTGAGCAGCTTTTCGTGTCGTTTGGGGGGCGCACCAAGGGTCTGGCCGCCTCAAAACAGACACTGTCTAGATGGATAGTGGACGCTATCGCCTCTGCTTACGCATCTAAATGCCTGCCCTGCCCTCTGGGCATCAGGGCGCACTCCACTAGAGGCATGGCCTCATCGTGGGCATGGTCCTGTGGAATTTCCATTCATGACATTTGTGTGGCCGCGGGATGGGCCTCCCCGTCCACTTTTGTCAGGTTTTATAACTTGGAAGTTCCCGCCTTGCAGGCAAAATTACTAGCTGTCTGACGAACAGCTCTCTAAGAAGCTGCATTTCTGGAGGTCCCTCACAACCGGTTCGCCCCTTGTGCTCTCCTGTAATGCTTATACACTTCATGTGCCCGCTCTGCTGGCCCCATACATGCTTATGTGTACACTTCATGAGCCCGCTCTGCGGCCTCTTTGTACATTCACTCCACGTTAAAAATTCCCCCGGTATATCCCTGGGTTTTTTTTCATGAGTGGATTCGTAGCGCGCACGGCGTTGGCCAGGTGTTCCCGCAGCGTAAGCTAGCTTACGCAATACGAGAGAACCTCTCGTAAGAGAACGAATCGGTTACCTAACGTAACCTCGGTTCTCTCTAGAAGAGGGAACGAGTATTGCGTTCCCGGCCGTGCTTGCGCTACTAGCGTTTCGCTTCACGCTGAAATAAATCAACATATAAGCCTGGGAGAGCGCCTTATATACACCATGGCCACGCCCATTCTGGCGGGTCATGACGCAATGAGCGCGCGGGCGCCTCTCATTGAAAGCGGGTTCAGCCCCGCTCTCCAATAGGCTTAAGCAGTTCTCTCTGAGCGAACCAATGAGCTGCTAGCTAGCCCGCTCTAGGTCTGCCGCAGAGGAACTGCGTTGTGTATGGATACAAAATTATGAAATAATTTTTTGGCTTCAATATCTCAGCAAAGATGAATCTTTCCCGCAGCGTAAGCTAGCTTACGCAATACTCGTTCCCTCTTCTAGAGAGAACCGAGGTTACGTTAGGTAACCGATTCGTTTTCAAATGACCTTGCTGTAAACTCTTCAACATACATTCAAAACCAGTGGCTCATATTATAACAAAAACAACAACACTGCATTTGCATTTTACAATAAAAGTTACGGGAAAATAATAAACCCAGCATGTGTTTTATAGAGTAACATTGGATAAGGACGGCCTGACTGGACTGAAAATGGAAAAACTTTCATTCTACCTAGATACAGCAATGTCACAGTGTGAGTAAAACTTTGATTGGATGATGCAAAAGCCCTAAAAGAGGGAGTAACGCTTTCTTTCTTTCACCTCAAGTTAAATATCTGTCTGATGTTTGTTTGACTCTCTATCAAGATGGAGCTGTCCATAATCATTCTTGCCCTTACCGTTGTTCTCTCAACTGATGCTGGATGTAAGTTAAAGTTTTTTAATCATTTTGGTACTGTTTTCATAAGTGCGTAAATGGGAAAACTTCAAACTGATCACTTGTAATAATGCTAACTGTTCATTCAAAACCTGTTTGTGCATTTATTAGGGTTGTAAATGTTTTTATTCACACTACCGACATCAGATTATTGTCATATGTTCAGAATATTTGGTTTATAAATGTTTTACTCACTTTGGTACTATTTTTCCACAATTAAAGTAAAAAATTATTTCCAAAACTCTCTGTACAAAACTTTTAATGATATAAACTGAATAATCTTCCTTAAATTGTAAATAGTAATTTCAACAATGAATTAACAATTTAATTAATTAAATAGCAATGCAATAAAATGCAAGATGCATTTTGCATTACTCCCCGTCTAGGATTGGGAGCAAGTAACAAAATAAAAGTTATTAATGGAAAATTGACAATCAACGGAGAGGAACAGGATGTATCGATATTTTGCCCCAAAAATCAACACAACAACCGGATAAATGCAAAACAAATGCAAATTTAACTGAACAAAGAGGAAATAAAAGAGATCAATAACTTCAGGGGAAGAGCACAGCCAAAACAACAAACAAAAATTTAAATAGTAATGCAGGAAATATTTAAATAAGTAAAAGTGAAAGGAATTTGTACTCTGCATTTCACCCATCCAAGTGCACACACACAGCAGTGAATATTAAACACACACCCACACACCCGGAGCAGTGGGCAGCTGTTTTTCCTGGGGGTTTGGTGCCTTGCTCAAGAGCACCTCAGTTGTGGAGAAGGAGAGTGGAAGAGAGTGCTGTTCCTTCACTTGAACCCGCGACCTTTGGGTTACAAGTCTGAAAAAAAAAGAAACAACAAAACTTCCTCAACTCATTGTCTAAACACAAACAGGAGACTATATCAGAATGACAAAATTTGGCATATTTACATACAACGTATTTACAAGCGAACTAAAGAAATCGACAATCAACGATTGATTCACTTTCAAAGAAAACACACCATATACACCCCAAGTCTACGGGGCTGTATATGGTTTTATGGTAGTATGGAGTAGAGAGGAGGGTGTTTTTTGTGTCCATGCTAACTCTGCACACTTAATAATGTCACATCACTCAAATAAATTCACAAGAAGAAAGTTACTGAATTGTTGATATTGAATTTATTAATTGAATTGGTGGAGTACATTAGTGAGCACTGCCGTAAAGGTCCCAATTAACAAGCGAAATCAAAGAACTAACTTTTGTGACAATTTCGAACGAAATCTGGCTAAATAGTACGGCATCAAAGTACGAGAGCGATTCGAGAGCAGAAGGCTGATAACTACACAGATATTTCACTATTGGCCAGACTCACTGACAACAATGATGACATTGAAGGCAACAACAGTCTTTCTTTGCAAATGTAACAAGGTTTATTAGGCAATATTAAAATACAATAACATTACTGAAGTGATTGAAGATGAAAAGGAAACAAGCAACACAACAGACCTTAAGGTTCCCTTATCCTGCACACTGGCAATGGCTCTGTTAAGAGGTGCACACCCTCAATCACACAAAGAAACAAACTCTTAGAACAAATCCTAAAGCAAAGTGAGACTAAATTAAACCATCAGTTATCCCCCCACCGTACGAGATTAAACCACACATAAGATGATTGGAAACCTGTTGTCATTTGGAAAAGAAAGAAAGAAAAAGACCAAAGAAAACAATATCACAATCAATCCAATCACCCAACACTTCAGTACACCAAACCCAATTTAACATTGAAGTCGTCTCTTAGGAAAACCCACTAGGCCACTAACATTCTCAATAACAGTAATCGGCAATCATGCATCATCCATAAAAAAAGAAAAAGAAATACAATTTATGATTGCCATATAACAAATGTTAATTAAAACACTTACAACTGTAAAAAAAACAATTACATTATCAAACATAAAACACCCATATTCAAATATAAAAAGTAAAAAAATAAAATAAAAATCACAAATTCAGCTCTGTGTGTCAGGGTTAGGTTTGTTTAGTTTGTTTTTTTATGTGTTTCCCTGTTCTGTTCATGTCTGAGTTTAATATCTTCTAATCAGTTAATTAGTTCAGGTGTGTCTTGTTAATCAGTCTCCTCCCCTTGTTTACCACGTATATAAGCCCTCTTCTGTCTGTTCATGGTCAAGCTTTAGTTAACATTACGGGTATGTGGTATGTTTCTCCTTGTTGATTCTCCTTTTTATTGTTTGGATTGTTCTATTAAAAGTCTCCTGAAGATATGTCATTCGTTGTGCGCTTTAATACAGCCACATCTCGTGACACTGTGCTTCTCACTGCGTTAACGGAGCGGGGTGATTTTCAGTGACTGCAATTGGTTGCTTGGTTGAAATTGTGAAAAAAATACACCAACATTAGGGCTATGCTAAACATTGCATTTAATTAAACTGACCATAAAATAAAGTTATGCTAGCACCACAAATGACAAACACATTCGGACAGCTTTTTATTAGCCGTATAGAACTCTATCAACTGTTAAAGCAAAGCATCACAACTAGTGAAGCCTAAAAACATATTTAAACGTACACACACATTAAACTCTGGTAACATTAAAGGCACAATATTCAAGTTAATTATATATAAAATTAATATTAAACTAATTAAATACAAAACAAACTAAAAATAAATAAAAACCTCACCGATATGATACAGTAATTTATAAACACAGGCTCAATGGATAAACGGTACCTGTGGCAACATTTTTGCAAAATGCAAAATACGTAGCAATACATACATATCACTGCAGTTTCCAACAGAAATGAACAGTAAAGGCAGTAAAACAGCAAGCACTTTTTATCCTTTTCATACAAAATTATGATTACAAGGCCGTCACTGGTAGGTGGCTGAGATGAAAGCACAAGATGATGTAGCTAATGAAATAATCTTTAATCCACAAATTCAAAACAATAAACTGGAGGAAAACTCAACTATGAACACATTAACACAAAACAATGCAAGACCAGAGACTAACAGAAAGTGAAGGTTTAAGTAGAAGGGCAAACAAAGGAGCTGACGAGATAATTAACAAACACCTGAACTGAGGACTCAAATCAATCTGTAACCAGAAACAAACAGGTAATGAAAAAGAACTGAACTAATTAACAGACTAGAAGTTTAACAAAGAAACTCATACAGAACAAGAACGAGAAAGAGATAAAAAAAAAACTCAAAACGTGACAAAGGCAGATTATGGATTAATAAAGACTTGCTTTCACACAGCTCCTTGCACAATATTATATTATGACCAAAAAACACTTTTTACCATAGTGCATGATTTGTAAACAAATACATTTTGTAGTTTGCATCACTTAGCTAGCTCCATACATCCGGCTTTACTGACGTACAATACTAAGCTTGCTCAGTAGCTCAGCTGGTAGCTCAAGCACAATTAGCCTACTTACGATGCGGAGAGCTCAGGTACGAAATCTGTGAAATACGACAAAATAGCTCAAAGACAAGAGTTAAAAAAACAAACTAAATTGACATGTTTACGATTGCGTTTTTATGTCACATTTGCTTTTGTTAACACTGTCGGTTATAAGGGTTTAGTGTAGGTTGAAAATGTCGCAAAACTTATTTTTGCAAAAATGTTTCCACAGGTAATCAGCCTGGGCTGTAATTAACATATAGCAAAAAGAAATTAAACAATACTGAAAAACATTTACCGGTAATATACTTAACGAATGAATTAAATAATGAATCACTTGGCCTAGCCTGATATAGAGGAAGAGAATGTTACTGATCGACTGCGGTGAACTTCATTTGATGACTCCTTTCTTGTTACATGGCAAATAGTAGCAAAGGTAAAACTGCGGGATCTGTAGCCCTGAGCCCTCCACTGTATGTATATCTGCAGTAGGCCTACATAATGTGCCCTTCCAATTTATGAACAATAAATTTAAATATGCATTTTTTTTTCTCAGCTATTCAATGTAACACAATTGTCAACCCCGAGAATGAAGTTTTATGATGCTCAATCTTTTTCAGTTGTTCATGAAGATTTCGCAATTACAATATGCTCTGATACGGAAGCAGAAAAAATGTATGGATTTGATAACGAGGAGTTGTGGCATGCTGACTTTAATCAGAAGAAAGGAGTAGAAACATTACCTGATTTTGGAGATCCTATGTCATTTCCCGGATTTTTTGAACGAAGTGTTGGAGATATGGCAATATTGAGAAGTAGTTTAGCCATTTACATTAAAGCTTTCAAGAGTCCGCCGCCAGAAATGGGTAAGACATGAGAATGTGCTATGAACTTTTACATTTTTCAATGAATATCAACACTGCATAAACATATGAAATGAGTAAAACCTTACATGTATGTTCCCTTTGATAAAGCATTATTAGGTCTTTATTAATGACTAAAATATATTCACAAATGCATAAATCATTGTAAGGCTGATCTAATAACATAAATAGAAAAGTCAACTTTTACACAATATCTGTGAGCCATTTTAAATTTGTGTTATAAAAGCTTAATAAATATGTTTATTCATGGTTTTTTAATCAAAACCAACTAATTTATCCCATGATCCAGCAGAAATATAATCTTATATTGAGATTGATAGGTGTTGTGTTTATGTTCTTTACTGTAATGATAATCCTAAACTCACTTTTATAGTGATTAATAAACCCAAAGGGAACATTAATGTAAAGTGTTATCATGATGTCAATACTTAATCTGCCTGGAAAAAGAAATGAAATTAGCTGCTGGATATAACATGCATCTAGTGTCATCAAGTTTTCCCTTAAAAGTTTATATAATTGAAATAAAGTTACAACATTTATTTGAATGAACTAATGCATTAATGAATAGTTATCTGTTATTCTAGATGCACCCGAGACTTCCATCTATCCAGAGGATGATGTGCAGCTGGGTTTTCAGAACACCCTCATCTGTCATGTGACTGGCTTCTATCCTCCATCTGTCAGCATCTCATGGACTAAGAACAATGTTAATGTGACAGAGGGCATGAGTTTAAGCCAGTACCGTCCAATGAATGGTGGTACTTTTAACATATTTTCCACTCTTAAGTTTACACCAGGTGAAGGAGACATTTACAGCTGCACTGTGAACCACAGAGCCCTCCAGGGTCAACCTCAGACCAAAACATGGGGTGAGTGTGAGTTTCAGAGTGAATGCATGGACACTACATTTCTGTACTCTTCCAGTTCTTCATTCTGTTAAAATGATCTGTTCAGCTGTTATCATATTGATGCATCTTCAAATATCCTGCATTTTCTAGATGTTGATGTAGCTCTCCCAGGTGTTGGTCCAGCTGTGTTCTGTGGAGTGGGTCTGACTCTTGGGCTGCTGGGAGTCGCAACGGGAACCTTCTTCCTTGTTAAAGGAAACAACTGCAACTGAATCATGGAAGCAAACTATGCGAAGCTCTCTTAATTGAATTGCAGCGAAGCAATTTAAAAACAATGCTATTGTGCACTTGTGTGTCACTCATGGCACAAAACTATTGTTAATGTTAAAGATAGATAAATGCTAAAATTTGGAAGGTTTAAAAGACTTTAATTGTAATATTAAAAAAAAGTTAGTGGATGTTACATTTACAGATCACTTTGCAATTTGTATAATAAGTACTGTACTAAAAACACTTTCTCAATGTTTCCTTTAGATGTAGTTTCCTTCTGGGTGAATTTAAATCTTTCATGTAAAATTAAAACATATATAAATTAAACATACATTTGAAAATGAGGTAGAATTTATGATGTAATTTTTGTAATGAATTAAAATCAATTTACTATTAGTAAATAATGCCCTTTGTATTTTATGATATGCATCAAATAAATGAGAATTGAAGGCTGTTTGTACTATCTTCCTGTGTTCTGTTGATAAAAACAATGTAATAGATATCTTACATTCTTTTATATGTGTCTGTAAAATCAGGCTTATTTCATGTTATGCAAAACCTCATTAAACACTTTACATTAAGAAATATGATACGTCTGTGAAAATGGGTCTCTAATTTTTATAAAACGTGGTAGCACTTTATTTTACAGTCCTGTACATACTTTGTATGTACTTATTATAGTAATAATAATACCTTGGTAATAACTAGGTACTAACCCTGAACCTAACCTTAGCCCATTGTAAAGACCATCTAAATGCTTACTTTTTAAGGCATTAAATCACCTTTATTGGATAGTGTGATGTGCCTGAGTTTTCCACATTTTTATTAAAATAGTGGAAAACTATAACTAGCGGAAAAGTTCATGCATTATTACAATACTCTGGAGAGTTATTTATAATCTGTAACAGTATTATAAAGTGAAAATATTGGTAAGCCATGAGCAATTAATAAAGTTGTGTTAACACAAATCTGAATGAATAAATTAGGCATTTATATAGTGCTTTCTTATGTACTACACCCAAAGCACTTTTCAATCATATCAGGGAATCTCTCCTCAACCTTCCACGTGGATGATGTGACAACAGCCACAGTACAACGGTGCCAGTGCGCTCACCACACACCAGCTACAGGTGGAGAGGAGAGAGAGTGAGAGAGCCAGTTTAGTGGATGGGGATTATTAGGAGGCCATGATTGGCAAGGGCCATTGGAGGGAATGTGGCCGGGGCACCGGGGTTACACTCCGACTCTATGAGAAGTGCCATAGGATTTTTAATAACCACAGAGAGTCAGGACCTCGGTTTAACAAAACTGAAGGAATAAGTTTAACAAATATTATAAAAGTATAAAAAATGGTAACCCATTAGTAATTAATACACAAATCTGGAAGAATTATATTTTTGGAACAGTGTTTTAAGATCAAAACTCCAACACAGAATGACTGTATGAAACCACTAACCAAATGTAAAAGTAATGGCAAAGGTCTGCTCAATATCTTTTTGTGTATGCTTATTAATGAGTAGTTAATTCATAGTTACTTTTCCTGAACCTGTATTAATTAACATTTTGTAGTAGTTCTTCATGAGGCACAACAAAATTGATTAGCTAACTATTACTTACCACAATCAATACTATTAGTAAGCATATCTTCTTTATTAATTAATAGTACTGATCTCAGTGTTAAGGTAGCACTACTTATTTGGGTAACACTTTTTACAGTGTCCTTGTTACACATTTTAATGTAGTTACTGTAGTAATAAATTATGCATAATTACATGCAACTAACCCTAAACCCTAATATAACCCTATAGTAAGTACAGTTAATTAGTATTACTCAGTACTTAATTACACTGTAACACGTATTTCCCAGCATGGTCAAAGCTAATTTGTTCTTTATAAATGTGTAGGAGTACCAGAGATCATTTCATTTATGAGAACATAACTTTCTCCACGGCTCTATCACTGCAGAAAGTGTACGGCCAACTTGGATCATGTTGGTGAATGTAAAATAAATAATAAATCAATCACATTATAGCTTTGACGTCACTGAATCACTTTCAGAGTTTTACAGTCAATCACAGTTTGTGGATACCACTGAAATGATCAGGTAATGTTGCAAAATGAATAATAACTGTTTGCTAAATTGCCTGTGACTTCTCTTATAAAACAGTTATATTTGATGCAGACCGCAAGTAAAAGTCCAAACTGAATGGTTTCTTTTCACACAAAAGTTTATTCAGTTATACTGAAACATTTCCATTGACATCCATTAAAAAAGGGATCTTGTCTTCTTACCAGTTTATCACTGCATTACGCTTTGTTCTGCGAACAGGCTCTGACTAAACAGCTCATAAATAAAATAGAAAACATGATTGGTTTTGGAAAAGGCAGTTGTATTGTCAAGGTGTATAATCTTAGTGTGCTGTTCCTCATGTAAAATATATAGGCCTACATCATTTTTAAGGAATATATGAGTTTTTGCACACTACTTTTGTTTAATTTAGTCATTAAATAATGCCATTAAATGATATAACGATTGTTCCGATTGATCACTTAACAGTGTTTGTGTTTTAAAATGCAAGCAGGATACTACCTAGCAACACTTGACAGTTACACATGCAGTGACGGATTGGCCAGTCATCTCAGACATCCTTATGAACATGAACAAAGCACTGGCAGCATTCAGCTGGAGTTCAGTGTGAGTGAACATGTCACTGCTAAAGCTCTTCAGTTGTCATCTCATATTCACACTGTCTGTGTTCACTCTAGCAGAAAGTGGTAAGTAAAATAAGAGGTATTGCAATTCTAGAATTATATATCAACAATAATTATATTAATTTCAGAAGTAGTAAAAGTAAAATTATTTACATTATAGTATTGCAACATTTCCTTAAAAAGGGCGACTCTTTGGACTCTTATTTAAAGTAGATATTACTTGAAAAGTACTTTTTGAATAGGCTGATGTACTGTATCAAAGTTCTTCTGTTTCTATTTTGATTACATAATTATTTGACAAAACCAATTGTTCTGCTTCTGCATTCTTTTTCAGCTAATGAATATTACACAACACGTTGGTCAAGATGCATCTACAGCTCCCCTGATCTCAGTGACATGGTGTATATTGATAGCTTTTATTTTAATAAATATCTATTCACACAGTTCAACAGCACTCTAAAGAAGTATGTGGGGTTTAGTGAGTATGGAATGAGAAATGCAGAGTACTGGAACAATGACTCCAGCATTCTGCAGGGAGAGATAGGTGATGTTGATAGATTCTGCAAACATAATGCTCAAATCTTTGACTCGACTGTCCGTGATAAAGCAGGTAAGTGGCACAAGACTCTTCTCTGATCTTTACTATCACACGTATAACTCTTGCTTTTAACATTGCTGTTATTTTTACAGAAGCATATATGCTAATATTAAATATGAATTATTTTTTTTATTTAAATTTTAAAAATGATACTTTTAATGTGAAAGGTATGCATTTTAAGTAAAAATAATTAATATTTCTACGGCTTCTTTAGTAAGTAGTTCTTTTGTTAAATCTCCACCCCCCCCCATACACCCCCCCCCCCCACCCCCCCCCCACCCCCCCACACACATATAAGTATGAGACATGCATTGGAAACTGTGTTTAGGATGTTACTCTTCTTGATTCAGTGAAACCGAAGGTTAAGCTCAGTTCAGTGACGCGGGCTGGTGGCAGACATCCAGCTGTACTGATGTGCAGCGCATATGAATTTTATCCTCAACACATCAAAGTGTCCTGGCTGAGAGATGGAAAAGAGGTGACCTCAGAAGTGACCTCCACAATGGAGATGGCTGATGGAGACTGGTACTACCAGATTCACTCCCACCTGGAATACACTCCTAAATCTGGAGAGAAGATCTCCTGTGTGGTGGAGCACGCCAGCTTCAATAAACCCATGATTTATGACTGGGGTAAGAGATGATACTCTCATATTAGTATTACATTTGTGAATGGTATATTTGGACACGCCAATGTAGGATCAAATAGAAAATATTTAATAGTCCTCTTATTACGGAAACACACTTATATTTGTAAATATTGTATTAATGTGAAGTGATGTGTGTACAGACCCCTCTCTTCCCGAGTCTGAGAGGAATAAAATTGCTATTGGATCCTCTGGTCTGGTGCTGGGAATCGTATTAGCAGCTGCTGGACTCATTTACTACAAGAAGAAAGCATCAGGTGAGTTTAGATTTAAATCATTCAGATTGATATTAGTGTGTACATTATTCATGTACATGCATATTTATTTTGTAAGATGTATTTATTTTTGCTTTGACAGGGAGGATCCTTGTACCCAATTAATGATGGTAGGTTTCTCATTGTGTATTTGATAACTCAGACTCAGTTGTCAAACTCAATCACATGATTAATAATTATTCAAATTTCAGATCCTCATACTGACTGCAAGTGGACTAATAATGGAGCATTCACCCTTTATGTAACTATCATGCACAATACTCATTTTAACAATCCTTGATGTTTCATTTCTAAAAGTTTAAAACAACAATGACATAAATATAGCATCAAATCTGATACTTATTTTTCAGTGTGCTTTACATGAAGATCATTTTTGAGCATCTTACACTATGCAATGTTAGTGGTGATTGAAAATAATGTGTGAAATATAGAGATAATAAAGATTATTTTTTAAGTTTATCTCATGCTCACAATAATGTACATATCAAATATTTGATAATGTTGAAATGGAAACTCTTAAGGTGTAAGTCTTTATTGTTACAGAATAAATTATACCTGTACAATCAAATAAAGCATCTGATGAGCATATTTACTCTTTCTTTATCTAAAAAAAATTGATTAGAAGTAAATGTATAAATGTAAATGTAATTGATCTTTGAAGGAATGGCATATTCAGAGAACTCTCTTATGTCCTAAATGCTCCTAATGAGGCTCTTCATTTCTGCTTTCATTTCTCAAAATGTTGAGAAGAACATTGTCTTGATTTTCATGTACATTTCAGCCATAAAATAAATAAATAAATAAATGTTTCATCAAAAATTGTAGAGATATTAATGAGGAGAAATTAAAAGATGAATTAGTATTTGGCTGATAAGAGGTAATCACTGAAATGTGAAATCTCATGTTAGTGTGCATAATTCTTAACATTTTAAAACTGATGTAAACTTAATGTAAAATAAAATAATGCTGAGAAATGTTTCTGAGTGCATCTTTAAGGTCATTTAACTGCCCAAGTTCCAGTAGAGGTCTATTTAGGATTTTATGGGTTAATAATACTATTCTTTTACATAATTAGTTTGTTATTAAGAAGCAGGTTTAACATTAGTCCTGAGTTCTGATATTGCAAAAAAACAAAAAACAAACATAAAACAAAAAAATGCCTGAATAGACGTAAACATCTGATAATAAAAAAGAAAAAAACAAAACAGTAAAGAGTTATGTAATAATTTCTCATTATAAACACATTTTTTTAAATAGTTTTTTTAAAATGATAAATAATTTTAGGCGGCAAATGCTATCATTTCTGCCATCTTAACTTCCTTATTTCTTCCATAGAACTAAGATTAAAGTCACTCATTATCTTTTTTCTCAACATGCAGTGGTTTAAAAGGGTTAGAAGAGTAATCTTTTTTCCATAAACAAATGTCATTAAGGTCCTGACAGTGTGAAAAAGTTATTCACGAAATCATTTTAAGTTAAACATGATGGAAATAATTCTTCAAAATGAAAAGCCCATTTACAGTTTTTGTCAGCTAATACATTTCTCCAAATCTCACAGACAATGAAAAAGGCTCCTAACTTTGAGGAACAATTTAATTTCACAACATGATGAAACTGTATTCTTTTTAAATATTTATTTTAAAAATGTATAAATAACATGACATCATGTTAGAATCACCCTCTTGTCTCTAGTCTGAATCAGCTAAGATAATTTCTTCTACTACATAATACACAGGAAATGTTGAAACATGTAAGTTGTATAAAGACAAAAACAAAATGTAAGTTCTTCAAAACAAAAAGATAGTTTTCCAAATTGGTTTATAATTGATAAAGTTAGTCCTTACATATTGAACTAGTGAAGATTTATCTATGAAGTTAATACTAAATTTATATTTCTTTACTGTGTTGTGTGTTGCTGTAACAATTTTTAGAACATATGAAGGCATACCAAACCAAAATGAGAGTTTCTTCCACATGATTAAGGAAATGTGGTTGGCATGTTCACTGTCATTTGAGGAAATAGGAAATATCACAGATCTAAATACATTATGCAGGTTTGCATGTGTATATGATACCATTGAGATTTGGGTACTTTATCTCCCACCCAGGGTTTGGGCACACCACAAAACATTGTTTAGATATACTCCTGACTAGTCTACCTTATTAACACCAGTAACCTATGAGCAAGCATTATTAGGGTTGATGTGCCAAATTGTTTTGTAAAGTATCTCCATGTGCATTCTCATATTTAATGTTACATGTGTACATTATTTAAACATCTAGCCAGTAAATATCAATGGTATAATACATTTTATGTAACATCAATTAGCTACTCTAAATATTTGTTTTAATTTTAAATCAATTATGTTTATTTTACCTCCCTTTTCTAAATTAACAACTTCGATTTACCTAGAAACTGATGACAAATTTTTCTTACTCAGTGGCTGGTTGAAGGGATTTTTCATGAATATTTTTCAACTCTGTTGGCCTAAAAACTAAACAGTTTGAACTAAACAGATTTTTTCCTGTTGCATTTAATGCTGCATTATGTTGTGATATAGGATCACAAAACAATCCATGCACAAAAATGTGAAAAAACAATTTGGACAATTTGCTTTCAGCAGGCAGCTTTTGAAACGAAAAAGCATGTTGAATTGCACTTATTGATATAAAAATAAATATGAGGTCATGCGGTAGTCAAAATAAATAGCAATAATTACACATGATTTTAATATTAACAATCTAAAAGGTGTGCATCATGCCTTTACATTACTTTACAGTTGGTTTCATGACTGTAAGACATTTTCTTCAAATGTTATTGAAGATAAAAACCTTTATATCAATGTCATAGGCTATGTATGTAACTTTAGAGACGGTCCCTAAACTTACAAATATCAAACGTTCAATGTCAAGCCAACCTTATGTCAGCATTTCACTGGGAATCGCTTATTTGTGCACGTTCATATTCTGAGTCCGTTGGTCCATCTGCTTGCCTGTTCTTATATACCGGTAGCCAGGGCAGGACTTAGGGGGCTGGGGGCCCCTGGGCTTGAGTTTATGTTTGGGCCCTATACGCTACAAACATCATTATGGAGTAGCACAAATTACACAAAAATTTAAATATGCTTTGAGGTTCCTAGAACAATTAATATGCAATATGCCTATAGTCAAAGTTTAGTGGTAGGCTAATTTTAAATAGTCATTATAATACAATATAATGCAGGATGTGCTCTCTAGGTTGAGATAAGATCAAAACTCTAATAATAAAGCCAAGAGAAACCAGTATTTTTTTAATTCATTGTCATAGCTATCTGTCAGATTCTTAAATTTAGTCAACAAATTCAATCAGAATGCAAAGACACGGTGTATGGCTTATTGTGACCAAATAAAAGGAAGTTGGTATCAATAAAATCCATTTTTGGATTGACACAGGCTGTTCAGACATGGCATGTATGGATTTACACAGCAAATTATAATTGCATAAATTATGTTAAGAGATTAATGTTTTAAATGCAAAAAATTAAATGTAAAAAATATGAAATGATTGAGAAAATTAACTATGAAACCATTTTAACTATCAAACTAACACCGCCAGTAGGTGGCGGCAAGTCTCCATCTTAATGAGGGAGTTGGATCCTTTTTTGAATAATAAAGGATCCAATTGATTCAACCGATTCGTTCAAAAATCCTAATTCGTTTAACCTAGCAAAGGACTGTATGTGTATGAATGGGTAGCCTAATTGAATCATTTACTTGTCTGATTCTGTCAAAAATTAAGATTTTTTTGAGGAACAAAACACGTGTTACTCGGAGGCGTTTGTTCTGTTTTCTTTGATTGAACTGATGTCACATTTGCGATTGTGCAGATGTTCGGAAAATCAGCGCTCTTGCTGGTGTGATAACTCTCATATCATAGGCTCGTGTTTTAAATATATTAAACGGGAACTCGTTAGGCCTAAATGTTTTTTTTGTGTTTTTTTTTTTTATCATTTTGATGACATATTCCTATATTGTGATGGCAGTGGAGAGCGCTCACAAATTCTCCAGAGCACATCATTTTGTGGAAAAAAATAAATAGAAATGATCATTCTCTTTAAAGCAACGAGACGTGACCATATGAGAATTTATCAAGATTTTTCTAAATGTGCGCTCTTTTGGACTAAAAGCCCAATTGAAGCTGTTTAAAGTAGCCGATCGCAATGGAGCAGATGCAGATTAACACGCGTGTTATTCTTTGTGATAAATATCAGGTTGCGCCGTTTGATTATAGCCTCGAAGCTCTCAGTCGGAGGATATTAAGGCCTGGGTATTTTATTCCGTGCTTCCCTCCGTCTTTCAAACTATAGCCTTTCTACTCCGTGAGTGCGGAAAGACGCGTTCGGCGCGTGCGCGCGCACTATAGTCACACATTTATTTATTTATATAGCGCTTTTCACAATACAGATTGCATCATACTATAGTGTATTGGATTTTGTTTTCAAGCACTCAAGTCACTACTTTGGGCTGATTATAGCCCTCGCTTGCACATGGCCAGACAGTGGAAATACGGCTAATAATTTCGGGATATCTGGCATATACAAGTTTAACTGAACAAAACAAATGAACGAAAACGGGTAAGGGAGGGGGCCCCCTATTGGGCGGGGCCCATGGGCTGCAGCCCAGTCAAGCCCAATCATAGACAGTAAAAGAAATGGACAGAGCCATCTCATTGGAACTCAGTTGAGACAGTTGAAGCCCACTTTTAGCGATTTTTGAGAACTTCCGTTCCTGACGCGCAGACTCAGACCGACTCAAACTAAGCTTGATGACGTGAGCAACCTGTCTGACAGACGTGAATCTTCTAGTAGCTGTGCGTGAAAACTGCCAACGTTAATCTTGCAGAGACGGGGAACTTGAGCAAAGAGTTCTTTGGCGTGAGTGAGCAGGAGTAAGTATTCCGTTGCTTTTATGGACTCATTATCTATGGGCTTCTCCCTTGACGGGACGTCCCCCCGATTGCCTGCGAGCTTCTCCTCCTGTCTGTACGGTACTTTCTGTACAGCGCGACAGAGAGTCGAGTGGTTATGACGCAATCGTTAGCCTATTTTTACTAAATCTGTTTCTACGGGGCCATAGTGTAACATAGAAGGTAATGGAGCCCTTTATACATTGTCGTGTTTCTTTAGAAATAAATAATGGACAAATGGAGTCTTTAAACGCCTCAGATGTAAAGTTATTCGCTGTCAAAGTGACGCAAAAATGAATGGGAGTCAATGGAAATGCTAACGCAAGTGAAGTTCTGCTACAACATGGCGGCACCCGGCCGGCTTCAACTTCCGGTCGATGGATTACCCCCTTGAGCCCAATAGGCTTTATGCCGAGCGTCACGTGACCAAGCCGGAAAACAGGTCACATCGCTTCCGATTCAGGTCTTTTGTATGTGCTTCATGAAATTTTTTGCGGTTTTACTCAAGATAACTTAAAAGGAGCACGCAAAAATGAGCACAACCAATGTCCCTCGCATGTGCAGATTGATATTTAAAAGTTTTTTAATTTTTCTTCTTCACACTCACGTTTAGATATTTAAACAGCATAAAACACCAATAACAAAGTGAACTTAGTAGGTTAGCTGATTACCTTAAAAATCCATAGATATCGTAGTTAGTTCTTACGGCCGTTAACACTTTCTCTGACAAGCGGATGCAATGAGACCTGTTTTCCGGTTTGGTCACGTGACGCTCGGCATAAAGCCTATGGTAAGTCCGGTGTGGTGAATAATCGGGTTACTCGGTGTGAATAGTCCGGGCGTAGGACCCCATTAGTATGCCAGTAGTATGCCTGATCTGAATCTGTTCTCGCGATAACTTGTAGCTAACGTGAGCTGTTTTAGTGTTATTAGGTGTGTTCGACATCGGCTGTGGCTGGATGTAAGCGATCGGCGAGAGTAGCCGCGTGCAGGCGGGGAGGAGCTGCAAACGGAGACGTGAAGTCGGACACTTTCTGGTTCGTAGTGACCGCTCACGTGGTGTTTGTATACTTTACCACAGCTGAAGTGAAATAAATTCAATATTTGCCAAATGCACAGATGTTTCAGACACATTTTCATTCAATACTTTATGTACTGCTTCATACTGCATCTGTTTGAACAAGAATACAGTTCAAAATAGCCACTATCAATGAAGTGCAGTCGATGTTTTTTAATCACTTTTATTTTGATAAACATAACACAATATAGCCTAACATCACGACTACATGAAAAGAGTGTTTACTGTTATAAAAAACTGATTTGTGAGCTTTAGTGGAACTAAAGGTGTGAGAATAAACACGAAACGCACGTGATCGTTGTCATGCGGTGAATCCGGCCAATCGTGGAACAGCTGTGTCGTCATCAGAGCTCGTGCAGCCCAGAGCAGCCGCTCTTCAGAAGCTGCGCTGGCTGAGTTCTCCGGCTACTCTCGAATCGCTCTCGCGGTACTTTGATGGCATACGTCACAGTCACGTGGCGTCGGCGCTGTATCAAGTCGGACAACATTTCTAACCGGCATGCACTGCTTCAAGTCTGCCGCCGATCGGTCTGCGCAGAGCTGCATGAAGTCGAACAAGCCTAATATGTGGTAGCTTTATGTAGAATGCTAACTCCCGTTGCTATATGCAAGGTAAGATTAAATTAAATTGCATATTGTACATGTAAATTGTGTATATTCTATATCTAATATTTAAAATCTCAAGTTGCGTCAATAGCAGAGGAGAAAGACCGCGAAATTTAAAAATACTACTGTTATTGTGTATGAAATGTAGTTTTAAGAGTTTTTCAGTCGACAATGTAGTTGCTTCAATCTCAAATATGTTGTTTGTTTATACAGATAGCGCCTATTTAAAATTATGATCTGACGTTTTCGGAGATGTCGTTTTCGGACGCTCAGCGCTCAAGTACCCCGCCTGGACCAGCCCACCTCGGCTAGTCCAACCATTCCTTCTTTCCTAGGAGACTCTTGTAGATAAAAACATATTGCAGCATCAAGCAATATCTAATGAATCATATCACAGTTAAATTTTCCAAATTTTGATTTTAGATTGGGAGAAAAATCTGATTAATCATCTGTCCACTGTAGTGGACCTCATGCATCAATGGCTATATTTCAGCTACAGTTCATACTTATACTGTGAATATTCTTATTGAAAATACTTAATCTGCAGTGACATTTATGTAAATAAATGTATTTGTATTATTAGAATGTAACGTGCTTACATAATGTATGTGACTTGTATTGCATTGTATTACTTTACTTTTAAATGAGTAATAAATGAGAAGAGTTGTAAATGAGAGATAACTTCTTAATGAGTTTGTCTTATATAAAAGCCCTTAAAGTGATGAAAAAAGAATGCAATAAATATTGTTTGCATTAAAGAAGCATACGATTTACAAAACAAAAACCCATCCAAGCCCCTTTAACCTTTCAATCTTTTTTGTTTAATACTGATTATTATTTTTCTTGTTTTATTTGTATTTCTTTTATGCACCTGTTCTTTATATTCTAATGCAAAGATGTAATGATATTGCCATGCCGTTTTTTACATCACAAAAAAAACGTATTAGAGATAACGTTTTTTCACCAATACAATATTTTTGCACACATCGAAAAGGCAATATATATGTTACACAGGTTTTTAAAAAACTATTTACGCGACTCGTCAATACAATATTGTCATTTTTAAAGACACTTGAAAATCACCAATGAGAATGTCTCATCACTTTTTTTTTTTAATGTGGGACTATATATACGATTGCCATGTTTCACAGGTCCCTTTCGTCAGAAATTCTACAAAGTATCTCTGCGAAAATTTCATCTTTGGACATCTGTGCATCTCTCTGGACAGTTTCATCTCTGTGACCAAACATCTCTGGACAATTTCATCTCTGCGACCAATTTACCTTACTTAATTCAAAAATACAATTTAATTATCAATTTAACTTTACATTAATTATTGTTTTTTTTTTCTCATCATCCAACATTTCAGTAAGTATATCCATCACCCGGTGTATTTTAATAATGTTTAATTGTAGGTATATTTTAATATAAACGAAATTATCGGCCTGTAATAATTTTTTTTACCGTTATAGATATATCTATAACGGTAAAAATAGGCCTACTTAAGACAAAGTTCATAATTATTGCATGAGCATGCTTTTCTTTAGGAAAAAAATATTTGCAATGTTATAGGCCTAATACAATTTGGACGAAAGTCTTTGTTGCCGAATGAAGAATTAAAAATGAAAGGTCTCAGCTCGTGTAAGTTAGGCACTTGCAAAAATTACACCTAAGCGAGTGTGAGCACCTGGGCACAGTTGCATTGAATATATTAATAACTCGTGCTATCAAAGTTAACGCATGCGATTATTTTAGTCCAGTTTAACGCGATGAAAATAACGCAGCATTGGTTTTATTTCTGTCATCCTTTAGCTAGCGTAACATTTAACATGCACTTAAAGCACATGGTTTGCAAACATTCGAGCGCGAAAAGATACATATGTCCTGACAGTTACGCGCACCTTCTGGTGCGCACTGCGCAGCAGTAATTGGCAGTCGGCAACTGCAGTTCTTAAAGGAACAGCACCCAATATAGCTGTCTACGTCAATCAAATAACAATGGGAACAGAGAACATTACTCACTGCTCCTAACTAAAGAACTTTTGTAGCTTTAAAAAGGATTCATTTATATATAATTTAGAAGACAGCTGTCTATACCCTCACCAGTCAGCACTTACATTCCAGTGCACACTACACACGACACTACACACTACAGTGTTCAACACCTGTTGTAGATGTGTAAACGCATGAATAAATATTTAAACGCATGAATAAACACTTTTTGCATCCCCCAATCTAAAGTGTAAACTATTAATTACTTGTTAATGTGTTACATTTACCTTTTACAAATGATACTTACCTGTTAAAAATTAATACGTTTAATCAACCTAATATCATTACTTTTGTTTTGCATTAAAGTTATGTTACAGTTTGCGCTGCATGCTGAGGTGAAGGAGTACCTGGAGCGTGGAGTTTACCAAGGGAACGCCGACAACGGACGCAAGAGAATTGTCAGGCGTTCTGCTAAGAGGTTCATTGTGCAGGGGAAGTAGAAAAAATATCATTGCCTTTTAATGTGTTATGTATTCTGTAATTTACAGTATCCGCTACGTTTGCATATGATAAAACAACTAATTTTACATAATATTTGCTTCATTAAATAACATGATTTAAATACCGTGTGTTGCGTTCCCTCACATTACCTCTTTATGTCTCTAATACAGGTGGACACCTTTATTACAAGACTGCAGACGGATCAAACCGTCTAGTTGTCATGGATGAGAAACAGAAGGAACGAGTCCTTCGGGACTGCCATGACAACTCAGCTACAGGTGGGCATCAGGGGAGAACAAGGACATGCAATAAGATTGCAAGCACATACTACTGGCAAGGCATCTTTTCGGACGTCGCGAAGTGGGTAAGATAATTGTAGACTCAAATTCCCGAACCACAAGATGGTTTCATACAGCCCCTCAAGTGTAAATAATTAACTCATGGGTACGTTATGTAGAGGCCACGACATATTATATTGAGGCCACAAGATCATATTATACTAAATACTTAATGGTGTTAAGTCGTGTCCTCAAGATCCTATGTTGAGTTTGAGACCCCTGATGTAGTTGTGCAGAGTAATGTGTTTCTGTTGTCTGTAATGTTACAAACACCTAAACATTTTTTTTTAGATTGCCCAATGTCCACAGTGTCAGCATAATGATACTATTAAAACAGTGGCTCCAGTGTTGCACCCTATCAAGGTCACTAAAGCATGGGATGTAATAGGACTGGATTTGATGGGACCATTTCCAACCAGTCCCCAGGGGAACGTTTTTGTCCTCACAATGACTGACCTCTTCTCCAAATGGGTTTTCGCCAAACCCCTGAAGTGTAAGACCGCAGTTGAGGTGGCTAAAGGGGTCTTAAAAGCATTTAATGCATATGGACTGGTTGAAAGAATAATCACAGACCAGGGGAGGGAGTTTGTCAACAAGGTTATTATAATTTAGTTAAGAAGATTTTATTATTCATTTTTTTGGCTATTTGTTATAAGAATCTACCATGTCTTTGATACCTTTTTGATAACAGCTAAATGAGGACATATTTACGGTATTGGGTGTGAAGCAGTGTGTCACATCATCGTACCACCCTCAGTCAAATGGGCAGGATGAGAGGACTAATCAGACTATAAAGAGGTCATTGTCAAAGTACTGCAATGACATGCAGAATGACTGGGACGAAAAACTTGAGGATGTGGTGCATGCCATCAACACCTCAAAGCAGGTGATTGGAACTGCTTAAAAAAGAAATGATTATATGCAATTGATTATTTAAATGTAATTTGTTGAAACACTTTTTTTAGGGCTCTACAAAGTATACACCATACTTTTTGATGTTTCATCGGCACCCAAAAACGCCAGAGGTTCTAAACACAAAGGTAGTATCTGAGACAGATTGCTTTGTACCTGAGGATCCGGAGGTTGTAATGCCCACACGGATAGTAGAGGTGACAGCAGTACAGACAAAGGTAATTGTCTGTAGTATGAACTATAATTAAGTAATAATTCACATTATTTAAGGTATTCTATTAACTCTGTTTATTATACAATATTTTAATAAGGCACGGGATTACATCGAAAAAGCACAGGGGAAGCAAAAGGCGGAGTACGAGTCCCGGAAAAGAAAAAATGTGAAATCATTTCACATCCACGAAGGAGAGGAGGTACTCAAAGCAAACAAAAGAAAAGAGGGGCGCAAAGGTGGATGTTTAGAGGGGAACTGGACCGGCCCTTTTCTAGTCGAAGACATTACCGGAAAAGGGGTTGCTACACTTGCAGACAAATCAGGCAACATTCTCCGCCAGAAAACCAATGTGTCCCAACTCAAACCATTCCTGCGGCGTAACATTAACCTGAATGGTGAGAAAGGTAGTGCATTACAATAGATGGTCCACTTTTTTGAAGTAGATGTTTATGGCAAATTTAAAATATTACATATACAACCTTTTCAGTGAATATTCATGATGACCATGATTCTTACTGCCTGAAGACAGACATGGCAGGAGGTGATGCATCACGCACAGGTATGCTTTATTTGATTTGCTTTAAAAAAAGTACAATAAGTAACTAATTTTTGACTGATCCAAATGTGTTTACAGAAATTGAAAAAAAAAGTCAGTTTTCAGTGGATCGCTTTCACATCTTGGAGCTAGAAGAGGTAAGATGTCAAATAAATGGAAGTCTGTTATATATTATATAATATTATATATGTAAGACAATTACAAAGTATTTTTTTTCTAGGAAATGTATATGAGAAGTATATGTATGTATGTATGTGTATGTGTATGTATATGTATGTGTATGTATATGTATATGTATATGCTGCAGCATGTGTGTGTGTTTTTGCAGAGTTCCCTCAAGCCAGTCCATCCATGACACCCAGGTTCAACGAGCCAACTACGCTCTGCTGCGTTGCACCTTTGGGCTTGCATATCCAAGTAAAAACAGTGAGTGATGTTCCATAGCACAACAGACTGTGCATATGTACAGTTGCACATGACGTGTTGCAGCATGTGTGTGTGTTTTTGCAGAGTTCCCTCAAGCCAGTCCATGACACCTCCTCGCCTACCAGGTCACGACCCCACCACTAAATTGATGGACTGCATCATGTAGGCCTTAGGATGGTTCCACAAAGAATTGACTGCATATACAACATGAATATACTTCAAACTAAAGATTTGACTTTTCATACAGCAAAAGACACTGCATCTATTTGTGTCTCATTAGTTCTCAAACTTTAACCTTACAGTTCATTAAATATTTAAACACAGCTAACTCGACATTAATTGTTTTTAAATCTTCACAATGTATAGCCAGAGAACTATCACAAAAGTATTTAGGAAAGTAAAGACATACAAAAGTATTTCTGTTTAAAGCTGCTTTGTATTGTTGTGTATTTTTAAAAGCTCTATAAATGTCCTAAAACGATGTGCATTTTGCTTGTAGTTTTGTGTTAATAAAAATGTAATATATTACATCTCATAATTCAGTTGAATTCATTATGTATTGTGAAATTCAATTAAATTTTTATACAAGTTTTGGTTCACTAATTTTATTACATTAAATGTTATTGTATTGTATGATGTTCTGTATTAAGATTAAATTATGCCATACATCATAATGCATTAGTACACAAATGACATGCTTGTAATAAAAAAAACATATTATACCCTATTGCTTAATAACAAATAACTTTGTCACAAAACACACTTAAAAATGGTATTTCTTTAAAATAAAAGATTATTATATAAATTAAGGGGTTTGATTACATTAAGATTTGTGATTCCATAATGTTATTATACTGTCTTTAGTCAAGGCTTGACAACCAATTAAATATTTATACCCACAAAACATAGCTAGCATTCTGTAATTATTTTAAATGTCTAAACTGTTAATAAGAAAATAGTAATACACACAAATAAATATTATGTTATGGCTCTTTTAAAAAATAAACATATTGTGTAACATATTGTGCCGATTATTGCGATAAAAAATAATGACATAATTATAATTGCACTACTAACTGCTGTGAATACGGTAAGGCAGTATCAGTGCAGTGGTATAAGCTCAGGTAAAGCTCATAGCACGATCATCGGATAACGTTAGCTGTATGCTATGCTACTATCTAAGCTAACTAAAAAACACACTAACAACGAGAAATGTTTAATTTCACAATCTATAGCTTCGGTTAAATACTAGTATATGAAACGTATAATTTAAAATACATTAAATACATTAATGACTCGTTATACCGTAGTACAAACGTCTTCTATAATAAAGTGATTTTGTATGATTTGTAACCAGGCACCAAAGCGATTACCTATAAAACGTGCCTTGAACCAATCGGATTGCTTGGGTCCTACGCCCGGACTATTCACACCGAGTGACCGGATTATTCACCACACCGGCCTTGCCGGTAGCCTACATTCCCAATCGATAGATTTCCGATGACGTCACATTTCTCCCATAACTACTTACGGCGTCATCTTGTGTGTCAAGTGGGTCAAGCGTTTGTGTTACGGAGCATGATAATGATTGAATTGGGCATTATTCTGAACATGAAAATCATACGATTATTCTCCGTTTGGCTGGATCCAGATCAATGTTCAGTGCTGCTATTGTGAACATTTAGAGGTTTTGTGCTCTGGAGATGTGACACTTTATCTAATCATTTTCCAAGATGGGCTAGCTAAATGCGCTAGCTCTCATCGGCTGTCAAATCGCTGTACCCAGGCGGCTACTATCGACACAGCCCTTGTGAGGTGTTGGCTGGGCAGAAGCACACTCTGACGATTGTCCACCTTCATCACTTTATCTGTGGCCACATCAGCTGGTCGAGGCAGAGGTAGGGATTGTTGCCGCGAAACAGTCGTTCCGAAGCTTTGCGAGATCCCGAAGCGCAGATGTTTCGAAACACTGATTGGAAGCGTGATTCAAAACACCCATGTCACGTGACTATGGCCAAACGAAGCCTCGAAGTGTTTCACTAAGTGTTTCATCAGGTGTGATCCGCCGAATCAGCGTTTGATTGACACGGTCGGGAAAAACAGACCACACAATCGCACATCTGTATAAAAGTGAAATCAACGCATATTGACCTCGTGGGTTTTTGTGAGAGGAGTTTGATTTTGAGATAGCGGATTTTTGGTGATATAGTGACATTTATTGTGCGATTTGTTTAGTTATATTTAGGCTTAAATGTACACAACACATTGACTAACAGGCTAGAGACACAGAGTAGGCTATACATATAGTGACACATTAATAGATACATAGATAAATATATATAGACAGCTAGATTAATAGATACAGATAGATTAAAGATAGGCTACATAATATAAATACATAGATAGATTATAGATACATTTATAGATACATATCTAAATACATAGATTATAGATACATAGATTATAGATACATAGATTATAGATACATATCTAAACACATAGATTATCGATACATATTATATATACATATCTAAATACATAGATTGTAGATACATATATCTAATTACATAGATAGATTAGAGATACATATCTAGATTTGGATATATAGATAAAATGGAGGCTCCCCAGAAGAGATGCCATACATCTGTGGTGTGGGAGCATTTCCATTTAGAAACCCCAAATAAAGTGAGATGTGTGTATTGTGATCGCAGCTCGCCTACTGCAACAATATATCATCCAGTAGAAACACAGGACAGTTTATGGGAACTTTTTGATACTCGTATCCATCAAACCCAGATGATACACAATGCTACAGCTGATGCCACAGTGGAAGTGAAAAAATACATCAACGATGCGTATTTGCCCAGAACTCATGATCCCCTAACTTACTGGAAAGAGAGAGCAGTAATCTTTCCTCATTTGTATGTATTAGCTAAAAAATATATCTTCGCATGCCAGCAACAAGTGTCCCTTGTGAGAGGATTTTTTTCAAAGGCTGGAGAAATTATCTGTAAAAAAAGAAGTAGGCTAAGTCCTTCCACAGCAGAGAAATAAATATTTTTTAATAAAATTATGTAAAAAAGTGAGACATTGTGGCTTGATTTATTTTATTAATATTCATTTTGCAGGACCAAAATAACATTATGCACAGTGAGGAGGCTATAGGTTGCAAGATTCACATATTAGAAAAGTACAATAATAAAAAAACAACATTTTTTAATGGCTCGTCAAGGTTGTTTCAGATCAACACCTGCAAGTGACCACTAGGTGTCACAGTGGAGACGGGTGTCAGATTGATTCGAAGCCTCGAAACGATATGAACCAATTGGTTCAACTGTTTAATTGCTTCACGAAGCCTCGATCTGCCCATCACTAGGCAGAGGCTAACTTACATCTTAGTTTGGAGGCGGTGAAGTCTTGTTTACACTTTCGCCTGGCTCCGAAGAGAGAGTGAGTGCGCGTGCGCGACCGTCTCTCTCTCTCTCTTTCTCTTTCTGCTCGTTCTTTCAGTTAAAGCTCCAGTCCGTATCTTTTCCTCTTTGTCGCCATCTGTCTGTTCGAAATCTGTAACTGCAGTGATTCGCGGAATTATCATCTTTACGTGGGTTGTAAATCGGCATGAAACAGCGCGGATGAACACAGTGCTTTGAGGCGAGTGCTGCTGTCAGTCACCGCGCTGTGTGGATACTGTCATACAGAATCACAGATTCACTTTTTGAAAGTTTGACCAACATAAGAATTTTCAGTAAGTAAGTAACATCCATTTTTGTTCTGACCAACTAAGGGGGAAAAAGCATTCGACATGATAAGCTTCGTTAGATTTAATCAACGCGATTTACAGCAACCGTGCAAATTATAGCCTACTTTGTTCTCAAATTCATGTTAACAACATCACATCAGCATAGCGTGACTAATGTTAAATTTAATGTGTTTTATGGTTACCTGTGTAGTTCAGAATTCATATTCTCCATAATAGCAAAACGAGAAAGGCACAACAAAGGAAACTCCATAACTGTGTGAATTAAGGAAACGTACTGTTACACGATTGAACTATTGAAATGTCTTAACTTACTTGTTCAGCAGAAAAAAGCCGTCTCTTCTTCCGTTTTGAACCCCTTCAAAACACGGAGTTCACGCACTTTTCAAAAGCCCCGCCGATGTTTAAATCCTTGTGTTCGCATGAGACGGTTTCTTTCTCTTTCTCTAGCCACCTTAAATCCGAAGTACGAAGTCTTTTGGGTTTTATAACTGCTGAATCTCCAGTTGACACTGATGATTGTTGTTTGGATCTTCCTGGATGCCATAAGATGCACTTTCTGTAAAGCTGCTTTGAAACAATATGTATTGTGAAAAGCGCTATACAAATAAATTTGAATTGAATTGAATTGAAGTTTAATTATGTAAAGTGCTGCGAGAAAAGCCTATACATCTAAACATCTCGTCACGCGCAGTATAGCCGGCTAGCCGAAACTCCTTCTTTATGTGTACGGGTGTGACGTAATGACGCAAAGACATGCTCGAATTTCCCGCGGAAACCCACCAGTACCACTGGAATTAAAATCATTATTACAAGCTAACCGTTTTGAATCTAGCTATGGCAAGCAGATAGTTTTGACCACTGGCAGAATATTTTTTTTTTAATATAATTATTTTGGATTATTTTTAACTTAAAAAAGTTACGGACTGGAGCTTTAAACATGCGTCCAGTCCCGAGGGAACCCCCAGTTCTTGCCATGATATATAGTTGAGGAAACTAAACAACCGAGAGAAATACATGTCTACTACCTCAGATTTAACGTTTTATCTGTAGGCCTACATCAGCATCGGAGAATAACATAATCTCGTTCACAGTAGAGAAAGCTGCTTACATGTAGCCTTTAAAAGTAACCACAAAGACTTAAATGTAAACACAGCTTTTGTGTCTTTATCAGCTTTCCCATATATATCATACATCCATATCATCACAAATACTACTTACCGCTTGCTCCGTTTCTGTAAATCAGTTTTTATTAATGAATGACTCTCTCACCCGTTGCGCTAGTCTTTGCCGACAGCCGCTTGCACCCCCTGCTGGTGAGGTCGACTAACAGCAGATGGAGAGCCGGTAGATATAGGCCCCTGGCAGTTTTACGCCCAGGCAGTTTTACGACCCTGTTGTTCCTGATGCGTCCAGTAGAGGGATATACTGCGAAATAACGTCATTAAAGTAACAACAGGTAACTTTTGCTCTCGGGTCCCCCTACAGTTGGGAAACAGTATTGTCCTCTACTACTGTCGTAAACTCTGTCATCCTACATGCACGTGCAATTGTTGACAACCATGATAGCCCTGAACACTGTAGGAGGAGGTCACATGCAGGTGTTCTGCTTGCGTCGCGTGTGAAATGTCTTCATCCCAGGTACAGTGGCATATATTTCAGCATGTCATATGAATATAATTTCATGGGTTTTATTTTTTTTCTAACGACAAATGATTGCGATGCTCACGTTTACAAGCCAGCGTCATTATAGTAGCCTAGTCTATTGGTTACCGTTTTACTGAATCTATATGATACTTCAATGCAATGTTTGAGTGGTTGATAATAACCATATATCGTCAATATTATAATATCAAGCTACCATAAACGAATCTGCAAATTTTACAAATCGATTTGCATTATAGCTTGAGGCAAGACAAATAAACAAATATCACAGACATGTTAGGTATCCTAAAATATGATTTTATTAATAATCTTCCTCCTTTCTTTGTACATGTTATGTTGAGTAGACTACACTTTTTAGGTCAAACATTTGCTATTTGCATTTCATCGATTGCAAAGTTCAAATCAGAACGAGAATACTAGCGATAGCTAACCATCAAAAACTAGAATATCGTTTACTAGCTACCAGATTGATAATTCGCTACTACTCTACTACTACTACTCGCTACTAGAGGCATTCTTTTTCGATGGGGGGTTCGATGCTCCCTGCACACGCAAGGTCTCTCGCTCGCTTTCTCTCTCTGCCGTCCGCGCGCGTTGGAGCAGTCTCTGTCTCGCGTGCGCGCTCGCTCTAGATTCCGGGAGATTTTAACTAATTTGCGGTATAACTTGTCGATCACGAGTGGCTCAACAGGTAGAGATCTATAGATAAACTCATCTTTCAGGCATTTGACCGACCGGGTTGACAATTTAGCGTGAGAAACCGGGGTTGTGGCGTGTGAGCGCTGGCAGCTCTGAAATGTTGATCCTCGTTCTGCCTTTAACACGATCACTTTCTCTTTTTCTCTTTTTGCTTTGCTCCGATAAAACCTTTGCTTTCTTGTTTTTCTGTGCTGCTTCGGCCATGACTATAACATTTGGCTCGCAAGTCCGATTTTAAGGAAGTGGGGGTGGTGGTGGAAGTGACGTATATGCCGTAAAGCAGTCGAATTTTGTAGTTCTCTTTTTTCGCCGGTTACTACCCGAAACCCGAAGTTTAAAAGTACGATTAAAAACGCTACAGACCCCGTCAGGCTATGGCAGACGTGTCATTCAACCTATTGTAAGTCGATGTACCATCACAAGAGACTTGGAAATATATTATGAAGGTTGAAAAGTTACCTGTTGTTACTTTAAATCGACGCTTACACATTAATAACCCGTCCATAGAATTGACAATTTTTTTTTTGTGTTAATTTAAATATAAACGTTACAGTGTAGATCTGCATGGATTAAATTATCTGTTTAACAAAAAAACAAGGGGGGTAAACGGACATCAAAAGAGATTGAATTAGGCTACGCAAATCAATACAATATTAAATTTTGTCAATAGAAAAAAATGTAAGGTTCTTTACAACAGACTCAAGGATATTATTTGTTTTAGAAACCTTTGAGTTTAAAGGTTTTGACATTTTCATAAAGGAAGAAAAAAGGGACTTTATATCAGAGGAGAATATTCTAAAATCAGAATTACATTGAATGGTTCTGTCTTTATAAAGATGAAACTTGCCCGGAAGACAAAGTAATAATACCGTAATCAAGATTAACATCGTTAGAATGAAAATCTGACAAAAATAGATTCTGTCATTTGTATGTTAAATAATCTGCTAAAGTTATTGTTGTTTAGCAATGATGCAACATTTATTATTTATAAACGATTAGCTCGATAGAGCTATAGATATCAATTCATATATCAATGGATGGGCCTATAATGTATTTTGACAGGTTTCTGTTCTATCTAGCTTAAACTTAGCTAACCACTTGTAGGTTTAGCTGCCCTAGTCTTCTCTACTCAATTTAAAATTTATTTTCTTTTTAATTTTCTTTTGTTGCCTGTCTTTAGCTTGGCCTCTTCTGGTAAGACTCTGTTTATTCCTTGCATTAAAACATAGGCTACTCCACACATGGTTTATAGAGCAACATTACAGTAGATAATGGAAATATGTGATTTTTTTTTTTTACAGTCTATGGTGTGAACACACACAAGACACATTTATAATAGGTATGTAAATCTCTCTCTCTCTAAGTAAAGAGTTAAACTGCACACTCACTCAAATACGTTAAAACACATTAAAAACTTTCCCCATATGGTTTGAATGTAGATTCTGGTTTGAGTTGTTTCTTATAAATGAGATGATCTAATTATCTAATATATATCTTAATATAATTTTTTTCATAAAATAGCTTACTGATCTGGGCCGGGTTTCCCGATAACGATGTATCTTAGCTCTTAAGAGCGCTCTTTACGTGCAAGGTTACGAACGCTCGCCGCAATTCCACGCGCGTTTACCAAAAATGCACTTAACATGAACGCGCGAGAACGCGTTCTACGTGCTACTTAAGCGTCGCTGTCCATTCGCGAAGTGCTGAAATATAACCTTATATGGAATCGTATTCTGAACGTTTAACCTAATAATCGTCATTTTTTGTGGATTAGAAATCAAATCAAGTCTATATAGATATAGCACCTATACAGGCTGGCAAAATGTCTGAAAAAATAAATAAATAAATAAATAAATAAATAAATAAAAGAGAAGATACCTTTCAAACAGATCAAATTAATGTTCTTTTAGAGGAGATAGAGGGAAACAAATATTTTATTTTTAACAGATTTAAAGGACACCATACAAATAAGGGAAAACAAAACATCTGGAAGGACATTGTCACATTGCAAACTAACTGCAACCGTGTTCAAAGATCAGGGAAGGAGGTCCGCAAGAAATGCCCAATACAAGGCTGGTTTTCGTGCACGTCAGCAAGTCATTGACAGATTTTTTTTTAATTCATCCCTATTTTGCCCAGTCTTTAAAGAATATTTCCCAGGTTACTTATTTTATGATTTTTTTTTTTGTTCATTCGCTTAATTTAGATGTGTATTTCTATTTTTCTTCCCTTTTTAATTATTTCATTTATTCATTTAAACAAAACACGAGTACAACAAAGTGTACAATAAAGTACAATCAAAACCTTATATTATACTCACGTTGCAGTGTAATCTGTTAAATCTAGAGAAAGTGTAATCTGCCGGTTGTCCTGCAGGAGACCTCATAACTCTGTCTTCTTACGATGCACTTGGGGATTTACGATTACTCCAGAGCACTCATAGTTCTACGAAGATTTTCAAGTGCTACTTAAGTTACGACGCTTTTGGGAAACAGACCATAATATTAAGATCAGTCGTACGATCGTTTTTACGATCAATTTAGGCTTACGATGCTTTTGGGAAACGCAGCCCTGGACTCATATGTAGGCTATGTGCACTTAATGTGGGTTTTATGCAACGCTATCTCACGACCAATTCGTACGAATTTGTACGAATGATTAAAAGGTGGCCGAACTCACTCGTACGGATTCGTACGATTTGTCTAAACCCACGTGATGGGTAGGTTTGGGGTAGGTCATTCGTATGAATTCATACGAATTTGGAATTCGTAAAATATGTACGATTTAGCAAAAATCCTACAAATTGTCTTTACCAACTTATCTTTAACTTGGATCTCATAAAGCTGTGTGTTTGCTTTAGCTACTTAAGGAAATACACAAACACACACACACACACACACACACACACACACACACGGACAAGATCAAATTCACCATGGATGTCCTTTTTAACTTTTTTAATGTTTCATCAGTGAGCGGGAGCTGTGTGTTTGCTTTAGCTACTTAAGGAAATACACACACACACACACACGGACAAGATCAAATTCACCATGGATGTCCTTTTTAACTTTTTTAATGTTTCATCAGTGAGCGGGAGCAGTTAAAGAAAAAACAGTTAAAGTAGAGTGGCAAACCGGGAGTCATCATAATTCATAAATGGTGTTAATAAAATTTTTTTTGTGAACAACAATATTGTCTATTTCTTCTAAATGGCCCATGGAATTTTAGAAAAGGGATAAATTGTGTTTGTCTTCATAAAATGCTGTGTAGGACACTGTTTTGTAGCTGTATGACGACCAATAGAGAATAGTACAGCAGATATTTCCTCGAGGATCCATATGATTACACGGTGCATGTCTAATGGGGTAAATATGGTTAATATCTAAATGTGACTTTATATAAATTCACAAAAACATATTTAACTCAGTCTCCTGTATATAAAAACCTACGGTGGATAGGCCTATAACTGCAGTAGGTCATAGCATCACTTGTCATAACACATAGTTGATCCAACTATGTGTATTTTTAATTTTTCAATTCACAAAAACAAATAGTCTTCTGTAGGCTGAGTGAAGAGAGTGAAGCCCAACTGAATATACATATAATTTAATCCGTGCAGATCTACACTGTGACGTTTATATTTAAATTAACAAAAAACACAAAATTGTCAAGTCTATGGACGGGTTATTAATGTGTAAGCGTCGATTTAATGATGTTATTTCGCAGTATATCCCTCAACTGGACGCATCAGGAACAACAGGGTCGTAAAACTGCCTGGGTGTAAAACTGCCAGGGGCCTATATCTACCGGCTCCAGGTCTGCAGCCTCCCCATATAGTATCAATCAGCAATCTACTGATATTCCTGCAGTTCCCGGATGTGAAATGTTGAATTTGGTCATTTGAACCACTGAAATTGTGGAAGCGAAATTGTAAAGCGAAATAAAATGGACTGAATGTTGCCTGTCGAATATTATAGGTTGTATTTTTAAACAGAATGAACATTTTGGAAGTGAAATCTGAAAGGTGAATATGAATTGTTGAATTTTTGATAATGAAAATGTGTGTGAAATGTTTTGAATTGAAATATTCACAGCTTAAATATTTAACCATTTTGAATCTCAGCCCATAAAAATGCAAGCCCTAAAAATATAATGCATTAAAATGCAAGCACGGTTAATGCAATGCATTTTTTTTTTATTAGTGCAATTCAACAAGCTTTTTTATTTCAAAAACATTTGCCATTATTTTAATTCCATAGGTTTGAGAACCACTGTTCTAATGCACATACATTATGGTTATTATGGTTGGTATATGATGAATGCATTTCTAGAGTTTAAGAAACTTTCTTTCCACGTTCTTTTTTTTTTTTTGTGCAACAATCATTAACAAAAATCACATCATCACATCAATCAACACAATCACATCCACAACATGTGTACAGAAGTAAATAAAGTTAAAGTTATTGTGTGTGTGACTGATTTGAAATGGCATGCATTGCACTGATATTTTCTGTGTCATCTACACTATTCGACACAAAGGCTCACTATTAAGGTTCTTTGAAAGAAACTTTATAAAAATGTTTCCAGCCTTCACCAACTTGAATCTACCTAGAAACAGGTGGTATTATATAATTTCTATAATTGGTAGATCAGTGAATGAGGAAACTTCTCCAAACTGGTTTGTGGTTGAAGTTTCACATGAATAATGATACCAATGAAAGTGAAACTAAAGATTGTTGCAACCTGTAAAAAAGGTTGGTTAGTTTCCCCTTAAAACCATTGTATTTAATTGTATTATTCATTGTAACATACGTTTAATAACTCTAAACAGTACCCTGTCATTAATACCCTGCCATTTTTTTGTAACTGGTATTGGTTATGCACAAACAGGTTAAACAGGTTAACAGGTTAAAAGGTTCAAAATCAAGTCCATAGGGTTCTATAGAGTTTTTTTTTTTTTTTTTTTTTTTATATATCATCTTATTAGGTATATTAAAGTTATTTTATTTTGAACATGATACATTTTCTTATTTGTGAATGAACTTTACATTTGTTGTAAGTAACTTTTTACAATCTGGGAAAAATATGTCTATTAAATGACATATTATTAATGGTGTCATTGAATTTCAGATTCCCTCCCTATAAACTCAATATGTAACAAAATGTATTTTTTTGCAATTGGATGGTTTTGAAAGGTGGTTCAGGAATGCCAAGCCTCTGAAACTAAACCATATGAAGAGTTTATTGTCAGCATTTTGTGGGGAAAGGTCAGCTTCCTGAAGTGAGCCAAACCAGATGAAAAATAATAATAATAAAATATGAAATAAAGATTTTTTCAAAAGCCTTATTATTATTAATATTCGTATCTATTTAAACTTATGAATGTATTAATTGGTGAAGACTCAATTTTTTTTGTTTTTGATAAACGACAAAGTGCAACGGTGTTTGTTTACTGCAGCTCAGAAAACATAACCGCGTCGCGTGTGTTATCGTGCGTTCATGCGCGTGCACGAAATGAAACTCGCATTTTTCAAGCAGAAATATGTGGAGACCAGTCATACTGTACAATACATGCACGTGAATGATGGCACTCCCAATCAAAGTACACATTATAAAACAAGACACTGATTATCTAGTCTCTAAACAACTGCACTAATTATGCAAGATAGAAAGCAATGTATTGACAATTTGACATTGATTGACTATTGATTTATAGGCTATTGAATTTAAAAAGTTGATTAGCTGGACATACTGGTCAATATGAATGCACATCCCTCAGTAAATAATAACCATAAATCAAGAATTGCTTCAACATGCATAATAATAATAAAAAAATCATACTGATGCCGAAAATACCCAGGCTGTAGAGAGAACCAAAGTTAATCCCAAAAGCCAAAGCTCAGGGATATAATTTATTATTTTCTTCTTATTTATGTTTACGTTAATATTCACTTGTTATGTTAACATTCTATAGAAAATACTCTATTCAATAAATATTGTTTGTTTGAACCTCATTCTGTTCTATATTGTTGTAGCCACTTATTCTTTGACTGTTTTGTTTAAATGAGGGAGGATTGCATTGGGAGCACTGAAGTGTCAGGTGTGACTGTGTGGCAATGGTAAATGGTTTACATAGCTCACGAACTGAATACGAGCAAGAAGCACAACTGAATGTACGGGAAGCCAAAAGGTTAAAAAAGGATTGTATTTTTTCCCAAAATCTAAGCGTTTTTTTTTAATACAAGCGAGTTTTTCCATTCAATCCAGATTATTTCTTTTCAAATAAAATTAATAAATAAAAATAATTAAATAAACTAATATGAGGAACTCTTTTTCAAATTCCGGTGCACGTCCCTGTTTACATGGACACCTTTTGGATTGATTTCATTCCAATTGATGAACCTGAACAATGTGTTTACATGAACGATAAATAAAGTAATCGGGTTGATGTGTCACAAGCTTCAAATCGGAATTGATTTTTTGACATGCGCACACTGCACGAATATTTCGCTTTTCGCGCATAACTAATCTCCTCTATTTGTTCTTTATGTGTTTTAAACAGCAGACTTAATATTTATCCGTCTCTGGTCATGATTTGGAGACAATGAGCATGTGAACCGTTTTGCTGTGCTGCTTATATTCATCACACAGTAAAATCCCACACCCAAAATGAGAGTCTGATGAGAGTGTGAAACAAGGACTGGTGGGAGGGATGTTGTCCTGCTCCACTTCACAGATGCTGAGTGAAATGAGAATTTTAGAATAACTGGACACTCATTTAATGACACTTTTTTCAACAGGGAGAACAGCTCGTTCCGTGCATCATACATCATCACGCTATTTCAAAATCATTGCACATGCGCAGTCCTTTCAGTTTCGGTTTTCAATCCGATCAAGTGTATACATGCTCTTTCAATCAGATTACAAAAGGAATAAACCACTCCTTTCAATCCGATCGAAATTCCAATCAGATCGTCCGATTGAGCCGTCAATCCGATTATAAGGGTCCATGTGAACGCAGCTAGTGTTTGTCCAATCTCCGTCTTATTTATATTTAGTGTGTGTTTTGCTACCTGTTCTGCCATCCTGTGTTTAATTTCAAATAAACCTTCGTTTCGTCTCCGTCTGCCATCACCAGGTGTTTGGTGAGTGTCGCGTCCCGATCCAGAGAACAACCACCATCACCAGCAGCCGCCGAGATCACCCTTCCAGAGTCTCGTCCAGAGTGCGAGCCCTCGGCAAAGATGGCCGCCAACGCCACACCGCCTGAGCCCTCTGCCAGAATGACCACCGCCAAGTCAGAGCCTGTTCCTGTCCCAAGACCTGTTCCTGCAACAAGAACGGTTCCTGTTCCCAGACCTGAGTCTGTCCCCAAGCCTGTGTCTGTTCCTGAACCTGTATCTGTTTCTGAATCTGAATCTGTTCCTGAGCCTGTATCATTTCCCGAGCCTTATCTTGAATCTGTTCTCCAAGCCTGTTCGTGAGCCTGTTCCTGAACTCCCACCCAGCCTCCCTCTCCCACCTCCTCTCACCACCCCTTCCTCAACCATGCTGTTGCAACCTCCTGCTAGCCCCACAGCTCACCCACATGCCACCTTCAGTGAGGTGAGCTCGCGGGTCTACCAGTGTTTAGCTCCAGCATGGTCCGCCTCCGGCCTCCTTGACCAGGACTCCACCTCGGCCTGTCGGTCCATCAGCTAAACCTGGGCTCCTGCCTCTCTCATCTCCATAGTGGCCCATCAGTCCACCAGCTCCGCCGGGCTCCCTCGTCCTTCCGGCTCCAATTGGTTGTTCGTCGGCCTGCCCTCACCTCGGGACTACATTCCTCTGGCTTTGCCTCGTCCCTTCAACATCCGTTGATCTGTCCTGGATCAACATTAGCGAATCTACCCCCATATTTAAGTGATCGTGATGGTCTTGGATCAATATTAGCAAATCTATCACGTATTGTACTGACCATGATGCTCCTGAATCAACATTAGTGAATCTACCTCGTATTGAAATGATCATGATCCTCCTGGATCAACATTAGCGAATCTACCCCCATATTTAAGTGATCGTGATGGTCTTGGATCAATATTAACGAATCTATCACGTATTGTACTGACCATGATGCTCCTGAATCAACATTAATGAATCTACCTCGTATTGTACTGACCATGATGCTCCTGGATCAACATTAGTGAATCTACCTCGTATTGAAATGATCATGATGGATCAACATTAGCGAATCGAACTCGTATTGAAATGATCATGATGGTCCTTGATCAACATTAGTGAATCTACCCCCATATTGAAATGATCATGATGGTCCTGGATCAACATTAGTGAATCTACCCCATAGATTCAAAAAGCAATTATTTTTTCAAATGTCATATAATTTTTGCACACTTTATTCAGACTAAAATCATAGTAGTCTGTTTTAAAGACCTGGAATTTATTGACATTTTTAAACATTATTATAAAATTGTATTAAATATTAAATGTGTATTTGTGTGTAAAAGTATGAGAGAAGGAAGACTTTTAGGGGTTATGGAGTAAAGTAAGCTTAGCTATTAGCTAAACGGCACATGGCTGTTGTTCAGAGTTGCATTGCATTATGCAATTTAAGTGTTCTATTTCAGGATATTTTTTAGTAAATAAATACATTTACAAAGTCAGATTTTTAGTTGCAGAGAGGGTCAAAGAAAGAGGACAGACAAAATAACTTACCTTTTGGACACACTGGCCATATTCCCTTAAAGGAACCCCTTTCATGGAAGTAATTGGTTCCAAGCCTTTGAGCGGCCTTGGTAGGCCTTCATTGTATTGGAGGCCTCTTTGAGGCTTATAGCTTGGGCAGTGGCCGTAGGGAATACTGTCACTGACAGTTTGTATGTGACCCGAAGGGGGAGTGTTTGGCATTTCAGTGAAACTGCCATTTCTGACGTTTTGTCACAGCCATAATCGGCATGCACTCCCCTCAGCATGGTGGCGTTGGTATATCGTTCCCCAAAGCGTCATTGATGCAGTGCGAGTTCCCTTTCGAAAGGGAATGTCTCAGGTTACGACTGTAACCTATGTTCCCTGAGAACAGGGAACGAGACACTGCGCCTTCAGACGATAAGTGGATAACATGTTCTCTAGGCGCCCCTTTCCCGGTCACACTAGTGTGTGTCAAAGGCTGTCGCCGGTCAATACGATTGCCGTGATTGGATAAGCGTTTCAGACACCGGTTCACCAGCTCAAATGTGCCGCACAAACGGATAAACTCTGACTGAATCTATCAAGGGCCTAAAGCCATTTTTTCCTCGATGTTACAGTCACTGCCCTTGCTGTCCAGAATAAAAGAGAACATCCCAATCGAGTGAAGGGATTTGTGGAAACTGTGGTTCCTAATTATTGTGATCCAACATTTGCCTCCCATTTCAGGTGAAGGATAATCCACTTCTCACCTCTGAGACTGTTATGATCTATATGACCTTATTATTTTTATTGTGAGTATTAGGCTTATCATCATGCTGATCACTATTGATATGCTATATTTTTAGTAGAAAACTCTTACTACAAACATGTCTTCTAAAATCTTCAATTGTTAAGTATACCGAGCTGCAGCAGACACATTTGTAAACGACTTTACTTCGACCCATTGTGCGAGCTGTCTCTTTAATACCAGGTGGTTTATATATGTAGCTGCTGATTGGGCTGACATTTATGTCACACCCATGCACCAAACGAGAAAATTATCTCAAACCCGGTTGCACACCGTTTCCAGGAAACATGTCATTCAACCCGGAAACCGTAGCAAAACGTTGCGCACCAGTTTGAGCTTGAACGTGCCCCGGGTTTGTGGCTGATGTTTCAAAGCTGTAGAACAGTTTGTTAGTTTCCCCTTAAAGATTTGTTTTGTTTTGTTTTATTTTATTTTATTTTATTTTATTTTAAGTTTTATTAATTTGTTTTGTTTTATTTTATCATCTTATTATTATTATTTTTTTAATTGAATGAAATCATGGTTTGACAGTACTTTTAATAACTCCACATAAATCCAAAATTGCTTTTTTTCACTAAAATGTGGATAGTGATATTGGTGTACACATCATTTGATGAAGGTAAGGTTAATAGGGTTTAACAGAGTATCAATTTAACGATATATGTCATTAGTCCAAGTAAAGACCTTATTCTGAACATAAAACAATTTCTTATTTGTGGTGAGCAACTTAACTGTTTACAATTTACAGTTTTTAATATGACATATTATTTAGATATAACTGAATAATATTTAGATTTCAATTTGCCTAGAGACTCAGTATGTAATGAAATGTCTCTCTTGTAATTGGATGGTTTTGGAAAGTGGTTTAGAAGAGCATGCTATAACCAGTTCATGGTTGTGGTTTTGTTTGGCAAACGCCACGCTTCTGAACGAAACCATAGGGAGTTTATTGTCAGCATTCTGTAAATGTCAGCGTGTTTACTTTCTGATGAATGGGCCAAACCAGAAACACAAGACCACAGACAGAGTATCAGATATTAAAGTTAATAATTAAAAAGAAGTTAAAATGATATTTAAATTTCCCATTTAAATTATACCCAGATTAATTTATAGAATTTTTAAAATAATTTTAAAGCATTAAGACCAACAAACATTGTAAAATGGAGGTGTTCAATGCAGTTGTTGATTATCAATGTTAAAACACTGGGCTGCGACTAAATTATGAATAACGGGATAATATATCTTCATCAAAATGACAGTAAGTTTCACATGATTAATGAACTTCCTTATAACCATGTGATTTCTGTATGAGGATGTATCTCAAACCTAAACACTTGGTTTAGGTTTGGCCGTGTTCGTGACAGCCATGGAGCTCTGGGGACTTTCCAAAACTGGTTCAACATGATTGTACAGTGGTTACATAATGAAACAGGCTCTGATGCCTTTTGCAGGAATGCTGAAGCATCAAGTAAACAATGATGATTTGCCAATCTAACTGAAAAATACCCTAGTTTCATTTCATAATACTGTTATTACAACACTAATTTTATTGTTTTGATGAACAATTGTGCCACAAAACAGGACATTTTAGAGAGATTCTACAATGTTATGTAAATCGTTCACATAGCAAACCTTTAATTCAAATACCATATATCTATAAAAACAGAATTACTTCAATAGTTGCTAGACTGCAATCTTCCATCTATCCATTCTCTAGACTGCTTGTCCTCTGTAGGGTTTCAGGGATGCTGGAGAATATGCCAGTATCTCAGGTTAAAGGCAGGAAAATCTCCTGAATGTCAGTACATCACAGAGTTTAGACTGCCATCTTGTGGTTGTTAATATTTTAGATACCCAACATGTAATTATTGTGATATTTGCTATTGGGATAATACTGCCACCTAGAGGTTGTAAATAAAAATTGCAGGCTCTTGTTCCAAACACATTAAAGTCACCATAACAATCTAAATGGACAATTTTTTATAATAGAAATTATTTATCCACACACACACTTTCCCTCCCTCTGCAGTGTTTTTGAGGGCTGCACAACCTGTCACTCATATGAGATCACATCAAAAGCAAAAAGACACACACACACACACACACAAAAAAAAAACCTACAATGAATGATCGTATTACGGAGCCCCTAAAGGGACGTGATGGTGGAAAAAATTTAGGATGGGAGAATTTTTTTTTTTTTAAATGTTTTGCGTTCCCTCGCAAAACTTTTGCGTTCCCCCGAGAAACTTTGCGTTCCCTCGCAAAACTTTTGCGTTCCCTCGCAAAGATATTTGCGTTCCCACGCAAAAGTTTTGCGTTCCCTCGCAAAGTTATTTGCGTTCCCACGCAAAACAGCTCGGACACACACTTCCTGTTTAATGTCCCGCTGGCAGTGTTTTAGAGCTCCGTACGTTAATGGAGCGTTTCATAGTGTTTGAACTTGGACTCAAATATAAAGAAATGCGGTCCGTGCTTAACTCAAGGAGTTCAGTGAAGTTGGCAATATATTCAAATAGGCTATTCGAACTTCCCGGATCAATATTCTTGAGGGGAATATTCCTCAATATTCCGTTTTGAGGGGAATTGGGTTGTAGCTCGTTGTCTATGGTTAACTGTGATTGTAAATAGGTGTCGTTTGTGTTTTAACAACGTTTAGCTCAAGAATATTGATCCGGGAAGTTCGAATAGCCTATTTGAATATATTGCCAACTTCACTGAACTCCTTGAGTTAAGCACGGACCGCATTTCTTTATATTTGAGTCCAAGTTCAAACACTATGAAACGCTCCATTAACGTACGGAGCTCTAAAACACTGCCAGCGGGACATTAAACAGGAAGTGTGTGTCCGAGCTCACAACAGGTTTTGCGTGGGAACGCAAATAACTTTGCGAGGGAACGCAAACATTTTGCGTGGGAACGCAAATATCTTTGCGAGGGAACGCAAAAGTTTTGCGAGGGAACGCAAAGTTTCTCGGGGGAACGCAAAAGTTTTGCGAGGGAACGCAAAAGATTGAAAAAAAAAAAAAACTCCCATCCTAAAAAAATTTCCACCACCACGTCCCTTTAGGGGCTCCGTATTACGATGATCCAATCAATTCCCAAATGGACAAAATCAAGTCAACGGACATAACAATAGGGAAGAAAGGTAAGGCTATATTTTTCAGTTTCCCATATGCCAACTTCAAGTTTAAAAAATGCTGTAAAAGTATTATGGTGATTGGTACAATATTTGCCACTGTGAGTCATGAAAGTGTACTGAAAAAATGAAAGTGTAATGTAATGAAAGTGTACTGTAAACCCCAATTCATTTAATGGAAGTGAATCAATCAAACCTAACTTTAGCTGGAAAATAACATTATTCAAGAACCGCTATAAAACCAAACCAATCTCTGTTACCTTAAATTATATTAAGTTTATCTCTGTAAAGCTGCTTTGAAACAGTCTACATTGTTAAAAGCGCTATATAAATGAGGATGACTTGACTTGACATTGAGATGACTGGAAAAAATGTCCCAATCAACCTGAATTCACCCTATATAATACATTTTTTTTTAATACGTTCCAACTCAAAAGGTCAAAATGGTTATTTTGCAATTTAGTTTATTTATTTCCTTTGCCTTTTAATCAAGTTGTTTGTGGTTTTAAAACCAAATGCTCACCCCTGCACACCTCCTCCTGTCTATTTGGTAGGATCTGTGCTAACCTGATATCTGTAAAAATGTATTCTGGGACCTGGAATGGATTAAATCCAGTGATCAACGTTTTTTATTGTTCATGTGTTTTTGTGTTCACTGCCATACCTTAGTCAGGACAGCACTATATTTAATTTGAAAATGAGGCTGTGAGGGATATAAGTTCTGTGTGTCGAATAGATTGTACTGTTGTTTAACGACATATAGCTACTAATTATTCAGCTGACAAAACATCTTTCTAACAACAAAAAAAGTTAAATACATAAACTCCATTAAAACAGTTTTGAAAGTTCTGATTTTTGAAAATCACACAAGATCTAGGATCTTTATATAGTGCTGGCTGTTGTGAACTTTTTCTTCTAAAGTGTAGGAAACTCAGAAACCAGGAGACTTGGTGGTATCTTCAGCAGGATTCTTTATTGAGAACACAAGCTGTTGGTAGCTGCAGTCATTCGTCAAGTCTGACTAAGGCAGTATACATTGTAGTTTATATACATTTAGGGGCCGGGATTTACATTGTGATGAGACACTATTGAACAAAGCATGTAAATTAAGTACACAAGTTTAGAAACCTGACCTGAGAGTGATACCAATCCTAATCCAATCAACATTACTATTCAAACTGAGCCAGGAGAACGGGACTGGCAGGACTCTATTGCTGAGACAGTAGCTCCAAGAGCCATTAGTCTCAGTAATCTGACTCATTTAACTTACAATAGAGAGACCAGGACTGGCAGAATCTCTAGCTGGAAACTCTAATATTTCATCATTTATACCTCAAATGCTAAATTCAGTCTACTAAACTTTCTCAGTTTTATATACTATTGTACTGGAACCTAAATTAAACATTTAATAAATTTGTAACACTACAGGGCCATTGTAAAGACTAAGTCTATCCCACACAGCCTCAATTTTATTCACAAGAAAATCCATATGACATCTTCTTTGCAGCTTTGATTGTCATAGATGAGCAGTCTTCTGTGATTGAAGTCTTGTGACTGAAACATGATTATAATTCTGTTTTAATAAGTGTATAATTCCATAGGCTATATGACCAGTTATATGTTTTAATAAATTAAAAATAAACATCCCACTTTCATTTTAAAATTAATTTTAGACCATTTTAGAGCAGTCGCTTTCTTAGAACTCGGACGGGCCCAGCTTCTCATTCGGCGCCCCGGCAGATGAAATCATGTCTATCGCCGCATCACAAGGTGAGCTGGAGTCCTCTGGAGATGAGGGTTCGGCTGTGAATCTGATCCAGAGTTGACAGCTATGCTTTCCCAGGCCGCCGCAGTATCGGGTTTGTGTGGAACCTTCCACCATGTTGCGAGCACCCAAGGTTGATGATTGGTTTTTGTGGGAGGCGAACCCAATACCTTTCTACCCAGATGTGCATGAAGAGATCATGAGATCGTGGGAGTCTCCTTTGACTTTTCGTGACTGCTCAGCGGCCTCTTCCGCCTTCTCTGCTCTTGCAGAGGCCGCGGCCAAGGGTACACTGGGGTTCCCCCGTGGAGTGTTCTGTGGCAACACATCTGTGTCTCCACAGCGCCCCCACCTGGCGTGGCGACACTAAGCACCCCTCCAATGCCTGTAGGTTTTTGTCTACTCCGGTGGCAAATACCTATAGAGCTGTGGGGCTGGTTGCCGCCTCACTGCATGCTAATGCCATCCTTCAGGGTGTTCAATGACATGCACGAGGGTAGGGCTGATTCAGGGCTGATTCAGGGCTCATCCAAGAGCTGTGTGCCTGAGTGACGAAGGTGTCTGCAAGCTCCCTGGGTCAGGTGATGTCCACATGCGTGGTCAGACATGTCTGGCTTAACCTGGTTGATATGCGCGAGGCTGAGCAAACCTGCTTCCTCAACTCCCCCATATCCCAGGCTGGCCTCTTCAGCGGCGCGGTCGAGGACTCTGCCCAACAGTTCACGGCTGCCCAGAAGCAGACTGAGGCTATCAAACATGTGTCGACCCGCGGCCAGCTGCTGCCACCCAGCCACCGGCTCAGACGCCTCAGACCGCTTGCTGCCGAACGCGCCCGTTTGCGACTTCCGCACCCTCCCGCACGGCCCAAGCAGCAGCCTTCACCCGGGTCGCGCCATGGAGGTGGTCGCAGGAAGGCGCACCAGCCTGTACCAGTCATGCAACCTGCCGAATGCCAGTCGATGCGGCGCTCCCATTACGGGCAGCTCAGAGATGGGTTGCAGTTCTTTCAGAAAGTGGTTGCAGGGCCACTCCTTCCCCCGGTGGAGGGCCGGGGGAGAATCTCTTCTCCAAAGAACTGACATTCCCATCTCTGAGCCCCCAGAGGGGGCGAATGGCAGTGCGCGCAGCTTACGAGCCTCACCACTCTCGTCCCCCTCTGACCAGGTTTGTGAACACAAGGACCTAGTGCTCTGACACCTAGCTCATCTGGGCCTTCAGGTCAACTGGGAGAAGAGCAACACCCCGTTGTAGCCTGGAGGACGAGAACCGAATCTGCCTCTTACTACTAACTGCAGGACCCATAGAGATATATTTGGCAGTAGCTTCCGTGCTGCCAGAAAATCTACCAAGGGAACCAGCCCCTCGAGGCTGGCCTCTGGTGTAATAAAGACAGCCCCCCCTCAGAGAGCGTGAGTCCGACGCAATGTCGAGTTGACGCTGCGCCAGAAGCTCGCTGGAGACCGCTGCGCCCCGAAGCACCAAGGGTGGCGGGGTTGGCAGAACGGTCCCCTGAGGGCACCGAGATGGAAAGGGCACCGTATAATGAGGTGTACACCGTTCCACCCCGGTTGGGGCTGCCCTCACCGGTCTGACGCCGATGGCGCCAGACCTTTTCTTTTGAGCCGAAGCCTTCTCAGTGTGAAGAACGGTCCTCGGATCCGGCTTCTGCTTTGAAGGCTTTGGCTGCTGTGTTGTGTATGAAAAACTAGACGGCTGGAGCTGCTCACGCCCAGCAGCCCCAGGGGGTTGGACATAGCGAGGGAGAGATTCTCTCTCTTATTTATTTTATTTTATATATAATATATAAACTATTATATATATATATATTTCTCATACGCAGGGGAAAGAGATGGCTAAATCCACTTCCCCCATGATTGTGTCACTTTCAAAGCCCAGCACATCTACCTCCGCGGAGGTAGAGCACTGAAGCATTGATTTCTCTCCCTGGGCGGAAGAGACCGCAGCGCGGGCTTCCGAGACCGGAGAGAGAGCAATGGATCCCTTGTGGAAAGGGAGGAGATAAGATCCGCGGACCTGTCTCCAACCATAGATATCCAAAATAAAGGCTAGATGTCTTACGGCGGAGTCTCTATCGTCATCACCGGCGGCCTGTCACAGGCAAGCTTTCTGGCGGGCTCTGTGGTTCCTGATGTAAGATGAGTGATCAGCACGAACACAAATACTCTCATCTCGTTAAAATCTTGACGGATTTACAAACGGTTTGTTTTCTTACAAACGTTATTAACGTGGCTATAATTCTGGATGATTATTTATTTATACACTTGTAAGGTTTAGAAGTGGAGTTCATATTTCATATTGGAAAGTTGTAATGCTTAGAATTTAATATGATTTATATTTGAGTTAATTTACTAGAAGTATATTTACAATGTTTAGTCAGTTAATTATTTACATATTTATGTGTTTACATATTTAATACAGTAAGGATATTCTGCTGAATTTGCCTCTCTGATTCACTCACGTTTATCTCAGTCTAAGCTCTTGCTTCTGATTGGTTATTGGGGTCACGTGAAAGGTTGTTGAAGGAAGTGTTGTTGTTGTGACGGTGTTCAGTAAAAGTGCCACTTGAGAAAGTCTTCTGTCTCCATTCTGCTGTTTATTATCATAAAGAGTGATCTACCACCACATACCGAACCCTCACGTTACATTTGGTGGCAGCGTGGTGTTATTTTGGTGGTTTTTGCACATTTGGTGAGTTTTATTCCTACGACCTGTGGATGCGGTCAAATTTTTTTTGTGCTATCTGGATTGTACACTCTTTGAGAGCAGTGGATTACCTAGAAACTAGTGTGGAGATATTAAGGACTTTTGCGGTATTTATTTATTTGATTTTTTTTTTACTTTACGTGCTTTTTGTGAGTTTTGGACTGGTCATTTATTTTGTCACCATGTCGGCTGATGAAAGTGAAGCTGGGCTGCAGCCTCCCCCCATACGAAGACGGCGAGATGCTAACTTTACATCAACAGGTGCTGTTTCTCTAGCCACATTCAGCCTGAAAATTGATCTTCCACCTGTTTTTAAAGGAGATGGGACTGAATCATTCACAAGTTGGTCTAGACGTTTTGAAGTGGCAGTGCAGGCTATGAGTTCAACTGATACAGATCTGCATACGGTGATGGCTTCCGTCCTCCCTACTCATCTAGCAGATGCTGCATTTCTGTATTGGGACAGCCTTCCTTCTTCAATCCAGAAGGACTATGATTTAGTAAAGGAGAAACTCAGGGACATTTTTGGACCAATATACTCCCTGCCATTCTTCCAGACACATGTGAATGCTCGACCTCGTCGACCAGGTGAAAGTTTGGATGTGTACAGTGCAGACATCACTCGTCTTGTATTAGAAGCCTTTCCCAACTATGACCACAATGCACTAGAGGGTGAAAAATTTCGTCGCTTTGTTGCTGGCTTGGACCCAAATCTTCAGTCAAAAGTCCATGAGATGGGTGCGGAGGATCTTGAGGACGCCCTGCTATGGTTCGTCCTAAACCTACTGATGATAAGCTTCTGCATGCAGTTGAGCAGCTGACTCTTACTGTCAACAGCTTACAAAGTGAAGTACACCTATTACGAGAGAAACACAGCTACCTGGCTCAGCGTCTGGACTCCCAAACTGAAAGGTTTTCCTCCGACGATGCTCGATACAGTGCACGCAGTGTCTCTCCACAACCCTATCATAACAGACAACACGGCAGAGACAATTACTCGCCTGAGCAGTATCATGGTCGTGATCCAGGGTCCTGCTATGACCGTTGTCCTCCTTCCCCTGTTACTCAGAGAGACCGTCAATGGCATGACAATGACAGACGTGACCGGCATCGCTCTCCCTCACGCCAGTCCTATCAGTACTCCAGGTATGGTCGCCATGACAAGGATGATACAGATACAAACAGATACAGACGCAGCCCTAGTCCAGCTCCACAGGGAAACAGGGATGCCAGTCCACACGCTAGAGGCAGTGTTCGCTTCAAGTCACCTGAAAGATATCCGCACTCTGACTCCAACCGTCAGGGAAATTTCCATTAGCTGCTGTTGAGGGGCAAACATCAGCTACTGTCTCACTGCCCCAGAAGGATTCTCCCAAGTTACTGCCTGACAAGAATGATTCACACTCTGATGATTCTGTCTCTTCTACAATCTTGGCTATTGTTGAGGGCATTGAAGTATGCACTTTAATTGACTCTGGTTCTACTGTTTCCATTGTGAGCGAAGATTTTCGTAACTCTCACCCAGCATTGAAAAAACGCCCCATGACACCCTCCTCTCTGCCAGCTCGCTCAGTCGATGGACAGTGCCTGGACATTTTAGGCAAGTTAACGATTGGTATCAGACTTGGACATCAGGTATGGCAACAGGACTTTGAAATTCTCAGAGGTGCTTGCCAGCCAGTCATTCTTGGTTTCGATTTTCTGCGGAAACACCATGCCCTCCTTGACATAAACAACAAAATGCTGCAACTTTGGGACATGAAAATTCCCCTCCTGCCCAAAAGACATGAAGTGGCCGCCTGCTGTAATGTGTCTGTGCTAGCGCCCACCACTGATCTATATAATGACTGGATAGCTCATGACGTTCTAAACTGCCACCAGGCAGTGAAGCCACCGGAAGTGTTCGAGCGGCCATCTTACGATTCCCTACCAGCAGAGGGCTCCAACGGCCGTTATACAGAGATAGGTAGCTCCCCGCTGCGCATCAACAAGTGTAAAACGAAGATCACAAAAGGATCTTGAAAAACTGCTCACAGGTTGTACTTTAAGCCCATATATAGTAATTTATATGCACAATTGTCGCTATTTCCGTGTTGTTTACATTTTTTTTATAGCCTACTATGCATTCTTTCACAGACGTATTCAAGTTTAAACCCAAGAAACGTATTATTCAATGCATTACTTCTTATAAATTTTATTAAATGCATATATTTAATATTTTCATGTCAATCCGTGTTCAGTTTGACCACGAACCATGCGCTGTCACTTTAATTCAGCGCCTGCAGCACAAACGATCTCTGCACGCACCGCACAGGACGGGCATCCGCGTGCAGTGAAAGCTCCAACCTGTTGACATGGGTATGGTAAAAAAAATATGCACTGCAAACGGAGTAGGCCTATGTGTAAACCCCTTATTTACACTGCACACATCTGCGGCGCATTATGGCTTCGACAATGTTTTATTCCTACCTTCATGCGGTGTCAACTCACACCGGGAGCATTTCCACGTGATTTGACGATTTGTGGGCGCGATCAGCTCCGGTAGCCGTGTCGCAGCTGTAAACGCGCCGCAGACGTGTGCAGTGTAAATAAGGGGTAAATAAGAGGTGAAACAGGTGTACATTAACCCATACAATTTGTATTATGCATTTCCTGGACATGTTCTTGCTAACTAATCAAATACTTGAACAGACTACTGATCTATCTGTCAAACACAATCAGAAAGAGCTAAATTTTAAGTTCACAATTCACATATACTTAATTTTTAGTAAGCAGGAATAATTTCCGACTTTAAACAAATACCCATTTAAATACTTAGGATGTTTGCGTTGTAAGACTGTTCAGGGAGACTTTAGATTTAAAGACGGTGTCTCGTTATGCAATGTTTTCTCAGTCAAATCATACAATTTCCTATTGATTCAATAGAACGCGTGAGCTCACTAGGGAATCACAATATGGCGGCGCGGTGGCTTCACTGTTTATGACGTCATGAGCTGTCCAGTCATTCTATATAGATCAGTGGCGCCCACTAAGATTCCAGCTATGAGTGAAACCCTCATCACAGCCTGTGTGTCAGCAGCTACACCTGCTTCTCCCATGCCAACTGACTATTATGGTGTTCTCATGCCCAACCCATCGTGTGACATCATTGTGGCACATTCTCTCAGTGAGGTTCAGAATGGTACAACTGTGGTTCGAATCTTAAATCCCTCCAGAGATGACGTTGAGCTGCATTCAGGTCAACACCTGGGTGAGTTTCATTCGGTTTCATCTGTTGACATCATATCAGGGGAAGGGACAGGGTGTGCAACCTCCCCCGTGCATGATATAGCTCCATCTGTCCAGATAAATGACAGCGACCTGTCACCTTCCCAAGTTCAGTCTCTGAAATCACTGCTTCAGAAATACTCAGCAGTATTCAATAAACACTCAGAGGACAGAGGTCGCACAAGCATTTTCAAGCATCAAATCCGCACTGGTAAGGCCACACCAATTAAACAGAGAGCCTACAGAGTGACACCAGAACAGAGAGCTGAAATACAGACTCAAGTTGACAACCTGTTAAAGGCAGATGTCATTGAAGAAAGCTACAGTCCCTGGGCTGCGCCAGTTGTTTTAGTGCGCAAGAAAAATGGCACATGGCGTTTCTGCCTGGACTATAGAAAACTTAATACAGTGACAATCAAAGATTCTCACCCTCTTCCGAGAGTCGACGACGCACTGGATCCTTTGTCGGGCTCTGCCTGGTTCTCCACAATGGACCTACAACATGGCTATTGGCAAGTCGAGCTGCAGGAGGAAGACCGTGAAAAAACAGCATTCACAACAGGTAGTGGCCTTTATCACTTTAAAGTTATGCCAATGGGTCTTACCAACGCTCCAGCCACATGCCAGCGCTCGATGGAAATGGTACTTCGTGGCCTCCCATGGAAAACCTGCCTAGTGTATTTGGATGATGTCCTCATCTACAGCCGCTCTTTCGGTGAACATCTCCAGCACCTGGAAGAAATTCTCTCCAGATTCCAGTCAAGTGGTCTGAAGCTGAATCCCTCAAAATGCTGTTTTGCCAAGGATCAGGTACAGTTTCTGGGCCATGTTGTATCCAAAGACGGCATTCAGCCAGACCCGCGGAATGTGAAAAGTGTCCAAGACTGGCCTACTCCACGGTCAGCTACAGAAGTAAGAGCATTTCTGGGACTTTGTTCATATTACTGCAAGTTCATCCGAAGCTTTGCACATCACAGTGTCCCTCTACACGCATCTCACAGAGAAGAATGCACCTTTCCAATGGACTTCTCAATGTCAGGATGCATTCACTTACCTGAAACATGCACTCACAAACCCTCCAGTGGTTGCATTCCCTGACTTTACTGTGCCATTCTTCCTTTATACAGATGCTTCAGGCTCTGCAATTGGTGCTGTGCTTGCTCAGAGACAAGGGGATCAAGAAAAAGTGGTTGCTTATGCTAGTCATGTTCTCACGAAAGCAGAAAGAAAATGGTCAACATATGACAGAGAACTTTGGGCCATTGTCTGGGCCGTGCGACATTTTCGCCACTACCTTTACAAACAGCCGTTTGTTATTGTCACTGACCACAAACCTCTCCTGGGTCTCAGAAAAATACCCATTGACAATGACAGAACTGGTCGTCGTGCACGCTGGGCGCTTGAACTTGATCCTTTTGAATGGACTGTAATTCACAAGGATGGCCACAGTCACCTCAATGCAGATGCAATGTCACGTCGCCCTGCTGACATCAGACCAACTGAGCAGAGCACCTCCTCCAGTGCTTTTGGTAATCCACCCTCTGACAAGAGACTTTCTAGTCTGAGTCCTGTGAGTCTGTCTAGTCCGGTCAGTTTTGTACATCACAGCCTCTGTAGTACTGATACAAAGCCAGTTTGCTGTAACCTGACTGGACCACAGCCTTCTCCCGCCTCCTCACAGTGTGTTCCACAGTCTGTCTCCTCCACATTTGTGCTTCAGTTCCCTGAAGAGGATTTTAAAAAGGAACAACAGCGAGACTCCATACTATCAGAGTTATTAGCTGGACAGTTAAGGGACAGAAACCACCATACTGGCGCATGAAAAAACGCACACTTGTTGAGAAGGCACTTTGGCACGAGTTCCACAGACTTACTTTTCATAATGGTGTACTCTGCCGTAAAGTTTTCAACCCATCCACAACATCAGTGCTCCATCAACTGATTGTCCCTCATGCTTTGAAAGACACTGTTCTGCAGATGCTGCATGGAAATCCTGTAACTGGTCATTCATATGCTGATAAGGTCCTGAAACGTGCTCAACAGCTGTGCTACTGGCCCTTTATGTCACGTGACATCAAGATGTGGTGCAAGCAATGTACTCCATGTGACGCCAGACGGAGTCCCACACCTCATCAGAGAGCTCCAATGAAAACAATTGTTGCTACGGAGCCATTCCAAAAGGTTGCAGCTGACATACTTGAGCTTCCCATCACAAGTCGTGGCAACAGGTATGTGCTTGTCGTCCAAGATTATTTCTCCAAGTGTGTCAACCTCTATGCCATTCCGGACCAGCGTTACATAACAGTTGCGAAATGTCTGTTTGAAAACTTCATCTGTGAACATGGCATCCCGGAAATGCTTCACACTGATCAGGGACGTCAGTTTGAATCTGACCTGGTGAAACATCTGTGTGACCTGCTGTGCGTGCAGAAAACACGAACCAGCCCATATCATCCTCAGTGTGACGGCATGATTGAGAGGTTCAACAGGGCACTTATTGATCAGTTAGCCAAGACACTTATTCAGCAGTCTGGGGAATGGGATGACTGCCTCAACCAAGTTGCTTTGGCTTACAATACCAACCCACACTCTACAACAGGATTCACACCATTCTTCCTCACACATGGTCATGAAGCCAGGATGCCTGTCAATATGCTGTTACCTAACAACACACCATCTTTGTCTGTTACGGGTTCTCCTGCCTACTATGTTGCACAATTAACGCAGAAACTTCAGTCCGCTTTCAGTTCTGCTGCATGGAACAGAGATTATGCCCACAATCAGCAGAAACGACAGTATGACAAGAGTGTTAAGCACACTCCCTATGTTACGGGAGACCTTGTCTGGTTAAATGACCCCACTACAGCAAAACAAAAACTTGCTCCTCACTGGAAAGGCCCCTTTGAAATATTAGAGTGCCTAGGATCTGATGTGGATTCTCCTGGAGTGACATACAGGATTCACTACCTCCTGGATCAGTCTGATAAGTCCCAGATTGTCCACTACAACCGTCTCAGACCCTACCATGCTCCTGTGCCAGATTGTGGACATGAGACACCTACATGTGACTTTTTGCAGTCTCAACTTCCTCATTTGACTGCATTATCAGGTGCTTTGCCCTTTAAGCCTTCAAAGTTTGCAGCCACGAAGAGCTACACCTTATCTGGCCAGGGCAATACTCCCTCATTAGTCCCTCCCACTGGCCATCCACAACCCCGATCACAGCCCCAATCCTGCTCTCCCCTGACTCAGTCTTGCTCTGCCCCCTCCTTTGGCCCAGTCGGCCAGTTTAACACTGTCACCTCTTCCACTCCTCAGGCTCCTGGTTCTTTGCTACGCCCTGGGAAACGTCCAGTTAGACCTCCCAGATTCCTTAAGGACTATGTTCTGAACTGATACAGTTGCTTTATTGCTGTGGTTACTGTTACTTGTTTATTTGATGGGAAACGGGGACGTTTCTTTTGTGGGAGGGGGAGGAAATGTAAGGTTTAGAAGTGGAGTTCATATTTCATATTGGAAAGTTGTAATGCTTAGAATTTAATATGATTTATATTTGAGTTAATTTACTAGAAGTATATTTACAATGTTTAGTCAGTTAATTATTTACATATTTATGTGTTTACATATTTAATACAGTAAGGATATTCTGCTGAATTTGCCTCTCTGATTCACTCACGTTTATCTCAGTCTAAGCTCTTGCTTCTGATTGGTTATTGGGGTCACGTTGTTGAAGGAAGTGTTGTTGTTGTGACGGTGTTCAGTAAAAGTGCCGCTTGAGAAAGTCTTCTGTCTCCATTCTGCTGTTTATTATCATAAAGAGTGATCTACCACCACATACCGAACCCTTACGTTACACACTTATTATTCATAAGTATGCAGTGTCATAACTACGTCTCTGACGTTTATAAAAAAACTAAACCGTTTGAAAATCGGTAGAAAATTGAGCAAGTTATGGTTATTTAAAAAGTACATGCACCATTAAAACACAATGTTACGAGTGAGCGAGCTGCCTGTGACAAGATGGCCGCCAGGTGCGGACGTCGACCTCCATTGATTGGACAGCAGCGCGGACGAGACATCTAGCCTTTATTATGGATATCTATGTCTCCAATCCCGTAAAGAGATCCTATTCGCGATCCACAGGAATGCATTCTCCGCGCTGCCTCGGTAGACGCTGGTCCTGCACCCTGAGAATCGCGAGCCTGGCATCTTTCCTCGAAAAGTGACAGGCGGGAGCGGAGCATGCGAAGCGAAAGCTTCTCACAATGTTGGCAATCAGCCCCCTCGAAGGCTGATACCGCATGCTCTACTCCCAAACACATCACACAAAGCTTGTGTGTGTCCCTACTCATAAAATAACACAGAGTTTGTGCAATTGTTTAGTTTCCATAGTGTTTCAAATGAATTTCCAATTTAAATCATTAGCCTGATTTTTTTTTTTTTGAAGACCATCAAATATTAAATGAACATGGAGGTGTTTAATGCAGTTGTTGATTGATTGTCAATGTTAAAAAATTGGGCTGTGAATAAATATTATGCATAACAGAATCAGGTAAATCTTCATTAAAATGACAGTATTTCACATGATTAATGAACTTCCTTATAAACATGTGATTTCTGTATGAGGAAGTATCTCAAACCTAAATACTTGGTTTAAGTTTGGCTGTGTTTCATGGGAGGAGCTCTGCTCTGGGGACTTTCCAAAACTAGTATAACATGATGACTGTACTGGTTACATAATGAAACAGGCTCTGATGCCTTTTGCAAGGTGTCAAGTAAACAATGATGATTTGCCAATCTAACCAAAAAATTCCCCATAGTTTATTACTGTTATTTCAACAATAATTGTATTGTTTTGATGAAGAATTGTGCCACAAAACAGGACGTTTTAGTCTGAGATTCTACAATGTTATGTAAATCGTTCACATAGCAAGCATTTAATTTAAACTATAAAAACAGAATTACTTCAATAGTTGCTAGACTGCAATCTTCCATCTATCCATTCTCTAGAGTAGACTGCTTGTCCTCTGTAGGGTTGCAGGGTCAGTACATCACAGGGTTTAGACTGCCATCTTGTGGTTGTTAATATTTCAAATACCCAATTTTTAATTATTGTGATATTTACTGTTGGGACAATACTGTCACCTAGAGGTTATAAATTAAAATTACAGGCTCTTGTCTCAAACACATTAAAGCCACCATAAAAATATAAAGTTTGTGGAAAATTGCAGTATATATATATATTTTTTTTACATAAATTATTTATCCACACAATTCATTCAATCTTTAATCAAAATAACTTCCCCTCCCTCTTGCAGTGTTTTTGAGGGCTGCACAACCACATGAGATCATATCAAAAGCAAACCACAATGATCCAATCAATTCCCAATGGACAAAATCAAGTCAATGTACGTCACAATAGGGAAGAAAAGTCTATCGTTATCAGTTTTAAAAAATGCTGTAAAAGTATTATGGTGATTGGGACATTTTTTGCCATTGAGATAACTGGAAAAATGTAAAAAGTGTCCCAATCAACCTGAATTCACTCTGTGTATATTTTTATTATTATTTTTACTTACTTGACAAATTAGTAAAGTTCCAACTCATATGAAGAAGGTAAAACGAGTTATTTTGCAGTTTGGTTTATTTATTTCCTTTGCCTTTTCATCAAGTTGTTTGTGGTTTTAAAACTAAATGCTCACCCCTGCACACCTCCTCCTGTGTATTTGGTAGGATCTGTGCTAACCTGATATCTGTAAAAATGTATTCTGGGACCTGGAATGGATTAAATCCAGTGATCAAAGTTTTTTTATTATCGTTCATGTGTTTTTGTATTCAAAGCCATAGACCTTAGTCAGGACAGAACTATATTTAATTTGAAAATGAGGCTGTGATGGATAGAAGTACAGCGTGTTCAATGGATTGTACTGTTGTTTAACAACATATATTATTATACATATATTATTTTTATATATGTTTAACAAAATATATTATATATTATTAATAATAATATATGTTTAACAACATATATTATTCAGCTGACAACGCCGTCCCCCCCCCCCCCCCCCCTTTTTTTAAACAGATTTGAAAGTTCCGATTTTTGAAAATTGCACATGATTTGGTGTATTCTATCTTTATAGTGCGGGCCACTTATATTCTATTTTGTTTATTTTAGTATTTTAGTTCCTGCTTCTCTGCTCCATTCGGTTACTGATTATCTCCTCGTTTGTTTCTAATGTTATGTATAATTATTACCTGTCAGTCATTATGTTCGTCTTGTATTTAAACTCCCTGTTATGTCCAGTCCCTTGTCGGTTCACGTGTGCTCAGTGGTTTATGATTTTCTCCTATGTTTCTCTGAGTGTTAGGTTTAAATAAAGACTATTCTGAGTTCATATTACCCCTCGTAGGGTCATAAATCAAAAGTGACACAAGCTATATAAACTACTGAAAGGACTGTGTCTATGAGATCCACATAAACCCGGGGCGTGTGACTATGTGCGGCATCGGGTTCCTTAATAAACGAATAATTGAAAGTATAGGATACCCAGAATAATCAAAGATCAAAATTAAACCATAATCAATATTTATGTTTATTTTCAAATAAGAAACACAATCTAAATTTGATAATCTGAAATTTGAAATTGGAGTCAGATTAAGCGTAGAGCTAAAGTAATTTTGAAACTAAATTCTAATAAAATAAGTGAACTTCACTGGAGCGCTGAAAAGACATTTGATTCCTTCATTGGGCCATCGGGTGGCCTTTACAAGGGCATATGTTAAATATCTCGTATAACACCTGATTGTTTTTCTTTTTATTAGGATTTTGACCTGATATTATAGATAACAAAGAGAAAATAAATAAATAAAGACATTATAGGCTTTCTGGTCACACTTTAGATTAAGGTCCAATTCTCACTATTAACCAACTATTAACTATTTAATAATGACTTTTGCCTCAATAAAGTCCTAATTACTGCTTATTAATAGTTGGCAAGGTAGTTGTTAAGTTTAGTTATTGGGATTAAGGAATGTAGGAATGTAGAATGTAGCAAATGAATGCCTTATATCATGCAGAATAAGACATTAATATGTGGTTTATAAGTACTAATAAACAGCCAATATCCTAGTAATATTCATGCTAATAAGCAACTAATAGTGAGAATTAGACCCTAAACTTGCAGACAAGTCAAACCAAAATGAGAGTTATTTTCAAACGATTATAGGGAACTTTGGTTTCAACATCGGCATGTTCACGATTGTTTGAGGAAGTATGAAAAATCACAGATCTAAATATGTAATGCAGCTTGTCAGTGTGTATTACTGCCATGGAGATTTGGGGATTTTACATTATGGTTTTAGACAATAACACTGATTGTTTACTACAGTAGCATTATGTTATAAGGGTTAATACGTTTTATATGGTAAATGGACTGCATTTATATAGCGCTTTCACAGACCCAATGGCCACCAAAGCGCTTTACATTTTGCCTCACATTCACCCATTCACTCTCTCATTCATACACCGACGGGCAACGGCAGCCATGCAAGGCGCCATCCAGCTCGTCGGGAGCAGCTGGGGTTAGGTGTCTTGCTCATGGACACCTCGACACTTGGTCAGGTGGAACCGGGGATTGAACCACCAACCTTCTGGTTTGTAGACAACCTACATGAACCACTGAGTCACTGCCACCCCTATATTATATGTTTTGAATAGTTGAATATAATAAAGGCATGTTATCAGCAACTTAAAAGTTATTTTCTCACTATTGCAAAATACCCTAAGAATGATCTGTTTGTGTTCATACATTCCTATCACTTACAAGAAATAAACTGGACATATACAGTCACATATACAATTAATAGAATATTGATTGATTGGTTTATTAGACAATATTAAAGGGGTGGTTGTCACAGTTCTGTCACCCTTGTCTGGGTTTTCTCTTGGTATAGTGACAGAGCTGTGACACTCCCGGTTTGTCATGTGTTTGTGTTAGTCTGGTCTGTTGTGAGCACATGGCTGTCATGTTATTTCCTTGTGCCATGTGCTCTCCTGTCAATTGTCAAACCCCGCCCATCTTGTTATCTCATTATTGTTTAATGTCCTTCACCCGCCTGCCTCGTTATGTTCCTTTGTTTGTTCCCTATTTAGTCTCCCTGTGTTTGCAGTCCTGTGCTGGTTCGTTGTCTATGTTCCCTCGTGTTCTTCTTGATGCCTGCCTGAGTTCGCTCCTGTTTTCCCCCCACGGGGTTGTTTTGTTTGTAAGTTTGTTTTGTTTATTAAATAAATTCCGTTCACGCACATGAATCCTCGCTTCCTGTTGTACCCATTCCGTGACAGAACGAACCAGCCAAGATGAGGATTCAGCGGAAGGATTCACACCAGCCACCAGTCTCTCCTATTTCCTGCCCGCGTTATGAACGCATTATTAGGTTCACCGCCTTGAGTTCCCTTTGACAGAAGGGGACGAATGTGAGAGACTTTGCTCTAGAATTCAGCTCCGCTGCAGAGGGGCTGGGGCTGGGTGAGATGGCCCTTAAGGACCTGTTTAATTACGCCCTTGAGGAGCCTGTTGATGTGTGGACAATGACAGGGCTGGAGCGCTTGACGTTCTGGAGATTCGTTGACTTTCTGGAACGACGAGAGAACCCTCCAGTGAGGCAAACTACAGCGGTCCCAGTGGACCTCGGAGAACCTGCAGCGGTTCCAGAGGCGGAAAGCTTGGCGCCACCACCTCGCCATCAGACACGGCGGAGGAGGAGGAAGCGGGAGCCAACTGTCCCCCAAGTCCCGGAGGCCGTCCCTGAGCAGCCCGCTGTCGTCCCGGAGGCCGTCCCTGAGCAGCCCGCTGTAGTCCCGGAGGCCGTCCCTGAGCAGCCCGCTGTCGTCCCGGAGGCCGTCCCTGAGCAGCCCGCTGTCGTCCCGGAGGCCGTCCCTGAGCAGCCCGCTGTTGTTCCAGAGATGCCCACTCTCCCTATTGAACCGCCAGTGGGGATCAGAGAGGCTGCAGCACCGCAGAGACCTCGCAAACGGAGGAGGAGGAGGAGAGGGGCGTCTGCGATCCCACAGGGCTTGGAAGCCATCCCCAAGCGTCTCGCCCTGCCGGCGCCACCCAAGCGTCTCGCCCTGATGGCGCCACCCAAGCGTCTCGCCCTGACGGCGCCACCCAAGCGTCTCGCCCTGACGGCGCCACCCAAGCGTCTCGCCCTGACGGCGCCACCCAGACGCCTTGCCCCGCCGGCTCCGCCCAAGCACGTCACGTCTGCCGATCCAGACACTGTTCACGTCACGTCTGCCGATCCAGAGACTGTTCACGTCACGTCTACCGATCCAGAGACTGTTCACGCCAAGTCCGCCGAGCCAGTGTCTCCGGACAAGACGGCTGCCGCCGAGCCTGTGTCCGCTTCTGTTCCTGAGCCGGTGTCTGCTTCTGTTCCTGCGCCATGGCCGCCCAAAGGGTCGTCTCCGCCATGGCCGCCCGAAGGGTCTGCCCCGTCTCGGTCGCCTGCACAGCCTGGTCCACCCTGGTCGTCTCCACCAAGGCCACTCGAAGGGTTCCCTATGCCATGGCGGCCCGAATGGGGTTCACCGCCATGGCCGTCTGAACGGGCTTCACTGCCCTGGTCACCTGCTCAGCCGGATCCGCCCTGGTCGCCTGCACAGCCGGATCCGCCCTGGCCACCCGATGGACTGTCTGAGCCACCCTGGTCTTCAGCCTGGAGTCGGGACCCGCCCTTACCCCCCTGGCTCAACCCTCCCGTCCCTCCCTGGCTCCCATCCCTCCCTCCCCTCTCTGTGTATGTGTTCTGATCTGCTTGTCTTGTCTGCTCTTTGGTCTTGCACGTTTGATGTTCTTGTCTTGTTTTTGGTGTCCCTCCTTGGGAACGCCAGGTGGCGTTCCTTTGAGGGGGGGTAGTGTCACAGTTCTGTCACCCTTGTCTGGGTTTTCTCTTGGTATAGTGACAGAGCTGTGACACTCCCGGTTTGTCATGTGTTTGTGTTAGTCTGGTCTGTTGTGAGCACATGGCTGTCATGTTATTTCCTTGTGCCATGTGCTCTCCTGTCAATTGTCAAACCCCGCCCATCTTGTTATCTCATTATTGTTTAATGTCCTTCACCCGCCTGCCTCGTTATGTTCCTTTGTTTGTTCCCTATTTAGTCTCCCTGTGTTTGCAGTCCTGTGCTGGTTCGTTGTCTATGTTCCCTCGTGTTCTTCTTGATGCCTGCCTGAGTTCGCTCCTGTTTTCCCCCCACGGGGTTGTTTTGTTTGTAAGTTTGTTTTGTTTATTAAATAAATTCCGTTCACGCACATGAATCCTCGCTTCCTGTTGTACCCATTCCGTGACAGTGGTATAATGCCCTTTTCACAAGATGTAAAATAAGTCTTTGATGTCCCCAGAGTGTGTATGTGAAGTTTTAGCTCAAAATACCCCACAAATACTTTTATATAGCATGGTAAAAGTTGTCACTTTTTGAGGGTGAGCAAAAACGCACCGTTTTTGTGTCTGTCCCTTTAAATGCAAATGAGCTGCTGCTCCAGGCACAGGGGGCGGAGCTTCAACAACTTGTGTCCTTTTACCTCACACAGACATGCAATGAATATTTCAAAAACATTTAGCCTTTTATGTTCAAACCGGAGTCAGACAAAGATGGAGAGAGTCAAAAGTGACAACATGTAGACAACATTTCTAAATGGTTAGTTGATGAATTTATGTAGCTTTTGTGTAGTTATCTTCTAGTCATTGATTAGCATATTCTGTCTTGATAATCTATAAATCGCGTTCCCGGGTGCGGGGATTATGTAAATGTAAGGGTTTGTGATGTCACTAACCCGGGAGGAAGCTTGTGTAGTCCCTACCAGCCGTTTGTTGTAGTCCTTAAAAAGCAATTTCTGTAAAAGAAAATATCTCCCTTTGCTTTGAACTTTGAGCGTCGTGACTTTGCAGTTGTTGTTTATGCTCAAACAGCAACATTACACTAAAGTTAGAAAAGTGAAATAATATTCAACCACCCCTTTAAAGCAGAAAAGTTGTACATAGAGGGATCATACATCATTAAAGAAAAAAACTGTAGGGCCTAGAGGATAAAATTCACAAAAAAGACAAAGGCTTATTATAGTGGAACTATTTTTTCAGATACCTCACAACCGCATATAAACTTCCGCTCGATATTTGAGTCTGAAGCGTTAGCACACTCCCGACCACTTGATGGCGACAACCACTTTGCCGCAGTTGTTCAGCTCACGCTAGCCTTCTGAGAGACCCCGTGAGAGACGGAGAACCGAGCGAAAAGACTACAACCAAATGTAAACAGACCCCTTTCCGGTAGCGCAGTAATATCAGCGAGCACTGAGTCCTCCAACAGACATCAATGCGATTTTAAAAAATGGCAAATAAAACACGACAGAAACTGTATTTCGCTACGCTACTTGTTTTGGAACATCAACGAACACCAACCACTCGGTGAGTTGCACAGTTTTGAAAACGAACGTTAAGGGTTGTTTTAAGGACAGTTTGAGCATGCCCATAGACATCCACTCTGAAGCGCTCAGAGGCGATTCTAAAATAGTCAAAAAGTCTAGACAGGACCCATCGTCAACATTTCTAAGTCCACCACTCTAGTTCATCCAAAACAAACTAGAAAATAGACTCAAAGTGTTAAAAACCGGAATTATCCTTTAATGCATACACAACTAGTAGCGATCCAAAGCTAATAGGCGGTTATTGAAGCGGTGGAGCGTTTGGGAGGATGCCCAAGAGTTGTTAGGGGGATCTTGGAACCGAAAATGGTCATGTTAGAGACTTTCAGCGTTTCCTTCACATCACTCACGCAGATGAAACTCTTGACAGCTATTTGGATGGTGTAAGTACTGCCAACCAAAGGATCGAGTACTGGTGGGGGTTTCTGCGCAAGGAATGCATGGAATTCTGGATTTCCCTGTTTGCTCATCTCAGAGACAACGCATACTTTAATGGAGAATTCTTGGACAAAAGTTTGCTCGAGTTCTGCTGCATGGGAGTGCAATGGAAATTATGTTTTGATGCTTGCTTCTGTGAGTGAGTGAGTGAGTGACAGACAAAATTATGTCATTCAGGGCTCCAGACTAACTTTTCCACTGGTTGCACTGGTGCTACCAACTTTCTCAGTTGGTCGCACCAACATATGATTTGGTCGCACCTTTTTTTTTTTTTTTGCTACATGCCATGGGATTAATCAATGCATGTTGATGAATAGTGGTTTTAATGGACCAAGGCTAGCAAAGGCTTTCTGGGTTGCAGCATAAATACCTGTAATATATTATATAAAAACATTTTTATATTTATACTATATATATTATATAGTATAAATATAATTATATTATATATTACGTTATATTATATTACATTTTTAACCCAACATTTGGGTTTGTCCATATTTTACCCAAATTTGAGTTTAAACAACCCAGCATTGTTTAGGAGTATAAATCTATCTATTTACATTTGAATTATATCTATCTATCTATCTATCTATCTATCTATCTATCTATCTATCTATCTATCTATCTATCTATCTATCTATCTATCTATCTATCTATCTATCTATCTATCTATCTATCTATCTATCTATCTAATCTATTATCATCTTTCTATCAGCATCATTCTATCTGTTAAAAATCATTAAACATTCAAATGTATGCATTACATTTTAAAAGATTAGAGTAGGCTATTATAATACGCTGATACAGATTTTCCGTTATCAAAGTTTATAGTTGTAACAAAAATCAGAAATCTCACACTCCTTACCTTCTGCATTTTATAATTATTTTCCTCTGTCGATCGATTACTATCATCTAACCGCTGGAAAGACGTAGGAAGGGGCTCGGTATTTCGTGAGACCATTTTTTATCATTTTTATATGCCTTAATTCGTGAATTCGTAATTGGCGCGTTTCACCCGGTTTCACCATCAGTGTGCAATGCGCGTGACGTGTACACGTTCGTCAATAAATAAACTGCACGTGTCTTGCGGAAGAACACTGTAGCCGGAGCTACTTCTCTCCGTTAATGTCTATGGCGAGTCACGCAGGCACTGGGCAACTCCGCAGCCGAGCAGAGCCCGGGATAAAATAGTCAGAATATAAACACTTATTATAAGCGTACCGTAGGGATTCAGGATAAGTCAAAAACACCGTTTGGAAAATGGATTCATGATGTACTCGTTCATTTTGAACATAAGTTACGGACTGCAGCAGCTGATACAACGGCGTTCTGTTGCGCGAGCGTCCACTCGCACAAATGCGACCACATACAATTTAAACTCGCACATTCTCAAAAAACGGTCGCATATGCGACCAATTTGGTCGCAGTCTGGAACCCTGTCATTACTTGCGTCACATTGTTCCAAACAGTACGCATACAGTATGGCAAAACATTTTTTGGGGGGATATTCAGTCCAGAATCCACCATCTTGTTTTCCTCAGATGTCTGGATGTTTGAAACAATGAGACACTGGGTAAATGAGGGCACAATATATTTTTTAAGTAAATAATTATATTAAGAGTGTGCCTAATTTATTTTATTATTATTGTAATTTTTTACAGGATGAGCTGGATGACACTGCACAGGTTTGGAATGCACACACCATTAGGCCATCAAAGAACATCAGCAACCCCAGTGGTCGGCCCAGTGTGATGTATGGACTGCCTGAACTCTACCTCACCAGCAACTTCCTCACCTCAGCTGACACTGAAAGTATTAAATTTAGCAAGAATGAGTGCACTTTCCGACGCCCCATACCATGCGATCCAGATGTAAATGAACTGTGCAACATTATAATTTCTGACTCTCATTTGAACCTTCCAAGTGACCCATATCAAGCTGTGAACTTATACATGCATTTAAGAGATGTGATCAGGGCATTACTGTAAAAACTACAAGGTCCTTTTTATCTGAAACATGTTTATATAGTCTGACTTACATTGCATTGTATTGTATTGTATTGAGCTTACGGTAACACTTTACTTGAAGGGGTGTGCATAAGACTAACATGACACCTTCATAATCATGACATGACACATGTTATGAATATGAAGGAAGTTGTATGCATGTTTATGACAACTGTCATTAAGTGTCATTCGCTCAGTTATGACATTTTTAATGCAAATATGACATTGTTTGAAATGTCTTTGTTATGACACCTTGACATAAACAAATACATCATAACCTGTCAGTGTCTTTGTCATGACAACTTGACATTACTAAGACAACACAAACTGTCATAAACATGACCTAGCAGATTAATTATCAAACTTAAGAAACCACTTAGCTTTATTGGTTAAAATTACATTAAACTGTCATGTGGTTGGTTTTGACATTGGCTATCATGAAGCCATTATAACTTTTTAATGACAAATTGAATGTGTACCACTGTAGTTGAGGTCACGAAAAATATTCATGACACAGTTATAATGGCCTTATGACAGCCAGTGTCAAAACCAACCACATGACAGTTTAATTTAATTTAATGTCAAGTTGTCATGACAAAGACACTGACAGGTTATGATGTATTTGTTTATGTCAAGGTGTCATAACAAAGACATTTCAAACAATGTCATATTTGCATTAAAAATGTCATAACTGAGCGAATGACACTTAATGACAGTTGTCATAAACATGCATAAACCCTACTTCATATTCATGACATATGTCATGTCATGGTTATGAAGGTGTCATGTCAGTCTTATGCACACCCCTTCAAGTAAAGTGTTACCCTTATGTTTTGCGACATAAACAAATGTTTACCATACCAATGTTTGGTGTAGCCATAGGCTTATTTTTAGCTTTGACACTTTAAAAAACAATTGTGCACACAATTATCCAGAGAGCTATTTTTAAAGCCTTGCATTCCCAGAGTATGAGGGTTCCCAAATAGAGGGTATGCGCATGACGTCACCGTCGGCCGGAGTGAATGCGGTCACGCCCACAAGTGGCAAAAAGACTGAGCGGAAGCATTTGTTTTCAGCGTGAACGCCGTGAAAAACACACAAAACACATCTAAAACGGGAAAGAGCTTTGCGATTGACTGCACAACTAGATTTGACCAGAAATCTGAGGTACTGTATATTTTTACAGACTGCAAAAAGCTACAGAACAGACTATATTCTGCATAATTGGATGTTTTTAAATAAACACTGACAAAAAACTATACAAGTTTTAGGGCTGGACGATATGATCCCAGGTAAAAAAGTAGTATACTTTAGTGTATTGGAAATATGAATGAAGTACATGAAGTATAAAACAAGTATGCTTCTACTTGTTGTGCTTTATTTAAAGAGTACTTAATATGTACTTTTAAAAAGTATACTTCAAAAAAGATGTAATTAAGTTCAACTTAAGAGTCCAAAAAGTAAGTATACTAATTTAGCAGTAATCAAATTATTTTTTAAATGTACTTTTTGAAAGTGTACTTTGTTGTTAATGTATTTTAAATTGTATAGAAGTTTATTTTTTTTAAGTGTATTAAATGTGACATACTTAGAGTGGCAATTCAGTGTACTTATGGGAAGTATATTTTTTTGGGAAATAATTGTAAGTATACTGTTTTAAAGTGTACTATGATCTCACTTCATTAGAAGTGTGACTTCTGTACACTTTATAAAGTACACTCTAAAATAAGTGTATTTTTAGTGGCATATCAGTGTACTTTCATAAAATATGTTAAAATACAAAAATGTATAGTGGTAATTTAGTGTACTTTTAGTAAGTACGCTTATTTGTAATACAGAGTTAGTATAATTTTTGAAAATGTACACTGATTTCACTTCATTGGTAGTGTAATCTTAGTACACTAACAAAGTGCACTAAAATATAAGTGTACTTTTATTAGCATATCAAAGTACTGTCATGAAATATGCTAAAATAAAAACACTTTTAGTGGAAATTTAGTAATTTAGTAATTTACTGTAGCCTACTAATGGAAAGTGTATTGACATTGTTAGGCTGATTTCTGCTAGGGTCATATGCTACAATGCTGCAAAGACAAGTTCATTTTGTTTATCTACACTGTTACCATCATGTATCAATGCACAAACACTTGATTGACAGAAGAGTCACTTTATGTAACAGGTAAAGAACAGTCATTATTTGTACAGATATTGTATTTACATGTCAATTCAATAGGTCTCAGGGAATCTCTGGACTTCTTGGCAGTAGTACGGCAATTTTCTTGATGCCACATTAGTCTCGTTCAATGTTGTTTGGCAGAGGAATAACATATACCTTCTCCCTGGATTCAACCATGACACATTTGCGTGTCAATGACTCTGGATGGATGGCATACACTATATTGCACTCAGACACTTCATACACTCTCAAAAAGGATGTGTTAATTAATAACACATTTTTTGTGTTATTGCTATTCTAACACATTTTGTGTAGTTTTATGTTGATCATGTGTAAAAAGAAAAAGAAATAGAGAGAGAGAAACAACACAGTGTGTCCAACACAATATGTGTTAACTATCATCCAATCACATTGCTGCAACGTCACTCCGCGTCTCAAGAAGCAACAAGCAAGTTCGCGCCTCTTTTTCCATCGATGGATGACTTGGATGCACACGTCAGGTATTTCGATTTATTTTTTTATCAGAAATTGTTAAATATAAATGGTCAAATGTATTTTATTATTGTTGTTATGTTTTTAGACGGTCAAATGTGCATTTAGTTAGCGACCTCTACTGTGTACGGGTATTTTCCGTTGACGCGAGAGGCTTGAACAAGGCCGCAACGGCATCTGATAGTTAACGTTAGTGCTTCACAAATGATTTTTATTTCTCCTCATAGACTTTGGTAGGTAGGTTTGTCCCTCACTTTCTAGAGAAAACTCATTTTTAACGAGTTTTGTTTTTCTTTGTTTGATTTTTTGCAAATGACATGATGTCTGATAAAACGCTGCAGCTCGTTAACGAGTTTGACAAACTAACGTTACGTTAGCAGTACCACTTTCATTCCTGTAGCAGCTATGTCGCCTCTCTTTCATTAAACAACAGAATTTGTCGATGTTTTGTTAAATGCCCTTCTATTAACATGATTTATCAAGGTAACGGTAAAAATTTGATTGACTTCAGTTTGTGCATTCCGTGTACGTAATTGACACAAATTGTGTAATAATAATTGGTGTGTAGAAAATAAGCAGGAATAACACATTGTTGAGTTAAAAGTAACACAAAATGTGTTGTTCTCAACACAAGTTGTGTTGTTTTCAACATCCTTTTAAGAGTGCATTGTAATATGAGACAAACAGATTCGGAATTCGGAACCGCGTACTAGCACACTACTTTTAATATTTTGGGGCAGAAATAGTAAAGGAAACGTTAGTATTAAGTGCCAAATTCAGGAAGACCCTTCATTAAAAATGGACGACTGGTTTTCGGAGATCAAAAGATTGCTAAAGGTTTATCTCGAAAGATTATTATGCTAGCTTGATGTTTTTGTAAATAAATAGATATTGTTCATTCTTACACTGCTTGTTGACTACTCTTTTACATTATTAATGTGAATACTATGCTTAATCAGTATATGTAACATTATATATAACAGATTGGTGTTTTTGTTTGCCCTTTTGCAGCTTCAAATGGAGGACACTCCGAAAACATTAGTGGCTGTACTACTTGATGAAAAGGGGATATGCAAAAAATTGCATCATCTCAAGAGTACAGCAGAAATAATTGATGCTTCCAAATGTCTCCTCCCCTGTGCTGCAGAGTACCACCGAATTTTTTAATTTAACGCTGATTTTAATGAATTTATTGACACCGACCTAACTGAGAAAGTGGAAGCCTTGGACAAGTTTCAAGTTTTAAGTCGATTAAGAGAAGTGGATCAAATGCATTGGTATGTAATTTCCCTTTTCAGTAACATAACTTATAATAAGTGAAGTGTGTCATGCATACAGATTCCAGTATTATTGTACTTTTCTTAAGCATTAAAAATTAATATTGCTTTTCAATTTTGAGCATGGTAAGAAACCGTTAAAGTGGCCGTCAAACATGGTGTGGGATTATGATCACAAATGATAATGTAAAGTAGTACAGTATTTATCTACACTTCTTTTTTCATTTGCATGGTACATAATGGTAGCAATTGAAAACTCATATTAACTTGTCTATAGTAAACACACTTTACTAGTTTGGGATTGTTTAACATTGTATGTTATATAATCATCCACCATATAATGCTTCAGCATTTTCCTACAGTATTACACGTCAAACTTTTGTGTCCCGTACATTGTAATCCTGATTTCATATAAACACAATTTAAAAAAAAAAAATCACCATGCCATCTGGTCCATTGACACTGTTTTTGCAAGGAGCACTATTCAGACCAGAAATAGACAACTTTATAAATTAAACTTATCCAATGATAAAAGATTACTTTAACCTTTTTGTACATAACATAAGAGTAGATGCAGTTTCATTGTATTTCATATCTTTATTATTGTACTTCTTCTTGTTACATTTGTTTTCCTTTGAGGATGAAAAATTGGTCATCAAGAGAATGTATATTCATAGAGGACTTGGATACATAATTACAAGTAATATACTTGAACATATTTTAACTGCCTTTTTTTTTTTTTTTTTATAAAGGTTGCACCAAAGAACACACATGAAGCTGGTCAAAGTAGTCAACAGAAGGTTTGTATATAACTGAGTGCTGAAATAACAGCACTCTTTTCAATATTTGTATCACTCTGTTTGAATTTTTTTGCCCATTCCACAGAAACTAACAGTCTGTACACTTGTACAGTACATCTGTACATTTTGCCAGTAAATGTTGACTGTCTTTATTAATGAGTGAATCATTCATCAGTTCATTTAAAACCGCTGATTCATTCAGGAGCAATATAAGTGAGTGAGTGAGTCACTAACTCATCTAATAAGAACTACTGTGTGCTTTTTATATTTCCAGCATCAACGTAATATACTTGATGTAGACACAATGCGAGCATTACTTGAAAGCAAAGGTCTGAGTATATATATAAGGATTATGAAGCTTCAGGAATGCTTTGAAAAGTGAAAAACCCTCTGGTCATGCCAACTGATAATGAGAGTTAAGGTAGGCTACTTAGCTCGTTCTGTCAAAATGTTGTTTTTCTTTCAGTGGACACCATTAGTTTTAGTAGTTCAAAGAGTTTAAAGTCAGCCATTATACCAACCATGAAAAATGTCATTATATTTTGTGTTTTTCTATCATACTACAGATTCATGTTACAGAGCTCTTCAAAATTCTTATTACGTTGCTTCCCCCTACTGCGTCAGGAAGGAGCAAAGGGTGGGCCAAATGCAGTACAAAGTCAGCCCTTGCGTATCTCTTGGACATTAAGCCGGTAAGCAAATTAATTGTCCTTTTATGTTAGCTTTATTTTTGTTGGTCAGTTTTCTGTACAAGCACTTTGTGATGTAATTAAATTATATGACACTGATTTACATAAAACTATACTGTTTTAATTTTGTTTTGTTGTTTAGGTATACATATTAGATTTTTGCATATGTTTTTAAACTAATTTTTGCCAAGTATCTTAAGGTTATTTGTGTATTTTCATTTTATTTATTACCGAATGGGCATTAGGACCCAGGGGAGGCTGTCTTTGCTGCTCACAGTAGTGACTGTTTACTCTATCATGCTGGGGTGTGTTTCCCGTACAACGACGTTACTCGCTGCTTCACTACCATAGTACGATGCATCTTGAAGAAATCAACTAGCTAGTCACGACTGTTTCCAAAAACCATATTGTCGCAAACTGGTCGTTCAACTACGTTGGTTTATAACGTCTGAATGTCAGAACTTGTCATTTTAACATTCGTTGTAAGTTGAAATTTACACTCACAGCTCTGATGTGAAAAGCTGAAACTTTCAATTTGCACACACAGACAATGATCAAAACATCCGTGTTTTGAATTGGAGGTTGTAGATTAATAGTCACAAATGTGTAAAATGAAATTCACACAAAGAAAATGACATACACAAATGTTTACGACATTTACTTTTGCACTTTACTTCAGTTTCGCTGCACAATGTCAAGTCGGCACTTATAACCTCTCAGATCTGTCAGTACAAGTTCAAATCCTAGCGCTCTGACTTTTGCCACTCCTTTTGCGGTATTCCTGTGGCAAAAAATGGATTTTATAAAATGTACTTTTTTTTTTACAGACTGTAACCAGCATCTCCAGCCTCCTGGATAATGGTGGAAAGCCATCAACCCCACATTGTCTGCTTAGGAGCTCCAAGTTCTACAGCGCAAGAAAACAACTTCAAAATCAACTTCAAAAGACATCCGGAAACTTTTAAGTCATCTTAGGCATATCCATGCACTTTCTGATGGACAGGATTTTACAATTGTTTGTTGTCAAAACAACTGTCAACGAACAAACCATAACTTCAATTCTTATGCTAAACATCTAAATAAGAGACCATGCTCAGGCTGCAAACCCAGTACATTTAGAACAAGATTCTGACACTGGCATGAGTGAGAACTTCTCAGCTGCATCTTGCTCTGCTGCTGTTGATATTCTAGAGACTAATTTTGATGGCTCCAGTAATTGCAGCACTTCTGACTACCAAAGCTGTGCAGCAGCATTTGTTGCAAAAATGTACTCCTCTTCAAATTGTACCCTGACCGATGTGCAAAGAAGCATCACATGCACAAAATAACTACTCTGTGAAACACTGGAATGTTTGCAAGAGAGAACCACATCTCTGCTTAATCGTTACTCGTACCCAATGAAATATGTTTGAGGAAGTTGATACCCCCTACAAAATGACCAAGTATTTTCCTGAAAACCACTCTTTTATCAAGCCAACAGAAATATTCCTTGGAAACTGAGGTGACACTGCAAGAAAGCAAGGTAAATTAACTCAAGTGTTAATAGCAAAGACATGTCAATACATATCTATTGATACCCTGAAGTTTCTTTTTGACAATGAACAAATGCAAAAGCTCTTTGTGGATTCAACTGAAAGTGATTGTAAATTGCGTGACTACTGTGATGGCTCACATTTTAAAAATCACAAATTGTACAGTAGATTTCCTCTTTGGTGAAGTTTTACACATAGTTCCACAATGTGAAAAAGAAATTTTGTTTTTCTTAGAGTTCTGTCACAAATGTACTTTCACTTATGCAGTCCAAAGAACAAATGAATACAAGGTGATTAATTTGAGCATTGCTGCTGATGTAAAACCTCTTCACATAATTTCCTAAGAAAACCTTTTTGTAAATCCAAGATATAAAATTGTTTAAAAATGTCTTTATGAAATTCAAATGACATGTGAATGTTGACTGTGAAATTGTAGCAGTTAAGTTTTAATAAATTATTATTTTTTTAAATGCTTTTTGTTTTGTGTTCATTTTAACTGGTCAAAAATAGCACAAATAACACAAATTGTGTGATTTACCACACATTAGTGTGTTAAATATTTTAACACACTCCCTGTGTTAAGAACAATAACACACTGGTTGAGTTAAAAGTAACACAAAATGTGTTGTCCTTAACTAGACACATAGGTGTGTTAAGATATAACACAGGTTGTGTTGTTTTTAACACATCCGTTTTAAGAGTGTACGCAAAGCTTGATGCAATATTAAGTGTTGTGTCTCTGCACAGCTTCCTTCCAGACTTAACAAGCTCCTTGACCAAAACACAGTGTGTTGCACCAGTGTAGCGTGGCCACATAAGAGGAAAGTTTAGATAAGGTTAGTGACTATTGTTTAAGGTGTAGTCACTGGAATTTCCTAACTTTGTCTGCTGTACTCTGTACTCTTAATGCCTCGCAATTGTACTGTATTTGGATCCCGATGTAGGTGCGCGTTTGTTCAGGTGATTACGTTGGTCGCGTAAGCGTGTGTCACTGGTAAACAGGAAGAGACTTTTAGTTTGCCTTAAAAGGAGACGGAAAATGACTGTTCGAGAGAAGCGTCTTCTCATTCACTAACCGGCCGGTGTTAATGTGAATTATCTTGGGATTGATGGACTTTTGAAGCGCCGAGTCGCCGTTCCTCTGTGGAGAACTTCTGTTGGCTCGTTGCCAGGATTACTTTTCGGGGACATAAGCCTGTCATCTCCGCCTAGGATCACGCGCACGGTTTGGACATTCTTTCTGGTGAGGCTGATCTTGTTACACACACACACGCGGGACTTTTGACATTGCCTTTGGACTCATGTACACCCACACAAACACTTGTACTATGGTTTATTGTTGTGGTATATGGTGTTATTGTTGTTAGTCTGTTTGTTGTGAAATACACTGAAAGAGTTATTGAATTTGCTGTATGTTCATTGATTTCCGAGTTCATCCATCGTAAAAAAGGGAAGATAGAACAGGCGGTCCTGATTATTGTGTAAATCGGCTGTATTGTACGGACAGATTGTTACATAGTGGTGGCCAGTACGGGGACCGTGCTGTTTTTTTTTTGAGTGTGAAATTGTTTCTTTGTTGTCCCTCGTTATGGATGAAGGGATAAATGTAAGTGATGGAAAGAAGTCGCAGAATGGAAATGCTGATGAAAATATACAAGTTGTACATACCAATAACTCTGATGATAGTGCTCCAGACTCAAGAATGAGTTTGGGGGTAACCCCAGCAGCAGATTTCACGGCTGGTCCGTTTGTAACTAGACGTAATCCTACCGGTGAAATATCATCTATGCTTAGCTCAATGTATATTTCTGGTGATGAGGAAAAGTCTGATGATGATGATGATGATGATGATGATGAAAGCAGTGTATTGGATGTGAATGTGGTACAAACAATGCAAACTGAAGTTGATAAACTTAAAGTGGATTTATTGGCTCTTACTGCTAGAGTACAAACAAATGAAAATGATTATAAACAGTCAGTGGACAGTTCACTTAATAGAGAAACTAGTTTCCGGGAGGCAGTGGACGCTGGCTTGGCAGAGTTGGAAGAATGTTTCCGCAGTTCACAGGAAAAGTTGGAGAGAGCTGTATTTGATTGTTTCCTGAGAAGAGATGCAAAATGGGAGAATCAATTGAAAAAGCTACGAACCTCCAGTACACCTTCTTATCTATCTAGATTACAGCCCTATTCTCCAACTATTCCCATATCGTCGATTCATGATTATAGAACTACCACGCCTACATCTAGAGTTAAATTGCCCAATTCCCAGATAGTCAATGCTACTTATGATGTAACCTCTATAAATAATCCTATATCTAATGTGCCTTCCCCTCCAGTAGTTCCCAGTATCTCGTCCTTCAGCGGGCGGCCCCCAATTCGGTTGGAGTTTCCGACGTTTGGAGAACCTGCTGAGACTTCGGATGTGCTCAACTTTATAGAACAGTGTGAGAACTATCTTAACATCAGACCCCTTCCCAGTGTGGAGCTGGTCGGCACCCTGAGCACTGTTCTTAAAGGACCTGCCCTGAGTTGGTGGAAGGCTGAGAGGAACAAGGTAACTGATTGGCAATCATTCAAAGGGGCGTTTATGGATGCGTTTCTTCCAGATGATTACCTCGCTGAGGTGGAAGATAAGCTGCGGTCTCTGGTGCAGTTGCCGCGTCAACGCCTAAGAGATTTCGCCTATGATTACAGAGCCCTCTGTCTGAAGTGGAAACCTGATATGGCTGAAGAAGAGATGGTGAGCCGCATCCTTAACAACACGAATCCCAGGGTGGCAGGTTGTTTGAGGGGAACGGTGAAAACAGTGGAACAACTGGTAAAAGTGGGTTCAATGGTGGAAAAAGACTGCATGGGAGTGAAGGATTACTGGCAGAAGGTGGATAGCCAGAATGGGAAAGAGAAGACCAATAAAAGACCAAGTGAACGGAATCTCTCTAAAAATCTAGCAGGATTATCCATTGCGCAACCACACCCTATAAGTTCCCTGTTGGTAGTCCCTGTAACAATAAAAGGGCGAGAGGTGAAGGCTGTACTAGATACAGGGAGCACATACACCCTGATGCAAGAAAGTCTGTGGAAACAGTTAGGAGGTGAACCTAATGCTAACCCTCCGGTATTTCTTCAGCAGTTCATTATGGCGGACGGGAAGATACATCAAGCATTCAATAAGAAAACCATCTGTTACAACTGGCATGAGAAGGTATGTGGGGTGGATACATATATCATGAAGGATGCTCACTTGGCATTTCCCCTGATAGCAGGCTTGGATTTCCTCAGAGCCACGGAAGCTGTAGTGGATGTTGGCCAAGGGAGATATGGTCTGAAAGTGGGCAATGGGTATTTGTATCACTCATTTCTAACAACTACCATAAGTCCCGAAGGTGGTATGATGCCGGTAGGAGTGAGGAAAACCACTTCTGCTACCGTGAGTCTGTATTATGCCTTACCTTTAACAGGGCATCTTTCTCTCGCTGCGCAAGATGCGGAAGTTACTCCTAACTGGGACTCTGACAACCAGGAAGAGTTACAGAAGCTGGTTGAGACCTGGCCTCATACCACTTCCAAGCTGCTCGGGAAAACATCAGTAGAACAACACAAGATCAGAATATGTGATGAGCTGCCTGTTAAATCTAGGGCTTACCGAGTGTCGCCTTTGAAGAAAAAAATAATTGATGAGCAAGTCAGTCAGATGCTAAGAGACCACATTATCGAGCCCTCATTCTCCCCATGGTCGTCTCCTGTAGTCCTGGTCCCCAAACCGGATGGGTCCTACAGGTTCTGTGTCGACTATAGGAAGTTGAATAGTAAGACCATACCTGACGCATATCCGATGCCTCTCATTCATGACATCCTTGAATCCATGGAAGGCGCCTCATGGTTCACCACATTGGATTTGCGATCAGGATACTGGCAAGTGGAAATGGAGGAGGAAAGTAAGAATAAAACGGCCTTCATTACCACACAGGGGTTGTTCCAATTCCGCTCTATGCCTTTTGGTCTCAGGAATTCCGCAGCCACTTTCCAGAGGCTGATGGAAAAAGTCTTAGGAGAATTGAGAGGGCAATTTTGCTTTGTATATATCGATGACATTATAATATATTCCCGAACAATAAAAGAGCACGTACAACATCTGAATGCCATTCTACACAGACTTCATCAGGCTTCACTTACTCTCAACATGAAGAAGTGCCACTTCTTTAAACGACAGTTAAAATTCCTGGGACACATCGTGTCGGAGAAAGGGGTGGAAGTGGATCATGAAAAGACCCTGGCGGTGTCAGATTATCCCACGCCCAAAGATCTTAAAGCCCTCCAACGCTTCTTGGGATTAGCTGGATGGTACCACAAATTCATTCCACGCTTTGCGGACATCACTGCTCCCCTAAACCATCTAAAGAAGAAAGGAGTAAAATGGGACTGGTCTCCAGAATGCCAAGCCAGCCTGCAGATTATCAAACAGAAATTGCAGGACCCACCTGTCTTAATGCAGCCGGACCTCAATCAACCATTCCAGGTTCACACGGATGCCAGCGATGTGGGCCTAGGGGCTATTCTATCACAGCTTACCTCTGAAGGGGAGAGAGTAATAGCCTATGCCTCAAGAACCTTGAGAGGACCAGAGGTAAACTATTCTACATCGGAAAAAGAGTGTCTAGCGGTGGTCTGGGCAGTCGAAAAATGGAGACACTATCTGGAAGGAAGGCCATTTGACGTTTACAGTGATCATGCCGCTTTAACGTGGGCCTTTAATTGTCCAAAAACCTCTTCACGGTTGACGCGATGGACTTTGAGACTGCAGCAATTTACGTTCAAAGTGCATCATCGGAAAGGCTATCTCAATTTGGGACCAGATGCTTTGTCTCGAGCTTATGGGCCGTTGGAAAGAGACAGTGCACCCTGTATGACTATAACCCCACCTAGGCATGCCTCCGACATACCTCACACTCTGGGAGAAATCTCGCAGGCCCAAAGCCGTGACAGTAATATCGCTCTTCTGCTGGAGAAACCCCAGACTCGTAAACAGCAAGATCCACGGATTTCCTTCGTCGAACACCAGGGGGTGGTATATCGGCGCATACCAATCAAGAATGAAGGAGAGCGGTTCCAGTTGGTTGTGCCTCAGGAATTGATACCGGGTTTCTTACACTATTTCCACGATAACCCGCTGGGAGGACATCTAGGCCGACTAAAAACCTTGCTGCGGCTTTTGGAAGTAGCGTGGTGGGCGTCCGTCCGTAAGGATGTTTGGCAGTATGTCAAAGGCTGTGAAACATGTCAAAAATATAAACATGAAAATACAAGACCAAGCGGCTTCCTACAACATACCCAGGTGAAGGAACCAGGACACACTTTGGGGATGGATTTCATGGGACCATTTCCTCTGAGTAAGAAACGAAACGCCTACCTTCTAGTCATTGTTGACTATTTTACAAAGTGGGTGGAGCTGTTCCCCCTGCGAGATAGTAAGACGCTGAAAGTAGTTAAAATACTCCGAGAGGAAATATTTACCCGATGGGGGGTACCGAAATACCTGGTGTCGGACCGTGGAGCACAATTTACATCCCAGGTGCTAGCGGAACTATGCCGGTCTTGGGGAACCGTTCAGAAACTTACTACCAGCTATCATCCGCAAACCAACCTGACTGAAAGAGTCAACAGGACAGTAAAGACCATGATTGCGTCCTATGTAGGACAACATCATCAGACGTGGGATCAGTGGTTACCGGAGTTAAGGTTCGCCATCAATACTGCTCACCAGGAGACCACTGGTAGAGCTCCGGCGGAGTTAATGTTGGGACGTCAGCTTAATGGACCGCTGGAGAGGTTGATCCTTAGACCCCCTACGCCAGACCAAGTTTCCTATACTCTGGTCGATCGGCAAAACAACATGGCAGAGGAAGTAAGACTCCGAGTTGGGGTACAACAGTCCAGACAAGCTAGATACTATAATGCCCGACGGAAGGATGCGCAATTCAAGCCGGGAGATCTAGTCTGGATTAGGACTCACCCTCTCTCGTTAGCCGCCACTAGGTTTGCTGCCAAGCTAGCGCCCAAGTGGGAGGGTCCAGCTGAGATATTAAAAAGAATGGGGCCAATAAATTATACTGTGAGTTGGGGCAGTCCACTTAAAACAGATGTTATAAATGTGGTTAATCTAAAGCGCTGGTATGGCCAATTGCCTCCCATGCAGAAAGCTGGGGGGGGGGATCTATGTAGCGTGGCCACATAAGAGGAAAGTTTAGATAAGGTTAGTGACTATTGTTTAAGGTGTAGTCACTGGAATTTCCTAACTTTGTCTGCTGTACTCTGTACTCTTAATGCCTCGCAATTGTACTGTATTTGGATCCCGATGTAGGTGCGCGTTTGTTCAGGTGATTACGTTGGTCGCGTAAGCGTGTGTCACTGGTAAACAGGAAGAGACTTTTAGTTTGCCTTAAAAGGAGACGGAAAATGACTGTTCGAGAGAAGCGTCTTCTCATTCACTAACCGGCCGGTGTTAATGTGAATTATCTTGGGATTGATGGACTTTTGAAGCGCCGAGTCGCCGTTCCTCTGTGGAGAACTTCTGTTGGCTCGTTGCCAGGATTACTTTTCGGGGACATAAGCCTGTCATCTCCGCCTAGGATCACGCGCACGGTTTGGACATTCTTTCTGGTGAGGCTGATCTTGTTACACACACACACGCGGGACTTTTGACATTGCCTTTGGACTCATGTACACCCACACAAACACTTGTACTATGGTTTATTGTTGTGGTATATGGTGTTATTGTTGTTAGTCTGTTTGTTGTGAAATACACTGAAAGAGTTATTGAATTTGCTGTATGTTCATTGATTTCCGAGTTCATCCATCGTAAAAAAGGGAAGATAGAACAGGCGGTCCTGATTATTGTGTAAATCGGCTGTATTGTACGGACAGATTGTTACACCAGAAACGACCAAATTCACAATTCTGACTAATGTGCCATTCTGCAACTCAACAACAGAGTTGATTCTTTTCTGTAGGCGGTTGTTTGTGTCAGAGTGATAAAGTATTCCATTCACAATGAAACGGTTGTAGTAGGAGGCTTGTTTCACTCTAACACCTATTAGGTCATCTATTGCAAGCATGTGTAAAACCGAGACATCTGTCTGTACTGATTTACCAAAAACTCTGACATGGGCACTGATCTGAACTGATTTGTCACTTGAACACTTTCTGCCCTGTAGTTCATAGAAAAGATCTTTGACATACTCATTAGCATTATGCATAACTGTTGCTCCTTTCTTTGTGAGACTCCTCTCCCTAAGGTACCTTTTCATTATTTGGACAGGGACATGAGTTGTGCCATTGAAATATGTCAACAGGGTGCCGTTAAAAGATTCAAAGGAAAATGTGGACGTGGCCCACAATGGTCCCCAGTTCCTCACACTCGCAGCCAAGTGTGTCATGAGGTGCACATTAAATGACACATTAGCTGTGCCATATAACCCCTGAAACTCCCTGACAAATTTTTTCAATGCCTGCTCAGCTATCACCACCTCGGCCTCTCTGATCCTTTCTTGCAGTAGATGATATACTGCAAAAACCAAAAGGAAAAGATGATTCCAGTATTTTCTGGGGAGGATGCCATTTAAAACAGGCAAAGCATAAAACAAAAGAAACGACCTCCACTCAGACGCCTTCCAGAACTTCCTTTCTTGCATAGATCGTGGTACTCTTGTGATCTCAGTTGGTGGTGAAATTTTTTTAAGCACTTTGTCGATCTGCTCAGTTTGGGTGCCTATGTACCAACCATGCTGATGGTTTGTGGAATCTAACCAGAGAGAAGTCAGCTGTCTTGTAACTCCAAGGCACACACTATGCTGATATTCTGGAACAAAGCCTTGCACCATTTGAAATTTGTCTAGTTTCATTAGTTGACTTGGGCCTTTCACTCCCATTATGGGCTGCTGAGGTGTTGCATTCATGGCATTGTCAAAATGCTCAACTTCTGTACGAAGACGAGGTTCAGGAATAACATATGGATAGGAGCCTCCACCTCTGTGGTAACAGAAGTCACAGCCATAAATGCCATTAAACTGCTTCTTATTTTGGAGAAGTGGCCTTGCAACTGAATCTGCACTACATACAAGTGCATGCACCTTTGCAGTGCAACCATCTCCCCAGGTGATCCCATTACTTTGAAGTTCCTGTAGCTCTTTTACAAATGGAAATAGGAGAGTCTGTATATTAGGCTTGCTCTCTCCAAACCAAAGACAAGGAACACATATGTTGTTCTTCCTGTCTGTAGGGTGTAGTTCTATGATTTGGCACTGAATAGGCCATATTTGGCATCTAGAGCTTTTAAAAACAGGGATCCCATCACTGTTCCAGATCAGACTGATGTCATCATCACCTATTTCACCACTATCTTTAAGCCTCCTATACTCCCCTCCACATTGCACATCACAAATTAAACCTGGAGTTGATGTATGTCTTTGGATTTTGATGTTGGGATTTTCCAGAATCTCTTTAATTTGCAAAGATAAACTGATAACCAAAAAATATGAACCCTTTTCTAGACTAGCATCCACATCAAATTCTGCCTCACACAGAACACACTGTGTCAAACCACATTCTTTTGTTCCAATATAATTTGAACACTGGTGGCAGTAGAAATGGGGCACATACTCGCCATATTGGCCATAGGATTTATGGAAGAGATACGAGGTTGCTGGTATCAGTGCAGGGAAAAGTTCATGAAAAATCCGTAAAAGATGGTCCAGAGCAATCCCGGTCAAGTTATGCCTCAGGACGTAAGCCATTAGAAGCAGCAAACTTTGACCTTTGGTAATTGGTGCTCCAGGGTACAAAAGGTCATCTCCACAATTTCCATCCTACAAAATGACACATTGAGATTGAAAAAGCATTCAGTACAATGAACAAAACATTCTCAAGTATTCAGGTTTATCAAATCTTGTCACGTTTCTAATAATTAAAAAATGCCCTATATGAATGACACAGTTCACATTAACTTTGCTCTACTACCCGAGCAAAATCTAACACGAGTAAAATATTATAATTATTTGTGATATGTTATTTGCTAAATATGATTACACATGAAATGTATGCATTATTCTGGGAACCCTTGGGATCGAGCTCTTGTGCATATGACTTCATCTAACCATTTTTAGTTAAGTATTAGTCTCTGATGGGTTTTGATAAGTTGTCATCACTGAACTTACATTTACAGATATTTTAGGGATTCCTTGTGTGTAGTTTTGGGTGGTCCAACACAGTATCTCAAATATTTTTTGAGTTCAAACATCAGACCATATAGTAAAATGCTGATGCTGAAAAATTACGTCTAATCATCACTATGATCAATATTTTCTAGAATCTTGTGCCTTGCTGCACTCTTTGGGCATGGTTTTATGTCAGCCAGAGATCTCAATTCAGCTTTATTGTGGCCTGCTGAGCAAAATTGAAGTGCCTGACATGAAAATAAAGTCTTTTATTCTATTCTATTCTATGGCAGAGGAATGAAATTTGTTGTCCAGATTGTGTGCATCAAGTCATCATAGCAAATCAATCCTGTAAAAGATAAATTAAACGCACAAAGATGAACGCTAAGTAATTGTAATCTTACCTGTGACGGATTTGGGTTGGGTCTCTCAGCCTCTGGTCCTTGCATGGTCTCGTGCTCTCCAATATCAACTACATCATCCTCAGCAGCTGATCCATTCTGAAGTTGGCACAAAGTGTGTGGCAAGTTAGTCACTGAATCAGGTGTTATTTTTAGGTATTGAGTGGGATATTAAAGCACTACAAGTAAAGCAATCTATAATGCAAATGCTAGCCTGTAAGTAATTGTAATCTTACCTGTGACGGATTTGGGTTGGGTCTCTCAGCCTCTGGTCCTTGCATGGTCTGGTGCTCTCCTATATCAACTACATCGTCCTCAGCAGCTGATCCATTCTGAAGTTGGCACAAAGTGTGTGGCAAGTTAGTCACTGAATCAGGTGTTATTTTTAGGTATTGAGTGGGATATTAAAGCACTACAAGTAAAGCAACTTGCTCCAATTGCTCCACTCTGAAATTTGAAAAATGCGTGAGCTAGTTTGTTACGTTGTAGGAGTCAGTTCCTCTAAATACAAAATATCAATAGACTAACATAGTGAACAAATGTGTATTACCTGTGTCCTGACCTGCATGTTTTTTTTTTATTCTGCACACTATTGCCACTAACCTATAGGTTACTACTACTAGATATTTTGTTGTACTACACTCTGCCCCATATTGTATTACACACACACAAACACATATAGACAGAAACCCACTTTTTGGCCATCCTGAACAATTTGGTATATGATTTATGTGAATATCATACATTGTTCCATGACTGTTTTGTTATTACTGGACATAAGTTTTCACACAGACATCCGGTACAGACATGGGTAGTTCATTACATTAGCCTATAGACCTTATGTAGCCACGCCCCTTTTCAGCGCTGAGCTCGTTGTCTTTTGACTTCCGGTCTGTATTTTCACCGCAATCTTGCGTAGTTATGAATGAATGAATGAATGAATGAGTTATAAGGAATGAATTATGCATTGTTAGTGTTCTGACCTTACTGTCAGCTCTCTTCCGTTTTCCTGCTGTTGGCTGCAGTGGTGCATCATGGTGAGCTGGAAGCTGTAAGCAAAACAATTGTCACCATCCATGTCAGTGCAGAAAATAAAATCTAACCAAGTGTAATTAATCTTATATTAAGATGAAAACATAATTTTGGTATTGTTTTAAGTATAAAGACACTTACCGTGCTCTCTTGAAAAATAATTTTGACTTTATTGAAGAAGACTTTGACTTATTTGAAGGAGTCTTATCAAGAACAATTTGCTCAACGCACTGGGAGCCACATTTACTTGTTTTCGGGATGAGAAGTCAAACTCTTCTTAACCCTTGTGCTGCATTAGGGACATTTTTGGTAGTATGTGTGGATGTCTGAGAGCAATGTGTGTCTGCATTGACAAAAGTGTGTGTGTGTGTAGGGCCTAAATATAATACATGGTGTTTAGGCGAGTGACAAATCACAATATCCTGAAGGTCATATTTTACCCTTTCTGTCTACTATCTCTCTCTCTGTGTGTGTGTCAGTGGTGTAGGATGTGTGTGTAGGCATGTGTGTGTGTGTGTGCATTTAGCAAGAGAAAGCGGCAATTTCAAACTCGACAAGATGAAGAAAAGCTAGTGGGTCTGCAGACACTCATGACAAAAGGAGGAGGGGGTGCAGTTTCTGCCCTAACAAAAAAAAAAACAAAATCTCCACCACCTCCTCAAAATGTAGCATTTACATCTGTAAGGAGCATGCATTGCAATTCTGCAGCTCCTGCAAATGAGCTGAAGAATGACCCCATTTTGTTTTGAAGTTTTGATATGTTTTATGTTTATAGAATTAAATTATTTATAGAAAAAATAAAAATTCATGTTCATGGTGATCTTGTAGTTTTGCTTTCTTTCTAGAGCAAATTTTGATGTGTAGTGAGACAGGCACAGGTTATAATCACCTAGTAGAAATCAGGAAAATGTTGCAGTACTACAGATGTTTGCAGTATGTCAATTATATGATAAATGGTACCAACTGGTGGAAAACAGTAAATATTTTACCCCAAGACTTGGTAATGACAGGGTATTTGAATAGAAATTATGATTTTATGATATTATGACAGTGGGTTCAAAAATGGATATTTTAATGAGTTCAAATAGGACCAAATTTGTCCCTATGTGTGATTATTTATTTTTTTAAATCTGACATAGCACATAAAAATAAAAATGCACCAAAAATAATGTTGCTGCTAATCTTTGACATATTTTGACATAAAACAAGGTTTTCACTTTGCATTTAGTATATGGAAAATAATTACATTTTTGTGTTTTTTCCTCTTATACAAATTGATGGTATCGCCACCAAAACGGGTATTTAAAGGGTTAAAATCCTGAAATTAAATAAATATTTGGTAGTTATGATGAGGACTGATGCTGGTTAAAAGATTTAACTTGGTAAAAGTGGAAAATAATAATAATATATAATATTTTAGGCAATGTTTAATATGTGACCATTTTTGGTCATTAATGCACTCAACAGCGTAAAATATCTATTGCAGCACAAGGGTTAAATTAAGTCAAATGATTTTACGAGAAAGAGCTAGGTAGGTCTGAAAACAATACCAACTACTTTTTTGATCTTGATATAAGTTTAATATCAGATGGTTAATTTTTTATTAGATAAGCAGTTTTTGCAGTGTGTCAAAGCAATTTGGGAATTAAGCTAGTTTTTTGGCTGAAAACATTACACGTTGTAATCCATGTAATGTCATAATCATAAAAAAATACTTTACATCATCATATATGCTAGCTTACTTCTCTGTCATGACATCCTAAAATTCTGTCAGGGACTTCAACACCACTGCTGCAAAGGTACTGCTTGTACTGTTTATGTCTTCTGCCTTTTCCCTGAAACAAAAGACAATTTCAAGACAGTATAGCTAGCCTATAAGATGGTGGAGCTAGCCTACTACTTATCATGAATATCAGGTAGGCTTTCTCCATTGCTTGGCCTGCTACCAGTTATTATCCTATTATTTACATTATTATTAGTACTGCTATTCTAGGGCCTTCTTTTTATTATTATTATTGTAGTAGTAGGCTGACCATAGACATCATATATGATGTCTATGAGGCCGACTACTACCATAATTATAAGAAGAAGAAGAACAAGAAAAACATATCAATAATATAAAATAATGATACAAATTATAATTACCTTCCTGTGTCTGTATTCTGTTGTCCTTGGTATTGTCTTATTAGTGACCAATAAGTAGGACTTGTACTTTGATTGTACAGGTGGCATATTTTAATAACTATTGTTGACATAGGGATTGTTGAGCACTGCAACAGATCAAGATTAAAAAATCCAGACTAGCAGTAGATGCTACGAATGGACCCAGAAATTGGACCTACCCCCACCAGTCGGTTCCCACATCCAATCAGTGTGCGCAGCATCATCGACATCCAATCACTATGTAGAAGTTTGGGCGCCAATTAGCTACACAGCTACAACATAGCCAAATAGTAACGGTTAATGTTTGAAATTATTCATCACTGATACTCAGGCGATAACAGGGTAAAGTTAGCGCAATGTATGGGTTGTTTTATTTCGTAGACGGGTCCGTTATTGCAGATAGTACATCTATTATACAGGATGCATATATAAATGCTGGTATTACAGTCACCTGCAAGGAAGACCTCCAGTCCCAGGAAGGCTGGATAGAGGTGATTTTACCAGCTAAACGCAGGCAAGATCCGAAGCCGGTTGCAGCCAAACTGCTGTTCATGGCGGGTAAGTTCTAAAACATTGAAACTATTCTGAATACTCTTTGTAACATAACCGACTACTGTCATGTAATTTAACGTTACTGATGAAGTGCTTGAAACATAGACTGTAGCAATAAGGTACGAGAGGCTGTGCTCAGCTGTGTCGTTAATAAGTAGCTAACGTTAACGTCCGAAGGCACGACGCGAAGCGAAGCTTGCCTCGAGTACCTTATTGCTTTTATAAAACGGTTACCACACAATATTAAAGTAAAAAAAAAATTATTAGTGCAACTTTCATGAAGTTAAATCAATAAAAGCATTCCGCTAGAAAAAAAAAAAGGCCCTGACCGTGAACAACAACCGTTCCAATGTGTAGCTAATATGCATGAAAGCTCAAATAAAAACAACAAACCGTTCTCAAACTTTGTCTCATTCGTTTTATTTTTTACCACACAATATTTGTGGAATTCCCAGACACAAATAGGCATATAGCTTATCTAGGGTGACTATATTTTGATTAACGTTACCAAAAACCAGGACACTCGGCCCGGCAAACAGATACTCAAATGATACTCGAAGTTTACTCAAAGATGCCTTATTAATTTCAATACATTTAAAGTAGGCTATGCCTCCTCTGTATGGATAGAAAATTGTTATATTACAAGACACAAATTCAGATAGGCTTCTCAGAGGTTACTCAACATGTTTAATTATGACAGGTTTCAAAAATAATGAATGAAATAATGATAGAAATAATGTCTCTTCTGTATTAGAAAAATACATATATAAATAATAAATAACTAAAAAAAATACCTCCAAATTGAACAAAAATAGCTCTCACTAACTTACAAAAACGAACTAACAAAATATATTTCTATCTTTAGTTTTCTTCCTCTTTATCCTGTTTTTCTTCCTTGTCCTCCTTGTTTGCCCATCTATATTTTGCTGTATAGCTGATCTTTCCCAGCAGTTTTTTGAAAACCAGGACATTTTCATCACTTTATAAAAAACACCCAGGACAGGCAGTGAAAACAGGACATGTCCTGGGAAAATAGGACTGTTGGTCACCCTCGAAAACGTTCATTCTTTTGTTTATTCCGTTATTTTCTCTCTGCACTAAACTAAATATTTACATAGCCTAAATAAAAACACAAGGGCACACATTTTGATAGATAACAGTTAGGTCTTAATCTATTTTATTAATGTCATTAATTTAGTTGCTAAAATGCTGCCTAACAAGAGATAATAACCAATACATATTTGATAAATAGATAATTTTGATAGATCAAAATTCATATTTGTAGAAGTCTCTCCAAATTGTTCCTCAAACCACTTATCCATCGTCATGATGCCACCTAGTAAATAGAAATTTACTTTAAACATTTTAGCCTTTTTAATTCTTACGGTTTTTTAAATGTTTTTTTCTATGTTTATGTTGATACATGTCACATGTGGTTGCTAAGGGCGCATTCCTGACTTAAAATTATTATTTTTTATTAATAAAAGGTCACATTGAATTTGTATTTTATGTGTCTTCTTCACAGAAAACTACAAAGAAGTAGTCCAGAAGCGTGTTGCTTACCTCAAGGGGGGGGATATATGGTCTTCCTTCGGTCAGTCTGGCCAGGAGAAGGGGGTGCTGAAGCAAGGAATGACCGTAAGCTTGATTTATGACTTAACAGTTATGGAACATTGTGTTTCCAGTTAATACAAATAATGCTGTGTCATCGTAGAATATGTTTGCCATGGGAGTTACATTGTGAATTTTTGCAGACTTTTCCAAGCTGGGTGCACAAGCATTTAGCAGATTTAGCCAGCAAATATTTATTTGAAATGATAAATATTACTTAAAAGACTGAAACAAATCAAGTTAGCTATTTTGTAACGCCAGGCATGTTAAGTCAAGATTCAGTCTCCTGTTACAAATACTGTCAGAGTGATGGATGGATGGATGGAGGTGGATTCTTGGAAAGTGTGTCGCAATATGAAGAAATGCACTTGTACAAGCTATTAAAAAATGAGTCTCTGCAGTTTCTTAAAGTGGTGGTGTGGACATTTTCAAAATCATTCTCTTAAACAAGATGTACGTTGTCAGTCTGGTTCACAGATGGCCAAGATGGGCGAACAGCTCAAGAGGGACCTCAAACGGCAACCTACAAGACAACAAAGTTCTACTCCTGCTAGATATCAGTCTGATTCCGACGACACATGTTGTGATATTTTTGATCCACCCAAAAAAACGAAAAATGGTAAGTTTTAAAATGTAACTGACTTCATCAAATAATGAGCAGTGTTCCACAGATAATTTTACAGAGTTTACAGTGGTGGATTATAGAATATTTGTGCTGAAATGCATGCACTAGCGCACTTTGTGCTTGAATTGAACAGTACCAAATTCCAAACCCAACCTACAAACCAATGCCCTTGGTGGTCAGGGTAAAGCTTGTGATGTAGCAGAACTGCATTTTTGTGAAAATTAGTTACTATTTAAGAGTGTATGAACTCTGTTGATTTCTTCACACACTCACACCATGAAAATTGTGTTTTGGCGTGTGTATGATTAGGAGTGTATAGCTGCCCTTTTTGTTTAAGGTAATTAGGTTGATGTTTTCTGCATAGGTGACTGACACCAGTGAGGAGGAGGAGGAGGACGCCATCCCTCAGGCGGAGTCTCAGCGGCCAGGGACGGTGCCTGCAGTTTTTGTTGAAATGGATGAGGACAGTTTGAAGGCTCTGAAAGGTGGGTGGGTGTATATGTATGCTAGTGATGCCAGGGTTATCTCTGCCACCACCTGAACCCTCCCATACACCTGCAGTCATTGTCATTGAGGTCATGAAGTCAACTTTATGAATTCAAGACATGCATCCCACTGTTAATTTGAAGAACATGCATGTTACATGTTATGTCTTAGAATACAGACCTGGCTTCCCACATTACAAATTTGAAAATAATCCACTTAACTCAAGTGGTACGGATATAACTACAAGGCCTCTAGCAGAGTGGCGCAGGTACCAATACTGTGACCACAAGTGTCATACTGCTTTTATACATCTCTTCCCCTTCCATTGCGATTAAAGATTTAAAACTGCGTTTTCAATCATTTATGTAGACTTATTTATTTCATCCACTTCAAGAAATAGTTGTAATCTTCCATCTCTGTTGCCAAGCATCGCAACATATCAGTCAAGAGAAGGGTCCAGTGAGACAGGCTATATGGTCTTATTTACAGACGAATTTGCAGCAGTTGTTTGCAGGGTTCCCTCAGGTCATGGAATTTTTGTAATATCATGGATTTTCAGGAATAGTCAGGAAATTTGTTATTTTTTGGGGCAAAGTCATGGATATCAGGGATTTTTGTTTTAGCAGTTTAAAATTGTCTTGCCAAAATACATTAATACAAATATATTTCCACACAAAATTTGTGTATATCTGGTTATTAGCTTTACTGCTTGCTTGAGCAGTTGTGGTTAACCCAACTTTCAAATTCAATGACCATTTATTCATCTCCCACTCTAAAAAGTAAAAGATGCTTGAACGCTACGAGGGTGCTTTGAAATCTTTGGTCAGTTAGTTTATTGCACCATTCATAGTTGGTCATGGAAGTTAAAAAAAATTTGTCTGGGAAAGTAATGCAATTTTACATTTGACTTAACTTGGGAACCCTCTGCTTCTCTATACCGTATATACCCGAATATAAGACGACCCTGAATATAAGACGACCCCCCATTTTTTCCAGACTTATTTTTGGGCGGAAAAGAGACACACACACACATATATATATAGATAGAGAGGCGCGCGCGCCCTGGAGGGAGGCTGTCACGCGCTCTTTGCACGTGAAGAGCACGTGCTACAGTGATGTTTCCTCGCGCGGACCGCTTCACCTGTTTGTCTGAGGTAGCCTACTTTTGAAATATAATCTTATACAAATATGTTAAACGTTTAAACTGCCCATTCTAAGTGGGTTTTGTAACTTTTCTTAATTTTGTTTTACTTTATACACAAATAAAGTAGCTCACGGAAATGCTTGGCAAGTAATTTCTCCCTTTCCCCCCGTGATTTGTCTAAATCGCGAATATAAGACGACCCCCCATTTTTCAGCCTATTTTTAGGACAAAAACCTTGTCTTATATTCGGGTATATGGTACTTCACAAGCTAAACTGAACATTCGCCCTACTCCATCTTCATACTCAATAATGGAATTACTGCCCTGTCACTTTGGCCTCGTTTACACTGTCAGTGAAATGTGACCCAATTCCGATTTTTTACTCATATGCGACACAGATCGGATGTGTTCTATGACAGTGTAAACAGGAAAAAAACGCATGCATTCGGATATTTCGAGATCGGTTTCAGGCCTCGTTCATATGTGGAAATAAATCAGATATGTGCCAATGCGACTGTCATGTAAACAGGCAGATCGGATTTTCCGAGGCATTAGGCTGCGTCTCCACGGTTTAATGACGAGAGAACCCCAGATGCGCATCTGCGGATGATGGACGGATGGCCCGACGAAACATTTGTGTTGTCATAGGAGAGGAATGTGGACACACGTTGACACAACATATCAAAGGTTGGCTTGCTCATCCTAAAATTTCAGACCCACTGCGCCTCGTTAAAGCCCGCCACAATCTCATGAAAGTGCGTATATTGCACATTTTTTTTCCCCCACGTGCCATTTACGCCAAAAATAGTTTTTGCGTGCATGATACGCACTTTATGGCGTTAAATACGCACGTTTACAGTGCGTATCATATGCAAGCAAAAACTATTTTTGGCGTAGCCTATAAATGGCACGAGAAATAAAATTCGTGCTATATTCACTTTCATGAGATCGTGTTGTATGTTCCCACCAGTCCTGAGATCTCGCTGCGCGTTCGTCCATCTGTGCAAGAAGACCCCTTTAAACATGCGCGATGTTTCAGTCAAGTGTAAACATATGACTCGGATATGGGTCACAATTTAAAGAACGTGTAAACGGACGGTCCAAAAAATCGGATATAGGCAACAAATCAGAATTGGGCATCAAGACCTGCAGTGTAAACGAGGCCTTTGAGTGAGTGGAACATTCATGTCAGACATGCATGCTAGCGGTGAAAAGTATGAGTAAGGATCCTCATCCAATCAGAAATAAATAAAAGTTAAATCCAATGTAGCTGTTGTAAAATGACATTTAAATAGGTGCTATTTTGTGTCACAATGTGATACTTATTCTTTGTGTCATAATGTGATACTGACCCTTTTTATACTATATCCTTATTTTAGAGCTACCAGGACTGGTGTCTTCCCTAAAAACAGTCCTAAACAAAATGGAAGATTCACCTTCGTCTTCCATGACTTCCAGCCAAAGCGAATCACCGCACACTGGCAGTCACACTGGCAGTGAAGAAGACATGGTATGATTTCAAACCAATCCTTGTCTTTGTTATGATTGGGTGCAATAAACCTACACACAATAAATCTTACTAATCTTACGTACGTGGAGGTACGGTTTGTGTTAAAACACTTGAAACCAAGACACGTGCCAACCTGCCCTATAGAGAAGTGTTTGTAATTTACCTTTTGTCTTAATCTGCTTGTGTGTTTTCACAGGTGTCATTGGGCAACTCATTAGTGCAAGTCCCAAAACGCCTCTATCAGAGGCTGAGTGGGAGGAGGATGTCCCTCTTCACACAGGAACTGGCCACATTGGTGTTTGGCAGGGAAACTTTGGCCAAGGCAACCCTCACAGGGAAAGGAAAAAAAGGCGAGCTGAAGGAGCAGCTTGAGCCAGAAAAAACAAATGCAATTATAGGTACAGTAATGTCATAGTTATGAACCCAAATCCATTGTCATGATTGATTGACAAATCCATTACCATCAATGATTCTATTTCAATGTTATACATCTTGTTTTAATTCATGCCCTCTTTCCTGTTTTCACAGATGCAGTGAGGGAGCGATTCCCCAACACCGAGGTGGCAGAGATCCGGGCCCTTCTACGAAGGAAGTGCAACAATGAGAGCTACAAGGCCTCTAGTAATTCAAGTCAGAGCTAGATGTGCATTGTGTAGTATGTTGTTCGCCATTGTTCTGTTCCCGGCATTTCAGAGAAAGTCGACTGTTCAAGGTTCCTCCTTTTGCCAATAACTGCTTTTGTATGTTATTTTTGTGTCAATAATAAAGATCCTTTTCTAAAATGCAATTTGTAATCTGTTGATTTAATGCACTTGAACTGAATTGTAATATAATACACTTGTAGTGTAATAGCAACATTCATGCTTAAGTATAACAAAATGGGGATAAAAGTACAGATAAAATATACTTCAAACAATTTGTTTCTACCTTACAGTATAATAACATTGCACTGAAAGTACGTGTCTATGATGTTTAGATTGTAATTGAAATTCACTTCAAAAACATTATTATTGTCATAGTGGGACACTTTAAAAGCACTAAATATAGTTAGGAAGTGCATTTGTAGATCACTTGAAATATTACAGAGGCATACTAAATTAACATAGTTTATAGTAATTATAAGTATGATAGCAGTATGCACAAAATGTACTTAAACACAACTATAATTTGCACTGCAATGCCTTTTTAAGTGTATTTTTATTAGAATGGCGATACAATGCAATTGTACTGTAAGTGTGCCTAAAATCTTGATTTTCATTAGTGTATTTTAGTGCACTTGAAGTTTAAAAAAAGTTGTTCCATTTTAGTATACTATTTACACTTGAAGTGTAGTCAAATAGATGTTAAGTTGAAGTTAATACATAATTTAATACACTTAACTATACTTGGATTTGACGAAAATAGTACAAAATGTAGAAAATATACTTAGTACACTTTATTAAAGTATATTTTTAATAGAATTATTTTTCACCTGGGATGATATACAGTATAACATTAATATAAGTGATCACTCGGATTTAGACCTATCTATATTGTATTTATATAAAACGTTTACAGGCAAATTTTCTTAATTTATTTCCCAGGCGTTGAAATCAGGCACATATAAATGTCAGGAAACACGATTCCTGGCTGCATGTCAATATCCATGGATCACTGGATCTTTGATAAGTTGTAAGGAACACTATATCGAGTCCAACTTTTAGTTTAAACTGATAATAGTTTGTTTTACTCGCGTTAACGCAGTTTCCCCTATTAACTCCAGTCACGCAGCAGCTCTTCTGCCACTCAGTCCCGCTGAGGGGGGCGTGTTCCGGCGGGGAAGTGACGTTAATGCATTCCCTCTATAGTGCAAATACAACATAAAAAAGGTAAAATGGAGATTAAATCAAATATACAGCAAAAAGCAGGTGTGGCAATCTTTTTCTTTTTTGCTTAGAAACTCTACAAAACACTTCATGTACAATTACACGGATAGCTACATTACAGGGCTTTCATTCCTTGAGTTCCCCAATAATGCAAATATACCATACAAAAGGTAAAATGAACTCAAAATCAAACTATACATACAACTATGGCGTTTTCCATAGGGATCCCAATTACGTCCTCACATCGACGTATTGTCGAACTTGAGCGACTGATAGGGAACGTCTCGGTTACTAATGTAACCATCGTTCCCTGAAGGAGGTAATGGGAGACGTATCGCCACGGTTGCTGACCATCACTGTACGGTCGAACACGTCTCGTCTCTTCAGTGTAAAACAATATGTGACGCACCTGCTGCTCGTTATATGCTCACGCTGCAAGCAGAGCAGATGATGCAATTATCGCATGCCAATGTGCATTGGCTCGTTTTAATACTCTCGAAGTAGATTGGTCTCTCAAGGTGATCCCAATTACGTTGTCCCGTCGACGTTACGTCTCCCGTTCCCTCCTTCAGGGAACGAGGGTTACATTAGTAGCCGAGATGTTTTCAAAAGTTTCAAAAATTACACATGATCTAGGATCTTTATATAGTGCGGGCCATTGTAAAGACTAAGTCTATCCCTCACAGCCTCATTTTCATTCACAAGAAAATCCATATGACATCTATTACTTTGCAGCTTTGACATCTATTACTTTGCAGCTTTGATTGTTATGGTATGAGCAATCTTGTGTGATTGAAGTCTTGTGAATGAAAAATGATTCTGTTTTTAATGAGTATATTCCATAGGCTATGACCAGTTTTAGTTTTCAATAAATTAAAAATGAACATCCCACTTTCACTTTAGAATTATTTTACTCATACTGTGACTCTTTATAAAAAAACATATTAGCTTTTGAATTGAGCATCTGAATCATTAAATATGGTTTAAAATGTATTAAAATATAAATTTCCCAGAATATTTGTGTCACTGTTAATGACTTTTTTATTCTATTTTGTTTATCTTATTTCCTGTTTCTCTGCTCCATTCGTTTACTGATTATCTCCTTGTTTGTTTATAATGTTACGTATAAGTATTACCTGTCCGTCATTATGTTTGTCTTGTATTAAAACTCCCTGTTATGTCCAGTCCCCTTGTCATTTCACGTATGTGCTCAGTGGTTTGTGATTTTCTCTTATGTTTCTCTGAGTGTTAGGTTTAAATAAAGACTATTCTTAGTTCATATTCCCCCTCGTAGTGCGTGCAGACCAGACCATTACAATTTGATGCACAGGGCTTATAAAAGTATTTACAGTTGTGGGAAACAATGAATGTTTTTCTTAGTGTGCTTAAGGTGTGATCCTTGAGGAAACAACTAATTTAACTGGTTTTATTTAAGTTATAAATGTCATTTAATCTGACTATATTAACCTGACAAATAAGTTTACATAAATTGAGTAATTGTAATGGCTTAGGTCAAGTAACAACAGATCCTTGAAATAACAACTAATGCTGGTTATCATTTTGACTCTGGCCAAACAGTGACTGTTTATTAATTGGATATGCTTTAAAATGTAAGGTTCAAAATTCATATTAACAATCTGACATGCAAAAATAACCCAATATCTTAACACAGAACGTCTCAGGTTACGACTGTAACCATAGTTCCCTGAGAAAGGGAACGAGACGATGCGTCATCGACGCTTTGGGAACGCCCCCAGCGTGAATGCGTCTGAGCATCTATGTCAACTAGTCCAATGGAAAGAATGAGCGTCACGGGCGGGTGACGTCATGACCAGGAAGGGATAAAAGCACATCCGGTGAAAGCCGGCATTAGCTTCAAAAATGTCGAAGCAAGCCGATCACAGGGATGCAGGAAGTATGGCAGGGTGACGCATCGTCTCTTTCCCTTTCTCGGGAAACTATGGTTACAGTCGTAACCTGAGACATTCCCTTTCGAGGGAACTCGCGATGCGTCATCGACGCTTTGGGAACGAGAATACCCAAAACGCCAGAATTCCAAGTACCTGATTGTCAGTCTGTTGGAACTAAGCACTAAGCACCTGAGAATCTGGGGCAGCATCCAGGTCCAAACTGTAAAACCTGACGAATGTGAGCGGTGAGGACCAGCCTGCCGCATCACATACGTCTTGAAGAGAAACTCCAAATAATAAGGCTTTAGAGGCCGCCATACCCCTCGTAGAGTGAGCTCTGACCACCAAAGGACACGGCTGGTCAGAGTACTCGTATGCAAGTGAAATAGCCTCAACTATCCACTTACTAACCGTCTGTTTAGAAGCAGGAAGACCCTTCTTAGGTGATCCAAAGCAAATAAATAACTGGTCGGACTTCCTCATTGACGATGTCCGATGAACATAAGTATCCAGTGCTCGCACTGGACACAAGAGGTTCAGCCTTTCCTGGTCCGCAGATGTAAAAGGAGGAGGACAGAAAGCCTGCAGCACAATAGGCCTCGGAATCAAGGTCGGCACCTTAGGGACGTATCCCTGTTTCGGATATAAGAATGCCTTGACCATCCCCGGTGCAAACTCAAGGCAAGTGGGGGAAACCGAAAGGGCCTGAAGGTCTCCAACTCACTTAAGGGACGAAATAGCTAGCAGAAAGATAGTCTTAAGGGTGAGAAATTTCTCTGAAACCGAATCTAAGGGCTCGAATGGAGCCCTAGACAGGCCTTCTAGTACTATTGCCAAATCCCAAGCTGGCACCCTAGTGCGAATTGCAGGCCTCAGCCTCAATGTGCCACGAAGGAAACGTGTAATCAGGGGGTCTCGACCCAGCGATGTACCCCCCACCAGGGCGTGGTAAGCCGCAATGGCCGCCACGTAAACCTTAAGTGTGGAAGGACATAAACCTGACGTAAAGCGCTCCTGCAAGAACTCGAGTACTGTGTTCACAGAACAGTTAACCGGATCCCACTGATGTCGGTGACACCATACAGAAAAAACTTTCCATTTCAGCGCATATAGTTTCCTAGTAACTGGAGCTCTGGAGCTTAGAATGGTCTCAGCAGCCTCAGCTGAGAGACCACTCTCTATGAGTTGGGCCCCCTCAGAGGCCAAACCCACAGGTTCCAAATCTCTGGTCGGGGGTGCAATATTGTGCCCCCGGCCTGAGACAGAAGGGTTCTCCTGATCGGGATCTCCAAGGGAGGACCGTCTAAGAGATGGATCAGGTCCGCAAACCAGATCCGACTCGGCCAGCGTGGTGCTACTAGCAGTAGGCTTATTCCGTACTGGCGGACTCGCTCCAGAACTCCTGGGAGCAGAGCAACAGGGGGAAATGCGTACAGACGTAGCCTCGGCCACGTCTGCACCATAGCATCCAGCCCCAGGGGGGCTGGGTGAGTAAGGGAGAACCAAAGTGGACAGTGCGTCGTATGCTGAGACACAAACAGATCCACCTCTGCTTGGCCGTAAAACTCCCAAATTTTCTCCACCGCCTCGGGGTGGAGTCTCCAGTCCCCTGGCCTCAGCTCCTGCCTGGGCAGGATGTCTGCCCCAATATTTTGGTCCCCAGGAATATACACTGCCCTCAGGGAGAGTACCTTCCCCAGAGACCACAGGAGGATCTGGTGCGCCAGCTTGCAAAGCGGAAGCGACCACAGACCCCCCTGACGGTTCAGATAAGAGACCACCGATGTGTTGTCTGTACGGACGAGCACATGATGGCCCCTCAGGTCTGGGAGGAATTGCTTCAACGCATTGAAGACAGCCATCATCTCCAGGCAATTTATGTGCCAAGAAAGATGATGACCCCTCCACCGACCCTGAACCGAGCGGCCTTCCATTACCGCTCCCCAGCCGGTGAGGGAAGCATCTGTCGAGATCGCAACTCGATGGCAAAGAGCTCCCAACACCGGACCCTGGGTTAAGAACCAGTGCGCGTGATCTTGATCATACGAAGTGGGTTTCCCCTCGGGGAGAACCCTCTGGTCCTGAGCCACCACTGCAAAGGTCTCATGTACAGCAGGCCAAAAGGTATCACGTTGGACGCTGCTGCCAAGAGACCCAACAGTCTCTCGAACTGTTTTACAGTGCGTGACTGGCCTAGCCTCAGCTCTTCTGTGGCTGCCAGGATAACAGCTACACGAACGGGCGATAGAGTGGCCCGCATCGTCACTGAATCCCATACCACACCAAGGAAAGTGGTTCTCTGTACTGGAGAAAGAACACTCTTCTTGGCATTGAGCCTCAACCCCAACATCTGCATATGAGCGAGAACGACACCTCGGTGCCGAACCGCCAACTGCTCTGATTCCGCTAGAATCAGCCAGTCGTCGATGTAGTTCAGAATGCGTATGCCCTGAAGCCTGAGCGGGGCTAAAGCTGCATCTACGCATTTCGTGAACGTGCGGGGTGATAGAGCTAGACCGAAAGGAAGTACCCGATACTGGTATTCTTTGCCCCCGAAAGAAAACCTTAGGAACTTCCTGTGCTGAGGGAGGATGGAGACATGGAAGTAAGCGTCCTTCAGATCTATCGTGACAATCCAGTCCTCGGATCTGATTTGAGTCACGATCTGTTTGAGTGTCAGCATCTTGAACTTGAGTTTCTGTACTGAACGATTCAACAGACGAAGATCTAAAATGGGACGCAACCCTCCATCCTTTTTCGGAACAATGAAATAACGGCTGTAAAAACACCTGTTCTATAGCTTCCTTTGCTAACAGGGCCTTTACCTCTTGCTCCATTACCAGAGCCTGCTCGGGATGCACTACTGTGAGCAACACCCCGTTGTAGCGAGGAGGACGAGAACCGAACTGGATTCTGTATCCTTTCTCTACAATCTGCAGGACCCAATGAGAAATATTTGGCAGTAGCTTCCACGCTGCCAGAAAATCTACTAAGGGAACCAGCCTCTCGAGGCTGGTCTCTGGTGTTAACGAGACAGCCAGTTCTGGAGCCTGAAACATAATGGCAGGAACTACCTGAACTGGCTGCTCTAAAACCCCCCTCAGAGGGCGCGAAACCGATGCAGTGCCGCAGCATAGCATCAGCGACTCGCTGGAGACCGCTGCGCCCCGAAGCACCAAGGGTGACGGGGTTGGCAGAACGGTCCCGTGAGGACCCCGAAGTGGAACGGGCACCGTATTCTGAGGTGTACACCACTCCACTTCGGTCGGGGCCGTCCTCACAGGTCTGATGCCAGTGACGTCAGGACCTCTTTTTATGAGCCGAAGTCTTCTTCGCCTGAAGAACGGTCCTCAGATCCGGCTTCGACTTAGAAGACTTCGACTGTGTTGTGCCTGTTTCCAGTGTTTATGTGGAGGTGCACGAGACGAAACACTCTCTTTTTGTTGCGCACGATATGAGGAGCTCGACGGCTGGGGCTGCTCACGCCCAGCAGCCCCAGGGGGCTGGACACGGCGAGGGAGAAACTTTTTAAATGCCTCCGCTTGCTTCTTTGACTCTTGAAATCTCTCGACGACCGCATTGACTGCGTCGCCGAAGAGACCAGAAGGCTCAAGCGGAGCATCCAATAAAAAAGCCCGGTCTTTTTCTCTTATTTCGGCCAGATTTAACCAAAGGTGTCTCTCAGTAGCTACAAGGGCTGCCATAGACCGCCCAATTGCTCTAGCGGTCTCCCTTGTAGCTCTGAGAGACAGATCGGTGGCCCGACGAAGTTCTCGAACTTCGTCAGGACCAACTCCCTCACTCTTATCCAGATCCCCCAGCAAATCAGCCTGGTAAGCCTGGAGCACCGCCATAGTGTGCAGACATGCTCCAGCCTGACCTGCTGCCGTATAAGCTTTGCTCACTAAACCCGATGTTGCTTTAAGTGGTCTAGTAGGCAAAGCTGAGGCCTTCAGAGACGATGCTGGGCCAGGTGATAAATAGCTCGCGAGCGTCTGTTCAGCCTGGGGCATCGCCTCATAACCGTACTCTTTCAGCCCTCTTATACCTGAATATAAATTAACTTGAGGGCTGAAAAGTCGTGATGAGTACGGTTTATCCCATGATCTAGATAACTCATTATGTAAATCAGGAAAAAAGGGAAGGCCTCGTGGTGGAGATGATGTAGCTGAAGAAAGGAAGCACTCATCTAATTTACTTTTGGGACGAGCGCCCCTTTTCTCAGCTGGCCATTCAATATTTAATTTCTCTACAGCCCTAGACATCACATCCACCAGCTCCTCATATGCTGGGGAAACAGGTGGCGAATCTCTTTCCCCAGTGTGTGTGCTTAAACTCTCCATACTCATCATATCAACCTCCTCAGAGGAAGAACAATGAAGTAATGGAGGGCTCTCTCCCCGGGCGGAAGAAGCCGCAGAGCGGGCTTCAGACACCGGGGGGAGAGCACTGGACCCTCCGGGTAAGGAAGGAGAAAAGGCCCTCGGACCCGTCTCCAACCCCTCTGAAAGATCCTTTTGCGATCCCCAGGAATGCATTCTCCATGCTGCCTCGGCAACAGCGGGTCCTGCACCATGAGGATCGCGAACCTGACCACTCTCGTCAAAGAGTGACAGGCGAGAGCGGAGCATGCAAAGCGGAAGCATCTCACAATGCTGGCACTCAGCCCCCTCGAAGGCTGAGACCGCATGCTCCACTCCCAAACAAATAACACAAAGCTCATGTGTGTCCCCACCCGTTAAATAACGCGGGCAGGGAGAAGCACACTGCTTGTACATTTGTTTCGCCATAACTCTTCCAATATAAATGCAACAGACAACAATAAATAGACAGAGACAGAGTACACAGATCGCTTGCTGAGACACAGAAGCTAATGCCGGCTTTCACCGGATGTGCTTTTATCCCTTCCTGGTCATGACGTCACCCGCCCGTGACGCTCATTCTTTCCATTGGACTAGTTGACATTGATACTCAGACGCATTCACGCTGGGGGTGTTCCCATAGCGTTGATGACGCATCGCGTGTTCCCTCGAAAGGGAACTGAGTGAGTTACTCACCAACACTAAAAAAAGACAATATTTTTAAGGGTCAGTCCAAAGCTTATTACTCTATTTGGCAGTAAAAAACTAAAAATAAAACAGTTTGTCTCTGGAGTTTTGTATTTACACTTGCAGACTGAATGAATCATGTTATAAAAAGTTTAACAAGCTGCCTGACAGGTGAAAGAGGAAAAGCTTTTATTCCTCATACAGTCATGTCACTCTGTTTTGTCAAACTCTGAGTGGATGATGCAAAAGCCTTTAAAGAGGAAATACCTGATTTTTCACCGCTGTTAAATATTTCTCTGACATTTGCTTGACTCTCTTTTATCAAGATGGAGCTGTACATAACCATACTCACCCTTGCTGTTGTTCTTCCAACCGATGCTGAATGTAAGTGAAAGTTTTATAATCCGGATGTGGTAAAATGACAAAACTGATCATGTGTAACACCATTAGTCATTCATTCAAAACCTGCTTGTGTTTTTCTTAAGGGTTTTAAGGCTTTCCTTTCACACAACCATTGTAATAAGTAATGTTCAAAACTCTTGGTACAAAAAACTTTTTCATGAGGGCATGATACATGTTTTAAATCACCCTTAGTGGTGCTAGAAATGTTGTAGTACTCCATCATAGTGTCATAATAAAGCAAATTGAACACTTAACAATCAGCAATGATTAGAATGTCTATGCAATGTGTTATCAGAAGTTGTAGTCAATGAAGACATGGCAAGAAGTTTATGTCTGATCTGAGAGTTGAATAGACTACACAGTTGCAGGTAATAGCCTACAGTTATCTGAACACATCATAATTGTTGTAGAATGTTCTTGTATTTTTTAAGTGTTCTTGTATTCAATAAATTCCATACATATTTTTCTATATATTTAGGGTAGCACTTTTTTCTGATTTTCTTGCTTTTAAAATATTAACAGACAACTCATGTAAAGCCATATTCTGAAATGTACATGTAAGGATGTGTACATGATTCCAGTCAGGGTCGGCTAATGATTTATTGAACTTATACTTTGAATAGTTGCAGTTACTGTTTACAATCAGACACTCACACTACATCTGCGTAGGTTTTGCTTCCAACACATTAAATCTATGACCCTCCAACAGTTTTGGAAATGGATGGATAGACCTTATAAGTTATATCTATGATAGCACTGGAAGAACATTCTGATAGATAGCATATATATTATATGGTCACTCTCCATGAAAACACAAGCAGTTGATTTTAAATTTTAAAGCAAACACCAGTGACATAAGAAAAATTAGCATGCATGTACTGAGTTTTTTGAGTGGATAATTTGAAAAAAGACCTTGCAGTACTGAACTCAATAAAAAAGTTAACTGATACAGACAAGGCTTGAGAAAGCCTGATCAGAAAGTGTGAAAAGTTTGAAGGTTTTCAATTTATAGTAGTTTTAAAGCTTAAAGTTATAATGTGTTCAAGACAACATTTAGATTCACTGTAACAGCCTTTTCCTGAACAATATTCCTGTATACCCCTTTTAGCCTTTAAGTTGTTAACTATGGAAGTCATTATCATCACTTGATAAAAAAATATCAAGTTATAAGTATTAATTAAAGTAAATGATTGTCTGTTTATTTGTTTGTCGTTATTCCATTACTCACATTGACTTCAAGTCCTCACATTACCTGTTGGTTTGTATACAGCTACAATAGATTCTTCATTTGCCAGTTATGCAGCTAAAATGTTTTTTACAATGATTGTAGGTGATTGAGATTAATTTCATTTCATGTATACTCAGATTATAAGAGGCACACACAATGAGTTAACCTACATAAAGTAGTTGGTTAATGCTTAATTTCACAGATATGAAAGGGACCCATGTCCTTAAATTCCCAGAAGCACAATTCAGGTTTGTAACAGTTTATATCAAGGAATAGTTATTGATGGCTTCACACAAAAGTACATCACAGGTATACAGAATCAGTATTTAAACCATAAAAATACATAATAAATTATACTCAAATGACCCAATTCCGCTTAAAACATCATGGGATGGCATCCTCATTACAGGGGTCCTATAATGTGAGGGAACAAACAATATACAATCATAACAAAGGAAAGAAAGAAAACCTAGTCTGACCAAAAGGCCTTTCCCAAGTCTTTTGGACCAATTACCAGCTCAAGCACCAGGACGGACAAAAATAAAACAAAAGAAGAAGGGAAAAAAACTCAAAATAACAAGAGCAATATACTCTGTAGAACTGATATAAATACATACTGTAAAGAACATCTTTGGTTTATATTATATATCAGCATATGTTAATAACAATTTGAATCAAATTCATAACTTTCGCAAAGATCCAAAAATAATGCAAATGTGAATCCCTCGCACACAAACAAAGTGATGTTTTGGAATTAGGAGGCTTTGGATGAGATGTGTTAAAAAATTAGTCCTACACAAAAGATTGATTTAAAGACAAAAACCTTACAAATGTCTTGAAATAAAACATCAACAATCATGTCTTGAGGGTGTGTTAACAGTAAAGTGAAATAATTGACTCTATAGCTATTTCATGTGTATAACTATATTGACTTTATTATGCTCATTCTATTTCAGTATTACATGAATATTTTGGAATTCATGGATGCTCTGAGACAGATGGAGAGGATATGCATGGAATTGATGGAGAGGAAATGTGGCATGCCGACTATAATCAGAAGAGAGGAGTAGTAACAATACCTGATTTTGGAAATCCTCTTGTATTTCCTGATTTTTATGAAACAAGTGTTGTTGAAATGAAAGGGTGCAAAACTGAAGTAGCCTTTTTGACTAACATTTTCGAGAGCCCACCACCAGAAATGGGTAAGGCATGGAAATGTGCTATTAAATCTTACATTTTTGAATGAACATCAATACTACAGTACAGTACAGTACATACAGGGATATGGTAACTCTTTATAAAGGGGATCATTACTATTAATATCCCATCTACAAATGTCTTAAAAGTCAGTGGTAGGCAGTTATAACGACATAACAATTTAACTCTCGTTATAAATTCTTAATAATAATGCCTTTTTAACCTTATTTTATTAAAAACCAAATTCATGATTTACACTATGATGCATGAAGTGAACTTTTAATCTATCTGTAAACAGAAATTAAATTAAACTTACATATATACATCCAGTGTAATCATGTTTTGTCTCAAAAGTTTACAGTGATATCTATATTTGTTTAAATTAATTAAATATATATATATATATATTGCTTCTAGATGCACCACAAACATCCATCTATCCAAGGGATGATGTACAACTAGGTGTTCAGAACACCCTCATCTGTCATGTGACCGACTTCTATCCTCCATCTATCAGCATCTCATGGACTAAGAATAATGTTAATGTGACAGAGGGCATGAGTTTAAGTCAGTACCGTCCAAGGGCAGATGGTACCTTCAGCGTCTTCTCTACTTTTAGGATTACACCTATTGAAGGAGACATTTACACCTGCACTGTGAACCACATAGCCCTTCAGGGTCAACCTCAGATCAAAACATGGGGTGAGTGTCATTTTCAAATCGAAGGAATTGATATTCGATTTCAGTGCAGCTTAATAAAAAAAAAAAAAAACATGTATTCTTTCTGTTAATATTTCACGCAGCCTCCAATATCCTATTCATGTTTGTTTGTTTTTTCAGATGTTGATGTTGCCCTCCCAAGTGTTGGTCCAGCTGTGTTCTGTGGAGTGGGTCTGACTCTTGGACTATTGGGAGTCGCTACTGGAACTTTCTTCCTCATTAAAGGGAACAACTGCACCTGACTTGGAAGCAAAGACAACATCTCTTATTGGAACTGGCCAATTAGACAACTATGCTATTGAAATGGTGGATTACAGAATCATTTCAATATATATCCTTTGAGTGGTTGTTAATTAATTTATTAATCAATAATTATCCTTTTAAATATAAATTATTTGAATGACTTCTTCAGGCTTATGATATTTATATAATCACTGGAACATGTTCTCTTTGTTTTTGAGAGAAGCACCCAACACATGTTAAATCATATATTTACTCTTCTAGCTGACATGGGTATCATGGGTAGCCTAGGTCACTGGCGTAACTCAGGTCTGTCTCCTATGTGACCAATTCATATTCAAAGCATTTACTTTACTTTTCATCTTCAATCACTAGAGAATAATGACAATGTCTGAACCCCTTACTGAGAGAAGTATACAGCATATTTTGGTAAAGTTTCCTGATCAGAGCTAGAGCTCGACCAACTCCAACCTTGAAGAAGCTGTATCTGTGTATGTGTTTTAGTACCCTTTGTTACAGGACCTGATGTTTGTGAGGTGATCAATTGGCACCCAGGATGGCTAAAACTGGACACTAGACACTTACAGAGATGTGTAAGTGATCAGAGATCCTGGATGTCATCAAGATAATCAATGGAGATATGCTTCTGACTAACAGCCCATATGTAGAATTTTTCTAAGTTGATCAATGCCTTAACCAATCAGAATCATTCAACCTGAAATAATGGTGTATATAGTGACCTGTGTTCGAGTATAATTGCTGCTGTATTAAATGTGTACGCAGAGCACTTCTTACTGACTTCTGCTGATGAAACGGCAAAATATTCTTCAGTAAAAATCTCCAACAATTAATTGCATCTCTGACTCCTGGTTTGTATTGATGATATGTTGTCCTCGGTTCTTATCTGTAAATTCCCCTACACTATATTGAACACATGTGTGACATTTCCATGACAGATATCATTGTTTATGTTGAAGGTATAAATTAATGCATAAATCTGGATTCAATATGTTCTAGTAATCTATTGACTCAAATACTTAAAAGCATGATAAACTTGTCTTGCTATGTAATACCAGACATACTTATATTAAAAGTCTACAAGCCTTTTATTGGAAAAAAAAAAGAAATATCTTTTCTTAAACATAATATGTGTAGTTCATATGCTAATGTGACGAACTGATTAATATTGCAACTGAACTCAACAGCCAGTGATTATTTTCGTGTATGGAAAAGAGCAGGGGCCTCATGTATAAAACCTTCTGCAGATTTCATCCTAAAAGAGTGCATACGCACAAAGCTATATCCCGAATAGACGTGCCTTCAGACCAACCTCTGCCTTTAGAAGAGGCAATAGCCCTTGTCGAATGAACTCTGATGTTGAAAGGGCATTCCTGTCCTTGGCTCGCATAAGCCAAAGCGATAGCGTCCACTATCCAGTGAGAAAGCCTCTTCATACTGCTCGTCCATTTGTACAGCCACTGTAACACACGAAGAGCTTGACAGCATGTCGAAAGACAGCCAGGCATTAGATATAAATCCGCAAAGCCCTGACCGTCACACAGCACCCTGAGCGTCGGCGTCATGCGAGGTCGACTGCTTGGAAGACAAAGCGGGTAGAGACATGACCTGCGCTTTAAAGGCGGTAGAAAGAGACTTAGGCACGTAGCTCGGTCTCTGCCGGTGAGTGACACTGCAGTCACCAGGTCCAAAGGGAATACAATTGCCGGTCACTGAGAATGCATGCAAATCTCCAATGCGCTTAGCTGAAGCAAGGGCAAGAAGCAGAGCAGTCTTGAGAGAGAGATCCCTTATAGCAATGGATGCCAAGGGCTCGAACGGGGGTAGACAGAGAGCCTTCTGTACCAGCGCTAGGTCCCATGGCAGTACCGAGGGTGGGCAATGGTGATGTAGTCTCCTCAGCCTCCTTAGAAATCTGACCAACAGCGCATGCCTCCTGATCGATTGCACGTCAACCGGGGAATGAAATGAGGCAATAGCTCCCATTATCCAACCTGTGCAGCAGGAAACCTAAAACGTCAGATACGGGACAGCTCGCTGGGTCGATATAGTTCTTACTGCACCAGTTTACAAACACTCTCCATTTAAGAGCGTATAGACGCCTAGTAGAAGGTGCACGAGACTCAGTGAGCGGGAAGGTCCAGCTTTAAGACCCCTGAAGCAGCCACACATGAAGGCTCCACAACTCGGGGCTGGTGTGCCATATCGTGCCGTTCGCTTGAGACATGCGGCAAAGAAAATCAAGATCACCGACACTCTCTCCTCCTTGATTTTGCACCAGATGCAAAATCTTTACTGGAGGGAATGCGTGAAGTCTGGCTCTTGGACAGAGCGATGTCAGAGCGCAGAGAGTGAGAGAGAAAAGAACAGCGGGCAGTGCGTTCTCGCTCGTCGTGAACAGATCCACCTCCGCCCTCCTGAAGCGGTCACAAATCATCCGAACCGAACAGGGATTAAGCCTCCACTCCCTGTGAGGAATTATATTCCTTATTTATCTTATTAATTTACTTATTAAATAAACTTATTTATAAACATTTAAATTTATATGAATCCCATGTCATAGGATGTCACAGGACAATTTTAAATGAATGTGAAGATCATTTGCTGCTTAAAACCTTATTTATTGGAAGGATTTATCTTAAGGCCCTTTTTATTTGTAGAATTTATTTCACTATATTATGTTGCCTCCTAACCATATTCTTGTAGTTTAACAAAAAAAAGCCATCAAGTGACAGTGACACTAATATTTGATTGTGTTCAGTACTTGCTCTGATGAAAATCGCTGAGCCGGATGGGTGTGTAGTGGTAAGGTGCACGATTGGGACCATCCTGTCAATTTTGGGAAATATGGTCTCTGACACCCTTTGGTGCTTGGACTTTTGACCAAGGCCGTAACCAGGGTTTGAAAATTAGTGAGGTCCGGGGTGTTGTGTAAAGAATTTTGCTATAATAATGGTTTGGCCATTGGACCCACATTTCCCAATGGACATTAAGCTGTGACCCTTTTTTTTAATGGAATTTGGCATATATATATATATATATATATATATATATATATATATATATACAGGGGTTAAATTTGGATTTAATTATGTGTGGGGTAGTCTCTCACTAGGGGGGTCCGAGGGTTTGCCCCCCCGGGATTTTTTTTGTGAAAAATAAACCAAAATGGCACTTTCTGGAGAGTTTTGTGCAAAGAAAAAGTAGGTCTAGCAAGTGCAACGCAATCTCACGACCAATTCGTCCGAATTTGACGAGTGATTAAAAGATGGCTAATTCGTACGAATTCGTACGACCTCATTCGTACGAATTTGTACGATTTGTCTAAACCCACGTGATGGGTAGGTTTAGGGGCGGGGTCAGGGTCATTCGTACGAATTCATACGAATTGGGCAACTCGTCAAATATGTACGTTTTAGCAAAAATCGTACTAATTCGTACGAGTGAGGTCGTACGAACTGTTACGAATTAGCCATCTTTTAATCACTCGTCAAATTCGGACGAAATTCACACAGATCAAACACAAATATGCTGACTGAATAGATTGCTAGTTGAGAAACACTGCTTTAATTAATGTTTTTATGATGGCTTTGTGAAAGGTTAACTAAACAGCATGAGCCGTCTTCCAGCTGGCCAGTAAGTTATTTGGCAAATTTCATTCTGTAGGCTAACATACAGATCTGTTTTATGCTATTGTTTTTGATAGTGTTATACATTTCTTACAGATAATCGATTGTCATTGCGTTTGTCTAACCGAATGTGGTAGCTTTATGCAATTACAGTTTGTCTATAAGCTTCTTTTTTTATAAATGTATTAATGCCGACAGTTAAATGTTGCCAGATATTGCTACGAAAAACAAGCAAAACAAAATAATAATAATAATCCGAAATAAGTTCAAAGCTTGTGTTTTGGAAATAAGGTTAATATATCACTAAACCTTTCCACATTAATAACTTCCTAAAGTGTCACATTAAATCAGAAAAACAGGTAACTACTGCCACCTTTCTATTAGGTGGATCTGGCAACACGGAGGCTGCACCCGCGTTCACAACGCGCTCTCAAGCCCCGTTCAGTTCACTGCGCCAGCTTCTCGCAGCAACATGAATTGCAAACACTCATATGAGGTGGTTTAAACACTGCTAATTAATCATTCAGAGAGCTTGACATTTTATTTTTGAATGTAAAAAAAATGACCGAGGTCCGGACCTCGGTGACCTCATAGCTGGCTACGGCCATGCTTTTGACACCCTTACACTTCGGTGCTTGGACACCTGATTATATTTAAATTGATCACTGAATAATATAATTCATCGCATTAATAACTTGACATTGTTTTTGTTGTAAAATGAAAGCAGGATGCTGCCTAGCAACACTTGACACTTATACTAACAGTTATCTTAGACATTCATCTCATGAACATGAACAAAGCACTGGCAGCATTCAGCTGGGAATTAGTGTGAGTGAAAATGTCACTGCAAAAGCTCTTGCGTTATCATCTCATATGGACACTGGCTGCATTCCTTGTAGCAGAAAGTGGTAAGTAACAGCGGTATTGAAGTAATGTTATTATATCAACAATAATTGCATTATTATTGTTGTAAGTGTTATTAGTAGTTGTAGTAGTAGTAGTAGTGCAACATTATCGTATTAAGGGTGACTCGTTCTTATGGTGATGAACCTTCTAAGGGAAATATTACTTGACAAGTACTTTTTATAAAGACAACTCTGTACTGCAACTGACTGATGCATCCAAGTTCTTCTGTTTCTTTCTTCTTGACATTTATCTGACAGTTTGTTCTCTGTGTTCATTCTTTTTCAGCTAATGTATATTACCGATACCGTATGTCAAGATGCATCTACAGCTCCTCTAATATCAGTGACATGGTGTATTTTAACAACTATTATTTCAATAAATATCTATTCATACAGTTTGACAGCACTCTGGGGAGATTTGTGGGGTTTAATGAGTATGGAATGAAACTTGCGGAGTCCTGGAACAGTGGCCCTTTAGTGAAGAAAGAAGGAGCTATTGTAGACTGGTACTGCAAAGGTAATGCTCAATTGTTTGACTCCGCTATCTGTGAGAAATCAGGTAAGTGGCACAAGACTCTTCTCTCATTTTTCTCTCATGTAGAGCATATATATATATATATATATACTGTACACACCTATTATAGACACTGCTCTTCTTGATTCAGTGAAACCGAAGGTTAAGCTCAGTTCAGTGACGCAGGCTGGTGGCAATCATCCAGCTGTACTGATGTGCAGCGCATATGAATTTTATCCTCCACACATCAAAGTGTCCTGGCTGAGAGATGGTAAACTGATGACCTCTGAAGTGACCTCCACAATGGAGATGGCTGATGGAGACTGGTACTACCAGATTCACTCTGAGCTGGAATACACTCCTAAATCTGGAGAGAAGATCTCCTGTATGGTGGAGCACGCCAGCTTCAATAAACCCATGATTTATGACTGGGGTAAGAGGAGATACTTTACGTACTGTCATTTTAGTAATATGTTTGTGGGCAGCATCATTTAACACACTAGTGTACCGGACAGATCCGTCTCTCCCAGAGTCTGAGAGGATTAAAATTGCTATTGGATCCTCTGGTCTGGTGCTGGGAATCATCATAGCAGCTGCTGGACTCATTTACTACAAGACGAAATCAACAGGTTAGTTAAAATGATCTAGAATAAATCAGTTTGATATTATTCTTTTTACGTCATCCCTGTATACATGCATTGTAATGCATTTTTTGGTTGTTGTTGTTTTTTGACAGGAAGGGTCCTAGTACCTCATTGATGATGGTAGATTTCTCTATAAATGCTAACGTGTGCAACATGATTAATAAGTATACATATTTCAGGTCCTCATTCTGACTGCAAGGTCAGATAATGAAGCTTTTTATCCTTTATGGCACAATATTTAATACACAATCTTATTTCCACAAACCTTTAGTTGATGATCCTTTACGTTTCTAAAATTTAAAACAAGGAAAACAACAATGATATAAATAAAGCATAAAATCTATAGAGAAAAATAAAATGTAGAGATGATAGAGATAATTGTTCTTGCTGAGTTTGTCTCTATTTGTACACAATAATGTACTAGCAAAGAGTTTGTGAAACTAAAATATAAGTTTTAGTTTCAAACTGTGTTGCTGTGCTGAATACATTAAAAACAACAAAAGCATTACTGATGAGCATTTTTTTTAACTCTTCTTTCTTTGCTTTAAGAAAGCTGATTAGAAGTGAATGTGTAAATTTGCATCTAATTTGTCTTATAGGAAACTGTCCCCTATGTCCCTAATGAGGCTGACTTTAAAAATGTTGAGAGAAACATTTTCTTGACTTTGATGTTCTAAATGCACATTTCTGCCATTTTTTTTCTTTACAAATGGTTTTAAGCAAACTAATATTGATTTAGATTTGTAATAATTATTAAAAACTTAGCTGTCATCCATTGACATTCTGATATTTTCTCTGTTCTGAACAGAAAAGTACACAAAGAAAAAAATAGCTATAAGGAACAGAAGTTAAAGGATAGATGACAGAATTTGTTGGCCGGTTAGAGGTTAACTGCAAAAATAAAATAAAAAAAAATTTCCCACTGAAATGAGTCTTCATTTCATTAGCTCATACATATATATTTTTTTTTTGTAAATGTGTCAAAAGCACTATTCAGTGAAAATGTTGAAACGTGTGAAACTTTTTTAATACTGTTAAATGTTCCATGTGTACCAGTTCCCAGGTGGATGAGTCCCATGGCGATGGTGTCCTGTGGACAGAAAAACAGTGTCCTGTCCTGTACACTGTTACCAGTTTATCCATCTAGCATGAACTGGTGCTTATTATGAAATAATGAAATATTTCCCCATATTATGAAAAGTTGAACATTAGGAAGGTATATCCTCATCAAGATGACAGTAACTTTCACACGATTAAAGGACCTTCCATGAGCCTGAGCCTCCATGACCTCCGTGAGGTTTTGTGAGGAAGTATCACAAACCTAAATTTCCAGTGCAGGTTTGGTTGTGTTTGTGGTATTTTATCTCTGGTATTTTAAAACTGGTTTACCTTGATTGTTGTAAACATGCAATCAAGTTCTTTTACAGGTGCACTGGTGCTAGTCATGAGGAAGTTTTGGGGGAACTATGGGGAAGTTTTAATCAGATTTGAACAATCTTTCTTGTTGTTTCATAATACACGAACAAATATAGGCCCCTTTCACAGACTGGACATCGCTCTCTTTCCATACAGATTAGATAAACAGAGAATATTTGTTTTGAATGAGATCATTTAAATGTAGACACTTAAATGTTATAGATATATTGCTCATGTCTGTGTGACAAGTATTCGCTGAGGTTTGTTTCATGTTTGTGATGCACTCCACAAAAAAGTTCACAGAGACTGAGATGTCAGAAAGCACACCCTGTTTGTTTTCTTTATTCTACAAAAGCACAATGTTTTGTTTTGATTGTAAGTTGACACAAGTAAAAGTGTACCAATAGAATGATTGTTTTTATCTATATGACCATAAATGACTTATATACATGACTTAGTATTTTAAATCGATTTTTGCTGCTATATGCGAAAAAATACACAACAATCCACTGATGTGTTTGTTGACCCCAGAGGATTAAACAAAGTTGTACATGCTTGTTCAATGAACCTTACAGTAACTTTACCTTGCAGGGGCAAACCATGTGTCACCAAATTTGTTTAGTCTCAGTTGTTGAACTTTTTATATTAATACATATAAAAATAGTTGAATTTGAGATGACATTTCTTTTTTTGCTGAGTTTATATTACTGAATATAATATTTAATGTATCTGTTGGGCCTGATCATGCCAAAAGACAGCAGATTTGCTGGTATCACATTGTCCTGTACATCGGTAACCAGGACCACAACTGATTTTTTCTTTTTTGATCAGGTTTTTTTTTTTTTTTTAAGTTTTTTAAAGTTTTTTAACAAACAATCTCTATGCTCTATATTAATGTCTAGACAATTTTAAAAGGGGGCAGTCGGGGTAAGATGAGCCATAGTATAAACAATCTTAACACAACAACATTGACAGCAATTCATACCAGCGGCAAAATAAAAAAATAAAAAAATAAATATTGCATGAGGTTGTGCAAAAACATTCAACTCAAAGCTACTGCCGTGATTCATAACCATGTTTTTACCACACGCTTTGCAGTAGCAGTCACAAACTTTAGGACTTCAGCCCAACCTCATAAGCTACAGAACAGGAAACCTCTTGACGCAGAGAACAAGGAACAGCCCATAGAAAGGGATCAGTCAATACCACCTCTCTATGTTTGCAAGGCACTTGTTCTGATGGAAATGGAGCTGTATTATGTTCTTTCTCACCCTTACTGCAGTTTTATCCACTGAGAGCAAAAGTTTATTTTAGAGTACAAAACATTAGAGCGACTATCAATAACTGTGGCACCACTACACTTTTTTTTTTATCTTTGAATCTTATTCTTATTTTTGAATTATACAACAATGATGGTCAAACAGCTAGGCTACTCAGCTAAAAACACATACCTCCATAGTACGCAGACACGAAAGGAAGGGGTGGGCTTTCGACCATGACGCACCCCAAGAGGCATAAACAACAGACTTAGTAGCGGACAGAGCCATAGAGAGAAAGAGTTGCGACACGCTTTGATGTCGCCGCGACGGCTGTCACGTGGTTCATGTAAGCCCCAATAGTTCCACAACAGACGCGGGCTGTCATGTTCTTCTATGGACAGACAGCAGCGATTGCATTATTAAACGGTAAATATAAAATAAAACACACACCCAAGTACTTTTTCAGCTGTTATTGCATTTTGTTAATGTCAGTTTTGCATTTGGAGAGGCAGGGTGACAACTTAGATAATTTTTAGGCTATATTTTTGGAGGGAAACGCTAGTGTTCATGTTCGCATGGGTAGCACTGGCTTTAGCGGCTCTAACTTAACTTTTCCATGTCATTCATCTGATGATGGACGTCTCATGATATTTATTTTAGCACAACTGGGCTGTATTAGGCTATTGATTCCCGTGATCTTGCTTATAAATTCCGCTTCGTGATCACGCAAAGAGGTCTGCAGTCCGTTCAGAATTCCAACCAACATAAAATATAAATAATAGAGAATGCGGAGATGACGTCACGCCGTGTTGCATTATGGGTCCGCGGCCATATTTACAGGATCGCGCCCTATTCCGCTCATTCCGCTGTAGTGAAATTCATGTGTTGGAGGCTGCTTTTGGATTTTCTATCACTATTTTAGATATGGTTGGTCAGTTCTGCTCGATAAGGGATTGCCATAGCAGGTCACACGACCGTTCAGGGAGGAAACTGGTCAACGGGGTACGTTTTTTCAGCGTTCCTTCTTGGAAGAAACAACAAGGGAAGCAGGTCGAGGAGCTAACGAGAAGATTATTGATTGTAAATTATGTATTCAATTTTTCATTTTAATTATTAAAATTTGATTAAAATCTAATCAAAAATAGATCTGCCCACCACAAGCAAAATAAAACGAGAAAATAAAATGAATTTTTCTACAATGTTGATGATTATAACTCATCTTTTTTATTGAAAATGCAACTGCTCAAACCCACTGCTTATGACTCTTTCAAATAACATAACTGTAGCTGAATATTTAGCACTTTTGTTTGTTTTAATAACTTGGCAAAGAACATAAGTACCGTCTTACCTTTGCAAGTATGACTGTGCTCTCGCAGTTAACCGGCCTGTGAATGAGGAGGTCTTGTACCCAGCCGCTGCAAAACTGTGCATGAGCTTCAATGGATTTATAGCTCTTAAACTCCTGCAAAGTATACGCACTCAATCCAAAAACAAGGTAATTGACGATGTCCGGATATGTGAGAGGAGGTAGTGCGTCTGGATCCGTAATCCAGTCTTGGGCTGCCAAATCATATGGATCGACGTTGTTTATGGCGGAAAGTTTGTCCAAATAACGTTTTTTAGCAGCGGCATTCAATTTTTCCCGGTAGGGTCCCTTCTCTTTTTGTTTCAACTTCTCCATTTATTCCGTTCTTCTTCAATTTTACGTTGTCTCACCCAAACACACCCACTTTTAAATGCCATAGGAACGGCCGGCGAAAAGGTAAACAGAGAGACCGTGCCTGTAAAGATGGCGCCCACGTCCCATAATGCAACACGGCGTGACGTAACTCCGCATTCCCTATTACGCTGTGCATGTACAAATGAATGATTTAGGAGGGAAATAGACTGCTCCCATAACGTAGAAAGCAACGACTATATACAGCAATGTTCGGTAAATATTCAACCGAAAAATATTCTTCATAAAATTAAACCGGAGAGATAGTTAATGAGTGAATTAACTGTGTTCCTAAATACATAGAAGCACATATATGCATAACCCTAACCCATTTAAATAAATGAATTGTGTGTGTGTGTGTGTATGTATATAATATTATATATAGGCTATATATATATATATATATATATAAAATATTATTAAAAATATTATATATTATATACATCAGGATCAGGTTACCAGTTAGCTAACGTTAGTGAAGTGTTGGTCACCAGGGCCTGAAATTAACACCCGACCACCTGCCAAATGCGGGTGAATTTTGCTATTGGCGGGTAACACTGTCAATCTACCTGCCACATTGGCAGGTAGCCAATGAGAATTGAGTGATTCATTAGGTTTTTTTTTTTACGTTTTCATTTTCATTGCGTTGGACCTTAGCTATAATGTGGCGGCACATTACTGGGGTAAAAAGGCCAGCTGAAACAAACAACCAACAAAAAGATGAGGATGAGTCAAAGAAAAGTAAAAGAAGACATTTTAAAACAAAGTGGTCAATTGGCGACAACGGCAAGGTTCGTGAGCGGCTGATTTATGACAGCGACTGTTGTTTCATAACGTTCATGCGATCAGAAAGAAGATGAGGCCCTTTTCTGACTACGTTTGGATGTGCGAGTATTAAACTGTTGGTGAGATGGGATGAGATAATGTAACGCTGACGTAGGCTCCAGAACAATGACAGTTGCACAGATGTGTGCGTGTGCAACTGTAGTAGATGTTGGGAGTTGGGAACCGGTGAGAAAATGTCCGGTACCCGGTAACTTTACCAGTAATAATATTAATTTAGTTCTGCTTAACGGTTCCTGAACGCTGTAACTAAAAGCTGTCAGGACCTAGCTGTCTACGTGACTAAATCAGCCATCAACACAGCCGCGGGTGATTTGTTTGCATACGAGCTGCGGTAGGTCTATAGATCTGTTGTGCGTGTGTGTGTCAAAATCAATGAATAAAAAGATTTTTTAAAAATGTATATTCTAAGTTATTATTACTTATATTGATTTCGTTAATAACTTGACAGCAGTTAAATGTGTACAAGTTAAAGAACAATATTGTGAAATTCCCGTTTTTCACCTTTAGGCTATGAGGCAAAAAAAAAAAAAAAAAAAAAAAAGGCTGGTAAAAAGTCTCTGTGGCAGGTGAATTTTGATATCCACCTGCCACAGTGGCTGGTGGCCAAAAAAGTTAACTTCAGGCCCTGTTGGTCACGTAAGCTATCGCTGCAATTAACCTATTATCTTCCAATAAACATTTACTAAAACGGTCTACATAAAATATAACTACAGACTAGATTCACGAGAGGTCGGCTAATGTGTGTAAAAGTAAAAAAATACAGTAATTTCATTAATTTACCAGCGAGCGTACTTTGGAAGCACTGAAAATGAATGGGGTTCAATGGAGAAACTATCAGTGTTTGGAACTATTGGCTGCTCCACGACACGCGTTACTTCCGCATTCCAAAGTTCCTATGGCGGTCTATGGGAGTGTCGTAACTCTCTCTCTCTATGGCTCTGGTAGCGGAGCGATAGCTCATTGGCCACTCATTTACTGATTGTGACGTTTTACATGTGTTACAAAACATTAAGCAGCATAATTGTTTTCAACATTGATACAAATAAATGTTTCTTGAGCAGCAAATCAGCATAGACTGGAGGATCGCGTGACACTGAAGACTGGAGTAATGCTTTCTGAATATTTACAGGTATAAATTACATTTTGAAATATATTTAAATAGAATATTTAAATATATTTCATCAAATTTTAATTATATTTCACAAAATTGCTGTCCAACCAATAAATGCAGCTTTGGTGTATGTAGTGTTTGATAGTTTTTAATGACTGTAAAGTCTGTATATCTAATCTCACTGTTGGGTTTATTAACACTTGGTACAAAATCAGTCAATGATCAAGGCTGAATTGTTATATGTTATTTGCAAAATTTGATTTTGATATCCAATAAATTTAGATTGAAATAGTTGTAAATTATCAGTATTTTTTCCTTTCCTTCATATTTCCATAAGTCTTAAAACACAACACAATGCTATATGTAATTAAAAATATAAACACCTGTGAAAAATCAGAAAATCCTTTCATAAATTTATTCCACACAATACATTTGGCCGTATAGGCATATATTTATGCTGCTGAGCTGGCATCTGCAAGCCCTTTCACACCAGATCCAGATTCCTGTTAGTTTCAGAGATTTTTTAGCTGAAGTTGTTTTGAAAAGAAAAGAAAAGAAAAGAAAAGAAAAGAAGAGGAAAGAAAAACAAAATAATGTATTTAAATGATAATTAAGCTCCACTGTTAGATATGAATGGCATACTGTTAGTATATCACCAAATGCACTGGATACAGTGACAATAATGACAGTATGTTGAGCAGTCAAGTTACATCTAGACTGTCAGACATGTTTTATGTGAATACTGATGTTAAAGTATGCCTGTTTACATGATGGCTGTCGGTCTAGATGTAAAAAATAGGTTGTTAGATCTCAAAGTATAATCCTGTTAACACATGACACTTCAATGCTTGATTAAGCCTTTTAATTTAAACGCAAGGAACAATTGGACAACAACATAGCTTAACCTCAATCTGCTTCGTCGTGGAAACTCAGAGTAGGGTTTTTAGCTAAGCTTTTCGTTTATTTTATCATACTGATCACTGGGACAGGTAAAAACAAATGTAGCCAACTATTTTGATTTGATTATTTATTGTCAATGCAGCTGTTGTTATTGATATTTGCTGTTAAAGCAATTTTGAGAAAGATGCAGTAATAAGGATGTTAGGCTACTGTTTTTTTTTTTTTTTTTTTTTTTTACCAGACGGTTATTATGTTTCTAAACTGTACATGCACCTACATTTCCCATGATCTCAGTAAGGTGGAACTAATTTATTCAATTTCCTTTAATAAAGTTGTAAAGATGGAATTCAACATCACTCTTGAAAAGTTTCTGGGTTTTACAGGGATTGGAGTGGATTATACACACTTCTTGAACAACAATACCTTGTTGGGTTTTAGAAATGTGGTAAACACATTCTGCAAAAATATTGGAAATTACCCAGTCATTGTTGATAAATTGGGTAAGTTGGAAAAACCGCTTGTCTTAGGTTCTAAATTTAACAGAAACTGCGCTTGTAAAATAATTACAAAAGGTTTATTATTATCTTGAGGTCTTCTGCGATATGTATTGTCATGCATTGTGAGTAGCCTAGTAATGAGGTAAATTTCTACTCTTATTTATTCAGTACTGTGCAACCCATAATCAGAGGGTTTGAAATATATTCAAACACACATATGGGACTAAACACGTGATGCGCATGTGCACGCCGTCTGCGTTTTTTCAAACATTTTCTAGGCTTGCACCTTAAACCTATATTTCAGCGTTTGCGTTCTCGAGCCACCAGGCACTGTTTTGTGCGGATGAGCGGGCCGGACCGCGTTGAGGGTTTTCTGTTAGATCGGTGTTGTGTTAGCCAACATGACTAAACTTAAAGGGTTAGTTCACCCAAAAATGAAAATTATGTCATTAATGACTCACCCTCATGTCGTTCCAAACCCGTAAGACCTCCGTTCATCTTCGGAACACAGTTTAAGATATTTTACATTTAGTCCGAGAGTTTTCTGTCCCTCCATGGAAAATGTATACACGGTATACTGTCCTTGTCCAGAAAGGCAATAAAGATATCATCAAAGTAGTCCATGTGACATCAGTGGGTTAGTTAGAATGTTTTGAAGCATCGAAAATACATTTTGGTCCAAAAATAACAAAAACGTCCCGGGTTACGTATGTAACCCTAGTTCCCCGAAGGGACGGACGCTGCGTGTAATCGCAGTGGGAACGCCCTCAGCGTGACGCGTCTGAAGCATGAATGAAATCAGTCAATGGAGAGAATGAGCGTACGGCGAGTGACGTCATAGACCAGGAAGCTATAAATATCCCCTGAGCACACAACACGCCAGCTTAAAAGTTACTGAAAGCAGCGACCCAAGGGGATGCCGAGAGTATGGCAGGACACGCAGCGTCCGTCCCTTCGGGGAACTAGGGTTACATACGTAACCCGGGACGTTCCCCTTCAGGGACTACCGCTGCGTGTAATCGCAGTGGGAACGCAATACCCACATCCCCATACGACCAAATCCCCGTCGTGTGTCATCAGGAGACACAAACCGACGAGAGAACCTGAGCCCCTGGAGTGGAGCTAGGGTCAAGGGAATAAAATCTGACGAAAGTGTGCGGTGAGGACCAGCCTGCCGCATCACAAACGTCCTGAAGAGAAGCTCCTGAAAGAAGAGCTGTAGAGGCAGCCATACTCCTGGTGGAATGAGCCCTTACAGCCAAAGGTGAAGGCTGATGGGCCGAACCGTAAGCAAGCGAGATGGCCTCGACCACCCACTTGCTCATCCTTTGCTTAGATGCAGGACACCCTCTCTTAGGTGACCCAAAACAGACAAACAGTTGTTCCGATCTCCTCCACAGAGCAGCTCTGTGGACATACGCATCTAAAGCCCTAACAGGGCACAGCAAATTAAGTTTCCTCTGGTCTGACGTCAGAAAAGGCGGAGGACAGAAAGCCTGCAGAACTATAGGTCTAACCAAAGTGGTCGGCACCTTAGGAACATAACCTGGTCTCGGACAGAGAAAGGCCTTAACCATACCAGGAGCAAATTCCAGGCACGAGGGAGCCACCGAAAGTGCTTGAATATCACCAATCCTTTTTAGAGATGAAATAGCAAGAAGAAGGATAGTCTTAAGAGTAAGAAACTTTTCCGAAACTTCCTCGATGGGCTCAAAGGGAGCAAGGGAGAGACCTTCTAAGACGATGGCCAGATCCCAAGCTGGTACCCTTGTGCGAACTGCAGGCCTCAGCCTCAGGGTGCCACGAAGGAAGCGAGATATAAGTGGGTGTTTCCCGAGGGAACCTCCACTTGAAGGGGCGTGGTAAGCAGCTAAGGCCGCCACATACACCTTCAGTGTGGAGTGGGAAAACCCTGTGGAGAGACGGTCCTGCAGGAAATCCAGCACTGTACCAACCGGGCAGTTAACTGGGTCCTGCTGGCGCTCTCCACACCAAGAGGTGAAAAGTTTCCACCTCGCGGCATATAACTTCCTCGTGGAGGGAGCTCTGGATTGGAGGATGGTCTCAACGACCTCAGCCGAGAGACCAGAATCTATGAGCTGGGCCCCCTCAGAGGCCAAACCCACAGCCTCCATAGCTCTGGACGGGGGTGAAGGATCGACCCACTCGCCTGAGAGAGCAGATCTCTCCTGATCGGTATCTCTAGGGGAGAACCGTCGAGGAGAGACACTAGGTCCGAAAACCATACTCGGGCCGGCCAGAACGGGGCTATAAGCAGGAGACTGAGCCCGTCCCGGCGAACCCTCTCCAGAACTCCTGGGAGCAGAGCGATCGGGGGAAAAGCGTACAGGCGTGACCTCGGCCACGGATGTACCATAGCATCCAACCCCAGTGGGGCTGGCTGGCTGAGAGAGAACCACAGTGGACAGTGTGATGTCTCTCGGGACGCAAATAGGTCTACCTCGGCACGACCGAAATGTCCCCATAGGAGCTCGGGCCTCGGCCCCTGCCTCGACAGGATGTCTGCCCCCTGATTCAAATACCCCGGGAGATAAATAGCTCTGAGAGAGAGAATTTTCCCCTGGGACCACAGAAGGATCTGACGTGCCAGCTTGTAAAGCGGGCGAGAACGCAGACCCCCCTGGTGGTTGATATAGGAAACCACCGATGTGTTGTCTGTCCGGACAAGAACATGGTGGCCTCTTAGGTCCGGGAGGAAATGTTTCAGGGCCTGAAACACTGCCAACATCTCTAGACAATTGATGTGCCATAGACGGTGATGGTCCCCCCACAGACCCTGAGCCGGGCGACCACTCATGATCGCCCCCCAACCCGTGAGAGAGGCATCTGTCGTTAGCATCACGCGACGACAAGGAGCTCCCAACACAGGGCCTTGGGACAGAAACCAAGGATCTTTCCACATAACCAGGGCGCGATGACACCGTCGCGAACTCATGATCATGCGAAGCGGATTTCCCCTCGGGGAGAATCCCCTGGTTCTGAGCCACCACTGTAACGGTCTCATGTGCAGGAGGCCAAAAGGTACCACGTTGGACGCAGCCGCCATGAGACCCAACAGTCTCTGGAACTGTTTTACAGTGGATGACCGGCCTAGCTTGACTTGATGTACTGCGGCGAGAATCGAAGCAACACGAGCAGGTGACAATTGTGCCTGCATCGTCGTCGAATCCCACACTACACCGAGAAAAGTGGTTCTCTGTAATGGAGAAAGAACACTCTTTTTGGCGTTGAGCCTCAGCCCCAGTCACTTGATATGAGCAAGAACGACATTCTTTGCCTGTTGTTCCGATTGAGCTAGAATCAAGCAATCGTCTATATAGTACAGAAAGCGGATGCCCTGTAACCACAGCGGGGCTATAGCAGCATCCATACACTTCGTGAATGTTCGGAGTGACAGTGCTAGGCCGAACGGAAGAACCCGATATTGGTACGCTTCGCCCCCGAAAGCGAACCTCAGGAACTTCCTGTGTTGAGGGAGGATAGATACATGGAAGTAAACGTCCTTTAGATCTATCATGACAAACCAGTCCTCGGATCTGATTTGAACATCCCCAGTGACAGACACAGCGCCCTGTAACGTACTGGCAGGGAACAGCTGGTCTGGGCACTCCACAACCCTCCTCGGAGGGGGCGAGCGTCCCTCGGGAAATCGCTCGCCGAGTCTCTCTACGCCCTGTGAAGGCAGGGTTAGTAGAGCAGACCCCTGAGGGCATCGGAAAAGACAGGGCACCGTGTTCTTGTGCAGTGAACTCAGGTCTTTCACGATAGGGACCACCCTCAGAGTCCTGACGTTCAGCACGTCAGGATTTTTTTTTTTCGATGAAGTAGTATCCTAACTCCCTGCTGGGTGGGGGACCCATTCCGCCAGGAACTCTACTAAGGGAACCAGCCTCTCGAGGCTGGCCCCCGGATGAACATCCCGAGTGACAGACACAGCGCCCTGTAACATCTGGAAGGAAACAGCTGGTCTGAGCACTCCACAACCCTCCTTGGAGGGGGCGAGCGTCCCTCGGGAAATCGCTCGCCGAGTCTCTCTACGCCCTGTATAGGCAGGGTTAGTAGAACAGATCCCTGAGGGCATCGAGAAAGACAGGGCACCGTGTCTTGGTGCGGTGAACTCAAGTTTTTCCCGATGGGGACCACCCTCAGAGTCCTGACGTTCAGCCCGTCAGGACTTTTTCGACGCGGCCTTTCTGGCGACAATGACTGTCCTCAGATCAGTCCTGCCCCGAGAAGGCCGCGCCGGAGAGCGCCCCGCCTCGTCCCTCCAGTTTCTCTGCAGGGGGGCACGAGACGTGACACTCCGCTTCTGCTGCGCTCTTTTGGAAGACGAACTCGACGAAAAACTTTGCTCTGGTTGAACATTCTGCGTGACAGACACAGTGCCCTGTAACGGCGCACCAGCAGGGAACGACTGGTCTGAACACACTAGAACCCTCCTTAGAGGCGACGAGCGTCCCTCGGGAAAGCACTCGCCAGACCCTTCAACGCCCTGTTTCGGCAGGGTTAGTAGGACGGGCCCCTGAGGGCGCCGGGAGAGACAGGGCACCCTTAAGGGAGGTGAACGCAAGTCTCTCTCGGTGGGGACCCCCCTCAGATTTTCCTTTGAGCAGGTCGCCCTGAAAAGCCTGCATAAAAGTCATCGTATGCAAACATGCAGCCGCCTGCCCAGCCATAGAGTAAGCCTTCCCCACCAGCACAGAGGTATATATATTTATTTATTTATATATATATATATATATATATATGTGTTTTTTTTTTTTTTGGTGGAAGAGCCGGTGCTTTAAGTGAAGACGATGAAGCAGGAGCGAGATAGCTCGCGAGCGTCTCCTCCGCCTACAGTATCGTCACATAACCAGCAGATTTAGCACCAACAATGTTACCATAAGCATTGGATTGATTTGTGTAAATTCTGCTTGAAACCGGTCTAACCCAGGCTTTTGAAACCTCAGCATGAAGATCTGGGAAGAACGGTAAGCACCGGCGAGAAGGTTGAGGTCGTGCAGACAGAAATCTATCATCTAGATTGCTTTTAATTCTAGAAACCTGTCTATCAGCTGGCCACTCGATACTGTTTTTTTTTTTTTTTTTTAAGCTTTCCAACAGCCCGAGATAATACATCCATCAAACCTTCTTCATTTGCAGTATAATGTGATAAACTAGTTTTCTCTGATGCAAAACTTTCGACATCCAGCTCCTCAGAACTGGAAAATCTCAATTCAACATCATCATGTGCCTCCACCCGGGCAGAAGTAACCGCCGCAGCGCGTGCTTCCAGAGCCGGGTGAGAGGCACTAGATCTCGGCGGAGATAGCTGAGATAGGGCGGAGCCCGTCTCAACGTCGCCAGCGAGATCCATCTGCGAGCCCCAAGACAAGCGCCGCCGCTCTGCCTCAACAGAAGCGGGACCCGAGCCTCGGGGAGCTCGCAGCAAATCACTCTCCTCGAAGAGCGATCGCCGCGAGCGCAGACTTCTCAAGGGAAAACGCTCGCAATGCTGACAATCGACTCCCTCGAGAGCCGACTGGGCATTGCTGCACTCCCAAACAAGCCACACATACTTCTTATACTGCTCGCTCATATTGGTTTTTTTATATAAAATATATATAGTGAAAACTCCTGACAAAACAGACAAACACAATCGACAGATTCAGACACACACAGAGCTGCTGAAGTAACTAAAGCTGGCGTGTTGTGTGCTCAGGGGATATTTATAGCTTCCTGGTCTATGACGTCACTCGCCGTACGCTCATTCTCTCCATTGACTGATTTCATTCATGCTTCAGACGCGTCACGCTGAGGGCGTTCCCACTGCGATTACACGCAGCGGTAGTCCCTGAAGGGGAACTACGACTTTATTCAGCATTGTATTCTCTTCCGGTTCTGTTGTCAATCCGCGTTCAGTGACGCTGCTGACGTGTTATCTGGTGTGCCCGAGCTTCGTTTACAGTCTGAGGGAGACACACGCTGTAAACAAAACAATCTTCGCAAACATGTCTAAATTTTAAACACAGAGGAAGACTTGCATTTTTTTGCCCAGCCATATTTATTTGACCCCGAATACACGAACGCACCAGATTACACGTCAGCAACGTCTTACGTCACCAGCGTCACTGCGGACTCGTGAACGCGGACTGACAACAGAACCGGAAGACAATACAATGCTGAATAAAGTCGTAATTTTGGTTATTTTTGACCAAAATGTATTTTCGATGCTTCAAAAAATTCTAACTAACCCACTGATGTCACATGGACTACTTTGATGATGTCTTTATTTCCTTTCTGGACAAGGACAGTATACCGTACATACATTTTCAATGGAGGGACAGAAAGCTCTCGGACTAAATCTAAAATATCTTAAACTGTGTTCCGAAGATGAACGGAGGTCTTACGGGCTTGGAACCACATGAGGGTGAGTCATTAATGACATAATTTTCATTTTTGGGTGAACTAACCCTTTAAAAGAGGAGGAAAAACCCACTTAAAAACCTGCCAGTTTTTTTTTAAACCCACCCAATGCCTTTTTCTCCAGTCCAAAGGCAGTTCAAAAGAAGCCCAATTGGGTGGGAATGCCTAATGCTTAGTATTAGGGGAACGTTTAATTGGTTCTCTTTTTAAAAAATCTGCAGCAAGGATCAGTCTTGGTCTGGCCTTATGCATGAATGAATGTGGTAATGGTTATTCTCACGCTTCATTAACGACCAGATGCTCTGTTCTTTCCATGATATGGTTTGTTTCTCCGAATGGACTCCATAAGTCTAGTTTATGAATTCTGACCTATGAAGATGCTTATCCACTTACTGAGTCTGTTTTTATTACTTTTTCTTTGGATTATTTCCTGGATGACCAAGGATAATGCTTTTGAACTTTTATGTTTATCTGTCTTGAGGAGTGTTTATTTTGGATAATCAAAAGACTGCGATGGGATGACACTAAACTGTGATTACTTACCAGTGTTGGATTCTGTTCCTCGCCAGAAAGTCTGTGAGAATACCAACCGGTAAATAGGCCTATTTATCTGTCCTGAGTTCTGTTCATCACTGTAAAGACTGGGACTTATCTTTACCTGTGAACTTACTATTCTGTATTTTACATGTGATATTTACCAGAAGTGTTATCTCAAGCATTCCCTGTTTAATCGTGTTTTCTTGAATAAACTCCTGCAACTGGCATCTCCTTTCTCGTCTCAGAGTAACATTACATTAAAGTGATAGTTGTGAAAATAATGTATGTCTATCCATTCTTTCCATAAACTGTTTTATTCAATTCAATGCAACAATTTAAATTAAAATAAATGTTTAATTAATCAGGCCTTATGAAAGTGAATAGATTTATTCTGTTGTGCTCCAAAAATGTCTAAGAAGTATTATATGGGTCCACATAACGTCCTGGTTGCGTATGCAACCCACCGTTCCCTGAAGGAGGGAACGGAGGACGTAGTCGACGTCGACTGAAATGGGATCACGCTAGGGAGCCTATTGTCTTCGAGTAATTTAGAACGAGCCAATGCACATTGGCGTGCGAGATATGCATCTCACACTCCGCCCCGCGGCGCGGGTACAAATACGGAAGTAGATGCACGCACCATTGCTTTTGGCTGAGGAGCCGAGCGTAACTCGGAGTCAGCGGTGGTCCAGCGATAGTGGCAAGGGGACTACGTCCTCCGTTCCCTCCTTCAGGGAACGGTGGGTTGCATACGCAACCAGGACGTTCCCTTTCAGTCGTGAACGTCAGACGTAGTCGACGTCGACTGAAATGGGATCAACCATTGAAAACGCCACTAAAGCTGCCACCTTCCAGTGCCTAGACAAAAGCCTCCTGATCCTCCCGACCTTTTTAGCGGAAGAGGATAGGGCTTAGGCCAGGAAGTCACTGCTGTTCCACAAGACCCACTCAGTTAGACTTGGATAACACTGGGAAAGCGTACCCTGTACATGGAAGGAAGGGACGCTGCGGAAGCCACATCCTGCCCGAAGGGAGGTAACATGTGGAGAAAACACATATGAACTGGGCGGAGACCGGGCAGTGCAACATATGGAAGGTCACTGGGGAGGCTCCAGCCTAAGACAGGGGGGAGACTCAACCAGCCAATGACAGCAGAGCAGGCTCTGCCGAGGGAAGACACGGGCTCACCGTAGGGAGCCGTACCGTGGAAGAATACACATATGGGATCACCGTAGGGATCACAACATATGGACCCAGCCTAACACAGGTTCCACACTGCTTACGAGTGGTAGGCCTAACACCGGGCGTTCCGCCACGTCTGATGTCGGAGGGGTGCGGAGGAACTCAACAGGGTTCGGATAAGGGAACTCTATTGGAGCAAAATGGCGCACGTATCCAGTCCATAGGAGGGGAATGGCGCAGCAAGCCGACACTTCGAACCGGGCTCATGGTGAAACTGGCTTCATATGAAGGGAGCCCACGGGAAGCCGCGGTTCGACTTAGGTGTCGCCCAGCCCCCAACTCTAGAATATCTGTCAGCGAAGCACTCTGTGTCAACGCCTAGGTGGGAGCAACACTCATAAAAGAGGAGCTCACCACGTAAGTGGACATGAGTATCTCGGGATTTTCACCAAGATAAGGCAACCACATTCAGTGGGCCAACCTCGCTTGGAAACAGCCTTCCCTCTCTGCTGACTTCCTTAACAGATAAGAGCTGGTCTGAGGTCCTATGGCTTGCGTTCTGTACACGTATAACCGCGATGAAGCGGACGGACAGAGAAAGCCAGGGCTGGGTCTGCCTCCTCCGGGGCAGTGCTTGCAGGCTCACCACCTGGTCCCAGTTTAAGGGAGAGGTAGGAACCTTGGGCACATATCCAGGCCGGGGTCTCAGCTAATGAGAGTTAGCCGGCCCGAATTCCAGGCACAAGTCATTGACCGAAAGCGAGCAAGTCCCTACCCTCTAGTAGAGACAATGCGAGCAGGAGAACTGTAAAAAACAGATTTTTAACTCACTGCCCGCAGTGGCTCAGGGGTGGTCTCTGCAGTGCAGTAGCACCAGAGATAGGCCCAAGAGGATAAAGAGGGACGCAGGGATGACCCTTGCTCCCTCAGGAACCTGACGATCAGGACGTGCTTCCCATGCTTCTGCATATGATGTTCGTCATCATATTGAGGGTGAAGGAACAGCCTACTCCAACCCAACTTGCAGGAAAGAGAGCACTGAAATGACCGAACGCTCTCAGGATCTCCTCAGGAGAGAAGACTCATTCAATGAATAGGTTCCACTTCTAACTTAGCGAAGCACAACTGCCTTATCTTAAGGGGGTGCTTGCAGAAGTGATGGTCACTACCACATATCCTTGTGGTAACCACCTGAACCTCCACGTCCATTATTTTTTTATTTTTTTTTTGAACGCGGGTGCCATCATGCCCCATCCCCAAAAGTATTCAGGGGAAGTCAGGAAGGCTGTCGAGGGAACTAGATCTGGTTGGGCCAATAAGGGGCAACTATCAGACCTGTTCCACTCCTGACTTAGCACAGTAGGTGCAAGCGACCTGCGCACTGCTCAACACTTGAGTGTGATAAGTTCACTGAGCTCAGGAGCAACTCTGCTCAACACCTAAGTGTGATAATTCACTGAGCTTCAGGAGCATTTCTGCTCAACACCTGAATGTGATGAAATTCACTGAGTTTCAGGAGCATTTCTGCTCAACACCTGAGTGTGATGAAAATCACTGAACTTGAGCAGCGCCAAGCGATAATGAATCGCATAGTCGCTTTCTTAGAAGGCTCACTGGGGAACGCATTTCTGCGGGGCCCCGGGGTCAGCTGAGAGCTAGTGTCTGTCCAAGGTTTGCTCAGACAGAAACACAACTGGCAGAGGGACGAGTCCGGAGAGGCAACAGATGTAACTGTGCGGCCCCGAAGTGGTCCCTGCCCAGCTGGACCGCCAGGGGATGGAGTCTCCACTCTCCCTGGCCATAGCTGTCGTGAGGCTCGTTGGCGGCACGATTGAGCAGGCCGGAAGAATTTTATAGTGGAAAGAAGCAACCTCAGAAGCTTCTGACTCCAAGGAGGAGGTGACAGGCGAGTTATGACATGCGAGGGAAGCTTAGCGCAACGGTCGCGATGTTGTCTTTTCAGACCAGTACCAGCTAGCTGAGCAGTGGTGGCTCAAAGCGAGGTGAACTGACAACTCGAGGTAACAAATACCAATGCAGTCGGAGGTCGCCCAGGCCTCCGTTAAAGCATGCCCTTTGTACATGGCCCCTCAGTCAGTGTTAGTGGACCTGAAGGTCTAAACACGGGCTGAGAGTTTGGCGGCAGGCCGGGGTGATCTTTTAATCACACAGGGCGTGCCGCTCTGCCACGGTCACCTCGGGACTCGATCATAAAACTAGTGCTGAAGCGGTCTTCATATGGAGGAAGCCGAGCGACTGCGACTGCCATATGCCCCAGGAGCCTCTGAAAATTCTTTCAGTTGAACCCTTTCTCACTTCTAGCACTAGCCTAACACACTCTTTTGAGAGACGTGTTGGACCGAGTCCCTCTCCTGAACTGAAAAGAGATACTCAGCCCGTGGGCGAGATTAATCTCTCCCAGTTGACCTGAAGACCCAACTGGCTATGGAGCACTCGAAGGGTAGGACCTGTACGGATACTTCGTACCCTCGACGCCAGACACAGAATGTTCTGTGGAGCGGAGGATAGAAATCTGAAGTAGTGTCCTTCAGGTCGAACGCCGCAGGCCATCCTTGGGGACGGAGCATTTGAAAATGCATCTCTGTGTTAGTAATTGAACGGAGGCTTTCGAAAAAGGGCCCGTTTCAACTGACACAGGTCCAAGGTGGCCATGACACACCACATATCTAGGGTACAATAAAGAACAGGTTAAAGAAACCGGTCTTCATATCGGCTGAGGAAGAGGCTACATCGCGTCCTTCGCCAGTAGGACTGTGACGTGCGCACACAGGCCATGAGCAGTGCTCAACACGTAGGTGTGATAATTATCACTAATTCTAGGAGCATTAGCTCAACACCTAGGTGTGAAAAATATCACTGAGCCAGGGCGGAAGCCAAGCGAAATGAATCGCAAGCCGAGTCTGCTGGTAACTCAGGGCCAATGGAGCAGTAGGAAGCACTTTAGGCTTACACACACCATACCAGGGCCCAGAGACCACAGACGTACCCGAGGTGAGGCAGCGTGGTGGAGGACAGGGACCCGGCTCGGAAGGCCCGTGGGCGGCCCGAAGCGGGGTCTGAGTGTGCAGTGCAACCCCTACCTGTCTCCACGGGACAGCAGGAGATGCGTGAGAAGGCGGATGACCGGGTCCTCGAACGCGTCGTGCTGCCGGCTGGCGAACAAGAGGGGGCTGAGGGGTGCAAGGCTGTTCCACAGGGTCGCACACCACCAACCTCGCACTCTTGGGACCCAGGGACGGAGGAATTCGCTCTTTGACAATTTGGGAACCACTGGACTCCGGGGAGCCAGTGGTGGAACGGTAACCATCTGAAGAGCTCGTCCCCCCAACCCTGGGTGGCCTGTCTCAGGGACGCTTCGTCTGACACTCGCCCCCTGGCTGGGGAGTGCCTGAGACAGACCAGGCGACCTGCCTGCTGCTGGCTCTACGCTGGGGCCTGAGTGAAGGCTGTTGCGGGGGCCCCGCGGAACCGGAGGCAGCGGCAGGGGGACGCCCTCGGCGACGGGCAGGCGGAGGAACTGTCACTGGCGGCGGGTGGAGGCAACAGCAGGCCGCCAGGACAGGGTGTGTCGAAAACCCTCCGTCTGCTCTTGGGCTGTGAAGAGCTGTTGGGTACAGCTCTCCACCGCGTCGCCGAACAGCCCAACCCGGGAAATTGGGGAGTCCAGGGACCGAACCTTGTCCGCATCCGCCATCTCAACCAGGCTGAGCCAATGATGGCGCTCCTGGACCACTAAAGTGGACATCGCTAGACCGACCACGCACGCTGCGACACTCGTGCCCCGTAGGGAGAGGTCAGTGGCAGTGCGGAGCTCACTCATGAGCGCACGATCTAGACTACCCTCGTGCATGTCCATGCAAAGAGGAAGCAGCTTGCCCGCCAGCTTTGTGAGCTCTGACCGTCAAATCTGACGCGAGCTCACAGGCCTGCGAGGGGAGACGAGGATCCCCCGTCCAAAATGCAGCGGCCGTTGGACACAGGTGTGTCGCAAAAGACCGCTCCACTGGAGGGATAGCCTCATAACCCTTCACCGCTCCTCCGTCAAGGGTAGCGAGGGGGGGGGAGAACCACTCAGGCAGTTTTCAGCAGTAAAAGGTGCCGTCCATGACCTAGTAAGCTCTCCATGCACTTCAGGAAAGAAGGGTACTGGGGCGGCGGGCTGAGAACCAGCACGGCCCGCCCCGAGATACCAATCATCCAACCGAGACTGAGCAGGACACGGTGGAGGGTTCCACTCGAGCCCGACAGCCTCGGCGGCCCGTTTCAGCATAACTGACCATTCTGGATCCGGCTCGGGCAACGTTATGCTCCCAGAGGAAGACAACGCAGTCGAGTCGTCATCTCCAGAGGCCAGCTCACCCTCCGATGCTGCAATCGGCGTCCTGTCCTCTGGGGGAGCCCCGAGTGAAACGGCTGGCCCACCCATTACAGATGGACCAGCACGCTCCACGGGGGACTCACACGGCTGCGGTGGAAAGGAGGAGTGAGGAGCCCACAGGGAATGGTTACCGGGCGAGACATCCACCACTATCCTCCTATCACCCATCTCACGCAGCACCCGAGGGCGGGGCGTGGTAATGGGGACTCGCGCTTCGCGGACGAAGGCGAGTCTCGATCTCAACACCGCGACAGTCATATTCCCGCAATGGAAACATGAACTGTCCACAAAAGCTGCCTCAGCGTGCTGTAAGCCCAAACACGTGATGCAACAATTGTGACCGTCAAAGAGAGACAGGGAACGACCGCATCCAGAAACGCACGGGCGGAATGACATCTTGAAAAAGACGCAAACGCACCCGTGTTGTTCTTTCAGGAAGTGAAAAACTCTCACCAGTGCCGGAGCACACAGGGGAATGACCGCGGCAACACTGATACAGGAATGGTGCAGCCTGTATCAGTGAAGCACTCACTTTCTTCGCCCTCAAACAGCCGTCAGACAAACAAACACAAACAGAAATTTGGTTGCTGTGACAACAGCAGTTGAGAGCTCGGAAGCTCGCGATCACCGCTGCACTCGCGCTGTAAACACCGACACCAGGAGAGACTTCCAGAAGAAGCACGACACACTCGCTCGGTGTATAACAAGACTCTACAGACCTGAACATGAAGCTCGGCTCCGAAGTGAAAGGCAATGGTGCGTGCATCTACTTCCGTATTTGTACCCGCGCCGCGGGGCGGAGTGTGAGATGCATATCTCGCACGCCAATGTGCATTGGCTCGTTCTAAATTACTCGAAGACAATAGGCTCCCTAGCGTGATCCCATTTCAGTCGACGTCGACTACGTCTGACGTTCACGACTGAAAGGGAACTCATGTGTTATATTGTTGTGTTAAGAGTCTTCTGAAGCCATATTATAGCTTTTTTTAACAAATTATATTATAGCGTTTTTCATCATTAATCTTCTCCTTTGCAAAGAATAAACATCTTATACTCAAACAGGTCACAAATGATTGCAAGTGATTAAGCATCATTGACGTCAAACCTGTAATTATTTGAGAATACCATAACATAAATGAGATTTAATGATATTAAGAAGAGGATCTATGACATCTGGAAGCATCTATTTCAGTAGCTTAGTCGGTATAGGGTCTAACATACATGTTGTCGATTTAGATGAATTATCGAGTTTGCAAAATTCTTCCTCTCCTATAGCAACAAATGAATCAAATTTTTCCTCAGGGAGACTACAATGCACTGCCGGATGCGATATTGTAAAAGACAGTTGCATAGTTATAATTTTGTCCCTAATATTATCAATCTTATAAGTGAAGATGGTCATAACGTCATTACTGCTGTGTTTCTTGGAAACTTCTGGGCTTGAAGCTTTCTTTTTCGTTAGTGCTTCACTTTTTCAAATAAATACCTAGGATTATGTTTATTTTCTTCTAATAGGGTTGAAAAATAAGCAGATCTAGCAGCTTGTAAAGCCTCTCTGTAAGCAATCGAACTCTCCTTCCATGAAATCCGAAATACCTCTAGTATTGTTTTCTTCCAGTTTCGCTCCATTTTTCTGGCTGCTCTCTTAAGGGCCCGGGTGTGCTCGTTGTACCACGGTGTTGGACTATTTTCTTTTATCTTCTTTAAGCTCAACGGAGCAACTGTGTCTAAAGTGCTGGAAAAGAGAAAGTTAAAAGTTTCTGTTGCAATATCAAGTTCTTCTAAGCTATCTGGGATGCTGAGATGATGAAACTGATCAGGAAGATTATTGATAAAGCAATCTTTTGTGGCAGAAGTGATAGGTCTAACATACTTGTAACACGGAGTTGGCTTTGCAGCCTTGAGACTAGATAATGATCTGAGATATCGTCGCCCTCTGCTGCAGAATTTCAACACCATCAACATTGATTCCATGTGATAATTAAAGATCTAGAGTATGATTACGGCAATGAGTAGGTCCTGACACGTGTTGTCTAACTCCAATTGAGTTTACAATGTCTTTAAATGCCAATCCCAATGCATATTTTTCATTATCTACATGTATATTAAAATCACCAACAATTAGTACTTTATCTGCAGTCAATACTAATTCTGATAGAAAGTCAGCAAATTCTTTGATAAAATCTTTATGGTGCCCTGGTGGCCTGTATACAGTAGCCAGCAGAATTCTCAAACGTGATTTATCATTTACACTATATATTTTACATTAAGCACCAACACTTCAAAAGAAGTATATTTAAAACTAGATTTCTTAGTGGTTTTGAAAATATTACTATAAATTACAGCAACACCTCCCCCTTTGCCTTTCGGACGAGGCTCATGTATAACAGTAATCTTGGGGGGTGGACTCATTTAAAGTAATGTAATTGTTTGGTTTTAGCCAGGTTTCTGTCAAAGACAGCACATCTAGGTTATAATCTGAAATCATATCATTAACTATGAGCGCTTTTGAAGTAAGGGATCGAATATTCAGCAACCCAAGCTTTATCGTTTGCTCATCTGTATTATATCTATTTTTTATTTGTTGAACATCAATTAAATTTTTAACCTTAGATGGGTTTGGACGTTTTTTGGATTTCCAAATGGTGGCCGAGAGAGCTCAATGCGCTGTAACTGAAGAAAACGCATGCTAATAGAAAAAAAACACCTGCAAATTAAGAAAGCATCTTCATCAGTTTTAAAACACGTGTGCTCCAAATAATTACAACACAACCAAATACGGAAACGCGCTGCAAAAGTTCACAATACAACCAAATACAGAAATGCGCTGCAAATAGCACAGACCACAACGGAAATGTTTCCAGGGGACCCCAATAAGTGAAGAAGTTGAAGTTTTTTGCAAAACATACAGAGATGACATGTTTATGACATATAACTTTGTATACAATATACAAAATATATTAACAACATGTTCAATGTCATTAGAATTAAAATGAGAAAAGAAGAGTTAACAATGAGCAGAAAAATAGACAGAGACAAAGAACATGAGTGTAAGTTATTAATCTATACATCAGTTACGTTGTACAATTTGTGTCATGTTATGTTTAAATAAGTTTCATAAGAAGTGTTAGGCAATGCAGTTCCAAAGATGAGACAGCAAGTTTTAAAGTTGACACACACACACACACACAGATATATAACACATATTTTAAAAACTTTTTGTATAAAATGTATATTGATTTGCAACAGTTATGTTGACAGCAATAATGAGAGATTTCTTTCGTATAACAAGCTATTCAGCTGATGGACACCATGCTGTGTTGTCATTGGAACATCCCAGGTGAAAATGAAGAAATTATGATGTCTTTCATTGCTCCCTTCACCAAGTGCGTTCCAAACGGCTATACAATGGCAATGTCCAGCTCACTCCAAAGTCCCCACTTCAAGGTCTCTGCCCTTCAAAGGGAGTAGGGCATGGGATGCTCACAAGCAATACGCATGTCCCAGCCGGGTTCGTCAATTATTGGGGTCCCCTGGAAACATTTCTGTTGTAGTTTGTGCTATTTGCAGCGTTTCTATATTTGGTTGTGTTGTGAACTTTTGCAGCGCGTTTTTGTATTTGCTTGTGTTGTGAGTATTTGGAGCACACATGTGTGGTGAAACTGATGAAGATGGTTTCTTAAATTGCGGGTGTTTTTCTGTTTGCGTGTGTTTTCTTCAGTTGCAGCACGTTGAGCTATCTCGACCACCGTACAGATGACTTCGGGAGTGAATTTTATAAAAGATATGTGCAGGAACTCTGTTGTTGTTGTTGAGGATGTTTAATGACTCATTTAGCAAACACAAACTCCCTCAGTCCTTTTATTATGCAAATATTTATTTAATTCTTAAATAAAGATAAAGAAAAAAACGGATCCATTGTCATACTGACCCATAGCTCTTTTGAACTCTGATCTTAAAATGTTTACAGAGATTCTGGCTAATAGATTAAATAACCGTATTGGGAAAATTATTCACCCTGATCAAGGTGGTTTTGGCCATTTCTCTCCTTTTTTATGCCAGGCGTTTAAGGAACATCTTATGTACCAAATTTGAATCCCAAGCTATAGCGTTGCAATTCGTGCCTTGGATGCAGAAAAGGTGTTTGACCAAATTGAATGATATTTTAATTGAGCTGTGACTAGAGAATTTGATTTGGGTGAAACCTTTGCCTCTTGGTTGAAAATGTTGTATGCACATCCTAGGGCTTTGGTTCTCACCAATTTTAATAAGTCAACACAATTCCCATTACACAGAGGCACCTGATAAGGCTGTCCTCTCTATCCCCTGCTTTTTTTGCAATTGCAATTTAACCTCTCGCCATTGCCATTAAAACAAACTATTAATTTCAAATTTAGGCTGAATTACGAATCATATTTCCCTATACACAGATATCTGTATCTCAACAACCCAGAACAGTATATCCTTCTCTTGTTAAATATATTGGAAACATTCAGTAAACTCTTTGGTTACTTAGTAAATTGGCAAAAAAAAAAAAAAAAAAAAGTGAATTTTTTGTGGTGACAAACAACATTGATTCCATTTTTATGCATAGTCTACCTTTTTAAAATAGCCATACATAACTTGGATACTGTATAAATCCTAAGTATATATATATATATATATATATATATAGCTTAATTATTTAACAATGCTAGAAAATCTAAAGAGCATTATAAAATGCTGGAGGATCCATACCAATTATCAATGATGGGGCATGTAAACGCTAATTAAGATGGTGACATTGCCTAAATTCTAGTATCCTTTCAAAATTTACTGATTTACTTGCCCAAAAAGTTATTCAAAACATTAGATTCTATTGTGCTGTCATTTGTTTGGGGCTTCAGAGTACATACATTACATGTGTGTAAGCCTAGGTCGCCAGGTTGTTTGGGTTTGCCCAATTTTCAACATTACTAGCTACTGGTCTGCCAGTTGTAGAGCCTTAACTTACTGGCAGGACCCACACCCCAACTATACTACTTTCTATCCTTCTTTCTCCCCTCTATAAGTGTGAATCTACAGAGGGCTCTCTTGGTCATCTTTTATTGGCGTTCCCAAATCTTAGTTAATTCTGGTCGGAAGTTTTCTAATTTCTCTCTCATGTTTGCGCATGTGAGCTTCCCTTAGATCATGTGACTGCCATTCTTGGCTGGTCAGCTTCCTTTCAGCGTTTTAGTCATTGTAATGATTTGTCCACTGAAGGCAAGTTAGGTGAGAACCCAAACAAATTTATTTACAAGCAGAACACAATCAAACATAAAACAAAAACATGGCAAGGCATGAACATAAACATAGACAAGAAAACAAGACGACAGGAGCCTGGACATGGAACAATCAATACTCGACAAAGACACAGGGCAATCAAGAGGACTTAAATACACACAATACTAATGACAAGGGACACCCGTGAACAAGTAACAATAAACCAATTACAACATGACACAACAGACAAGGGAACACATGCTAGGATCACAAGACTAAAACCAGGGGATCACATGACAGACAAAAGACAGGAACAAGAAACAAACCCAAAACGTGACATCCTGGCAAAGCAGTATGTGCATGTGACCAGGGCGAAGCAGGATGTGCAGGCGACCAGGGCGGACCAGACGGTTCAGAGGGCCTGGGCGGACCATCTCGTCCGAGACACAGACGTGACCACGACGGGACGAGACTCAGGAATAGGCTCAGACTCAGGCTCACGAACAGGCTCAGGTTCAGGAAGAGGCTCAGGATCAGGAACAGGCTCAAGCTCAGGAGACTCAGGAACAGGCTCAGGCTCAGGAACAGGAACAGCCTCAGAAAAAGACTCAGAATCAGGAACAGACGACCTGGCTGCGGCCATCTTGTCTGAGGGCTCAGGTGGCATGGCGGCGGCCATCTTGACCAAAGATGAACTCTCAGGCGTGGTGGCGGCCATCTTGGCTGGAGACGAAGGCTCGAGGCTCAGGCTCGGCATAGCCCACAGTAAAGGACCAGCCGCTCAACAAAAGGGCAAGATCTATTGAATTAAAGTCCATTGAGGGGTGTTGTCTGGCATGAGGTATTCAAGCATGTCCTTAAGCCCATGGCGGAACATGTCCTTTAAGACAGCATCGTTCAAGTCCACCCCATGGCAAAGCTCACAAAATTCTTCCACATATTTTTCAATCGGACGGTGACCTTGGCTGAGGCGGAAGAGACGCATTGCTGGGTCCATGTTTGGTCAAGTATTCTGTAATGATTTGTCCACTGAAGGCAAGTGAGGTGAGAACCCAAACGCAATTTATTTACAAGAAGAACACAATCAAACATAAAACAAAAACATGACAAGGCATGAAAACTCAACACTAAAGCAGGAATATGAACATAGACTAGAAAACAAGACTACAGGAGCCTGGACATGGAACAATCAATACACAACAAAGACACAGGGCAAACAAGAGGGCTTAAATACACACAATAGCCTACTAATGACAAGACAAGGGACACCTGTGAACAATTATACATAATATGTATACTGTAGCTAACAGCTTTTGTCAGGCATATTCACTCTGAAATTGTATCTAAATTGATATTTGTATCCATATTTGATCTGCCGGTCTGTGCTTTATTGTAAAAGTAAGCTCCAGTTGCCATTCCCAGCAGGCCTAGTGTCAGACCCACTCCACAGAACACTGATGGGCCAATCCCGGGCAGGACAACTTCTACATCTGTAAAACAGAAACAACAACATGATTATTATTTGTGCAATATTTGGGAAATGTTGATATTGATATTATATTATTTTGTATCACCAATCACTCAATTCTTATTTGAAAAAACGTCACCCCATATTTTGGTTTGAGGTTGCTGGAGGGCTTTGTGGTCAACATTGCAGCTGTAAATTTCTCCTTCCAATGGAATGATTTTCAACGTGGAAAAGAGGTTATAGGTGCCATCGTTATTGGGCCGATACTGGCTTAAAGTCACATTCTCTGTCACAATCACATAGTTCTTAGTCCAAGATACTCTGACAGTTGGAGGGAAGAATCCAGTCACATGACAGATGAGGGTGTTTTCTACACCCAGAACCACATCATTTCTAGAATAGATGGAAGTTTGAGGGGGGTCTGTGAACATAGCAAATGACACTGAGTTTTATATTATTAAAAAATATCTCTATTAAGTAGTACATTTAAGCAGCTTAACAGCTTCCACTTGTTAACTTGATCCATCATCCATATACAAATATACAAAGTGTGTGTGTGCGCGCTTTACCCATTTGTTCTGCTTGGTTTTTATAAGCTTTAGTACCAATGGCTAGGTATTCTTTGCATATTTGTGAATTATGAATACCTATCTCAAAATATTCAGAAAAAACAAAACGCTCAGAATCTACAAACTCTGGTAGCACCACTACTGTTTTGTTTGTATTGAAGTTGTAGTAGTATACTTCCTCTCCATCAAGACCATACATGTCCTCTTTCTCTGTATCAGAGCATCCAATGAGGTGGTAAGACTTATGTACTAAAAAAGAACAATATAAACAAAAACATTATACATTTTATCAGTTAATTATAGACATCATAAATAAAATTGAATAGAGAGTGTCACTCTTATGTTTTGTACTCTAAAATAAACTTACTTTTACTCTCAATGGATAAAACCGCAGTGAGGGTGAGAAAGAACATATACAGCTCCATTTTCATCAGTGGGACAGTTACCTAAGTAGCAAACACACACAGTAGTTTAAAAGAGGAAGTATTGATCCCTCCCCATTACACAGTCAGTAATGCATGATTGGCCGGTTAACTTTTAACATTTCAGATAGTTCAACAGTTAACAATTTGGCAACGACTCACCTCAGTCTACTTCGGTGTGGATACTCAGAGTTGAGTAAAATGTTTTTAGCAAAGCTTTTAGTTTTTATTATCATACTGATCACTGGGACAGGTAAAAACAAATTTTAATTGTGATTTAATTCATTTTGATTATTGTTAATTGTGTTGTTATTACCAATAAAGGATTTGTGTTTGTGTGTGTATATTTTATATATGTGAGGAAAAAAATATTTATAAATGTTTATAATGATGTTATTGTTTTTTTCCCCTTCCAGATGGTTATCATGCCTCTATACTGTTCCAATGCACCTACATTTCTCGTGATCTTAGTGATGTGGAACTCATTTATTCAATTTCCTTTAATAAAGCTGTGCAAATACAATTCAACAGCACTTTTGGAAAGTTTCTAGGGTTTACTGAGATTGGAGTGAAACATGCACACTTGAGCAACAACGATCCACAAATCTTGTCGGATATAAGCAATTTGGTAAATGTGTGCAAACATTATGGAGAAATTGGTTACCCAGCCATTGTTGATAAATTTGGTAAGTGGCAAAAAACATCTTGTCTCAAGCTTGTTTAAAATTAACTCTGAATGTATCTTATATGTTCAGTGCAACCCAAGATAAAGCTTAGGTCAATGAAACTGGTTGGTAGAAGCTCTCCTGCTGTGTTGGTATGCAGTGCATATGACTTCTACCCCGAACAAATTAAAGTGTCCTGGCTGAGAGATGGTAGAGAGATGACCACTGATGCAATGTCTACTGAGGAGCTGGCTGATGGGGACTGGTACTACCAGATCCACTCCCATCTTGAATATACTCCCAAACCTGGAGAGAAGATCTCCTGTATGGTGGATCATGGCAGCTTAATTAAACCCATGATCATCGACTGGGGTAACAGTGTCTAATTTTCTTAACTTCAACAAGTCTTAGTTCAGATAAAAAGTGAAATTTAATATGATATATACACAAACTGAAGTGATATTACACACTTTTAAAATTGATGGTAATAAATTTATGTGTGCACTACACAGACCCCTCTATCTCTGAGTCTGACAGGAATAAAATCGCTATTGGATCCTCTGGTCTGGTGCTGGGAATCATCATTGCAACTGCTGGATTCATTTACTACAAGAAAAAAATCAGCAGGTCAGTTAGATAAGAGCAAATCTTACTGATATATATTAGTAATTTCTCATTATGAAAAATAAGTCATCTTTTATTTTGACAGGGAGGATTCTGGTAACACATCATCAATGTCTAATGCAACTTTCTGAACATTACTGTATTTTTAATCGTTTGTTAGCACAGGACAAACATTGATTAAAACATACTGTGTGTTGCAATCATAAAAATAAATTGTAGATTGAAAATGTCTATTGCTGAATAAAGTTAGATGGCTCTAACGGCAGGGTCTTTAATTTAATTTCTCTATTCTAAGATTTGAAAAGAAAATTGGGTTCATTGTGGAAAAACAGGTTTAAATGCATAATATCTGCAGTTTGTGTGTATGTGATATATTGGGTGGTCATTTACAACCTTGATTTAAGTGCAGAGTTCATTTGCAATTACATACTTAGAACTGCAATTCAGACATGCATTATGGGGTTCATGGACACAAATATAAAAACTGTTTTATAACAATTGCATTTGATGTGTTGCTTATTACCAGTTTTGGTGAAAAATAAATAAATAGTTCCTAATACTACTTTTAATCATAATCATCATCATCATAATAATCAGCCTAAAAGGCTATATAACTATTCTGTGATATTCATGTTTGTTTAAAAGATTGTAAAATAACTAAAAAGGTTAACGCAGTTAATGATAACTAGCAGATAAATATAATTAATGTACTCCCTGTTCTTTTTAGTTCCTTTGTCCGGTATTGTTTGTGTTTCAGTTTGCTTGGTTGTGTTTATCTCCTGAGTTTTGTGGATTAATAAAGACTGATTTTAATAAGAGACTTCTTTCTGATAGTCTTTGTTGTGTGTGCTTCATAACAACCAACATGTTACACAATGTGACTTGTGAATTTTTATCTGAGGTATAATTACTCTATAGTAATTTTAAGTGTTTGTAATGTTCACAGTGACAATTTCTAACAAAAATAACCCAAACTTAATGTATTATTTATGTAACCTAATTAAATCAAAATGCCTAGTTAATATGCTGTGTAAGGCTATTTGTCCCACCACTGTGTTCCTCATTCAAGTCTTTAAATAAAAAAATAAAAAAAACACTGGTCTGTATTATTGAACAATATAAAGGACTTAAAAGATTAGTAAATGTTTAAACTAGCTGAGATTAATAAATGCTTTAGAAGTACTGTTCATTGTTTTTGTAAGTTAATTGTTAACTAATGTATTTAATGTTAACAAATAAAACTGTACTTAAAGTCTTACCAAGAAAAAAAAAAGGTTAGTTTAATAAGAAGTATTGACTGAAAAGCTGTGAAAACCATTTTAGAAGCTTTGTACTGTTCAGCCCTAGTAGTACCATCTAAGGAAATGTTTAGTAGCATCTATGCATCAACAGCAAAACAAAAGAACTGTTACCCTATCATGCTCAGGCTTTATGTTAATGGTGAGTGTGCATCATTTTCAATGTCAACCGTATAAGAATAAGCCAATTTCTAATGCAAAAAGTGCCCAAAGTGATCGAAAAAGCAACGTAATAAGCATTTCACACCATGACAGCAAAAAGATGTGTCATTATACATAATGTATGATAATCCGACTACAAAAAAATAAACAACAACAATGTGCTTATACTGTACCGTTGTGTTGCACTTCAACTTCGGACAGAACTACATTACATCTTTTGTGAAGTACATAGAACTTTGCAGTTAAAACCATCAAGTCCAGCAGCTGTCAAGTAGTCAACTAGTCAGGGCTGCGTTTCCCAAAAGCATCGTAAGCCTAAATTGATCATAGAACAATTGCCACCAATGGTCTCTGCGATAAGGCTTACGATGCATCTGGGAAACGCAGCCCAGGACAGTTTAAAAGATATCCTGACGCTGGACAGGAGTAGCAGAGAATGTCTAATATGGGGAGAACTCCCACTCACATTAAACTTCCGGGGTCTGAACTGATTGCAGTTCCACTCTAGGTCCATATGAGGGCGCTCACAGGCGGAGTGCAGAATGAATGGAGGTCTATGGAGCAATACCCCTAAAAATCCACTTTTCTCAGGATATAATTTTTTGTCTAGTAATTTGAATGTTGTATTCGAAAGAAGATGCAACAAAATTACACATTACTGGGTGTTAGATTTTTTAGAGTCACTTATTTGCTTTAAAAAGTCTTTTAAAATGTCAATGACGTCATACACATCGTACGACCAGAAACCTGCTTTACGGCAATCCTTCATTCACTGAACCAACTATTTACTATTACTCACTGTATCTTATATTTACTATTTGCACTGCATTGTAGTTGTACCATATCGTATTACCATAGATAAAGGATCCATCAGTTATCTTTGTTATTGCTAAAATCGGGTCAATCACAGAAAATGCTTTTTCCACAATAAGAACACAATCGCAGCAACGTTCCAAAGCGGCCAATAGGGCGTCTATATGTATTTATTATGTCTATGCTTTTGCGCTTTGCACTTTCTTTTCTCTCGAGGCATCAACTACACATCTGACACGGGTAAGTTAAATATCTTTTTTTACAGTCTATGGTATATACATTTGAGAGAGTTCAGTCCGCCTATTGCCTTAACATTGGTCCCGCTTCGGATGCCACGATGCCATTAAGCGGTGTCTCTGGTCGTAATCAGTCCTTCACTGACCAATCAGCGTCCATTAGCAGAATGCTAGCGTGTTATGGGCAACAACAACTCAACCTGTAAGAAATCGAAAGGACATAAGCACTCGTTCATTCAACTTTCGACCTATAACCCATGTTGAACTTGCAGAACCTACATTCAAATCTGAGATTTCTCAATGACAATTGGGTAAAAGAGACAAATTTACTATTTAAATTTACTATTTACTATTTAAATTTAAATTTATCAGTCTTTATTTAAAAGAGCCCCATTGACTCCCATTCATTTTGCACTCGGACGATCGCCCCCAGTGGAACTCTGGTGGAACTACAACCAAAATTCGGTACAATAGGACTTAATAGGGAGTGGCCAGGCTTTCCGTAGAGGGGCGGTAGTATAGTATATTCTCATATTTTGATTACTGTAAATCATTCTATTGTGCTCTGATTTCAGAGTTGCAATTTTGAGTCATCTCCCACCAAAGGTGTAATTCTAGTTCCCTTGCAAAACTTTTGTGTACCCTCGCAAAGATATTTGCGTTCCCTTGCAACTGTAATGAGCTCGGACAGACACTTCCTGTTTAATGTCCGCTAGCAGTGTTTCAGATCTCCGTACATTAACAACGAAGCGTTTCATAGTGTTTGAACTGGACTCAAATCTACAGAAATGCGGTCAGTGCTTACGAGTTCAAGTGAGATGGTCCTCACTGCAAAACATGACATCCACGGGGAGGAGTCGGATCCAGATCCAACTCCTCCCACCTTACATATACCTAAACCTACCCATCTCCGCCCCCTGATCCCTAAACCCACCCCTAATCCCTAAACCCACCCCTAATCCTACCCATCTCCACCCCTTGGATCTTGATCCGACTCCTCCCCGTGGATCTCATGTAGGCCTACTGCATTGAGGGGCTACTGGTTCAAGTTGCCAATATTCACAGATTCGAACTTCCCGGATCAATATTCACGAGCTAAACGTTAAACACAAATGACACCTATTTACAATCATAGTTACGTAGACAGCAAGCTACAACCCAATTTTCCTCAAAACGAGCTTTATAATATAAATTTATAATATAAATCTGAACAGGCGGCTGACAAGTCCGAATAAGGGACCGCCTGAAAAGTGCAGAAAACAGGAAGTGTTTGTCCGAGCTCACAACAGATTTTGCAAGGGAACGCAAATATCTTCACGAGGGAACGCAAAAGTTTTGTGAGGAAACGAAAGTTTATCGGGGGAAAAAAAATTCTCCCATCCCAAATTTTTCCCAACACCATGTCCCTTTAGGGGCTTTGTAAAAACCCTGTCACTCATGAGTCATCACGTCTCACCAACATCAAAGCCTTCTTACCCGACCCTGATTTAAAGTGAACCAACAAGGGTTGTGTTAAATATACAAATTTGTTGATGTACACTAGCAGTGGCGTCATCCCCATTCAAAGTGAGGGCCCGTGCCCCCTCAGATTTTTCCTCCCTGATAATTTTTTTGTCACAACTTTATTCCTATTATGCTCCATAATTACCAGAGCCTATAACGACTCAAATGTATTCTTATGGATGTGTAATAAATCAGTCAGCATCAGCCCGCCCCTTTTTCCTAATATGGTGTCTGTGTATATCAAATCTAGTTATCGGATGATATTAAAAGGTAGTGGAATTATTTGTGGTTGACCTGGAAATTTTAACTTGATCAAAAAGTTATGGATTTGATATTAGCTGCGAATTCAGAGCATTAACTTCAGTGTAACGTTATCGATAGCTAGCCTAGTCTAACCGTAAACTAGTTGGCTAACGTACTGTCTGCCATACAAAGCCAATAGAGCTGGTAAGTCCCGCCCCTTCCGCTCACCCCGCTGGATCTCTAGGTTGAAAAATCGTCAATGCAAGTGAATGAGAGAAAATAATTATTTTCTAATCCCGTTTGAATTTTGCAATGAATGTGAACATATGTTGTCTGTGAATTTTGTATTTAATTTTTCGTGTAAAGAATGCTACAATTTAGCGGGTAGAATTTTCATACGGTTAGACTTTGTGTGAGAGCACTTTGTGGACTACAACTCTTCGCTGCTTTCGACGCGTTTGATGTACGTCACCACCACTAGCACACGGATCCCGCTAAACATGCCTTTGTTTGAATGGTGACATTTGGGTACAAAACACACAGGCATCTCAACCTAATTCCTTGGATTATCGCATTATCGCGTGATTTGTGGAGGGAAAATGTGTTATGCGGTGACGTCACATATGCGACGTGTAGTCTTTCTCGTTATGTCTATTCCACAACTGCTAGCCAAGGAATCATACAATATACTGTCAAACTCGTTACATGAGAAATTATATAAAAAATTCACAGACAACATATGTTCACATTCATGGCACAATTCAAACGGGATCAGAAAATAATTATTTTCTCTCATTCACTTGCATTGACGCTTTTTCAACCTAGAGGTCCACTTGGAGTTTTACGGATGGGCGGTGTAACAATAGTGATTGTTTAGCATGTTAGGAATGTTCTATGATGCGGATCCTTGGTAATATCGTGGTCGCAGCACGGACCGTTGAGTAGGTGACACGCAGAGGCTCGCACGTTATGCGGTTGCACCGTTAAGTCTCTATGTATGTGTACAAGTTTATGTGCTTAATAAACCACCACCCGTTGGGTGTTAAACAAGATATTCTGGAGTCTGTGAGTATAAAGCCCAGAATATAACATGGTGGCAGCGGTAGTGAACTGAGGCCATTTAACGAGACAGTAGTACCGGTGACGTTAGCTGAGTTGCTAACCGTGAGCATCTCCGTGTGCAATATGGAAGGATTGAAGCCGCCGCAGACATTGTGTTTGGACACCAACGATCTTTCAAGGTCCTGGAAGACGTGGAAGGATGAGTTTATGCTTTATGTGGAGTTAACCGTGAGTGACGACAATGAAAAGAAAAAAGTGACACTGTTCAGCTATCTTGTTGGCGAAAGCGGCAGAGAATTAATGGACACACTAATGAGTGACGCCGCCAGAGAGACATGGAAGTTAACAGACATTATCGACAAATTTGATGGACATTGCAACCCTTGTGTGAACGAAACTGTGGAACGGTATCGCTTCTTCACTAAGAACCAGAGGTCGGGTGAGTCTATTGACAGCTATGTCACGGAACTCAGAGTACTGGCGAAAACATGCAACTTCGGACAACTGAGAGACTCGGTTATCCGAGACCTTGTCTCGGATAAGCGATCTGTGTTACTCTGTCTCTGTCTATTTATTGTTGTCTGTTGCATTTATATTGGAAGAGTTATGGCGAAACAAATGTACAAACAGTGTGCTTCTCCCTGCCCGCGTTATTTAACGGGTGGGGACACACACGAGCTTTGTTTTATTTGTTTGGGAATGGAGCATGCGGTCTCAGCCTTCGAGGGGGCTGAGTGCCAGCATTGCGAGATGCTTCCGCTTCGCATGCTCCGTTCTCGCCTGTCACTCTTTGACGAGAGTGGTCAGGTTCGCGATCCTCAGGGTGCAGGACCCGCTGCTGCCGAGGCAGCACGGAGAATGCATTCCTGGGGATCGCAAAAGGATCTTTCGGAGGGGTTGGAGACGGGTCCGAGGGCCTTTTCTCCTTCCTTACCCGGAGGATCCAGTGCTCTCCCCCCGGTGTCGGAAGCCCGCTCTGCGACTTCTTCCGCCCGGGGAGAGAGCCCTCCATTACTTCATTGCTCTTCCTCTGAGGAGGTTGATGCGATGAGTTTGGAGAGTTTAAGCACACACACTGGGGAAATTGATTCGCCACCTATTTCCCCAGCATATGAGGAGCTGGTGGATGTGATGTCTAGGGCTGTAGAGAAATTAAATATTGAATGGCCAGCTGAGAAAAGTAGCGCTCGTCCTAAAAGCAAATTAGATGAGCGTTTCCTTTCTTCAGCGACATCATCTCCACCACGAGGCCTTCCCTTTTTTCCTGATTTACACAATGAATTATCTAGATCATGGGATAAACCGTACTCATCACGTCTTTTCAGCCCTCAAGTTCATTTATATTCAGGTATAAGAGGGCTGAAAGAGTACGGTTATGAGGCGATGCCCCAGGCTGAACAGACGCTCACGAGCTATCTGTCACCTGGCCCAGCATCGTCTCTGAAGGCCTCAGCTTTGCCCACTAGACCACTTAAAGCAACATCAGGGTTAGTGAGCAAAGCTTATACGGCAGCAGGTCAGGCTGGAGCATGTCTGCACACTATGGCGGTGCTCCAGGCTTACCAGGCTGATTTGCTGGGGGATTTGGATAAGAGTGAGGGAGTTGGCCCTGATGAAGTTCGAGAACTTCGTCGGGCCACCGATCTGTCTCTCAGAGCTACAAAGGAGACCGCTAGAGCAATTGGGCGGTCTATGGCAGCCCTTGTAGCTACTGAGAGACATCTTTGGTTAAATCTGGCCGAAATAAGAGAAAAAGACCGGGCTTTTTTATTAGATGCTCCGCTTGAGCCTTCTGGTCTCTTCGGCGACGCAGTCAATGCGGTCGTCGAGAGGTTTCAAGAATCAAAGAAGCAAGCGGAGGCATTTAAAAAGTTTCTCCCTCGCCGTGTCCAACCCCCTGGGGCTGCTGGGCGTGAGCAGCCCCAGCCGTCGAGCTCCTCATATCGTGCGCAACAAAAACAGAGTGTTTCGTCTCGTGCACCTCCACATAAACAATGGAAACAGACGCAACACTCTCAGTCGAAGTCTTCTAAGCCGAAGCCGGATCTGAGGACCGTTCTTCAGGCGAAGAAGACTTCGGCTCATAAAAAGAGGTCCTGACGTCAATGGCGTCAGACCTGTGAGGACGGCCCCGACCGAAGTGGAGCGGTGTACACCTCAGAATACGGTGCCCGTTCCGCTTCGGGGTCCTCACGGGACCGTTCTGCCAACCCCGCCACCCTTGGTGCTTCGGGGCGCAGCGGTCTCCAGCGAGTCGCTGATGCTATGCTGCGGCACTGCATCGGTTTCGCGCCCTCTGAGGGGGGTTTTAGAGCAGCCAGTTCAGGTAGTTCCTGCCATTATGTTTCAGGCTCCAGAACTGGCTGTCTCGTTAACACCAGAGACCAGCCTCGAGAGGCTGGTTCCCTTAGTAGATTTTCTGGCAGCGTGGAAGCTACTGCCAAATATTTCTCGTTGGGTCCTGCAGATTGCAGAGAAAGGATACAGAATGCAGTTCGGTTCTCGTCCTCCTCGCTACAACGGGGTGTTGCTCACAGTAGTGCATCCCGAGCAGGCTCTGGTAATGGAGCAAGAGGTAAAGGCCCTGTTAGTAAAGGAAGCTATAGAACAGGTGTACTCACCCGACAGAGAGTCGGGTTTTTACAGCCGTTATTTCATTGTTCCGAAAAAGGATGGAGGGTTGCGTCCCATTTTAGATCTTCGTCTGTTGAATCGTTCAGTACAGAAACTCAAGTTCAAGATGCTGACACTCAAACAGATCGTGACTCAAATCAGATCCGAGGACTGGTTTGTCACGATAGATCTGAAGGACGCCTACTTCCATGTCTCCATCCTCCCTCAGCACAGGAAGTTCCTAAGGTTTTCTTTCGGGGGCAAAGAATACCAGTATCGGGTACTTCCTTTCGGTCTAGCTCTATCACCCCGCACGTTCACGAAATGCGTAGATGCAGCTTTAGCCCCACTCAGGCTTCAGGGCATGCGTATTCTGAACTACATCGACGACTGGCTGATTCTAGCGGAATCAGAGCAGTTGGTGGTTCGGCACCGAGGTGTCGTTCTCGCTCATATGCAGATGTTGGGGTTGAGGCTCAATGCCAAGAAGAGTGTTCTATCTCCAGTACAGATAACCACTTTCCTTGGTGTGGTATGGGATTCAGTGACGATGCGGGCCACTCTATCGCCCGTTCGTGTAGCTGTTATCCTGGCAGCCACAGAAGAGCTGAGGCTAGGCCAGTCACGCACTGTAAAACAGTTCGAGAGACTGTTGGGTCTCTTGGCAGCAGCGTCCAACGTGATACCTTTTGGCCTGCTGTACATGAGACCTTTGCAGTGGTGGCTCAGGACCAGAGGGTTCTCCCCGAGGGGAAACCCACTTCGTATGATCAAGATCACGCGGCGGTGCCTTCGTGCCTTGGTTATATGGAGGAAACACTGGTTCTTAACCCAGGGTCCGGTGTTGGGAGCTCTTTGCCATCGAGTTGCGATCTCGACAGATGCTTCCCTCACCGGCTGGGGAGCGGTAATGGAAGGCCGCTCGGTTCAGGGTCGGTGGAGGGGTTATCATCTTTCTTGGCACATAAATTGCCTGGAGATGATGGCTGTCTTCAATGCATTGAAGCAATTCCTCCCAGACCTGAGGGGCCATCATGTGCTCGTCCGTACAGACAACACATCGGTGGTCTCTTATCTGAACCGTCAGGGGGGTCTGCGGTCGCGTCCGCTTTGCAAGCTGGCGCACCAGATCCTCCTGTGGTCTCTGGGGAAGGTACTCTCCCTGAGGGCAGTGTATATTCCTGGGGACCAGAATATTGGGGCAGACATCCTGTCGAGGCAGGAGCTGAGGCCAGGGGACTGGAGACTCCACCCCGAGGCGGTGGAGAAAATTTGGGAGTTTTACGGCCAAGCAGAGGTGGATCTGTTTGCGTCTCAGCATACGACGCACTGTCCACTTTGGTTCTCCCTTACTCACCCAGCCCCCCTGGGGCTGGATGCTATGGTGCAGACGTGGCCGAGGCTACGTCTGTACGCATTTCCCCCTGTTGCTCTGCTCCCAGGAGTTCTGGAGCGAGTCCGCCAGTACGGTATAAGCCTACTGCTAGTAGCACCACGCTGGGCGAGTCGGATCTGGTTTGCGGACCTGATCCATCTCCTAGACGGTTCTCCCTTGGAGATCCCGATCAGGAGAGACCTTCTGTCTCAGGCCGGGGGCACAATATTTCACCCCCGACCAGAGATTTGGAAACTGTGGGTTTGGCCTCTGAGGGGGCCCAACTCATAGAGAGTGGTCTCTCAACTGAGGTTGTTGAGACCATTCTAAGCTCCAGAGCTCCAGCTACTAGGAAACTATATGCGCTGAAATGGAAAGTTTTTTCTGTATGGTGTCACCGACATCAGTGGGATCCGGTTAACTGTTCTGTGAACACAGTACTCGAGTTCTTGCAGGAGCGCTTTACGTCAGGTTTATGTCCTTCCACACTTAAGGTTTACGTGGCGGCCATTGCGGCTTACCACGCCCTGGTGGGGGGTACATTGTTGGGTCGAGACCACCTGATTACACGTTTCCTTCGTGGCACATTGAGGCTGAGGCCTGCATCTCGCACTAGGGTGCCAGCTTGGGATTTGGCAATAGTACTAGAAGGCCTGTCTAGGGCTCCATCCGAGCCCTTAGATTCGGTTTCAGAGAAATTTCTTACCCTTAAGACTATCTTTCTGCTAGCTATTTTGTCCCTTAAGAGAGTTGGAGACCTTCAGGCCCTTTCGGTTTCCCCCACTTGCCTTGAGTTTGCACCGGGGATGGTCAAGGCATTCTTATATCCAAAACAGGGATACGTCCCTAAGGTGCCGACCTTGATTCCGAGGCCTATCGTGCTGCAGGCTTTCTGTCCTCCTCCTTTTACATCTGCGGACCAGGAAAGGCTGAACCTCTTGTGTCCAGTGCGAGCACTGGATACTTATGTTCATCGGACATCGTCTATGAGGAAGTCCGACCAGTTATTTATTTGCTTTGGATCACCTAAGAAGGGTCTTCCTGCTTCTAAACAGACGGTTAGTAAGTGGATAGTTGAGGCTATTTCACTTGCATACGAGTACTCTGACCAGCCGTGTCCTTTGGGGGTCAGAGCTCACTCTACGAGGGGTATGGCGGCCTCTAAAGCCTTATTATTTGGAGTTTCTCTTCAAGACGTATGTGATGCGGCAGGCTGGTCCTCACCGCTCACATTCGTCAGGTTTTACAGTTTGGACCTGGATGCTGCCTCAGGTTCTCAGGTGCTTAGTGCTTAGTTCCAACAGACTAACACCCAGGTACTTGGAATTCTGGCGTTTTGGGTATTCTCGTTCCCAAAGCGTCGATGACGCTTCGCGAGTTCCCTCGAAAGGGAACGTCTCAGGTTACGACTGTAACCATAGTTCCCTGAGAAGGGGAACGAGACGATGCGTCACCCTGCCATACTTCCTGCATCCCTGTGATCGGCTTGCTTCGACTTTTGAAGCTAATGCCGCGTTTCACCGGATGTGCTCTTATGCCTTCCTGGTCATGACGTCACCCGCCCGTGACGCTCATTCTTTCCATTGGACTAGTTGACATTGATGCTCAGACGCATTCACGCTGGGGGCGTTCCAAAAGCGTCGATGACGCATCGTCTCGTTCCCCTTCTCAGGGAACTATGGTTACAGTCGTAACCTGAGACGTTCTGTGGTAAGACACATGATAAAAACAAGCTGAAATGCCCAGCGTATGGGAAGAAGTGGAAAAAATGTGGTAAGGACAACCACTTTGCTGCTAAATGTAGAGCTCGACCAGAACACAGAGAAAAGACTATTGTACATAATGTAACAGAATGTGAAAGTGAAGAATATGAGGAAATCCTGTGTGTGACTGAAGCACAGGCTGAGGATGTTAATGCAGTGGGCACGAGCAGAACAGATGACACCCAGCTGTTTGCATGTATGCTTCTTGGGACAGACATGGTGAAATTCCAAATTGACTGTGGTGCCACTTGCAACATTATTCCGATCCATTTGATAAACCCGGAAACAAAACTGGAACACACAGACAGGGTATTACTCATGTACAACAAGAGAAGACTGAGACCACTAGGAAAATGTAAAGTTAAGCTGAGAAATCCTAGAAACCAGAAACTGTACCAGCTCGAGTTCCAAGTGGTAGACGGTGATGACGCTGTACCGCTGCTTGGTAAAAAAACAAGTGAGGCCATGAAGGCAAGGCAAGGCAAGGCAAGTTTATTTATATAGCACATTTCATACACAATGGCAATTCAAAGTGCTTTACATAAAAAAATCAAAAGAAATAGGAATAATTAAAACAGTTAAGAATAAAGAGATTAAAATAATCAAAAGAAATAAGAATAATTAAAGCAGTTTAGAATAAAAATAAAATAAAATAAAGTACAAACAGTCGGACACAGTGGCACAGTGCTCATTCAGTAAATGCATAGCTAAACAGAAGTGTCTTGAGTCTGGATTTGAATGTGACTACTGTAGGAGCACATCTGATCTCTTCTGGAAGCTGGTTCCAGCTGCGGCTGGCATAATAGCTAAAAGCAGACTCTCCTTGCTTAGAGTGAACCCTTGGTATTTCTAGCTGATGTGATCCTAATGATCTGAGTGATCTGTTGGGTTTATATTCAGTGAGCATATCTGCAATGTATTTAGGTCCTAGGCCATTAAATGATTTATATACCAGTAATAATACTTTAAAATCAATCCTAAATGTAACTGGGAGCCAGTGTAAAGACCTGAGGACTGGTGTGATGTGTTCATATTTTCTGGTTCTGCTCAGAATCCTGGCAGCAGCGTTCTGTATGAGCTGCAACTGTCTTATGGTCTTTTTAGGAAGGCCAGTGAGGAGTCCATTACAATAATCCACCCTGCTGGTGATGAAAGCATGCACAAGTTTCTCTAAGTCTTGACTGGAAACAAAGCATCTAATTCTTGCAATATTTTTCAGATGATAGTATGCTGATTTAGTTATTGATTTGACATGACTACTGAAACAAAGATCTGACTCTAGAGACACACCCAGATTCCTCACTTGATTTTTAGTGGTTAGACCCCTAGCGTCAAGGTATGCGTTCACCTTGAGAACTTCATCTTTGTTGCCAAACGCAATGACTTCAGTTTTGTCTTTGTTTAACTGAAGAAAGTTTTGGCACATCCAATTGTTTACTTCCTCAATGCATTGGCACAGGGAGTCAATGGGTCTGTAGTCGTTAGGCGATAGGGATAAGTAGATCTGTGTGTCGTCTGCATAGCTGTGGTAAGAGATTTGGTTCTTTCTCATTATTTGGCTCATTGGGAGCATGTACAGGTTGAATAGGAGTGGCGCAAGAATTGAGCCTTGAGGGACTCCGCATGTCATGGATGTCCACTCAGACTTATGGTCTCCTATACTCACATAATAACCTCTCCCTTCTAAGTATGACCTGAACCATTTTAGGACTATCCCAGAAAGCCCCACCCAGTTTTCCAGCCTGTCAAGAAGTATGTCGTGATCGACAGTGTCAAATGCAGCGCTGAGGTCGAGTAGTACCAGCCAGGGCTCCAGACTAACTTTTTTCACCTCCGTCCTGAAACCGTCCTGATAAACAATTTGAACCGTCCTAAAGTGAATGTCAACCGTCCCAAAATAAAAATGTTGTGTCTGTACTTTATTAACATCTATAGTTGTTAGTTACATAATAAAAACACCATTAAAGTGTTTATGATATATATTATAATATTTAGTTAGCTCCATTCAAAGTAGTTATCTGTAAATAGGTAAAAAAAAACAGATTAAATAAAAAATAAAAGGAGTTAAATGCTTTTTTGTATTCATGCAGAACAAATCTTTTTTTTTTTTTTTTTTTACATGGTTGGATTAAACAATAACAAATAAATACTGGTGACTACTTCTCAAAGCGGTAATGTGTCATAGCTGATCATCTGGAAATGTGTTATTAAGAGAAAGGGCTTTAAAAAAGTGTAATATGACTTCTCTAGAACACAGAATTTGGGGGAAAATCTGTGTCTCCGTCTCAGTCTTTGTACTGACTGAGGTCTTTGTTCCGGAGAAAACATTAACCTGTTAATATGAATGATTTTAAAGTTTGAACATGCAATACAGATACAGATTTAACTACTGTGACTTAAAAAAAATATCTTAAAATTAAATAAAACCACTTTTCCTAGAATAGAACAGTCTTCTTTCCAATTAATGATATATGCATTCTTTTTAACTTGCATACATCATTCTTTATTTTTTCAAGCAGCAGACATATTTATTTGTATGAATTAAATATAATGAATCCTTATTAAAGCTATTAACGAGCAGTGAATGATTTTCTCTTTTTCTTTTGTTGCTTGATCAATATTAAGGACACAGACCGCATTAGGTTTATTGCCCACTGTCACTTTAAGACGTCGGATCATGTCCAATGACATGCTGATCCACTGATGCACATACACTCACAACTGTTTAAGACATAACCGACATAGTTTAAGTTAATACTCTCCTAAACTGACATTTAGACATAATGTTGTGTGTTTTTTGTCCATTCAGACACGAAAGAGAGCTTAATTCAGTCCTCGCGTGCTGTATTGTGTCTATGGCTGGACGCTTCGGTCGTGTGTGCGCACAGAGAACCGCACCGAATAGAGCTTTTTTTTTTTGCGTCGTCACTCTTATTCAGATATATGTGCGCTCTACTCATTCTCCCAGACGTTTACATGTTTTAACGTTTTATGAGACATGCAGTGCATGCCAACTCGTGTGCCGCTGGGTAGATAAGCACGTTAATACAAATGTGCGCATCTACCACAAACGCAGGACATCTCTGACTGGATCTCTTCCTAAATCGTCACTATCTAACATTTTTGTCTATTTTTTATTCATTGAACATCCGTTGTTTAACCAGCGCAACATATTTGCGATGTCATTAAGCCATTTGATAGATGTACCGCGGAACAAGTCTCCGGGTGAGTAGCCGGCCAGTGATAGTAACTATAGTAACAGCATGAGAAGACGCGCTCCGTTGTAGTCAGCGCTTGGTCGGTTAATTTTGGCATTTGGCATAAGTAAGTTAATAAGTAGTAATAAATGAACACACATACAAAAATGTTTTTCGTCCTGTAGGCGTCCTGGAAAATATTTCTGTTCGTCCTAGACACATTTTCTATCGTCCCCAGGACGATAGGACGCCGTTAGTCTCGAGCCCTGGTACCAGCACTGATAATTTGCCGTTATCAGTGTTTAAGCGAATATAATTTATTATCTTTATGAGCGCTGTCTCTGTGCTGTGATGCGGTCTGAAACCAGATTGAAAATTGTCAAAGTATCCATTCGAGATTAAGAATTTGTTCAGCTGATTGAAGACAACTTTTTCAATGATCTTGCCTATGAAAGGAAGATTTGAGATCGGTCTATAGTTGCTTAATATGGTCTTATCCAGATTGCTCTTTTTCAGGAGGGGCTTGACAACTGCAGTTTTCAGGGAGTTTGGAAAATTCCCAGAGATAAGTGAGGCATTTACCACTTCTAGGAGATCAGCTTCTAAACAGTTTAACACACTTTTGAAGAAAGATGTGGGAAGTGTGTCAAGGGCGCAGGTTGATGTTTTAAGGTGCTGTACGGTTTCTTCTAAAATTTTGCCATCAATTTAATCAAAATCAGACATAGTAGCTGCTTTCTCAGGTTGTGGTCTGATCTGTCTGACCCCAGCGCAACTCAATGATGTGCTGATCACCTTTCTGATATTATTGATTTTCTCAGAGAAGAACGAAGCAAACTCCCTGCACTTTCTGTCTGAGAGCAATTCATTGGGAATCTGGCTTGGGGGGTTTGTCAGTCTCTCTACAGTAGCAAAAAGAGTGCGTGTGTTGTTTAAGTTGCTGTTTATAATATTTGAGAAGAAAGTCTGTCTAGCTTTGCCTAGTTCCATATTGAAAGCATGGATGGTGTCTTTGTAGATGTTATAATGGACTACAAGTTTTGTACATGAAGCTCATAAAGGTCCGCTATGAGAATATATAGCATTGTCACCACAGAGAAACCTACAACTGGAAAGTGGTGTATGGAACAAATCAAAGACGAGTACGCTGATGTATTCACTGGAGACGGATGTCTAGAAGGAGAGTACAAAATAGAGGTAGATAAAACTGTAAAGCCAGTGCAGCTGCCCAAGAGACGTGTGCCAGTCTCTATGATGAAACCACTCAAAGAGGAACTGCAGGATCTACAGCGCAGAGGAATCATAACACCTGTCGAATGCAGCACAGACTGGATTAGCGGTATGGTTGTTGTACAGAAACAAAATGGAAACCTGAGAGTGTGCATCGACCCCAGACCATTAAATAAAGCATTAAAGCGCAGCCACTTTCCACTAGCCACCATTGAGGACATACTCCCAGACCTGTCCAAAGCCAAGGTATTCACAGTGTGTGATGTCAAAAGTGGTTTCTGGCATGTCAAGCTCCATGAGGAATCCAGTTACCTGACGACATTCGCCACCCCCTTTGGGCGTTACAGGTGGCTGAGGATGCCTATGGGAATCAGCCCGGCACCTGAGGTTTTCCAAAGGAAACTGACACAAGCATTAGATGATCTGCCTGGACTATACATAATCGCTGATGATGTACTGATCACAGGACAGGGTGAGTCCAGTGTTGCCAGATTGGGACGGTGATTTCCAGCCCAAAAGCTCACCAAAACCCGCCCAATACAAGAAAAAACCGCCCAAAATTTTACTGCCAAAATAATGTGATATAATTTCATTACCATGTCATTTAAGGTTGATAAGCACAATTTGTATCTCCTTAAAATAAAATAACGATGATAAAATAAAATAATAAATAAATAAATTTTCCAGCAAAACAGATCAAAACAGGGCAATAATTAAGGAGAATTAGCCAATATGACTAAAATGTCCAGGTGGACCCTCGGAAGTACACATTGCAGAACATAACACAGAATTTAGCAGTCAAAACGGATTCATCGTTGATTCAAACCTTTTTCAGCAGCTGTCAGGGACAAGTAGAGTGCAGTCTGGATGGTGTAAAGTTGCAGATGTTTGGTTAGGCTAGTGTGCACACGACATGGACAGGAATCCTCCCATTTTTGATTTCAATTCAAGTCATTCAACTGTGCTCTCCTCTTGGAGTTATATTCACCATAGAGTGATCTCCTTCCACGTGTGCGTTTTTTAGAGTTGCTCACTACTCTACACTCTTTTGTATAGTAGGCTATGTCACTTTGCCTTAGCGATCACTTTAATATACAGCTACAACTTCTCGCGCTCAATCGCGTCTGCCTGCGGATCGCTGATTGGCTAAAAGTGCGTGCTCGTCAGTGATGTCAACACTAACGCCAGCTGACTCTGCATGAGCGTGTGTGTACAGTAATGTCATGATGACTGATTTTATGGACAACATGCACTTTAGTTTCGTTTTTTTAACTAATTAGACTTTAAAATGTAGATGTTTGAAAACCGCCGAAATGATCCAAAACCAGCCCAAATTTTGACCACCCGCCCAAACCCTTTTTTACCCGCACAATCAAATTCAAAACCGCCGAATTGGGCGGGAACCCTCCCAATCTGGCAACACTGGGTGAGTCACAAGAAGCAGCTGAGCAGGATCATGACAGAAAACTGCGACTGTTTTTGAACTGTTGCAGACAACAGAACATTAAACTGAACGCAGAAAAGTTCAAGCTGAGACAAAATGAAGCACCATACATCGGACATCTACTCACAGCTGATGGACTAAAAGTGGACCCAGAAAAGGTACGAGCCATCACACAAATGTCGAGACCAACAGATTTGAAATCAGTTCAGAGACTGTTGGGCATGGTGTGGTACCTGGCCAAGTTTTGCCCACATCTCTCTGACCAATGTGAGCCACTGAGAAAGCTGACGCATAAAGACAGTGAGTGGAACTGGACGGAGCAACATGAGGAGGCATTCCACAAACTTAAAGACACTATTGCACAGGCTCCAGTGCTGAAGTTCTACAGCCCAGATGAGGAACTGACTGTACAGTGTGATGCCTCAGATACAGGTTTAGGTGCAGCACTCATGCAGAGGGGTAAGCCTATTGCATTTGCAAGCAGAGCACTAACACAAACAGAACGTGGGTATGCACAAATAGAAAAATAGTTTCTAGCCTTGGTATTCAGCATAGAAAAGTTCCACCAATACACCTATGGTCGTAAAGTGACGGTGCAAAGTGACCATAAACCCTTAGAGGTTATAGTGAGGAAACCACTACTCAGTGCGCCCAAACGACTGCAACGAATGATGCTACGGGTACAGAAGTACGACTTGGAGGTAGTGTATGTACCAGGTAAAGATATGCTACTGGCAGACACTTTGAGCCGAGCTTACCTACCGGAACATTCAGCCGATGGCTCAGTGGAAGCGGAAATAGTGACTGTCAATATGATAAAACACCTGCCGATCTCATCAGACAGCCTCAACGCCATCCGCTCTGCTACCAAAGAGGATAAAACACTACAGATTCTTATCAATACCATGCGCACAGGATGGCCAAATGACAAAAACAAGACACCGGGGGAAATAAGGCAGTATTTCTCATTCCAGGAAGAACTGACGTATCAGGATGGAGTGGTGTTCAGGGGTGAATGTGCTGTTATCCCTGACACACTAAAGAGAGAGATCACTCACCGTCTACACTCCTCTCATCTAGGTGTGGAAGGCTGTTTACGGAGGGCTAGAGAGTGTGTATATTGGCAGGGCATGACAGATCAAATTAAGACATATATTGCGAAGTGTGACATCTGCAGATCAGTAGACAATAGACAACAGAAAGAAACATTACAGCCACATGAGATACCAAGCAGACCATGGGCAAAGATGGGAACAGATCTCTTTAATTTTGACAACAGAGACTATTTAATAACGGTAGACTATTTTTCCAATTTTTGGGAAATAGATCACCTGCCTGATACAAAGTCGACAACAGTGATAAAGAAACTGAAAGCCCATTTCGCTCGTCAGGGTATCCCGGATATTGTAATTTCCGACAATGGCCCACAATATGTATCCACAGAATTCCAGAGATTCAGCCGACTTTGGGAATTCCAACATAAGACGTCATCCCCAGGTTACCCTCAAAGTAACGGCAAAGCTGAGTCAGCCATGAAGACAGCAAAGATGCTCATGCGCAAAGCCAAAGCTGCAGGACGGGACCCGTATCTGGCTATGCTAGACCACCGCAATACTCCGTCACAAGGTCTGATGTCCAGTCCAGCACAGAGACTGCTTAACCGCCGTACCAGAACACTGTTACCTACAAAGACAAGTCTTCTGCAACCACAAGTCATAAGTGCACAGGAGGATCTGATCAACAACCAACAACGGCAGTGTGCCTACTATGACAGATCAGCTAGAGATTTGGATGAACTGAAACCAGGTGACCGTGTGCGAGTACAACCAGTTGCACCATACAATGTCTGGAGGCTAGGTACCATACAGAGGCCCATTGATGCAAGGTCCTACGAGGTTCACTTAGACACAGGCAATGATCTCAGGAGAAATCGGAGACACCTCAGACGGGCTCCTGGTACGACCCCCAGCCGACCCCCAGACATAGACACTGAGGACACTGGACACTCAGAGACCGCCTCTCCCCTCTGTACCTCTGAGGTGGTCACACCCGTAGATTACACCAACAGTGATGTGCCAGTCACTACCAGGTCTGGCCGCATAGTGAAGAAACCATCGCGTTACATGGACTTTGTAACACATTAAGCTTGAAGGAACAGCACTTTGAATGTTACTATGTTTTGAATGTTACAAGGGTATGTTGGATGTAAGCCGATGCTAATTGGTTAAAGGGCAATATTATTTATTTGTTTTTTATATATATAGACATATATATATATATATATATATATATATATATATATATATATATATATATATATAACACTGTATTTATAACATTTAAGTTGTGCTGGCGTTAAAAGGGCATCTGAAGTCCCAGTCTCAAAAGAGAAAGGATGTAACAATAGTGATTGTTTAGCATGTTAGGAATGTTCTATGATGCGGATCCTTGGTAATATCGTGGTCGCAGCACGGACCGTTGAGTAGGTGACACGCAGAGGCTCGCACGTTATGCGGTTGCACCGTTAAAGGGCATATTGCAGGTTAGAGGACCCAACGAGTCAATGTATAGAAAAATAATGTAGGAACTAGATTTTCTTTAAAATATTCTTATAAATACGCTACATAAGCTTCTGGAGTCGTTTTTGTGAGAAAATTTTACTTCCGCGTCTGAAAATGGGTGTGGTGGGCGTGACGTAACGGGCGGGAGAGCGGTCGATTCAAACAACAGGAAAACAATGGATCGCAATGACATTTCGGACGCTGAGGAAATACTTACTTACAATTATGGACTACAGCCATACAATTATGAGCCTGCTATGCTGCCAAGAGAGCAGGGACAGGCCAGGATTAATGTTAGACAGAACGGTCAGAGACACATTGAGTTGTGGTGTGAGGAGAACCAGTGGAGAACAGGACAGGTGTCTTGGTGAGAGACGTGCTTATAGATACACGTTCGCTAACGATATACACTGTGCTCACAATATTGTACAGATTATTACCATCGTATATCAGGCCAGCAGACATTAGTATGTTTAGGGTAGATGTATTAAATGTATAAAAACTATACTTGAGTATATTTCTATTGTAAGTTACTAAAAACATACTCAAGTACATTTTTAAAACATATTTTTCATCTGGGTTATAAGTTATAACATAAACAGAAAATTAAAGATTTGAATATTTAATCAACCTAGTAATTTTGTTTTTCAATTACAAGTTGCCTCTATTTAGGGCATGACTACCTATATCACACTATTTGATGCCATTGGTACAGTAATACGACGATCAATATTCTTGCTTCGGCACCCCATGTTAAACTCCATCATATCGCCGGGATGATAATCCTCCGATCTGAAGTGAACGCTACACACGATCTGAAGTGAAAGCTACACACGACCGCGTTTCTCGAAGCCGATGCGGAAGAGAAATCCCGTCTCTTCACCTGCACAAACCGCACCAGGCACGAAAGATATACAGCAGCACCGTTTTTCTTGTTATGGAAACCTGTGGACTCGATGTCCTGACAGGCCGGAGTTTTTGCAACCTCCACAAACACAATAATTTACCATGACGATGATAGATTGAAATACAAAAACTACCGAAAACACACTGACTCACGGCCGCTCTCACTGAATGCCAGCCTGCTCTGCACTGAGGCGAGGCTGAGGCTCCCTAGCGTGACGTAAAATGACGCGATGTTGAAAAAAAAGCCGTTTTTACGAGCAGTCCAAGAAACGCTCACTTTATCTACTAAATTAGTGCCCTTATGTCGTTTTAAAACATTTTAAATCCTGCATTACCTTTTCATATGGTATTTTCATACAAGGTTATAGGCCTATATTAATTTAGATTTTTTTTTTACCTACAATATGCTCTTTAAGTCTCTATGTATGTGTACAAGTTTATGTGCTTAATACACCACCACCCGTTGGGTGTTAAACAAGATATTCTGGAGTCTGTGAGTATAAAGCCCAGAATATAACAGGCGGGACTTACCAGCTCTATAAGCCATAGTAACGTTATCTGATCAGTTTTGAAACATCTGTTCTGTTTTGTCTTGTGTCAAAGTCTCCAGCTGGTTCAATTGTTTTCAGTTTCATAGAAACGAGGGTGTTAAATTTGTTGTAGGCTAACTGCAAAATCACGTTATAAAGGCATCGATTTAAGCTCATAAATTACTCTTTACAAGTTCCTTATTTAAAATATAATAACGAGCAGTGTAACTACAGTATTTCAATAATTACTAAAGTAATGTTACATATTACATTTGATTTGATTACTTTTTACATTTCTGTCAAAAATTAACCATTTTCAAATAAACAGGGTATGTGAACCTTATTCAGCACTGAAATATGTCAAACTTCTTTCAAAGTCCTTCATCACATAGCTATTAATATTAAAATAACTTAATTTCAGAGCACCACAAAGTCAGACCTCAGCACCTTAATGTACCTTTAATGTAAGATCGTTCTTAGGTCACATACCAATTTAAAATTATAACAAAAACTGCAATGGTACTGTTTTTAAAATCATGTGTAGTAGGCCTAAGTGTACAGTAAGTGTGTGTAATGAAGTAGACTTCAAAAGCTTTTGAATTTGAGCTTACAGTTCTTTCATCAACCTGTCTTTTACATAAACTTACAAAATAGATACTTTAACTTAGTCCTCAGATAGAGGAGGGTTGCTGCTAGCTTGCTGTTATTATATTGAACGTATTAAAATAACATGACTAAACTTAAAAGAGGAGAAAAAAACCTGCCAGTTTTTTTTTAAACTGCCCAATGCCTTTTTCTCCAGTCCAAAGGCAGTTCAAAAGAAGCTCAATTGGGCGGGAATGACTAATGCTTATTAGGGGAACGTTTGGTTCTCTTTTTAAAAAGTCTGCAGCAAGGATCAGTCTTGGTCTGGCCTTGAATGCATGAATGAATGTGGTAATGGTTACTCTTCTCACGCTTCATTAAGGACCTGATGCTCTGTTCTGTTTCCATGATGTGGTTTGTTTCTCCGAATGGACTCAAACGTTTAGTTTATGAATTCTAACCTGAAGATGCAAATACCTAGTGCATTTAGGCTGTTTTTATTACTTTTTATTTGGATTATTTCCTGGATGACTAAGATAACAACATGTTAATCTGTTTTGAGAAGTGTTTATTTTGGATAATCAAAAGATTGTGATGTGATGACACTAAACTGTGATTACTTACCAGTGTTGGATTCTGTTCCTCGCCAGAAAGTCTGTGAGAAAACTAACTGGTGGTGAGTAGGACTTATCTGTCCTGAGTTTTGTTCATCGCTGAAAAGACTGTGCTTATATTTACCTGTGAGCTTACTATTCTGTATTTTATGTGATATTTACCAGAAGTGTTGTCCCTGCTCATCTCACGCATTCCGTTTAATCGTGTTTTCTTGAATAAACTCCTGCAACTGGCATCTCAGAGTAACATTAAAGTGATAGTTGTGAAAATAAAAATAATTTCTTCACTTTGTGACATTCCAAACCTGTCTGAATGACCCACAAGCAGATCTGCATAAGGCAAGACCAATCACTGTTCACTTTTATTGCATGAATCTCAAGCAGAAAGAAAATCTGTGTACATCCTTTATGTATCCATTCTTTCCATAAACTGTCTTATTCAATTCAATGCAACAGTTTACATAAAAATAAATGTGTTTCATTAATCAGGTCTTATGAAAGTGAATAGATTTATTCTGTTGTTATTGTTGTGTTAAGAGTCTTCTGAAGCCATATTATAGCTTTTTTAACAACAACAAAAAAAAAGACTACAATTCAAGTTTTTCATCATTAATCTTCTCCTTGCAGAGAAAAAACATCTTATCAAACAGGTCACAATGCAAATGATTAAGCATCATTGACGTCAAACCTGTAATTATTTGAGAATATCATAACGTAAATGATATTTAAGAACTGCAGCAGGAAGAAGATTTTCATGGAGTGACTCTCTGTTCTTCACACAGCTATGCTTCTAAAAACTAGAAATACAGTGTATGGACAGTGTTAAGTGAATTTTGAAGTTTTATCGCTTCCATTCACAACCACTTTTGATGAATGGAAAAGAGCCACTTAAAGCTCATTAAGATCTCAACCCTTATTTCTAAAACTCACCACACTATATCACCTCGTCTAACGTTATCAATGAACATCTCATAAACTGTCCATAAAAAATAAGATATACAGAAGGTGTAGATACAGTAAAGGGGACACAATTATAAATAACACAATACAAGTCCAAGATACAATTTTCACACACTGGTTCTGTAATACATTGTAGACTTTGGCAAATTTAAAATTATTTCATAAATCTACTGGTTGTTCTGGGGAAACAAAAGATCAAAGCTTATAATAGCCATGCATAACATAAATATATATATATATATATATATATATTAAAGAAATTAATACTTTTCTTCAGAAAGGACGCATTAAATTGATCAAAAGGGACAGTAAAGACATTTATAATAATGCAAAATATTTATTTTTTAATTAAATGCTTTTCTCTTGAACTTTCGAAGAATCCTGAAACAAATTAATCACGGTTTGCGCAAAAATATGAAGCAGCACAACTGTTTTCAACTGTGATAATAATCATAAATGTTTCTTGAGCATCAAATAATCATATTAGAATGATTTCTGAAGGATCATGTGACACTGAAGACTGGTGCTGAAAATTCAGGTTTGATCACAGGAATAAATTACACTTTACAATATATTCACATAGAAAACAGCTGTTTACATTGAAATAATATTTCACAATATTACTGGGTTTGTTTTGTATTTTTAATCAAATAAATGCAGCCTTGGTCAGCAGAAGATACTTCTTTTAAAAATATTAAAATCTTACTGACCACAAACTTTTGAACAGCACCATATATATATATATATATATATATATATATATATATAAATGTATATATATATATATATATATATATATATATATATATATATATATATATATATATATATATATATATGGTATATATGACAGTGACATCTCGTGGTCATGTTTGATACTACATTTTGTTCAGTAAAAAAAAACAAAAAAAAAACAGAACCGTCTATAAGGTTTACAATTTTTTTTTACACCCCTTCGCTGACCAATAATATATATATATATATATATATTATTGGTCAGCGAAGGGGTGTAAAAAAAATTGTAAACCTTATAGACGGTTCTGTTTTTTTTTTGTTTTTTTTTACTGAACAAAATGTAGTATCAAACATGACCACGAGATGTCACTGTCATTCCACAACCAAAGCACATGCTGACTTAATGACATATTTGGTGATCTGATTTGGTGATTCTTTTTTCAAAGTAACTTTTGGCGTTTTTTACGTGTACGATTTCACACTGTTACACCACAAATTGTATCATGCAATATGATATATATATTTTATATATAACACAAGCATATTTAATCTCTTTGTGGTCGTAGGCTATAGCCTACACACTGCGTTGATCGGTTAATCGCATGACTCAGTCGCAATGCCTGTCTGTGTTTAATTCACTGTTAGCGGTAAATCCCGTCGCTCGTGCTCTGGACTGATGAGGATCTAAAGCTCGCGATGGGTGACGCGCGGACAGATGATTGTGGTGTTTCGAGCTGTCAGGACACTTTCTACACGGATGAGACCACAATAGGGCGAGTTAGGCTATCAAACAAGAGAAAACTGAAATGTTACCTTTCATTCATTGGATTATAATGGAAAGCTGTGCATTAATTTAGAAAAGATCAACAAAATGGGTTCCAAAGTAATGCATCTCGCTAAAGATTCCCAGTCAAGTTTTGCCTCATGTGCCGCTGTTCCAGTTGGAATGAATTATTCAGAAGTGTGCAGCTCTTCATAGTGGATCTGTGTAGCGCGTGCACAGGTGAAGATTCCACAGGTTAAACAGCATCATGATGCCGACGGACCAAATGCGCTCCTCGGTCTCTCCTGTTTAGGATTCATAAATGTCAGAAACGTTAATGGGACATATCATAGATAACGCCTGTGGCCAAAATGAGCGTCTATTCTCACCTATGGCGGATTCTGCAGATATTATTGCCAACGATAATCACGGCTGTCACTCAAGGTATGTTGATTTAAAGTCTAAAAGTTGGAAGAGCCGAATCAAAATGCTTGGGTCATTGTAAATAGTATTATAGTGTATTTAGGACCAGTGTAAGGGGTTTGTAACCTGAAAAAGAATTCAGAAGCATTCAGAATATATATCTTTAATGCGTGTAGCTATATTAAGGACAGGTAGTCTAAGGTTGACTGTTCCATTCCATTCCATTTTTTTAAAACACTTCACAAATCCCAGGTTATTTTTATCTTTCATAAAATTAAATTAAATGTCTTAGGGAACACTTCAAAACCTTCTTACAGTAGGCCTACCTACATTATACAGATTAAAACAGTAGGCTACGGTATAGATACAGCTTGTATAATTAAAATCGCACAACAGTGTCATGATTTTGACATAATTGGTTGGAATTATACTAAAAATTGATTTAAATAAAACTATTAACCATGCATTTTTCTTAATTTTATTGAAAATATGCATCATACACCTTTTTTTTTTGAGAGGGGTCACTCTTGGTGTCGATGGAAAGATAACTCATAACTAAAGGAAAGGCTCTACAGTAATTTTTCTTAAGATGTTACCCATATATTCTGATATGTTCCATGGATTAGGAAAAAAATGATGGTGGGCAGAGGCTGAAAAAAAATTCGTATTAGAGCAAATGATCCGCAGAAAGTGACTCAGTTGGTGCAACTGGCCAAATTTAGACATGAGAATGTGTGATTTCTTCCATGGCATTGGCACGTGCCATCTTATGAATGGGCACGATCCCTCTGACAAACATGAATCTATATTTAATCTGTATTTGTATACTTATCTGCAAAAGCTACATTCAAGACCTTAAACATTCTGGATAAAAGTATGAAAAAGATTACATTTTTCAAAGAAGTTTTAAGGGAATTATTGGATACAGGATAATTCCCAATCATCCCTCAAAGATCTTTGCTCACTTCTCACTCTTTAGTTTCTCATTTGTCTCATCTGTCCCAGTCCTTTTTGTACTTTTTTTTCTTCTTTTTTTTTTGCAGTGAGTGCTTGTTTCTCAAGGCATGGTCTGAATAGGATTAGTGCTCATCCTGTCCCAGAAACAGTTTCTACAGCTTCACTCATTCACAGTTGCTGAGACATCTGTGCTGTGTGTTTCCTCTCTCTTTAATGTTTTTAAGACATTTTAAGACGACTTCTGTGCTTTTGCACACGAGAAATTGCGCTATTGTTGTTGTGCTTAAATATACATGATATATGCTTTTATTCAAAAACTCTAACACAGTTAATATTGAGTAACTTTTCAGACAAAATTTGTCCAGTTAGTTTATTTATTTTATGTCTCTACCAACAAAACTATTTCCAAGGCCAATCAATATTTCGATGTTACAGTACCGTTTGTTCAACTCAGTATCGTGGTGTAGTGCAACAGCTTCACTCACTGAAATTCATTCCAAATTGTATTGGTTTGTTTTAAAAGTCCAAGAAATTAAACCATACAGGATAAATATATTGATGATGGAAAAGAGAGAAAGGAGGAAAAAGATATCAAAAGGCTTGCTTGCATTCAATAGACCCGGTGTGATAACTGGCTAAATGTTCATATAGTTGCATTAAGCGTTAATAAATGACTTACTTTTAGAGGATGTAACAGGTTAGACTGATGTCAGATGACTCTATGTGCCATAGTTATATGAAGGCATATGTTTTACATTCATTTCAATATTGTCTATTGATATACTGTTGCAGCAATGTTTACCGTCTGTGTAAGACTTCATTAGTCCCCATCAGTTTTCCTCTTCAAGCCTTTAGCACTAGGATGCCTAAATCTCCTTCTTAGAGTTTAATGTGGTGACATTTGGAATTAAGGATGTATTTTAAAGGTTTGTGCTGACTTAAAAGGTAGCATGCAAGCTTGCTTGTTGACAATATGATAATGTAGTATAGCCTAATCACATAAGTATCTGGTTTAAACTAACAGCTGTCATAACATTATATGTCATCAGTACCAAAGTCATCCAGCATAAAGGCCCCAATTGGTCAGTGTAAATGGCTGCATTGTCTGCCATCTGTCCTTGAACATCCTGGAGCGTAACTGCTGCATTAAATTATTTGTAATTAATTGCATTTGCTTAATCTCCCTGCTTTACCTGAACAAAATGTTTGATAAACACACATACATTAACAAAACATTACAGAACTCTAAACAGTTTGGAAAATGTAAATATGAATTAAGGCACGTTCACACCAAGGACGATAACTATAACGATAACAATATGGGTGCAGCTCTAAAAATCTTTCTAAATATAAAGGAATAGCAGAGTCCACCCCACAACTATAAAGACAACAGCGCAGAGAAACGATATCGTTGGAATCACTGTCAGAAAGATTTTTTTCCAGCGTATGCTTGCTTGAGCATTTAAGTGACAGGAGACATAAACTGGCACGCTTAAAATAAACAGAACGGTATCCTCTGGTGTGGAGGCTAATATAGTTATCGTTATCTTTAAACAATAACTAACTGAATGTGTCAAACTGTTAACTAAAAAAAGTGATAAGTTGAATTGTTTTTAATATTTTTTTTAGACATAAAGTGATGATTGGGAGTTTTAAAGGGATTGTTCACCCAAAAAAATGAAAATGTCATCATTTAATCACCCTCAAGTTGTTCTGCTGAACACAAAAGAAGATATTTTGAAGAATATTGGTAACTTTTTGTTTTCTTTTTTTCTCCATACTATAGAAGTCAGTGGGGTCCATCAACAGTTAGGTTACCCATATTCTTCAAAATATCTTCTTTTGTGTTTAGCAGAAGACTTGCGGGTGATTAAATGATGACAGAATTGACATTTTTGGGCGAACTATACCTTTAAGGTGTCATGTCAAGAAAGAGTGTCATGTTCATTTTTATTTAAAGAAGTTTGAGGTATTTGGAAGAAGAGAAGCAACTGTTGATGTTTCTCAAAGGGAAAGACATCTGTGCTGTCAGCTTCTGTTTGTAGTCCTTTGAGTCTTTTTACTGTATTCTCACAGCATGGTGGTGAAACCCACTGCTTTTTTCAATGTTTCCAAATCTACTCAAGAGTTTCTTGTTTAAAAAAAAAATGTCTATGAAACCTACAGTAAACCTTGAGTACAGTAAAACTAAATGCAAATAATAAAATCCAACTAGCCATATTATCTTGCATAATTAATTGTTTAATTATTGGCTTAATAAATATAATATAATAATAATATATTTCAAGGGCATTTTTGTTGCAATTTTAGTATTGTGTTGGGTCACCAATTGATTTCTTGAAGCAAAACCAGTTGAGAAGCCCTGATCTAGAACATCAGTCACTCCACTGTTGCTGTTAAAGCCATGAGCACATGCAGTCAGCAGAGTGCTTTCTTAGGGTGGACTGAACAGATAATGCATGGATGGATAGAATCTGAGTGATTTTACTATATATTTTCAAGAGTATTTATGGAGGGTGAAATTAAAATAGTATTATTTATTTCTGCTCTCAAACCTGCTAACGTTGTTTCAGTTGCACTACAATAATGTCCTATTAGTTAACGTTTTGACAATGTCTAATAAAATGTTACACATCAAATCTTTGTTAACTTTAGTTGATAAAAATAAAAATATATACTGTATATATAAAAATACAACGGTTCATTTTTAGTTTATTAGGGCCGCCGTGGCCTAATGGTTAGACAGTCAGACTGGTAACCCGAAGGTTGCGGGTTTGATTCTCAATACTGACAGGCAATGCCTGAGGTGCCCTTGAGCAAGGCACCCCCGGTCACTCCCCGGGTGCAGCAGCAAAAATGGCTGCCCACTGATCCGGGTGTGTGTCCATGGTTGGCTGTGTGTGTACTCACTACTAATGGGTGTGCACTAGTTTGGATTGGTTAAATGCAGAGGAAAATTCATTGGGTTACCATGCTTAGCCTTCACATGTCACTTTCACTTTATGTTAGCCCATGTCCTTTAAATACTTTTAAAGTAGGCCCTACCCCTATAATGCTAATTTAAAGGTTCCTAATTTTGGTTCGGAGGTCCACTATAATAAGTTTACATGCATCCAAGGTTAAATGTCTCTTTAATTTTCTTACAAATAATACATTGTGCATTACTTCATTTCTCAAAGAGTCAGAGTTCATTCGTTCAGTCTCTTTTAACAACCCCTTTCCAAAACCCATACTCTACTCTGATTGGTCAGACGGTCCAGTCTGTTGTGATTGGTCTACCGCTTACAGTGCGTGTCGGCAACGAAATGCCTGTTACCATATCTGAATTTCAGCTCTGGAGGCATCCTCGGCACTTGAATACACAGTGATAGTGATTTTTTTTAGTCTTCATCTGTTGGATTGCATTTAAAGTGGATTTGCAGTGATGAAAACAGCGTCTTCTGAACACGTTGACAACACAAACCAAACTCTTCCAGGCCTCAGCTACAACTATAGTGTTTGAGGGCAGATCAAAGTAGATGTCATTCACAGGCACCCAAGGAAGAGCATAGGCTGGCATTATGTAAATTTGTTACATTGTTATGTTGGCATGTAACGACTCGTTAAATCAGTTCAAAATCCATTCTTTCTTTATTTGTCATGCATTTTGATGTTTAAAACTTTGCAGATCTTTTAGATTCACAAACTTTGATACAACTTTGGTTTTTCATTGAAATGAATATTAACTAAGAACAATAAATGCTTTTGAGTAATTTTTCATTGTTAGATCATGTTAACTAATGTATTTAAATAAACAAATGATACCTTATCTTGATGTGTGACCAGTGTTTCTCATGGCAATGCCAACCTTTTTACCTGCCAAAGTCATACATCTAATCGCTAAAATGCTATTTATGACTTCATAGTCATACCCAGTTTATTTTAAAATGCTCTAATGTAACTCCCCATTTAATACGCACATTAAATGTACTAAGAATTTATATCAGTGTTTAAAGAAGCACATCAAATGTACTGAGCATGTATCTCGCGCTGCAACGTGTTTAGCACGCATCCTACACACTATTTTCCCCATAGTGTGGCTAGCAGGCTTATTACACCATCATACCTACGGATTTAGAGCTGAATCCAGACAGATGTTATCTATGTCATCTGCTGAAATGGAGGGTAAATAGAATGGATGTTGACCTGTTGACCTGCACAACTGCTAATGGTAATGCATCCAGTCCTGCTGATGGCTAGCAGAGAGACCTCAATGTGAACTCAAAGCCAAATGCTCAAAACTACAGAATCTCAATTTGAAACATCTGAAACGAACAACTCACCACAAATACATTCTCAAATACACAAATATAATAAACAAATAAACAGATTATCTGCTCATATATGTTGACATGAAAGAAGTATTTCAACTTTAAACACTAAAGAAGCATCATTTAAATTGTGTGTTAAAAAATGTAACCTTGCTCTTAGATGTTTTTAAGTAGTAGTAGCATAACGAGAGTGAAGTTCCTTCTAAAGAGATTATGAGAAAGTGTACTGTTTAAAAGTGGGGAAAAAATAGATAAAGCAATAAAGAAAAATGTGTGCGTTTTCAGAGTCTCGATTCCAAAAATAGTATTTTGAGGGATATTCTTTTTTTTTTTTTTTTTTTAAGCAGTTGATGGTCTAAATCCAAATTTTGTGGGTTGTGGCTTTAACTGATCATGAAATATGATCTGATTGTCAGCCAAAGGCATAGTTTACACAAGTTAAAGTTCTGTCATCATTTACTCACTTTTTTTTTTTTTTTTTGAGGTTCAATGTAGTTTTGGACTCTATTAACTTTCTTTCTGTGCACAAAAAAAAGTAGAAACGTGTGTGCGTGTTCTGTGGGGAAAAAAAAGTGTTCATATACTTTTTCTTGCACTGTGAAAGTTTGGTTTGTCTGTTTGGAACTATGTTTGTACTGTGTTTGGTCATTCACAATTTCACAGTTTGTGTAGGAATCCAGGTAGGTCCAAATGGTTCACTTACTTTTCCCCCAACAACTGTGCAAAGCACAGAAAAATAATAATAATTTAAATGACAATGTCAGCCAGGCAGAATTTTATCCAGTTCAGATTAATCTTCCTCCTTTGCATGTTCTGTGACTGCTTCAGCTGTAAATGTGAGTGTAGGAGTTGTCATGTGCCATGAGTTCAGTTTGAGATTAGTTTGAGTCAACTGGCCTTTCACTGCATGACCCTACCACTCAATCTGCTCTTTAAAAATAATTATTTCCAGGAATTTTGGACTGTCTCTTTTGAGCTCATCCTTGTTATTGGAGTTTATGTTTTTTTTTGTTTTTTTTTTTTTTACTGGCATATAATACACAATGTTGGATCTTAGACTTCTCTGAGTTTACCAATCCGCAGGAGTTTTTCATGGATCTACTAGAATATTAAATTGATATTGTCCCTATAAGATGAAAGTGGGTGAAGCTTGGGGGGATTAAAATAGGCTGCATTGGGTGCAATGTTGCAGATTTACATTTGGTATTTGGTTTGCATCTTAGTAAAATGTAATATTCATATTTCCATATGTGGTAGCAGACCAGGGCATTAATACAGCTCTCTTTATTTTATACTTGACAAACATATAGTACATGCCTCTCATGCTCAAGCCCAGTCAAGTTAAGTTTGTTAATGAATCAGAAATATTAAAGACAGTATTGTCTTTGAAAATCATCATTCATACAGTACATTTTATTTTATTTTAACCATATCTCTTTTGCACGTTTTTATTTTATTTTAGCTCTTCTATGTTTGCAGCCTAATCTTGCAGTGAAAATGTCAATATACCAATAGTTTTCTTATGCACTATAGTTTTCTTATGCACATTATGATAAGATGTTTTTAATGACAGCACTTTATGATTTACTGAGGCAAGCTAGCATTAAGTGGCCTCAAAAATATATGAATGAGCCTTTGCTATTTGGCAAAGTATCAAACTTATATTTTTAAATGTTGCGCAAGCACACTTATGTAAAACAATAAAAATATGTTTGCTTGGTTGCAAATTACAACAGAAAGGATGAATTACTGAAAAACATATTTGGACATTTTCTATTGGTCAAACACAGTATTGTTTATGAGCAAACGTCTCACACTCTATAAAGTTTCATTAGGATACATTAAAAATCATTTTGAGGAAATGATCTATAATTTACTGAATGAACTCTGCTGCATGAATAACATTACAAAGAATGTTGACCCACAGTATACAATATAGTCAGGACAACAGTCTCATATTTACACAGATTTCTATATATTTTTGGGGGATAATGGAATGTCATCTATCACTAACATGTTGATAACTGTTGAAAAAATAGCTAAATCCTTACTTAAAAGACTGCTAAATTTGATCCAAAACAGTCAGCTGTGTAGGCAGAGTGGCAGTGCTGCATGCTGGGAGACTTAAATTGGGAGATTCAGAATATTTTCATGCCAGACATTTTGCTATGATGCACACATGCATTTCTTAGTATGATTTAAGTGTCATAAAAAAGCCAGTACATGTGATATAATGGTACAAAGTCATAAACTTGAAAGGAGTGTACATTTTATACGAAAAAACATTGTCATCTGTTATAAATTAAACAAAACCTCACATTTCATAATTATAAATTACTGTAAGTATATCCAACCTTACCCAGATAAATACAATACACTCACGTTAATATACTGAATGTACTGTACTATATAGACTAAAAAAATCTAAACTGCTTGAAAGTTGTATAGTCGAAAAATATAACACATCCTACTTTACCCTTTAGTATACTACTCATGTAAAGCAGCATACTGTATATACTATACAGCAAATCTCAGCTGCTGTATAGAGAGAGAGAGAGAGCAAATCTCAACTCCTTGATTCTTTTTGTTGCAAAATGTAACTATATTATCCCCCAGCTCTTTATATAAAGTTGGATATTTAAGTATTTCAGCTTTGAGCTGCATATATACAGTTTATTAATGTAAGGATATATATGTAATATATAGCATATCTCATCCGCTTGTTTGCTTGTATCATGAAAAAACCCCCGATATAATCGGCCAGCTTTAATCTCCTTAATGCAACTGTAAGGTATGACGATATTAAAACATTAAAGGGGTCATATAATGCCATTTTTGTACAAGTTAATATGAATCTTTAGGGTCTAAATGAAAACTTTATAAATATACTTTTATTAAAAATTCTCATTATTATTGTAAAAAAAACACTAATTTTACCTGGTCAAAAACAGCTCTGTTTTCAGCATGCCGTTTCAGTGCATATGCCTTTAAATGATAATGAGCTTCGCTGACTCCGCCCCTCTGTTCTGCTGGCGTTTAGACACAACGCACGTGGGGTGTTGCCTTGACAACAGTTGAGGGTATATTTTGGAATAAGAATGGGAGCTGGAGTCTCTGAGGACACATCTGTGCAACCATACCAATTTGAACCGGAGTTGGACCCGGAGTTGTGCCTAATTTCGACCCCCTGCCAAATTATTACCCCCCTCGTTGAAGTCAGTACCTGATTGCCTAATCCCAACCCCGCCCCTAATCCTAACCCCTCCCCCACAACTAATCCTAAACCTACCAATGCTAGGGGGGTAATAATTTGGCGGGGGTCGAAATTCGGCACAATGACGGCTGCAAAGAAGTTCGACAATTAAGGCTCGAACAGGACGTTTCTGAATGGTTGGTTAACGTAATGTCACTTTGATCTATTTTTGTATGTACTGGCAGGGTAGAGTATTGAGATACGAACGCTATGTGTTTACTGATGTATAGGTTAATTCGTTGACAGATTGATGTTACAGTTAATGGTCATGAACAACTTTTTTTCGCGATTTGCAAAGATTAATAAAAAGGTTAATAAAACTTTACACTCACTTCTTCTGGAGGTGCAGCAGGAACACGTATAGTTGGTACCGATTATTTTTTCAGGAGCAGCTTCTTAGCAAAACCATCTTGATACTGACCCTCGTTTATAAAGCAGTCTGGTGAGAAATGATTTGCGCAAACATGCAAGCATTGACGTTGATCGTGGGGAATATTTCCTTCGAAAACAAAACTCAGCCACTGCGTCTTCAGCGGTTCAGATTTAGGAACATCAAAATGACTGCTGTGTTCGTTATTACACCCAAGAACAGAACACCAATCGCTTAGACGCCATTCTGCTCCAGGGCAGGGCCGTCCATAAGGGGGGATAAAGGGGAACGTTTTCTGGGGCCCAGCCGCTAGGGGGGGGGCCATGCAGTCCAGCAATAATTATGTTCATCCTAAATATAAGCAAAGGTTACCATATTTTATTTTTAACCAAAATAGCACCATTTATTGTTGAAAGTGAGAAAAAAATGCATTTTATTTAATGTTGCTTGAGTAAAATGTAGCCTGTGTCATAATGAAACACCCCTCTCCTGAAAATGGTCTGAGTAGGCTATTTTTGTTGTACGTAAGTCAAAACGCCAGTGCTTCGCGCCAGTTCGCGGTCAGCAGCGCAAGTGAGCAATAATAACCAATTGAGTGACACACGATGGAGTGCGCGAATTGACACGGTAAGACCATAGACAGTAAAAGAAAAAGTAAGACCTATTGCTCACCATCTCCCCAGTGTGATTGAAGCAATCGATTGCCTATAATCGTCCTGTAAATTATCTAATGAGGCCTTATCAGATGCGCGAGGACTGAGAGAATATTTCATGTCATTTACAGCAGTTGTCATGTGCACTGTCCGGCTAAAACTACTACAACATATCGAAGATAGGATGGAATTTGCTTCTGCAGAGTGGCAGCCTTATGGTGTGTTCACACCGAACGCGAATAGAGCGTCAAATACGCGTTTATCGCGTCTAGTTAGACGCTTGAACATTCGCTCGAGTTCAAATTTTTCAACTTGCGCGGAAGACGTTCGCGGCAAACGCGTCGCCCGGCGTTGCGAATGATGCGTCTATTTGAGTCTTTGCATTGACTTTGTTTGTAGCCTAATCTACTCGCGCAAATAATTAAATATGCCTTCGGTGTGAACACAACACACCATTAGATATTGGACAGACAGGTCGCGGGAATGGGGTTGTTTCATGACAATTTTCTTTTCTTTTTTTTCATTGGTTGTGCTAAATCATACCCAGATACAATAGTGCTATTTTCTGATTGGCTTTTGTGTAGCTCGACGAACAACACAGGGGAGACGCGCTTGATTCCTGCCGAGTCCAAAGTGACAGCGGCGCGGCCAGAGACATTTTGGGCGCTGCGGCATATTAAATATATTATAAATCGTTTTTCCGCATGAGAAATACAATGTGTGGCGGGAGTGCGTGACAAAAGACCGAAATGAGTGACTGTCATGCTCAATGCGTGACACTTGAGAGCCCTGTGTGTGTGTGTGTGTGTGTGTGTGTAAATAGACCCCATCACTGAGTAAGTCTAAACGTATGTGTTAATGTAGGAGAGAGAGAGAGCACACGCATGATATGAGTAGCCTATTGCAGATTTGGGGAGAGCCCATTCACTGGACCTTTTCAGGGGCCCAGTCATTTCTGTGGGCGGGCCTGTCCAGGGTATCAACAATAGCGGACTATGATGACAGCTCGCTCAGGGCGAGGATGTGTTGAAACACTGCTGTCAATCAACAATCGTGGGAGGGGCGTCCGATTTAGTGACGTCACAAAATCGAACGGCTCAATTTGAGGCGGGGAAAACATATAAGGAGATTAAAACAAAAATACTGGATGGATTTTTATCATTATATGATGGTTGTGTACAGGCACTGCCAACACACATTTCAGTACAATCAACTTGCAAAAGTGCATATACCATTATATGACCCCTTTAATGTAATTTTTTTCTGTAAAGCTGCTTTGTGCAATGTGTATTGTGAAAAGCGCTATACAAATAAAATTAAAAACTTGACTTGACTAACCAAGACAAACCTCGCTTAGCTTCCGAGATCAGCAATTTCGGTTGTATGGTCGTAAGCGACATCGAAAACAATTAAACCCCCCAAAAATTATCAAATAAAAAAAATCAAATATAGCTACTGAGAGACATTTTGGTGGTGCACACACAGGACTATGTATACACACTGTATGGCATGAAGACAACATTACACATATCTCTTAAAATAAGTTCTTTCCTTATTCAATTGTCTCTTTGTTCTCCTGCAGAGCTGGACAGTCAGGAGATCTCCGATGCCACCAAATCCTCCACCCCATATCCGTTGTTCCTTCCCGTAACTTATCAGGTATGGGATGCTGAATACTTCCTACTAAAAGAAGCAGGACAGGACATCATGCGCAATTCCAGCATGCAGAGCCACACGCAGCCATTTGTCATGCTCCGAGCGGGACGTCTCCCAGTTATCAATGCCAGCTACGGCCCACTCTCAACCAAACAGGAGATCCCCCTGGACTTAGTGCAGTCGGTGCAGTTATTCCGGTCCTCACCACCAGTTTTCACCGTCAACTGGAGAGTCCAATCCTTCGTCCTGACCCGGTGGGTCTATTCGTCTTCTCCCAAAGTGCGAGTCCTGTTCTACGTGGCTGGGAGAGACTGGGACAGAGGAGAGAAGGAGAAAGGAACAAAAGATGAGCTGCCGTGCGTGACTGTGTATGCCTTCTGGCAGACTCAGGAGGTCCGTGGTTCCTGTGTCATCCGAAATGAGCATGGAACCTGTATGGCAGAGGTTGACCCTCCTGCAAGCTGGTTCAGCCCGGTTGAGGGCAGCTCCAGTCGGGAAAGACAAGGGCCAAACCAGGGGAACCCAGTGGAGCTTTATTACCAGGCCCGTCCCAGTGCTTACGGCCCGTGCACAGCCAGTGGGGAGGAGGGCAAGAGGTGGGATTTGGGCAGTGGAAATGCCGGGCAGCCTCAGGCTGAGTACATGCCCGTGACCCCCATGCAGAGAATCGGGAGTGTTCGGCTCCTGCAAGTCAAACAAGGGGCCATGCCAGTGTCTGTGCTCAGACTGAGAGAGTCTGTGGTCATCCAGACCTCCTCTAAACCCCTTAAGAAGACTGATATCGCTTCCTTTTATGTCTACGTGAAGAGCTCAGCCAACCTGGACACTTTCTCTCTCAGGTAAGTCCTGAAAAAAGACATTTATGCATTTCGTAACTTTTCCTGGAAATCAAAACCACAACCTTGCCATTGCTGACACCATGCTCTTTAAAGTGTGATGAAAGCCCCCCTGTTGTAGCCTGGTCGTTCACACCTCAGAGCTCAAGAAGTCTCAAGAAATTGGCGTGTAAACTGTGGAAAAGTGGGAGTGTAGAGGGTGAGAAGAGGTGGGACAACAACCAATAAAACACAGACCTGCAACACATTAATTATACAGACACATGAATATTAAAATATATGACCACGGAGGGGGAAAAAACAAAAACGGATTTGAGGGCACCTTGATGCAATTTAAAAATATAACCCTATATAACACTCACAAGAACTAGGGAGAAATGCACATATATTTCATTTGAAGAAGACATGAGCGCATACACGGTGCTGGTTCATGTTTAGAGAACTAGAGTATGTAAAATATGTCCATAAAAACTTGAAACGCCGTATATGAACTATATTATCCATGTTGCGAGCGTTGATAAACTTATTTTATGTGTTCTGCGCAGAAACCGCTCCCATGTTGTTTGAATTCTCTGCTGTAATGCAATCTCATGTGTAATACAACGTTGTGATTAGCTTGAACGAACTATTTCTAATGAATAAATGCTGAGAATAGCTCGATGGCCAGCTGACGTAGAATCGTGCCTGCAGCCAGTCACACACTCCGAAGGTACGCTTCTACCTCATATTCCGTGACGTTCCTCCGGCTTTGCTTTTGAAAAATAACCAATTTCAACTCATTGATAAAATGTATGAGTGCTTTTTGTGTTTTCAGTGATGTGCAGCCTTTACATATCTGTTCACATCTCAATTGTTTTGTTCATGACCCTTTAAGCTACTAAACAGAAATGCCTTACCACAGTCCTAATGCATTATGGAAAATATACCAATAAATTGGTAACAAGATTTTTAATGGATTATGCCTTTTTCCTGAAAATTTCAGTAATTTTAGGAAGCAGTTTCAGGAAGCAGTGCAGATTATCAGTGCTAAGTGGAGAAATACACTCAATGATATTCTGAGCTGTTATTCTGACTGCAGAACCCCGGGATCATAAAGTCTGGGAACATAGTCTGAGAAGCTCATTGTGCAGATTTGAGCATCTAGCTATATGGCTGATCCCAGACATGCACGTTTAATCTCTCAGATTATTGTTGCTTCTCTCGCTCTCTGAATGTTTTGGCTGCTCATTCATTGTCGTGCTGTTCTTTAAAAAGCATGTCTAAATATAGAGCTTCTGCTTGGTTAGACAAGGTAAGCATCATTTAGGAGTCAGAAAGGGTTTAGCCAGAACCTTTACTCAAGGTTACTCAAAATGTATGAGTATTAGAATAAATATGTTATACTGTTTTATAGTATTTTGTTATCATATTTTCAACAAATGTTTGGATTTAATGGTGCTAAAGCCATGCTAGCCATGTCTTGCTGTGCCTATGATAACTTTTTCTCAAATTTTCTTAGGGTGTGAAAGTAAAACTATTTAGAAGAATGTGGTTGATTTTGTAGTATTAAAATGTTTGTTTGTTTTTTTGCCATGATTGCACCATTTGACAACCTGAACTATCCTTGCCAATTAGTAAAAGAAACATTAAATAATGTGATATTTTCTAGAAACGTATTGATCTGATTACCTTGATATGTTCGCTCTCAAATATTAGTATCTTAAAACTGTAGAATAATAGTATTTTTAGGATTTTTAATACCTTTTAAAGGTCTTTTTTAATGACCTTTTAAAAAAAACTTAAAATTGTTATCCAAGCAGTGTTGTAATTCTTTTATATTCTGACTTTATGTCCTTATTTTAAAGTTTAATTTTAATTCAGAAATTCAAAAATGATCATTATAGAATAGTACACAAAAATGAATGTCACTAATCACTGATGCCTAAACATTAATTCCTTCTCTTCAAAGAAATACATTTGAGACCTGGAAGAGCTTGTGATCCAGTGGATTTCAGCACTGTGGAAATTTGGTAAATCTCAGAAAATTAAATTAAGAAGCTTAGGAAGACTGACGAGATTTGAGATGTCAGTTTATAGACTTTCAGTTGTGTGTTCATCATGATGGAGAACACACCTATTTCCTGAGCCTTCTGAAAGCATGGTCTACCTGTAAAGGTGCTCTACTTCTGTAATTTATGATCACATATGTGCACTTTTTTCATGTGTGTACCATTTTATATTTACATGCCAGGTTGTGTTATTAGGATAGATGGACCTGTTGTCCTTGCCTACCCAAATCCCCTTCATTCTTAACATCCATCTCGGTTGTCTCAGGCTTTCCTGGTGAAGTTCGTTCGTCTCTGAAGCACATTTCTTCATCTACCCCTGTGTGCGAGCTTTTTCTGCTGATATCCAATCTCTCTCTTTCTCTAAGCCCTGTTGCTCTTGCCACTTAATCACTGTCGCCTTAAATCTCAGTCTGTCCACGGCCAGCTTTCTTCCATACAGCTCACATCAGTCACTGCAAACCCAGTGACGACAACTGTCCCAAGAGACTCTCTTCTCTTCTCTTCTCTTCTCTTCTCTTCTCTTCTCTTCTCTTCTCTTCTCTTCTCTTCTCTTCTCTTCTCTTCTCTTCTCTTCTCTTCTCTTCTCTTCTCTTCTCTTCTCTTCTCTTCAGTACATAGCCCAATCCCAAAACATTTAAAATCCACACAAACATGATTAAAGTTGTTTGATTTCCATTAATCAATCTGAAAATGGTTCTAGATGGTCAATTGATACTTTTCATTAACTGACACTTATCAAATTATGAACAATTGCTCAGTTACCCTTGAAGCATTTAAATGTTACAGTTTTTCTCAATTGCTAAAACACAATTTCTGAATCCTTGCTCCTTTTTCTGAAAACACTAAACACAAAACCTCATCTTCAAGCACTATTTACAAAACCTCTGACTCTTCTTGCAAAATGAAACTTTCGCCTCAAAACAGTTTTACTTGTGTTCAAAATCAAACACTGCTCTCAAATCATAGACAAAGTGATCAAAATGATATACACTATCAAGCAGTCAGTAAACAATACACCAAAAAATAGAAAACACATTGTTCAAAACATACAGTTCTCGAAAGATATCTACGGACGGCTATTCTGTTTGTAGACTTAACCGTGACACATTACTGTACCATCAAAATTTCAGGGAGAAGTACATTTTTAATCTTAAAACAAATTTCATATTTGTCCGTCATTGTCTTTTGATGAATGAAAACATCATAGTAGCGCAAAATTGATCAGAAATTACTACTCTGCTTTGCTCTTTGCAATTTTATTTGTTCTTCCTCCTTGTACCCCTATTTTTACAGTACAGTGCCCTGCATCTCACAAACTTCTCCTTTGTCAGTTCTATTGTTTGATACTGTAATTCTTGTTCTTTGTTGATATGAACCTGCAAGTGCAACCAGTCAAATCTATTGAGCATTCAGTACTGTAACAAATGGTACTGTTACAGTAACGATGTTCGGGGCCATATAATTTGTTAATTGTACAGTATACAGCCTACAATGCACTGTACTACAGTATACAATACTAAAAGGGACAAAAATCAAAGGAGTAAACGTGATCAGTGTGCTTCTTCTTGTCTTTGGGCATCATTTGAAACAGGTTAAATCAATTTTGAGTGGTTGTGTTCAATCAATGACATTTGTTCTCTATTTGTATTTGATCATTGCCACTTGTGTTTACCAGTATGGATGACGTGTGCATTACAGTGCAGAATATGTTTTGAGAATGAGAATGTGTTTAGCGTTTTGCTGAAAAGTCTAAGTAAGATCTGCAAATTGTGTTTTGCCATGTGAAATAGTTTAAGGTATTGACAACAGACTGCACAATTAGCTAAATGAGTTCAGGCAACTGAGAACTTTGTTCAGCCAATGGGTTTTAGTGTTTTAGCAATTGAGAAAAACTGTAACAGATGTGTGGTTTGATATGTCATGCTGTGATATCACACTGGTTGCTTTAAATGGTGATGAAAATGTAGCAGAAATGGAAAATATACCATTAGAATTGGGTTTAATGGATTTGTTTTAATGTTGTTGTTGTTGTTGTCATAGAAATGCTACTTAATAATTACGGTTGCTGACTGGTGCATTTGCAGTAGAGCATTGTTAGAGCATTATAGAGCATTCTTATTGAGTGGACACGTAAAACATAAACGTATGCACGCATACAGATTGTGTTATCTAGTCTTGTATAGTGTGGGTTATTACTGTTATTAGTGGTGTATTTATTTTAAAGTATACACGTGTGTGTGCTTTGTTGCTATCTGCTCATCGTGGCTCTAATTGACCCAATGTTTGTGGCAAATTACCGTTGCAAAATGGAAGTGTGCTTAATTGTATTGAATGCACTCTTGTAGTGAAAAAAAACCTAATTGCAGATAAAATTAATATATATAATTAAGTTTATTAAAAGAGAATACATTTCCTTAACTGTTTGTACAAAGAGCACTTTGTAATGTTTTGTTGTGCTCCAAAGTACACTTGTGTTGACTATCATACTAAGCACATAAAGTACTATAACTGTTAAAACTTGTTATTATAACTGCAGTATATCTTTTAACTGCAGTGTTATTCAATATTCAATATTACAGTAAATATACAGTAGTATAAATTGCAACTTCATCATTACAAATGTGTAATTACAAATATATTTAAATACATGACATACACGTTTTAATATAAATGGCCTTAAAGTACAATTTAGTTTCCATAAATGCTTGTCAATACATTCAGTAGTTAATTTCAACCATATTTCAAGGGTCAAATAAAATGCTGAAAGTACATATAAAGATGTAGTCCTACTTAAGTCCAGTTCTTCTTTTTTGCAATCGTACACTTATTAAGTTGATGCATACAGTGATGTGAACAGCCATCAATTTAATATTTCCATGGACGATGTATTCGATATGTTACTGAAATCAGTAGCCGGACTTCTAATTCTCAAGCCTGTATTTTGGTTTCTAAATCACACAGGGATCAATCATTGTGAACTCTTCGCCCAATCAAGCCTTGTAAAAAATAGCTCCTCCTGCTCATCTGAATTTCATCACACATAAATCTGTCAGGAGGCCCGTTAGGAATCGCCATGATAAATTTCACATGTAGTCACGCTCATATTTTATTAGACAGGAAGTGACACGTGTCAGAGTTTGATTTCAGCTGGTCATTAATTAGGAGGTTGTGAGGCAGGAAAGATAAACTGCTGCTCAGTGATTGTTTTGATTAAATGAGTGAATTTTCATAATTTAGACTTGTCTTTTCATAATTCAAATGGTTTGAGAATCTTCATTTAAGTCTTCATTTATTGTCTCAGTAAATGCTTAGGTGGGGCTTTTGAAGTATTCAGGAAGAGTTTGTTGATAGATAATGCAGAAAAATAATCTAGGTTGGGCTCAAACCTGGATCCCTGTGAACTTCTGATTATGTGCACAATAAATCGAGAACATCTTCAGAAAACCTTTTTTTTTTGTAGACCTTTTGAATCTTTGATAGTGTGACCATCATTCCCATATTGAGTAGTCAATAGTCAATATTACAACCCTAAAGCATATTTTAACACTGTCATAGAAATCCACTCCCTCAATTATGATGCCAAAAGATCAAACCCTTATTTCCAAAGGGGGAAGAGGTAAGCAAAATCAGCTTTTTCTCAGAAATGCAAGTACAAATGGACCATAAATTCTGAGAATAAGCCAGTCACATTTTGTTTATCCCAATGTTCCTTACATTTGACACTTGGTGCTTGCTAATTTTGGGCCCTGTGTGTTTTCTCCACTACTTGGTCATTTAATATTCTCAATATGGTGCTTTGGCATTTTCTGTATGTGTTTGAGTATGTGCATGACATTTCAAAGCCTACATTCATTATGTGAAATGTCAGCGATGTTTGACGGATAATTGAAAAAGGGCTCACAATTAGACTTGTGATATCAGCTCGCTCTGATATACCCTCTACCGTAATGCTGTGAGGTTCTCAACAGTGACAGACAGAAGATGATTTGGCATGGATGTTTCAAGTTGTTTGGTCTCCATAGGTCAAATAGATTGATTTGGTTAGGAATGTTAAATGTCGGTCTTGGACAGGTGTTAAGTGTGGACTTAACACCTGTCATCAAAAATGATTTGATGATAACATAGGTTTCACTTTTAGGGCTGGGGTCACAGAATCTGCATCATACATGGCATAAATAACACGAAACTATGTGTTTACAAAGGCATTTTAATGCACAAACACGTAAATATAATGTAAGCATAGTGTTTTAAAATAGGAATTAATTATTATAGTTTATAACTACACCATTCCAATTGAATCTGAAATACATTGCATTCGAAAATTGCTTGCCTCACTTGATGTCTCTGGTACTGGTAAATGCACAGTCAGAAACTTTGCAGGGGGAAAATGACAAAAGAAAAAGAGATATTGTGATTGATTTAAACATTTAGGTCAAGATAGGGAGGGCCGATTGTGGTCTCATGTCTGAACAGTCCTAAGATCATCTCTGTCAATGCCAAGATTAGTGCTCCCATGAGCCCTCACTCGAGACAGTGATTACATCTTACAAGAACCAGAGAGCACAGATGGTCACAGACATACACACACACGCACACACAATTTTAAACGCAAAAATATCACATCTTCTGAAACATAACCTTAACCCTGTATTATAAGCACGAAACACAAATTTTACTGTTTTCCTTAATAAAATCCATATAATGCAATCTTCCCTGTGCTTGTATGTTTGCAAACATGATAATGAACGTTCAACTGCCCTGTAACAAATCTGGCCAGATTACCAAGCAGGCAGGCATCTAGGGTCTTACAATACAGCCCCTGTGAGACTAATAATGTGCCCTATGGCGTTTTATAAAAGCAATATATATGACACTCGTGGAGAGAAAAAAGACCCTTCAGCAACACAAATATGGCTTCGACATTACAAAAGATTTAGAGGGTGCTGGAATCTGGAAGGTGCATTTTTTTTAACAATCTTTTATAATTATGCTCATATTGATATCCTCTATGCCACTTTGTTTGGCTGTATTGGTTCTCGGGAAGCTTTTAGATTCTGTTCCAAGAGCTCTAATGGTCCCTTGGGCTGAACAGGATTTTGACCCTATTGAGCTGCTGAACTTCCTCTCCCCTGTGGGTACATAATGTTGCAGTTGAATGTTCAATTATATTGATACATTATTCTGATAATAGTGTGATATGGGGTCAGTGTGACAGTTTGTAAAGGTTTGGGAGGAACAGGAACTCTATCTGTAGTCATTTGACCTCACAGGAAGCTCACAGGATAAGACCTCACAGGAACTTCTAAGAACAGCTAAAGTTGACCAGTGGAGCATCTGTATCGTGCAATACATGGCCAAAGTGTCAAATTTCAGTTGTTTGTTTCTTTGCCAGAGCTTCTAAACAATGAATGCTGCTTGAAATTAAGGTTGTTTGGGTTTTGTGTGCTTTTGTGTGCTTTTGTGTGCTTGTGTGTGTGTGTGTGTGTGTGTGTGTGTGTGTGTGTGTGTGTGTGTGTGTGTGTGTGTGTGTGTGTGTGTGTGTGTGTGTGTGTGTGTGTGTGTGTGTGTGTGTGTGTGTGTGTGTGTGTGTGACTGTGTGTAGGTCGGGGTTGTTGTGACTGTTTAGGCTTGGCTAACTGGGTCTGATGTGGATGTCATTGATTTCCTGTCCCCTGTAAGGGAACAGAGACTAACATCCTCTTCTTCGCCCCTGTATAGGAAACCACACTGTCAGCCTCAGCTTTATACTCCTTGAACAAACCATCCTTGGCCTTATCTCCCCCTGCCATACACGTGCACCCACACATGCAAAACTGCTATGAATAGAAACATGAGCATTGCTTCCAATGAGGATGGAACCAGTAATAAAAAATAAAAATAAAAAAAAAATAGCGTTATCTACATAAAACATTTTTTTAAACCATCCATACTAGGGATATGCAAAACTAAATTTTTCAAAAAAAGTAAACAGCAAACTGACCGGTGTTCCTGTAGCTCAAACAACAGATCATGGTGCTTGCAACACTAAGGTTGTGGGTTTGATTTCCTGGGAATGTACAAGGTCTGGGTAGATTAGATGGTAAGCAGACAATTAGTTCTCGTAATCAACATGTTAGATGCAGGAGAAATGGACAGGAGTAAAAATCTGAGCAACTTTAACAACCCAAATTGCTATGGCAAGGTAACTGGGTCATTGTATATCTGAAACCAAAAGGCAAAATCCACATACATACGTTCTCTATGCAGAAGAGGATAGGCAAATCATTTGTAAATTGATTTGTGGGCATATAGTCTAAGTGAGAAAAAGGACATTGATTAATTACACCAGTGGTAACCTATGCAAGTTAAACAAACAAAGGGCCCAGAATCAGGCCTTGGGGGACACCACATTATGACAGTATACGAGGATATTTTTCTTTTTTCTTTTTTAACTCAACTTTATTTGTCATAAGGGTTAATGACCTGTTGTGTTACTAGTTTAACCACTATTTGTCTTACTAATAAAGACTCTGCAATCTATTCACAATTCATGCATTTTCTTAAAGTGATACTAGGGCAAATCTAATCAAGAAATTTACACTTTACACTTAACAGAGCCATGGTAAAAAAAGGCGTGTCCTTCCGTAGTGCCACACCGACCAACACGCTACTATGGGACATTACCCTGGACACAGGCCCAGATGGAAGTGTTGGAGTAATCTGTCAGAGAAAGCCAACTGCAAATGTGAAAAGGTAAGTGTATCTGTTAAGGAAAATTTAATTAATTACTTTTAATCAGATGATTAGACGGTGATTAACTAAGTCTTACTAGTGCCAGGCAGGAACTATTGTCCATGGAAACAGTGAGTTTACATGCTAAAGCAGATTGGTCAAAGTGGATTCCTGTAATTATTCTTGTAATTGGTTCATTAGTCCTCTTCTGTTTAATAAAAGATATTTCTCTGAATTTATGCTTTTAATTCAAAGTGAATTAACCACAGAAACACCTAAGAATGGCTAACACGTGTACACATGCATGTTTGCCCCTGAGGACTGCATGTATGGTTTACTATGTATGTATTAGATGGGAGCACAAAGGTCAGGGTTGTATAGAGGTGTGTGTCAGAATCCTATTAGTGAAAGCCTGACCTGAAGTCTCCTCACTATTTATGGTTGATGGAAGGAACAATTCTAGGCTTTCAGCCTTTGATTTGAGCATTAGATGACTTCATGTTTGCCAGAGAAGACAGCTGCCAATTTGATTAACTCCTAAAGTAGTGCTGAGTTATATTTGCTGATAAAAAAATTATAATATTTTTTTTTGTACTATGTACAAAACATCATACAGCTCAGATAGTCATGTGTCATAGGTTATTTGAAAGGTCTCACAGAGTATAATACAAGCATAAATGTTGTGGGCTTTTGACTAAACCCCAGACCCATATGTAAATAATATACGGGTGCGGCATTTATTTCCCGTTTTTGCTTGTAACTTCATAAAGTTGATTGTGAGAAATGGCACATCATTATTTACAACAGATTCTTACGTTTAACATGGAGGTAACAAACACACATCAAACATCACATACGCACATGTAGCTAAGCAAAAAAACAAAGGTAGCTTTCATGTGGCGTTTTCACTTGTAACTCCATGAAACATGCATAGATCGTGGAAAATGGCCCAACATTGTTTACAGCAGATTCTCATGATTGAATACAGCCCAAAACCATAATCACCATAATCCTTAACTTAGATCTAAAGATATTCCTCCTGGAAACTGAAAACACTTGTTTGGGGAGGTTTTTGGACGCTCTGCTAAACAAAACTTTTTTTTCCAAAAATGTTGTTTTCTATCAAACAATGCCTACCTTTTGACTCCCCTTGCTATAGTTTTGGAGTTGTGAGTCTTTACTTTTGTGTGTGTCACTAAAAATGCATTCAGGGCTTAAAGGGTTAAAGGAGGTGAAAGTGATTTCTGAATAAAGAATTGCATCTCTCTCCAATATTGCTGCTGAGGCAAAGTGGTGTATCCGTCATTGTTTCTTTTATTTTGGATTCAGTACTTGGTACATAATAAAAACCCTATGTTAGGCATCCATATTCAAGCAGCAACAAAGGATTAATATTACAATATCCTGCCTTAAATTGTGATATAAACATATTCAATTAATCATTTTCTAAAGCACATTTAAAAACAACACGAGTTGACCAAAGTGCTTTACAGACCCAACCTTACAAAACATATAGACAAACACACCATAAAACACACAAAACACTAAATAAACCACATGTATCTAAGAACAGTTAAAGGGGTCATACATGCACTTTTTCAAGTTGATCGTACTGAAATGTGTGTTGGCAGTGCCTGTACACAACCATCATTATAATGATAAAAATCTATCCAGTGTTTTTGTTTTAATCTCCTTATATGTTTTTCCCAGTCTCAAATTGAGCCGTCTGACCGTGTGACGTCACACGGTCGGACGCCCCTCCCACGATTGTTGATTGACAGCAGCGTTTCAACACATCCCCGCCCTGAGCGAGCTGTCATCATAGTCCGCTATTGTTGATACGCTGGAGCAGAATGGCGTCTAAGCGATTGTGGTGTTCTGTTCTTGGGTGTAATAATGAACACAGCAGTCATTTTGATGTTCCTAAATCCGAACCGCTGAAAACGCAGTGGCTGAGTTTTGTTTTCGAAGGGAATATTCCCCACGAGCAAAGTCAATGCTTTCATGTTTGCGCGATTCGCGAATCTTTTCTCACCAGACTGCTTTATAAACGAGGATCAGTATAAGCTGGTTTTGCTAAGAAGCTGCTCCTGAAAAAAGAATCGGTACCGACTATTCGTGTCCCTGCTGCACCTCCAGAAGAAGTGCGTGTAAAGTTTTATTAACCTTTGTATTAATCTTTGCAAATCGCTTGCGCGCTTCACAATGAATGCGGCTAAGGTTTACACTCAGGGTACATTACGGCATGTTTCCTATGTACGACGTTCTCAATATAATTCATAATTCCACGTTTATAATGAACAACGCTTTATGGTTATTGTGTTATTACAAACTGAGTACGTAACACATAGCGTTTGTACATCTCACTAAGTTACTCTAACATTACCCTGCCAGTACATACAAAGTGACATTATGTTACCCAACTATTCAGAAACGTCCTGTTCGAGCCTTAATTGTCGAACTTCTTTGCGGCCGTCATCTTGTTCTGGGTCCGACTCCGGTTCAAACTGATACGGTTGCACAGATGTGTCCTCAGAGACTCCCGCTGCCATTCTCTCTCCAAAATATACCCTCAACTGTTGTCAAGGCAACACTCCACGTGCGTTGTGTCAAAACCAGTCAAAACGCCCGCAGAACAGAGGGGCGGAGTGAGCGAAGCTCATTATCATTTAAAGGCATATGCACTGAAACAGCGTGCTGAAAACAGAGCTGTTTTTGACCAGGTAAAATGAGTGTTTTCTTACAATACTAATGAGAATTTTTAATTAAAGTATATTACAAACTTTTAATTTAGACCCTAAAGAATCAAATTAACTTGTATGGAAATGGCATTATATGACCCCTTTAAAAGCAGCAGAGAAGAGATGGGTCTTCAACCTAGATTTAAAACACTCAATGGAATCACAGGATTTAATGTGTAAAGGGACACTATTCCAAAGATGCGGTGCAGCTACCGCTATATTTAAGTAATAAGTCTAAAGAACAGTAATAGATAATTCGGTAACATTTTATTTTGATGGTCCCCTTTAGACATTCTGTTGACTATAAGCAACGTTGCACCTACATGTCTTCTAACTTTCATTAGAGTATTAGTAGAATATAAATAGACTGTTTGCTTAATATCTGCTAACACTTTATTTTGATGATCCCTTTAAACATTCTACTGACTATAAGTAACTTTTCAAGTGCATGCCAACTTATTCTAACCCTAAACATATATTATATTAACCCTACCTCTACTCCTAACAGTCTAATACTCAACTAATACTCTAATGAGAGTTAGTTGACATGTAGGTGCAATGATATTGGCTGTAATTCACTAATTGACACCAATTGTGCCTGGTGTTGGTTTTAATCTGTTTTATACTTGATAAATCATGGTCCTGTGAAACACATGGAGGTCCCACTAGCCACTGGATTATTTTATCATGGATTTCTTCAAAAGTCATTTCTGTGTCAATCCCAGTTTTTGAAACAATTGCCTTTTTGGCTGTACAAGAGATCCATTGAAGAGATGCATTAAAACAAATAAGCTGTTCACACAAAATCGCCATCTGAACTCTTTGGTTCATTCCTAGAGCTTGAAAGCAGTGTATTTTAAAGCTAAGATTTGAAACAGATGCATCAGATTAGGGGTGATCCCATGTCCTATTGAAAGCATTATGCAGGGCATTGATGGGATTGCACTACTAAGATGTAAAAAGATATGGCTTGCTGATTGCTTGAAAGGTTGATACCACAAGCCATGTATCTTTAAAAGTCAACATAAAATCAAATTGACCCTACCTTTTTACCACCCAGTCAATTCTCTATGAACAAATTCACATCTTATCCTAAATTTTTTTATGTTGAATATCCTGTTTCACTCGTAAATGTCGCATTATTCAAGTGGGTTGTGAATGACAACGACATTATGATCAATATACAGTTATTGACTTAAAGTCAATAGTTGCACTCAGTTATTTAGAATCAAACAGAGCAACTTGCAAATCAGTTTGTTTGACAATTTCATCACAAAAGATTAAGAGGGTTTACGGTATATGGCATGAGGTGTTTAATGGCACGCTCTCTTTCAGATTAAGCAAACTCCTAGCAGTTCTTCAGATGGATTTTGAAGTGGAGGATGTCAGCAGCCAGTCAGAGATTCAGGTGATTAAGTGGGAGTTGACTCTTCCTGATGAAGTCAAAATGATGGGGGCGTCTGAAGGCACCATGAGGATCTACACCACTCAGAGGGACTTTGTAGGCCTGGCTCCTCTAGTTATGGTAGGTAATTCATTAAAAATAGTAAAAAAAAGTCTTCACTAATATGTCCCTTGTAAAGAAAGAAAGAAAGAAAGAAAGAAAGAAAGAAAGAAAGAAAGAAAGAAAGAAAGAAAGAAAGAAAGAAAGAAAGAAAGAAAGAAAGAAAGAAAGAAGGAAAGAAAGTGTACACTTTAGCTCCACTTTTTCACTTACATGTTTTCTTCATTTGTCACCTGATAGAATTTGGGTTCCTTGCCACTGTTGCCTTTGGATTGCTTAATTGGGGACACGTATTATCCAGCAATTGAACTGATGAGTTATTAAACTGAACTGACTCGAGCTGAATAACTACATAACTGTCTTCAGTAGAGCTGCTTATAGCTGAATTGAACTTATTTATAATGGATAAACAGTTATTGAACAGAACTGAATCAACACTGAACTAAATAATGACACTATTATCTAACTACTTCTGTAATATTTGATGAAGTTTTCATCATTATTTCTGTTGAAAAGGAAAGTGTATTTTAGATTAAATTTATATACAATGATTTAGCTTTAGAGAACTTTAGTGTATTTTACCCACTTAAGATAGACTTAAGTACATATTTATGTCATTTTATAATTAGCCCTATGTTTATTATGTTCTGCCGAATGTACAGACAAGCATCTATGGTAAACTAAAATATACTTCAATGTAATTTCTATTGAAACTTGTGTAATTTATTAATATGTATTTGTAATCGTCTTCTTGTTTAAAACAGTAATTTGAAATGTAATAATATAAAATGCCCTTTTTATAAGTCTACTTAAGTATGTCAAGAAACATTTTATGAAAGTTATGAAAGTGTATTCTCTTTAAGTTCACTTAATAGGCCTTAAGATTTGTGCATATTCCACATTTCTTTTTCACTTTTTGAAATCTGATTGGCCTGTTAATAATCTGTGGCAAGAAAACACAACACCATTTCAAGATGTAGAGCATCCAGTTATGTTTACTTACCAAATTATTAAAAATTCAAATATCTGGGGTGGTGCTAGATTTAATTACCACTTTGTATTTTAAAAGACATGGCAGACAACTTTTTAACAAAACCGATGTTTCTATCTGAGACAGTAAAGCATCTTCATGACTTATTCACTGGCATTTGAAAGACAGAATTGATCCAGCAGGGTACCAGGGGCTCGGCACTGTGACAGAGCTTGTAAATGCGACAAGCTTCATCTGCAAGACAGATCATGTTGACCTTTGGATTGTGTCCAAACATGAGCAGATTTAGGCATAATCAATCAGATTTTCTGTAGCAGCTCTAATATACAGCTGGACACCGTCCCAGAAATCTGAAAACAGCACAGGACAGATAATGGCCAAAACCTCCTAATATGTTTGCCAGATCTCTTACGAAAAAAATGTGCTTTTAGTATACTTAAAAAAATAATAATAATACATTCAGTCTTTAAGTCTGTCTTTCAGAAATAGTCAATATTAAGCTTGCCTTATACTGACAATTATACAGAAAAGTCTAAGTATATTTGCCCTATATTTGTACTTCATCTATGTTCAAGTGGTAAATGTAACATGTTCATGTTTATAGTTACAAGTCAGCTTTGAGGTGGAATAACAGAGTAAATAGTAAATGATTGGAATTTAGCTGATTTAAAACTGAAGAACAGCAACCGACTTGATTCAAATGGGATTTTATTATAAGCAATTACCAGAAGATATATGCCCAGTTACAGACCAGGCCTATGCCTAGTCCCAGACTAAAATACATGATTGAACAGTCTTAACTGAAAGCAACTTGTACTGACATATCAAAAATATGCCAGCGCCATTGTTTTCTCTCAAGATGCACACCAGTACGCACTAGCGTCTGACACTATAGGTGACGGTTTTAGCGCGCCCACCTCCCATCCCGGCTGTCGCCAGTTTGTGAAGCCCAATCGGAACAGGTTGCACAAGTAAACAGTGACATTATATAAGTTTATAAAAATAATTGGAAAAAATCCATGTACAGACACTCAGTACGATGCAAAAGTTAAAAAGAATTTATTGTTAAAGGGCTAAAACATTAAAACACCAACGCGTATTGGCCCACTGGCCTTCATCAGGGTGTTGGTAACAAACAGACAGAATCAAGTCATACTTATAATTTCATTGATTATAAGTATGAATGTTATAAATGCTATAAAATGCAATGTTATAAAATAAATATAAGTTATAAATGCAATTATAAGTATGACTTGATTCTGTCTGTTACCAACACCCTGATGAAGGCAGTGGGCCGATACGCGTTGGTGTTTTAATGTTTTAGCCCTTAAAACAATAAAGGCTTTTTAAATTTTGCATCCTACTGAGTGTCTGGACTTCAATTTTTTCCAATTCTTTTTTATGAACATTTAACCCTTCCAAGAGCACCAGAGGATACAAGGGATACCAGCAGCGCTCCAGCTCCCCTTTGTCTAGTATTATATAAGTTTACTTGCAGTACAGAAGAAGAACTTAAAGCTGCAGTCGGCAAGTCTGGCAGATTGAGTGGATTTAGGCAAAATTTTGAATGTTTACAACTCTCATGGCCCTCCCCCACTATCAACGAATACCCTCCCACCGAGTTCATGCTCGTCAGTGCGTGTGCACCAGATTTTCAGTGAACGGGCCCGTCTCATCAGCATCCATCAACACCATGGATTATTTGGAGGTATAATGTCCTTGCTAATCTACCGATAAAATTGCTAACGTCATTTATACTCTAAATGAGTTTACTTGATTTTCCGCTGCACTCTTCGTTACTGCGCGAACTTCCGCGAACAATAACATTCCGCATGTGCATGTGATTGTAGCGTGCGCGAGGGGTGGCGAGTGCCCGATCTGTGATTGACAGTCAGATCTAACACTCCCCTGCGCTGATTGGACCCGATGATCCGGGAGCTGTGGATTTTTGCTAAACAAATAACACGCTCCAGGTGGAGTTAGAAGCTCGGGTTTTTTTCTAAAACCACTTTATTTATGTTGTTCTGTCGGATTATAGTGTCGATTTCACTGAATACGATCAAAAAAAATTTGCCGACTGCAGCTTTAAATGTAAACTTGATGTACTCCAAGTTTACTACTTTTATCCTTAAAGGACACTAAAAGTCCCCCTGTAGTCAATCATTTTATCCCTTAAAACTCATCTTTGATCACAAAAATTACAGATTTAAACATGCCTTAAAATAGCTTGAATGTAACTCTACACCCTTGCTTCATTTAGTATATGCGGATCCATGGATATGCAAATGAGCCCCGCCTCCACTCACTCACACAAGCTCGTCTATAAGTCGATGTATCAGAATGGTAATGCACGTAATTAATATGATTAGCCTTTGGCTTGACTACATTATCAAACAGACAGTAATAATGTGTAGCTAATGTTATACAAACCATGTTCCCGTTCGCCATCTCAGAGTCAGACAGCTGGAATCAAAAAATCAGCATCCGCAGAAACGCTTTGAACAACTTAGAACATTAGTGGAGAAAGGCATATAATTCACTATAGCATCGTAATGTACATAATATACATAATTCACCAGCTATATTGCTAAATGTACCCGATTTTTCATATCAACAGAAAAATATACCAGGATAGCCTGGCTTCTCTTGAGACAGTTAATAATATGCTAAAGCCTGCCCACATGTTGACCTGATTGGTTACAACTTACAAGGTAGTTTGTGACCGACCACCAGTGATTTCAAACTGCGTTTTTGAGACTGTCTTTTTTCACTGCAGTTTTAAGGTAAAAATACTCAGCAATGGTGTTGACATGAATTTGCACATGGTTTGTTTCAAAGCACATTAAAAACACCACATAGACATCAAAAACATGATTTTCACCACAGAGGGTCTTTATATTTATATTTTTATAAACTGTCAGCCAATTTAGTCCCAAGAAGTACTGAAATGGTAAACTTACAAGTATACTACTACTACAGTGATATTAGTATACTACATAAATTATTCTTAGAAAATGTTCGTGAACTTTATGTTTGCTTAGTAAGAACTTTGAAGTATTATGTATGTACTGAAACGCACAAGAATTCCAACGTACCTGTACTGAAATGTACCTGTGCACATGGCAATAAAACTTTGAACTTTCTTTTTGTAAGGGATCTTGTTTTTGGACATTTGAGCAATAGCACATGGATCTGCTAAAAGGACGTTCTCACTAAGGCTCTTGCAACTAAAGAACTCATGAAATGCCTAATCAAATAGAATGTATATTTATTGGCCACTTTTTAAAAAAAACAAATCCAATAGTTTATGTCACAGCCTGGGAAATCCATGATTTGCACCTTGCTATTTCTAGTCGGCTTTATGTGTTTTTTAGAGGGTGAAGATTTTTAGAGTGTATTATATTGGATAAGAAATTAATCTAACTATTTTAGTTCATGAAAAAACAATGCTGTTTGATCAAACTAAGTGTAATGGCAAATCCTTTTTGTTTTTCATTTTTAGTAAAACCAAATTGATATGCTTATTTTTAATGCATTGCATAAAGTTAAATTAAGTGACCTTTGTTTCCTGAAAACCTGTTTCATTTATGTGAGCAGGCATTTTGCATCTGTCAGGATCTTTAAAGTTCAGAGGTTTGCCTCACTAAGCTGGTGCTTCCCATTCACCGTAGACAATATTGGCAAATGGGGAGGTGACCCATAAAATAATCCGTTTTTGCTTTTCACTTCTCATCAAAAAATTACTTTGATTACATAAAGTTGCACCAGTCCAGGTAGTGCATCTCTGGCCCAGATTATCTAAATAGATTGACACATGCCATTCCAACCTAAAATCCGCCTTTGTGTCCCTGAACATATTATTTTACCAGTAAAATGTGTTGAAAAATGCACTGATATTATGCCATTATATTCATCACTAGATTGCATGGTGTAAACATAACTTGTTAAATCTCTGACCTTCATTTGTAGTTGTTCAATCTCTGACCTCCACTGCTAAAGTTGAAGCTTAGCTCAGTATCACGATCCAACATTTAACTTTGATCCCTGTCCCCTGTGCAGGACACAGAGCTGTTGAACACTGCCGTGCTGACTGGTAAGAGGGTTACGGTGGCTGTGCGAACCATTGCCGTTGAACAGGATGGTTCTGTAACGGACGTCTCTGACTTTGCTGACTGCAGCTCCACAGATGAAAATGTTCTAAAGGTACAGTTCATTAAACTGTATTTACCCTTTTATTTTTTCTTTATCTCAGCTTAGATACAGCAGTCGTAAAGTCTACTGAAAGTCACATCAAGCTAATATCAAACTCTCATTCTCTTTGTGCATGCGAGATAGCAAGAGGTCAATAACGTGATGCTCATTTTTTGACCAGATATAATAATTTATTCAAAATGACATTAAAAATGTAATTCATACAATGACATGAATGCACCTCTCCTATAATGAGCATGTTTTAATTGAAATTCTTCTTAGGGCATAAAGTCAAAAAATTATAAATTACGATATCATAATGCAGAAAAACGCCTCATTAAAATAATGAAATTATTGAAAAGAAAAACATATTAAAGAGTTTGCCATAATTTGTATTATTATTTCATAGATTCATACTGTACATTATTTGAACAACATTGCTCTACTGAAATTTGAAAAACTTTTGTCCACAAATAAAAATCATGTGGTGCAACCAAAACACACCCACACACACACAGTAAGTGTATTTAATAATGAAGCAACAGTGTTTTGTCTTTTTACCAATAAAATACCATTCACACTTCAGCGCATAGATGTTGGTAAACTCTGTAATGTCAATAGTTGGCATTTATCTTTGAATGCTGCGCAGTTTTCTATATCCACCTGGATGAGAAGCGTTTTAGTTTCACTGTTTGTCCAGGTGTGACAAATGACAGGCGTAAGGGGATAATCACACAGAACATATTTTTGTTTTCCCTGCCATTGACAGAATGTTTCATCATTTATGACAGAACACTTTGCGAACACTTTGCGTGTGCCCGCCATTGGCGTGTTTTGCCGGCAATCCGTGTCAAGTCAAGTCAAGTCACATTTATTTATATAGCGCTTTTCACAATACAGATTGCATCAAAGCAGCTTCACAGTGATAACATGAAAGTAGTACAACACAGTTCAATAATATTGTTGAATATTAAATATCCCCAACTAAGCAAGCCAAAAGCAAGGCGACAGTGGCAAGGAACCAAAACTCCATCAGATTGGATGGAGAAAAAAACCTTGGGAGAACCCAGGCTAGTCAGGGGCCAGTTCTCCTCTGGCTAACAATCATAGGGTTTTAAAGAAGCTTTACAGTAAGTGCATATCAGAGAGTACCTGGAAAAAATACATTTAGTTAATCATGTAATATTTAGGGGATAACATATCGCCGGCGTTGAGTCGTCTCTTCGCAGGCGTTGAGTCGTCTCTTCACAGGCGTTGGTCTTCTCATCACAGGCGTTGAGGCATCCGAAATCCCCGTGAGAGGCAGGATACCAAACTGGAGCCTACGAACGCCATTTTTCTCGGGACAAGCGTCCCGAGATAACAGCAGAAAGGCAGATGGGAAATAATTAGCATAGCTGATGTTCATAATGATTTCCATTACACGGGAGTAGGTGTTAGAAAACCATAATCTCACAACTCTCCGCAACCCAAACTCTCCGCAACCCAACCGCAACCATACGGACCGACCCGTTTGTCTATAAGGCTGTCGAGCCCCACTGGTGCGTTAAGCAGTTTCAGTGGCAAACGGTTCCGTATGGCATAGCAGAGGACTAAAAGGTAAGCATTATGTGAATGCTTGACTAAAGAGACACGTCTTTAGTCTAGTTTTAAACTGTGTCAGCGAGTCAGAGCATCGGACCGTATCGGGAAGGCTATTCCAGAGTTTTGGAGCTAAATGCGAGAATGCCCTCCCTCCTTTCGTGGACTTCGATATCCTAGGAATGACCAGAAGCCTTGAATTTAGTGATCTTAGAGAACGCGGTGGATTGTAGGGCGAAAGAAGGTCCGTTAAGTACATAGGAGCTAAACCATTAAGGGCTTTATAGGTCAGTAGTAGTACTTTGTAATTGATACGGAACTTAATAGGTAACCAGTGCAGAGATGATAGAATCGGTGTTATATGATCATATTTTCTTGATCTAGTAAGAACTCTAGCGGCTGCATTTTGCACTAACTGTAGCTTGTTTATTGAGGATGCAGGACAACCAGCTAATAAAGCATTACAGTAATCTAGTCTCGAGGTCATGAATGCATGAACTAACTTTTCTGCATCAGAAACAGATAGCATGTTACGTAATTTAGCAATGTTTCTAAGGTGGAAAAAGGCTGTTCTTGTAACAGATGAAATATGATTTTCGAAAGACAAGTTGCGGTCTAGTATAACACCCAGGTCTTTTACTGTAGTGGAAAAAGTAACAGGGCATCCTTCTATATTAAAGTCGTATTGTAAGAGGTTTTGTGTGTAGTTTTTTGGACCAATAAGTAATACCTCCGTTTTATCTGAATTTAATAGCAGGAAATTACGCGTCATCCAGCAATTTATATCTTTGAGACATTCTGTCAATTTAGATGAGGTAATGTTTTCATCTGGTCGTGATGACATATATAATTGAGTGTCGTCAGCATAACAGTGGAAATTAATTCCATGTTTTCTTATAATATTACCAAGTGGCAGCATATATATTGAGAATAGCAGAGGGCCTAGCACCGATCCTTGCGGTACTCCGTAGTCTACTGACGTTAACTTTGATTTTCCCCCGTGTAAAGAGACAAAATGATAACGGTCAGATAAGTACGATCTAAACCAGCTTAATGCCTGTCCCTGAACACCAGTGTAGTTTTGTAGTCGATCCAAGAGTATTTTATGATCTATAGTGTCGAACGCGGCGCTAAGATCAAGTAGGACTAGTATTGAGATACAGCCTTGGTCAGAAGCTAAGAGTAGATCATTTGTAATTTTAACTAGCGCAGTTTCTGTACTATGATGCGGTCTGAATCCTGACTGGAATTTTTCATAGATATCATTTTCTTGCAAAAAAGAGCACAGTTGAGCGGATACAACTTTTTCTAGTATTTTGGACATAAATGGAAGATTTGAAATGGGTCTGTAATTTGCTAGGTTATTTGGATCTAGTTGCGGTTTCTTAATGAGAGGTTTTATTACTGCCAACTTGAATATTCTTGGAACATGACCTAAGAATAAAGACGAGTTAATAATATTAAGAAGAGGCTCTTCCACTACAGGTAACACTTCTTTCAGTAGTTTACTGAAAGAAGTGTTTCAGTAAACTACTGAAAGTGAATATCCGTGTATTCACTGTTATACGGTAGGGGGTGTGCTATTACGCATGAAGGATATTTTTGTTTGTTTAAAATCAAACGCTCTGCTCTTTCTTTTGATATATTGACTGTTTACATATAAATACAACAAAATATTCTGGGGACCATAAAAGCTTTGAGAATATGATAAAAAAAAAAAACGCTGGCGCTGGCTGGCATTTTAGTAAACACTAGTGGGGAAAGGAAGAGTTAATGGTTGCTATAATGCTGAAGTTACTATAGTACGCAGTAGTAACCGCAGAGTTGATGAATAAAATATAAGGCATGGTCTCGATATGGACTCAACGGTACGAGTCCGTCTAGTGCATGTTTACATAGAAAAACAATTAAAAGCAGCTGAGCTTACTGTAAACCCCTCTGACAGAGCTTTATGATTGGCCCAAAGAAAATTTCTCACATCAGTGCATTCCGAACGCATACATGCTCATACTGGATAATCTCATGCTTTGATCACACATAGCATCATAGTGGTAAGTTACTGGTAAATTACAACCTCTCATACCAGAAAATTTCCATAACTGATTTACCGGTAGGTCCTGTTCACACACAACTTACCAGTTAAGACTGTATGTGTGAAAGGGGCTACTGTCAGACATGCAGTGGTCTCAAAAGAACATCTTAAAGTCTTCTCTTGTGTATGCAACCTCTGTCACTCTGAGTGTTCTTGTGACTGTCCTCGCAAAGTCATTAAGCCACGCTCTGACCTCACTCAGGAGGGCTGTATCCTCTTTGTTGAGGACTTAATCTGAAAGGACAGCTCAGCACCATACTGTGACTACAGCCAAGATGAGAGACTTAAAAGAACTTCAGCCGTGTCCCATTCAAGGACAACACTACTTTCTGGCCTGATTTCTTAGAATTACACAGAAATGCATTTACTTTGATGTCCTCAGTAAAAAAAAAAAAAAAATATCCAAACTTAAAACAAGATTAATAGATTATACATGAGCAACAAACATGATGAGACTCATGTTTGGAATAGTTCCCCAAAAATGAAAATTCATGTTGTTCCAAACCAATGTGCTGTTATTTTTTTACAGAGGAACACAAGCTGAAAGATATCATATGGCTTCAGAATACTTTGTCACACAAATGTATTGTTTTATTTTATTTTATTTATTTTATTCACAAAGCAATGACAGTATGAATTGCTGTACATAAAAGAGCTGTGTGCAGAATCTTCAAATCTGTGTATTTGTATTTTTCTACTTTTGGGAATGCAAAACAATAACAGCATAAGGTTTGGAACAACATTTAATATTGCTTAAAATTTGTATTTAATTTATATCAAGACAGGTTAGTAAGTATATAGTTCATCAAGCTCTGCAAGCAGCACACAAACCAAAAACCAAAAATCTTTCTGGATAAACAAGCCTATACAAGTGGAGCGGACTGACCTCTTTCACTCGATGGCTGCATCCGAAATCACATACTTCCCTACTATATAGTAGGCAAAAAACTGTATGTGGCAAAATATGTCCCAATTACCCAGATTACTTACTTCTTCGGGCGAAATTCTGAAGTGTGCGTACGATGGACACATTACAATCACACGGTAATGTGTGGTAAACATTTACACGGTAAAGGCCACGGGAGAGGATTTATGAATGGCAGTGAAGCGTAACTGACGCTGGTAGATCATGTGATAATGACAACATGTCGAATGTAGTACGTCCAGATTACATTCTACACACATTCATACTATACTCTATGTACTGTTTTAGCGATCGTGGAGTAATTACTTATTCAAAATAAGTACCTACTCAAGAGAGTATGCGATTTCGGATGCAGCCAAAGTGTTCAATAATCACTCCGCTCCAGATCCACTCTGAGTTTTACTTTACCTCAGCGGTGAGAGAAACCTAATCTGGGATGCATTTCCCTACAATGGCACAACTCGCTGCTACACTATAATATCATAGAAGTCAAACATCCTTCTTTTGAACCACGTTGGTTCAACAACACAGAACTGTCATTAATTACATCAAGCAGAGTAATAGCTTCTGCTAATTATTTGGTTCAAGATCGAATAAATGTCAGATTATTGTTTTAAATAACAATAACAAACATGACATCTGAGGACTGCTTTGCAAGTTTTGTTCTCCATTGTATTGCTTTATTTACAGATGTTTGATCCCATTGTGGGCTCCCTGTTACATCTTATTCCAGGCTTCCCTTGGGAAACTGGAGCATTCGCACAAACGCTCTCTTTAAAAACAGTACTTTCTTTCTCTTGACAAACTAAAAGACACAGTGAAAATTGTATATATATGGAAGAATGACAAGATTTAGAATGTACATGTTAGCTTGCTTATTGTACTTAAAATCATGAACTATTTATATAGTCCATATGTCATACTAAAAAAAAACTACTGTATGCTTCTAACCTGGTTGAGAGTTGTAGTTCTAAGTAAACAGCTTTGTGATGCTTTTTGTGAATGGTTTTCAGAACTATGGTTTCGGGAAACACAAATATTTGAAGTATGTTGGTAACAACAGAATTTGTGAAATGCACCATTTGTGGAGTGAGAGAAAACACTTACATTTGGACTTCAAAAAAAAAATCATTGACTTTAAATATAAAAAAATGAAAAACATGGCTGACCAATCAGAATGAAGTATTCTAAAAAAGAGCCAGGCCATCTATCCATCACTGTCTCCTCAGGTTATGCGACTTCTGTACCAGTAAACAATTAATATTTTACCTGGGTAGGTAAATGTAAATTTCTTCTTGTAAACTTCCTCTCTCTGCTGTTTTATGCTGCTGGCTGTCATTTTGGAATGCTAGTATATATATATATAGAGCCTCTGAGGTGTGTGTGCTGCGCTTCACATCAGAGTGAATGTATCAGGCATAAACAAAGGCTTCACTTGCTGTCTAGCACAAACTTACATTCTAGACAGCATCCAACTGTTCATTTTATTTTTAAAGCAAAATACTTTCATGAAAATATGACACATAAACAATACTTCCAGTACAGCATATTACATTCAGTATTTATATTACATTCGGCACAAATGTGATTGCTAGAACTACTGGTAATTATTCATTCGTTTTCTAACTTAGGCCCTGTTTACACCTAGTATTAAGGGTTTTTGTCAGTCTGATAATGAGTGGACGATGCTAGATACAGGTGTAAACAAGGTCTAAAATATTTTGAGCTTGTCCACTTTCGACCACTTTCAGAGGTAGTCGAAAACGCATTCGACCGGATTGATTCCGCATTGTAAACGCTCATGTGTTCAAACAGCCACAAAAGACCGCCTACTCTCCACCTACTCTCCGCCTACTGAACTAATGTGTAAACATTATGGGAAGTGTGTTAGCCAGATGGGATTTAAACTTTTATGGCTGAAGACCCAAGTTTGGTTTGAAGAAGGAAAAATGTACCAAGCACAATGTTCTCTCACCATTCCTGATTTCTGACACGCGTGGTTTTGCTGCTGTCAGAGCAGAAACGAAAGCTGCTGCTCTCTGTATTTCCGTCGTCTCCCTTCGCGTTTATATTTAAATTTCCACCAGGTGTAAATCGTCTATTTGTGATCCGATCGACCAAAACCAAAACACATCTTAATACCAGGTGTAAACAGGGCCTTAGATAAGGTCATGTTACTGCTTTTTACTGCTACTAGGCCCAGATGGAATCTACTCATATTTTTGGCATTTTCTACACTGGTTTTGAGGGATGGATTCTGTGGGATGGATCTAAACATGGTAAAATATCTTATACAGAGCTAAATCGGGTACTTTCTCGTTTGGAACGGATAGTACAATCAAATTAGAAAAGAAAAATAATAATAAAATGAATGGACCTTAATCATATTCTGCAGATATTTGCAGCACTGGATAGCAATGTGAGTCAACTAATAGGATAAATACCATAAATACTGTATTATGGATTATAACATCAAATGCATCCATAAACATGTCATTTGCAATCCATGTAAACCCTGTATATGTAAGTAATCATGGTGTTTATAGCTGTGCGTGTGTAAAACTGCCAATCAACACAAGCCATAGTGACACAAACACTATACATATTAACTCATAAATACAGTACATACTCTACTCTGCTAACTTGCTATTCCACACCAGGATGTTGGTCAAAGTCACCCCTGTATGCCTTCCTCAATCTTGTTAAAATGTAATTGCATCATAAATTATACGTTTGATTTAATCATGTGGCGGCATGCATTTGGTAAGCCCATGCTGAATGGTTAAGTGTCTTTGAGACTCCAGATGTCATACTTTATATTTCAAAAGTGACAGTAAACGCCTAAAGGTTACATCAAAAATGCAGCGTAAGGGCCATGGAGTTCAAAAAATCAACCACTACTTCTTTCTTTCAAAGCAATTCAATCTCAAGTAGTTATAAAACTTTAAATGCGGATCTGAACCTAAATTATACTTGGTCCCAAAAATGCATATTTGTACCAGGGCTAAGCACCAACAAATCCTCTTACACAGCCAAAAGTCCATTCAAATCCAACAAAACATGAAAACTACAGTGTGAACAGCCTGCACACTAGGAGTTATAAATAACATAAAACAATTTTGGATGCCCTCAGGTGTCTGACAGATGCAACTTTGTCTACGTGAATGGAAAAGAAACCCAGGGGCGAGTGAGGATGCTGGTGAACTTCACCTACAGTTACCTGAGTGCTCAGCTGGAGATGAGGGTTTGGTTCCCTCGTCTGCCACTGGATATAGATGTGTCTGATCCAGAGCTGAGTCAGATCAAGAGCTGGAGGATCCCTATCATGTCCACCAAGAGGTACAAACACACAATGACAGCATTCTAATTAATGTCTTAATTGTGATAGCATTTATTCTGAAAAATAGTTCTCTCATCATGAGCAGGAAAGTTATTTGTAAACTTAAGTTCTCTTTCCCTGCCATCCACAAAATTTCCCAATTATAATGTTGTTTATTATGAAATGCTCTTAGCATGCCGATTAATAATGCTAAATGTAGATGAAAAAACGTCATGTCACAAGCCTGGTATGAACTGTCAGAGTCATATACACTCACCTAAATGATTATTAGGAACACCTGTTCAATTTCTCATTAATGCAATTATCTAATCAACCAATCACATGGCAGTTGCTTCAATGCATTTAGGGGTGTGGTCCTGGTCAAGACAAACTCCAAACTGAATGTCAGAATGGGAAAGAAAGGTGATTTAAGCCATTTTGAGCATGGCATGGTTGTTGGTGCCGGTCTGAGTATTTCACAATCTGCTCAGTTACTGGGATTTTCAAGCACAACACTTTCTAGGGTTTACAAAGAATGGTGTGAAAAGGGAAAAACATCCAGTGTGCGGCAGTCCTGTGGGCGAAAATGCCTTGTTGATGCTAGAGGTCAGAGGAGAATGGGCCGACTGATTCAAGCTGATAGAAGAGCAACTTTGACTGAAATAACCACTCGTTACAACCGAGGTATGCAGCAAAGCATTTGTGAAGCCACAACACGCACAACCTTGAGGCGGATGGGCAACAACAGCAGAGGACCCCACCGGGTACCACTCATCTCCACTACAAATAGGAAAAAGAGGCTACAATTTGCAAGAGGTCACCAAAATTGGACAGTTGAAGACTGGAAAAATGTTGCCTGGTCTGATGAGTCTCGATTTCTGTTGAGACATTCAGATGGTAGAGTCAGAATTTGGCGTAAACAGAATGAGAACATGGATCCATCATGCCTTGTTACCACTGTGCAGGCTGGTGGTGGTGGTGGTGTAATGGTGTGGGGGATGTTTTCTTGGCACACTTTAGGCCCAGTAGTGCCAATTCGGCATCGTTTAAATGCCACGGCCTACCTGAGCATTGTTTCTGACCATGTCCATCCCTTTATGGCCACCATGTACCCATCCTCTGATGGCTACTTCCAGCAGGATAATGCACCATGTCACAAAGCTCGAATCATTTCAAATTGGTTTCTTGAACATGACAATGAGTTCACTGTACTAAAATGGCCCCCACAGTCACTAGATCTCAACCCAATATAGCATCTTTGGGATGTGGTGGAACGGGAGCTTTGTGTCCTGGATGTGCATCCCACAAATCTCCATCAACTGCAAGATGCTATCCTATCAATATGGGCCAACATTTCTAAAGAATGCTTTCAGCACCTTGTTGAATCAATGCCACGTAGAATTAAGGCAGTTCTGAAGGCGAAAGGGGGTCAAACACAGTATTAGTATGGTGTTCCTAATAATCCTTTAGGTGAGTGTATGTATGATATACACTCACCGGCCACTTTATTAGGTACCCCATGCTAGAAACGGGTTGGACCCCCTTTTGCCTTCAGAACTGCCTCAATTCTTCGTGGCATAGATTCAACAAGGTGCTGGAAGCATTCCTCAGGGAGTTTGGTCCATATTGACATGATGGCATCACACAGTTGCCGCAGATTTGTCGGCTGCACATCCATGATGCGAATCTCCCGTTCCACCACATCCCAAAGATGCTCTATTGGGTTGAGATCTGGTGACTGTGGAGGCCATTTTAGTACAGTGAACTCATTGTCATGTTCAAGAAACCAATTTGAAATGATTAGAGCTTTGTGACATGGTGGAAGTAGCCATCAGAAGATGGGTACATGGTGGCCATAAAGGGATGGACATGGTCAGAAACAATGCTCAGGTAGGCCGTGGCATTTAAACGATGCCCAATTGGCACTAAGGGGCCTAAAGTGTGCCAGGAAAACATCCCCCACACCATTACACCACCACCACCAGCCTGCACAGTGGTAACAAGGCATGATGGTTCCATGTTCTCATTCTGTTTACGCCAAATTCTGACTCTAACATCTGAATGTCTCAACAGAAATCGAGACTCATCAGACCAGGCAACATTTTTCCAGTCTTCAACTGTTCAATTTTGGTGAGCTCTTGCAAATTGTAGCCTCTTTTTCCTATTTGTAGTGGAGATGAGTGGTACCCGGTGGAGTCTTCTGCTGTTGTAGCCCATCCGCCTCAAGGTTGTGAGTGTTGTGGCTTCACAAATGCTTTGCTGCATACCTCGGTTGTAACGAGTGGTTATTTCAGTCACTGTTGCCCTTCTATCAGCTCGAACCAGTCTGGCCATTCTCCTCTGACCTCTGGCATCAACAAGGCATTTCCGCCCACAGAACTGCCGCTCACTGGATGTTTTTTCTTTTTCGGACCATTCTCTGTAAACCCTAGAGATGGTTGTGCGTGAAAATCCCAGTAGATTAGCAGTTTCTGAAATACTCAGACCAGCCCTTCTGGCACCAACAATCATGCCACGTTCAAAGTCACTCAAATCACCTTTCTTCCCCATACTGATGCTCGGTTTGAACTGCAGGAGATTGTCTTGACCATGTCTACATGCCTAAATGCACTGAGTTGCCGCCATGTGATTGGCTGCTTAGAAATTAAGTGTTAACGAGCAGTTGGACAGGTGTACCTAATAAAGTGGCCGGTGAGTGTATGTCATAAATATATATTTGCTCCATTCTCGTTTTCTTCAGCGAAAGTATCAATATATTTTACTGATCACCATGTTTCTGCTACAATTGTCATTGTTTCGCGTTGCAACATTATAGCCAGAAAATGCTTTCAAATTGTAAATCCACTTTTGGACAGGTTCTAGTGGATTATGAATTGTGGAAAAATTGTGCATACGATTGTGTAAGGTTATGAGTGGGTTAAATACTATTGCATAATGGATTACATTGGGTAGAAACATCCCCTCATTAATTCACAGTTTGATCCAATCAAGTGAGTGTCTGATATGTGCTCGCTCGCCACTGTTTTGCACTGCTCTGAAGGCATTTTGAACATTATTTGAATTATATAAATGTGTGCATGTGGTTTCTTTTCCAAATGAGGGCTTATCTAAGCTGTTATGAAAACAATGAAAGGTGACAGATGGAGTTACATGACTATGAATAAGTGGGTTATCAGTAACGCCTGTATGTCCCTGACAGCAAATCCGGCTGGAACAGTGAGGAAGAGCGTAAGGGCCGGGGCTGCATGCTGCAGTTCCAGCATGCTTTGGTTCGAGTACTCACCCACTTTGTGGCAGAGCAATCAGACCCCCGAGAGCCACAAGCCTTCTTCCTGGGCTCTGACTGGCAGGTGGATGTGACCAGGCTGGTGCGGTACTTCATGAAGGTGGAGGACCCTAATATTGCCCGTCTGCAGGGAGGCAGGGTGCTGTCAGGACAAGATGTGGGCACCACATCTATAAAGGTAAAATTCAATTGGATCTGTTGAGATTGGTCTACATCCGACAAGTGTAATGGACCAGGCTACTAATAAATCGATATTGATCTCATGCAGGCCTTATTAACCAGGCATCTCTCTTTGTTCAGGTGCTTTCTCCGCTGTCAGACTCTATCCTGGCAGAGAAGACAGTGAGGGTTGTGGATGATCGAGTGACCATCACTGAACTGGGGCTGCAGTTGGTCAGTGGTCTCACACTCAGCCTGCAGCTCAGCACAGGAAGTAACCGAGCCATCAGCGCCACGGCAACCACACAGGAAGTGCTCAGCAATCCTAAACAGGTCATTCAACATCACTTTCTTTTGGAAGCTTAAGCAAAATTTGTGGCATGTGTGATGCAGTTAAAAATACAGATTTGTTGTGGTTTTATCACTTTCAAGCAATTCATATTTAATACAAATTAAAATTATAAATTTTTTATATTTACGTTTTAAAAACTACACTAGAATGGGTAGAACCTTAGATTTAGTAACTGGTTGAAAGTAAAATGATTGCAGTTTTATCTAAAATGAAGCTTCCCTTTTGGGGCTAGCTATTTTGTAAATAATGCATTTATTTTTTGCATAACTTAATGGTTACACTTTAGTTTAGGGTGCTTATAAAGCACATATTAATGCGTTATTCTGCATGACCTTATTCTACATCCCTTAATCCTACCCAATACCTAAACTTACTAACTAACTATTAATAAGCATTAATTAGGAGTTTATTTTGGCAAAATTCTTAGTTAATAGTGAGAATTGGACCCTAATCTAAAGTGTGACCAAATTAATATTAGTGTTGTTACAATGACATATTACTGGTATTGGTACCAACTACTGAAATTTTGGTACACTTCTCTATACCAATTTCGTCACCACGTCAAAAGCTGTTGGAACTTTTTACCTATTTTAATTAACTATATGGTTGCCAATCCTGAACATTTGGTGTACTTAGAATAGAAAGTTAAAATTGTATTCAAATAGTAAATGGGTGCAAAATTCTATTTTATTCTGATTGCAGGAAGCAGTGTTGAGCTCCTGGCTACAATTTAGCGATGGCTCCCTCACTCCCCTGGACATCTATGACCCCACTCACTATCGCCTGGCTGTGACATCGCTGGATGAGGGCGTGATCTCTGTGCAGGAGTCGTCTATGACTATTGTGGCAGAAGGTGAAGGCCAAGGAACATTGGTGAGAGCTGAGATGACCATTTGTGAGGTCTGTCAGAAATCAAAGCGTAAAAGCACTTTAGCTGTTGGCAGTGGGAGCTTAACTGTAAAGTTCCAGACAAACAGCAGACGTCCTGAAAACAGCAGTATCAATAATAATGACACGGGAAACAGCACAGGACTATTTGCTGGTGTCACTGGGAAAGATAACAGCAGTGAGCGAGTTGAAGACGGAGAAGAAGCGGAAACTGAGAAGAAGCTGCAGCAGCCAGAACAGGTTTCGAGCAGAAATTCAGAGTCTGAGCGAGAGGAAAGTGCCTTGATGAAGATCACCACCACAGCCAAGTCGACAGCACGAGACTCGACCATTGGTAGCATCGCAAATGATTTAGGAATGGGACGGGCTAATGATGCCTCGGCTGGAGTCAGTAAACCTGGGAATATTTTAAACAGTGGAAATTTCTTTAGTACGGGAAAAGCTGGCAGCGATGATCGCCCAGGAATTTCCTGGAGTAGTAATGAAGTTCCTGAGGGTTCAATGTTAAGCACTGGGAAGGCTTCTGGGAACTTAGTAAACTACAATAACTACCCTCCCCAAGTGGAAACCACCAATCAGGAGCCAAAAAATGACTATGGAGATGATGATGATAATGATGATGACATTGAGGGTCCACTATCAAACCGTCCACTTACAGACCTGGAGATCGGGATGTATGCATTACTGGGAGTCTTCTGCTTGGCTATCATAGTGTTTATGGTAAACTGTGTATCATACTTGGTTAAATTTCGGCACAAGCAGACGCCTGCTCAAGTTTCTGAGCAGACTGGTCACCGTCATGACTGGGTATGGCTGGGAACAGATGCTGAGCTGGTTATGAACGTCACTGGAAATCCGTTACAGCAAGATGCACATAACACGTCTGTAATCGATATAGGACCCAATACAGAGCCCTGTGGCACTCTCACTCGAAGGACCTCTTGCCAGGTGTCTTCTGTGTCAAATGACTCCGGTGTTGGGTGTGTAGGAACCCTTGCAGCAAGACCAGTCCGAAGTGAGTCCCTACACTCACCCACTAGTAAGAGGAAAAGGGTCCAGTTCACCACCTTCACATCCTTGGATCGACAAACTTCTCCCAAAACTTTACCACAAGAGAATGGACATGGCATTAACTGGGTGGGAAAGGAGGACAATTGTATGACACCTGAGGTGTCAGCTGCCGAGTCATTGCAACAACTGTGATTGTAGGCTTACATGCAGCCTGATTAATGCATCCATAGTGTACAGTATATCTCTATACCAGGGGTGGGCATCTCTGGCCCTCAATGTTCACTGCCGTAACCCTAATCAAACCCCCCTGTCTGTAATTTTCAAGTTTTCCTGAAGCCCTTGGTTAAACTTTTCAAGTTTGTTTGATTAGGGTTCAAGCTAAACTCTGCAGGACAGTGGACCTTAAGGGATGCCTGAAGATGAAGGGCCAAAGATGCCCATCCCTGCTCTATACCATCACCCGAATGCCTTCTTTCTTTGGGAAAGTTGTTATGTTGGTCCGTGCTACACAGGATTATGGTCAAGATAATCAGTCCAGCTTCATGGCTTTCATATGGCCAAGGTGTGACTTGAAAGACTTAAATTGATTCTGACTCAATGACTGATCATGGTAAAAGGGAGAGAACACAATCTTGCTATTATTATTATTATTATTAAAAGTACCCAAACAACAACTACCCTGAGGTAATTGGCCAAGTTAATTTTTTGTCTTCCTAGGTTTTCATTGAGAAAATGTAAAGATTTAAAGCTGCCGTCGGCAACATTTTTTTTATCATATTCAGTGAAATCGACACTATAATCTGACAGAACAACATAAATAAAGTGGTTTTAGAAAAAAACCTGAGCTTCTAACTCCACCTGGAGCTTGTTATTTGTTTTGCAAAAATCCACAGCTCCCGGTTCATCGGGTCCAATCAGCGCAGGGGGGTGTGAGATCTGACTGTCAATCACAGATCGGGCACACGCCACCCCTCGCGCACGTTACAATCACATGCACACGCCTGAAGTTCGCGGAAGTTCGCGCAGTAACGAAGAGTGATGGCGGAAAATCAAGTAAGCTCATTTAGAGTATAAATGACTTTAGCAATTGCAATCTATCGGTAGATTAGCCAGGACAGCATACCTCCAAATACTCCATGGTGTTGATGGATGCTGATGAGACGGGCGCGTTCCAGGGCTCTCAAGTTTTGAAGACAGGTAAGAGTGACACCCAGCCGACGGGGGGTTGGATACATTTTTGTCATTGGTCGCGTTAAATCTTACCCAGATACAATAGTGCTATTTTCTGATTGGCTATTGTGTAGCTCGACGAACAACACCAGAGGAAACGCGCTTGATTCATGCCGGTTCCACAGTGAGAGCGGCGCGGCCAGAGTTTTGGGCGCTGCGGCATATTAAATTTATTACAAATAGTTTTTCAGCGTGAGAAATACAATGTGTGGCGGGAGAGCGTGACAAAAGACCGAAATGAGTGACTGTCACGCTCAATGCGTGACACTTGAGAGCCCTGGCGTTCACTGAAAATCTGGTGCACACGCACTGACGAGCATGAACTCGGTGGGAGGGTATTCGTTGATAGTGGGGGAGGGGCATGAGAGTTGTAAACATTCAAAATTTTCCTAAATCCACTCAATCTGCCAGACTTGCCGACTGGAGCTTTAAGATAAATTGTCAATCTTTCTCTAGAGCCAAACACAGAGTCACTATCTTTGCATCTTTGTTTGTTACTCTGCATCCTTCCATTTTTTATACAAAAGCGCATGTGATTATTGTATAGATAACAGTTCACTTTGTTTGAAGATGTTTTACCACCCTGCATTTGTATGTACAGTCGATTGTTTCATTTTCCATTAAAAAGCCACATGATAAAGCCATGTGTTCAGTGCTTGGTGCTATGATAAGAAATAGAAACCATTTCATTTCATTATAAATGAAATTGTAATCCGTGATCTTTCAATACTTAAATGTAAAGCAGTGTTTGCAGGCTTTAATACTGGTAAAAAACATTTGTGGTAAATCCAGTTGTGGAGGTAAATGAAAATGGTGGTCACTGGTCATAATAAAAACCCCACACAATGCAAGAAATGTCCATGAGAATGTCCACCACTGATGTATATATGTGTAGCGATTGTACGCACGTATAAATATAATTAATTATTATTCATAACAGATTATGATCAATAATTAATAATTGAATTATTTTCAGAATTTACTGTAGCAAAATCAATAATATGATCAGTTTATCAGTTCATCCAATGAACGGAAAGCATAAACAATTATTAATTCTAGGAAATATAATATCTTCTTGGCCAAGAAAGACTAATTCCCAGCTAACAGCTAAATTAAGAAATAAATCAAGGGTCAAAGCATAGGTAACTTAGATCGAAGTTCAAGACAATAAATCGGTAAGCACATATCACAAGTAATGCTTCTCTTTTCAAATACAAACAATACTTTATTGATTATAAGCCTATGACTAACACACAAAACAAATATCTAACACAAACACACGCACACGCATTCATACAAGTCGAAGAAAGACAGAGAGTGAGGAAGAATGAGTTTTAGGAGTTAGATGGTGAGATCCCAAGTTTCTATATGCACTTAAAAGACATGACCTGAACGAACCATCAATAATTAATTTGACCCTTTTATCGTTTCTTCGGCGGGTAGTTCAATTTGATATTAAAATGCACCTGCAAGTTGAGCTAAAAGTCTGGAGGTACTTGCTTGTCCTTGCTTTGGGGTTCCCTTTTGTCGTGAAGGGGGTTCCCTGGTCCGTTGCTTGGCTGATCTTCTCGTGTGCCTGGATAGACTTTGGACAGCCAGTCACGTGGTGTGTTGGCGCGGATGAATGAAAGTCTTTGAAGTTGAAAGCTGGTTTTGCAGTTGAAACGTTAAAACGAAACTTTGCAGCAACACTTAACTTAGAACCGAGACTTTTAACGGAAAATAAACAAACTAAGAAAAGAAAGGAAAGTGTGACGAGATGGCTTCAATTAAATCTGTTTTAACCCATATCTTGATTTGGGTCATTTGTCTCTGCGTCTACATGGTTACTATAACCATCGTCGGGCATCACAAGAGTCACCAGAGAGCAAGAGCGCATCACAAGAGAGAGGATCACAAGAGAGAGATTCTGTGTCCGGGTCTAAGATTTTAAACTCAAAATGTTTGTCCCGCCTCCAGGAGGAATTTGGAATTTGGACAATAAGATACTATATGGTTATTTGAAAAGGGGGTCTATTCTATCCCCCCCCCCCCCCCCCCCCCCCCCCTTCTCTCATCGCGAATCATGTGTTCTCTGTGGTCTGCTTACTCATCAGCTCGAAACAAGAGGATTCAGTTTAGACATAATTTCCATTTTAAGAACATAAACATTTTTACACAGATTTCAATCAAGCCATCTTTTGAATTAAACACATACGAGCATAATGATAGGAAACACGACACTTTCATTCCAGTATCTCTAATATTTAAAACAATTACATGACTTAGATGTGATCTAAGCAGAATAGACACATACAGGGGTTGTAAACACAATATATAATTGTTATGTTACATGATTTTGATTCTGGGTCAGTCAAGAATTGTTCTGGGATGAGTTTTATTGGTATTGGAGAATTGGAGGAAAGTCCTTATGTGTGTGTGTGTGTGGGTATCCTTATGGTCAGCATTTGTGCATCCGTGGTGTGTACCACGTGAGGGTTTAGTTTCGCAAATGGCTGTCTTCAAGACAAAGGGTATTTTGTATGCAAGTCCACTTTTTCAGCCTTAAGGATATAATTGATGAGGGGAAACTAGCTCGGGACGCTGAATGGTTCAGTCTGTTTAGTCACAGGGGTCAGGTGACGTCTTGTTAGGGCCTCTTGCTTCACCATTTCTGAACAGATCTGTTCTTGCCAAATTATAAAACATTGACAACGTCCTTCCTTTAGTTAAGCAACAAAAGGTCTTCTTGGCTCATAGCCTCAGGGATAATTTGGAATATGCAGCCCCTTGTGTTTGATTATGTACGAACGCTTCCCTCGTGTGGGTTGCATTCTCGTTGTTGCTACATATGTTATCCCTATAGCTGAACAGAAAATCAACAGATATTTGTATAAAAATGTTTATATTTCATTTTATTTCATATATGAAATTAAACAAAGGTACAATCATGCAAAGTCATGGTTTAAGATATGAGACATACAGTCTTAGTTAATAAATATTTTATATGTTTAGCAAAACCTTCAAACACAAACCTTAATCCCTGAACAAACATACATAAATTAATAACTTAAAAATCCTTCCAAGACTAAAATGTGCCCATCAGAACAATCTTGTGAGAACATCACTGTTCTTCATTTGAGCTTTAGAGAGTTTGGCAGCTGAATCAGCTTATGACTGACAGATAATTGTCTCTGGATTTTATTTAGCCTGCAAATCTTGGCTTTGACAGTTTAACATTTTTAAAGCTTTTAATTTTTTACTACAGTTAAAAGCGGGGCATAACTTGTGCCAGAACAAGCTGGATGTGGCACCTCTGAAACTGGATCCGCCATTTATTTTAGTGGATCTCCCACAAGCCTCCAGAAAATGCTATTCCCTTTACATTTGTTTAGAGAAATCAAGTATAGTAATTTTTAGCCATTTTTAGTTTGTCATATGTCTAGTCCCTTCATATTACACATGCACACATGAATGCAAGCTGTCCGTTTAATTCAAGCTGAGATCCTCCTTAGAGGAGGACTCTTTCTTGCTAGAACAAAATGTCAACACAATTCTTTAACCCAGAAAACTGTAGTAACAACTACTGTAGAAACACTGGCACTGCACTTTTATACGCATTCTTCACTACCAACAAGCATCGCAACAAAACAAAAGGCGGCAAACACCTTGCAAACACACAGCTGTCTGTGGACACAGCAAGAGTGCACAATTCTCCAAAAAAAGAAAAACTGCCAGATCCATCACCTTGTTCTAAGACCTCATAAATTGCAATTTAAGCACTGAGTATATGTAGAATATAGTAAAATGCGTGTCCCTTTCATACCTAGTGAAAGTCAACATTTCCTATAAATATACAGTATTTTCCGGTTTATCCTATTCCAGAAACAAATTGCCACCTTTATCTTTACAGTCATGGGAGAGGCTTGCATTTCCAATTGAAATATGCAATACAGACTCCAATGCTCAAAAAAAAAAGAAAGACCTGAGACAAATGTTAATCCCATCACACTGTCAATGAAGAGTCTCCACCAGTTTCTGATAGGTTATTCTCTCCTTCCCTGGGTTGTGGCATGTTGTAATGTAATTCTTTCCATTTCTCACCAGTCTTTCCTGGAGCTCATGGTCATCCAGAAGCTTTCTGGACATGCTTACAAATTCCTGTGGAAACAAGAACATTGAAATCCTTTGTTGGTACACTAAACAATGAAAAATTGTTTAGTATGTTTATTTAGTGAGGTGAATTATGAGTACATCAGCAAGCATCACATATTCCACAAAAATAATATTAATAATAATATAATAAAAAGTAACGTTTCTTGAGCACCAAATTAGAATGATTTCTGAAGGATCATGTGACACTGAAGACTGGAGTAATGATGCTGAAAATTCAGCTTTGCCATCACAGGAAAAATCGAAAAACCGTTTTTTATTAAGTTGCAACAATTTTTCATAATATTATCGATTTTAATGTATTTTTGATTAAATAAGCACAGCCTTGGTTGAGCATAAAAATCAATCAACGAAGCAACATCAATGAAGAACATCATTTTATATTTATGGACAAAACTGGTGCGTATCCAAAGGATGAAAATATAAAAACGTTATTCTTTGAGAACAGTGAATTTAATCGTCATGTCAATTGCCCATGTTGCAACTTGTCTTTCAACTCGACTTAAAACACCTTCAGCTTCCAGTGACCCCCTGCTATTTACTCTTAACCACGGGTATCATGGGAGACTCGTGTTAAAGTTGGCTTTACTCTGAAAGGATAGTCGGGTTATAAACCTCTCTTTCAGCTCAGCAGGGTTACAGAAGCCATGTGGAAAAGGCAAACCGTTTGTGTCATATGAAAGAGCCGATGCCTCTGCCCTTGACACAATACCATGATGAAACCAGAGTGTAAATGAGTACGTTTGACAGAGATGTGGCCTGGTGGGATGTGCCTGGGCTCTTTATGAGGGAAACTAGAGTTTGGGTGTAGTTCGAGTTAAGTTATTTGGTATAACCGTGTAATATGCAGGATAATGGAGTCAGTAGATCAGTTACCAAATAAACCACTTTAGAGTGATGTACACTAACTATCAGTATTTTATGCTCAGTATTAAGGCTGCATTTATTGGATAAAAAATAAATAAAAAATAGCAGGTACATTTTCAGCATCATTACTCCAGTCTCCAGTGTCACATGATCGATCAGAAATCATTCTAAATGCTGATTTGGTGTTCAAGTAACATTATGTTGAAAACAGTTGTGCTGCCTATTATTTTTGTGGGAATTGTGCTACATCTTTTGAGGATTCTTTGATTAATAGAAAGTACAAACGGACAGCATTTATTTGAAATAGAAATTATTTGTAACATTATAAATGTCTTTACTGTCGCTTTTGATTAACTAGATATTTTCTGAGATTGTTAGTGTAGTGAAGAGCCTAACTAATCATCAGAGATCTTTTAAGCCTCAACGATACTCTTTGTTTGACAATATATAGTCCGGTCTTAAACCTCTCATTTAGCTACTTACTAAGATAGAGGTCAAGGCTTAGCACAGTGCACAGATGTGACTTATGCTGCACATGGGTAAACAAATCTTTGGCACTTAGAAAACACAGCGGGGATAAAATGCTGCTAGGCGAATTTAATAAGTGACAAGAAATTTCAGCAGATTTTGCAATGTATAAAACTTCTCTGAAATGCTCTTAAGAATAGTCTTAAGCTTTGACTTAAGTGTCAAAAAATTCTCAGTAAAAAGTATGACTTGTCTTAGAGTGGGAGACTTTTATAAAGAATCTAAAAGCAACTTTCAGCAAAGTCTAACACTGATTCTTATGTGCTGACTGAAGTGGCACTCAAGTGTTGTGAACTCCAGGGAAGCCTGAAATCCTCATAAAAGTGGCTTGCTTTTGCTGCATGGTTTGAAGATCAGCTGGAAAGTCAATAAACTGCCACACAGTAGTGGCCAAAAGTGTTGACCAGCCTAGGAAAATTATTAACATCTTCACCCTTTATCCAAATATTATTAAAAATGTGTTAAGGATTTTGTAAGCATATTGTCTAGTTATGCTTGCAGTAAATTGTTTTGTTTGTGATAAACATGCAAAATCATGCGCACATGCAAAAACAAGAGAACCAGTGACATCTTAATAACTGATTATGTTGTTGTCAATGCATTCATTTTCCTGTGAGCTTTTTTTGTTTTTCTAAAACCTGTAGCTGTAGTTTGCCTTTTTTGCCAAATAATTTGGTCAGATAAACTTCACTAAGTTTAATGTTTTGTTCTTGCTTCATATTTAAAAAATAATATATATGTGTGGTTAGTGCCACAATATTGCTAATAAGACCCTGCTTACTGTGGACTGAAGGGTTCAAGTCATCACCGGTGCCACTCCTGCATTTTTCCAGTTGCCAAAAAATTTAATTATTTCTTTCATTACTGCAGTCAGAGCATTGATTTGTAGAGTGGGATAAGTTATTACATTTCTTAATAAGGAAATACCTTTACGATCAAGCCTGTATCGTTTATTTAACTCCCTGTCATATTATAATATACACATACATAACTCCAATACATTAAGGGCCCTATTTTAACGATCTGAAACGCAAGTGTCAAAGCGCAAAGCGCAAGTAACTTTGTGGGCGGATCCCGGCGCTGTTGCTATTTTCCCAGCGGGATAAATGCCTCTTGCGCCTGGCGCAAATCTAAAAGGGGTTGGTCTGAAGTAGCTTCATTATTCATAGGTGTGGTTTGGGCGTAACGTGAAATAAACCAATCAGAGCGTCATCTCACATTCCCTTTAAGAGCAGGCCCGCTTGTTCTAAAGCGGATTCCTATTATAACGGCGGATTTGCCAGGCGCACGCCAGGAGCGGTTCACAGCCGAGGAGAGCAACGTTCTCGTCAGGGCCGTAAAACACAGAGAAGTGACATTGGGGATGGAGAAACCCACCCAAATTAACTTCTGTTAAACAGGCGTATGATAATTTGGGTAAATGTGTAAGCTACATGTTGCTTTTATAATAAATTGTCTATCTATCTATCTATCTATCTATCTATCTATCTATCTATCTATCTATCTATCTATCTATCTATCTATCTATCGTAATAATGTATGATTTGCAAAAATGAAAACTGCTGCTTAGATGAGAGAATCAACGTGTATGCGCGTTGTGCACACGCTACATTGATTATGGCCAAGCACGCGCCCTTAAAATAGCATAATGAACAACGCGCAACGCGCCACTGACTTTAGACTAGGTTTTTTCTGGTCAGTGGCGCAATTGTTTTATAGAACAGCAAAATAGCATGAGGGAAAGTTTGCGCCGGAACACGCCTCCTCTTTGCGCTGAACCGCCCCGGGGAGCGCAAGTGTATTTCTTAGTTAACCGACGTGCGTCTGTGGAGGGAAAAGCCCGCTTTGCGCGGGTGCAAAATAGGAATGATACATGCGTCAGTGTACAAAGTAATTTGCGCCGAGTGCAAGATAGGGCCCTATATCTTTTTCAGAAAGTGTGTGTTCTCCTCCTCTCTGCTGTCATCTTGTTACTCCTCACTAGGTTAGGATACCTCTCCAGCACTCTTAAATCATTTAGGAGCTGAGACCTAGTCTTGACACTTAGGAACCTTTATGAATCACACTTATGATTAAGTCTGGGACTAAAAGTAAAATTACGCCATTCTTGGAATTTTGACACACTTAAGACAAAAATGTTGGCCATAAGAGTGTTTATAACAGTTTTTCAGAGTCAGTATTTTTCATTTAAAGAAATTAAAACTTTTACTCAGCAAGGGTGTGTTAAATTGACCAAAAGTTGCAGTGAAGACATTTATATTACCAATTATAATACCAAAAGACATAACATTACCAAAAATGTCTATTTCAAATAAATAGTGCTCTTTTGAACATTCTATTCATCCAAGTATCCTGAAAAGAAAAATGGGCATGGTTCCCACAAATCTATTAAGCATCACAACTCTTTTCATCACTGATAATAAAAATAAATGTTTATTGAGCAGCAAATCGGTATATTAGAACGATTTCCGAAGGAACACGTGACACTGAAGCCTGGAGTAATGATGCTGAAAATTCAGCTTTTATATATATATGTGCTGTCAAATGATTAAAATATTTAATCGCGATTAATCACATTAATGTCATAGTTAACTCGCGATTAATCGCAATTAAATCGCACACTTTTATCTATTCTAAATGTCTCTTGATTTCTTTTTGTCCCATTATTTTTTCTCCTTTTAATGCTCTTATCAACATGGAAAAGTGGATCGGCTTGCTTTGTGCAAATGTTTTTTATTGAAAACAACATCGGCATATATTGTTCAATTTCACACTAACATTCTCACTTGGAGCAAATAATCTCTCACACAATGCAACACTGTCCATCAATAAAAGGGTGAAAGAAATACTGACGAGGTCCTGATATTGACGAGGGGGCGGAGAATTCGCATCAGCTGTGTGTGTGTGTGTGTGTGTGTGCTTGGCCATCATCCAGTGGTATTTCAGACTGGACGTGCTGCGATGATGATAGCTCAGTTCACAACGACAAAACACACAGATCACTTTGGTCTTGTCAATAGAACCATTTGGCAACTTTTTAAACGTAAACTTTCCCATCAGAATCTTATTGGCATCCATTTCGGCGTCTCACGCTCGTCATCCACTCAAAACGTAACGTTAACCAACTATTTGGCCGGCTCGCAACCCTAAACAAGTGTGTGCGGCGTCGTGCCTGTTGTTTTGTTTCCGGTCTAGCTAGATCCGCTTGCGCTTTGGTCGGCGAAGCAACAAAACGCCCTCGCGCGGCGCAAGCATAGACTGTAAAAAAAAAAAAAAAAAAAAAAAGGGCGCAAGCCATTGAAATGAATGGGTTTCATAGCGCAGCGCCGCGCATGCCGCGTCCTGTTGCAAAAGCATGTGAAAAAAAATTACAAAGTTTGCTAGGCCAAAAAGACCGTTAATCTAAAAAAAAAATGTACGCCGTTAAAATGGGTTTGCGTTAACGCCATTAATAACGTGTTTAACTGACAGCCCTAATATATATATACATATATATAGAAAACAGTTGGTTTAAATTGCAATAATAGTTCACAATATTACTGTTAAGTTTTTTAACTGTATTTTTGATCAAATGAATAAAGCCTTGGTGAAGACTTCTTTCAAAAACATTACAAAATCATACCAAGTCCAAACATTTGAATGGTAGTGTATTGTTAACTTTTTATCTGTAAATGATTTGTGTGAAAATAATCACTATGGGACAATAGTTAGTGCATTTCACCACTACAGTAATCCTCCAAATGGCATCATGCAAACCACAAGAGTCAACAGTCTACCGAGAAGAAGAGAAGCTTGTACTAGCGCTTGGTCATGGAACAGCTCTTTGATTTAGAGGTCAAAGCTTAGCATAGGTCACAAATATAGAAGGGCACATGGTACGTCCCACATGCTCACAATCGCCCAGATATCAATGCTTTCATTTACAATTTCCTGTGTTTCTCCAAAGACTTGCGATTTTCAGATCCGCTATTGCTTTTAATACATTTGAGATAAGCAAGATAAATGGATGGTTGGAAATTGCTCAGAGGAGCAGATTGCTTTAGGGATAGAAGTTTTGCCCTTTGACCTTTTAAGCTGCCTTGAATTCCTCTCAGCCGTTTAGCACGGCGGTACAATAAACGCTAAGTCTGTCTGTTCCCCCTAAAGACCCAAAACAGGTTAAAGCTTAGTCACCAGCAGATAGAGACGGCGCTAAGAAGAGTCAACACTACTAAACTCAACACTACTCTCTCTTTTACAGCAGCGTTTTAGTGCCAAAAAATAAAGTTGTAACACTATTGAAGTATTAATATTTTGAAAACACTGAATAAAAAGGTTCAAATCAAAGCATTACAAACCTGTATGTCTTTCTACTCATATATTCCAAGTCTTCTAAAGTCACATGAAAGCCTTAAGTGACTAACAGGCTGAAGTTGTTTTTCACCGATAATCTTTCCTTTCTGCATCAAAAAGCAAGTTTGACATCAATTATGCCAAACATCTTTGGTTTTTGTGTATCTCGTGACCAATCACAACGTGGCAAATTTGAATCTGCACATAGTCAATGCACTAATGAGATTTACCATACAGTGGAGGGAAAAACTTCTGTGTGTTTTTCACATTGACCAATCATGTCTTCCGAAGACTTGGGGCCTAATTTACTAACAGTTTGCGCAAACACAATCCCTCTTTTGGTGTTAAAAAAAACTACTGTCAGGATTTACTAAAGACACACAGTGAAAAATTTGCGCTGAACAGACGTGGACAGGGTTATTTTTGCGGCCGACCTTATTGCATATACATTTGTAGGAGTTTCCCTTTCAGACACAACATTTCTGGGAGGAGAGTATTTAAATGAATCATGCAAAGTGATTTACTAAGGTTTGCACTGGTCAATTTACTGGTATTTGCGCCGTTATTTACCGCCCAAAATAGCATGCCTTAAACCAGACGCTGAATTTGCGCTGCTCTTGGTATATTGTGATGGTCATTATGGAAATGATCCGGCTGCGTCTGTGTTCTTTCATTTGTGTGTCGTCAGTAGATCACACGCAGAACTTTCCACTTTTCCACTTCCCATCTGTGCTAATTTGCCCTGTTTAGTAAATCTGGCCCTTGGGACATATAGATTTGACTTTTGTATACATTTATCACAATCACTTACATTCTATGGAAAAAAGGTAACAGACAAAAACACTGTGATATGATTTCATTGTATTAAAATTAAACTCTGAGTAAAACCTTTGTAAATCTTACCTGAGGGCTTGAGTACAGCAATCCTGTGACCTTGTGCTCAACTATTGCAGCATTTCCAGGAACATCCCTCGCTAAAACAGGCAAACCTAAATCCATTGCCTAAAAACACACCAGATTGCAATACATTAACTCTGTTTGGCCTTGTGCGCAATGCATTTACATTTATTCATTTTCCAGGTGCTTTTTATCTGAAGCGCCTTAAGAGCATTCAAGGTTTTCTATCAGTATTTGTGCTCCCTGGAAACTCAATCCATTACTGTGACATTGTGAGTGCCAATTCAACTCCAGGATCATTCACTGTAAGATAGCAATCAAGCATTATGGGCTAGATGATTGCATTTACAAAGCTTTTTCCTTTTTATTTTTAAATTCTTCTAAATTGCAACAACCTTTTTAACGTCAATTCTCTGTAGATACATTGGCCATTTCAATCTAGGCTTGTTCACATTTGTGGGATAATGAAAAGATGTGGAACTGTTGAGGAAAATATGATAACAGCTACTTAGCACATTAATCCCACTGGGGGTTGAACTAATCTGGTCAGTTTGAACACAGATTAACTAGATCCACATAATGATATTGTGGTCATAATATCCTATCTAATAACGGGCAAAACAAACAGATTCAAAGCTGCTGGAAATGATTCCTGCACTAGTATTGAGATCAAAATCAATAGAGAAAATAATGATTTTTCAGACTGGTTTCTCTTGGACAAACCAAATACTAGGGATACATCTGGATACATCCGAAAATGCATCTTTTTCTATGCGTTTTGGCCTTCTGACCACACTGAGACTGAAACTCAGCATTTTAAAGACGCTCTACCAAGTGCATACATTTAAAAATTTCGTATTGTGGACTGTGAAAACAATTATGTGTTTGTACTATTCACTTTCACAGTGTTTCTCAAGATACTGTACATGTTACTTTCTTCATATTACTATTAATATTATCATCAACATCAATTTAAAGTCAATATAGTAAATATTGACATTTCAATCCAATGGTCAGAATTTGTTATAAAACAGATTTTATTCAATTAGTTCTTCCTGACAAACCTCTAAGATGGCAGCAGACATTCCCTCTGAGAGAGACGAGTTGACCAGGGCAAATGATTTCTGCATGGCAGAGTGCAGCTCCTCCTGACTCAAATCAGCTGCCAGAAACACTCCAACAGACCTACACACACACACACACACACAACCTCATGAATATGTTATAAAACATCCAGGAACAGTTTACAAGGGGGCATTCCCTTATTTTAAAAAGGGAATTTAAAAAATACTGGAAAGATTGATACAGAAATATTGAAAAAAGCAGATGAATGTTTCTGCGTGTGTGTGTGGGTCTAGTGGCAGCAATAAGAAACTGAGACTTTGAAGATCAAGTACCTGAGACCGAAGGAGGGAGATGAAAGTAAAAAAGAGCAGATCAAGGAGGGAAGATGAAGACGTGAAGTGATATTTACCTCTTGACACTCTCCTCAACCTCTGCGGTAAACACCGGATCTATCTAAAATGAAATATCACATATTCAATGAAATACATTTACGAAGAAAAATATTCACTCAAATGTTGAAATACTACTTTATAGGGTAAGATTTGCAGAAAATTTACAAATAAATGATTTGAAATGTCATTCAACTTTAAATAAAACAAAATACAAAACAAAAAGGTATCCGAGCAATTTTACGTTCTTTTCTTGAATATTGTGTTTTGAATAAAATTAAACAAAAAATAATCAGTTTGACGCTACCAGTCAAAAGTTTGGAATATTTGTTTTTCTTCTAAAGAAGTCTTCTTCATACAAATCATACAAAATACAGTAAAAATGGCAGCATCACTGCAACTAAGTTTAATTTACTTTTTTTTCCACACAAGATTCAGGGGCCATGTCCTATAGAGGCAACATGAAAAGTAACTTAAGGTCACGTTGTGATGAGAAATGAGATGAATGTCTTTTCGTTATTATGCAGAAGTTCCTGTGGCTTATCTTTGCTTATAAGCAATAAAGAGCACAAATCCCATGTTGTTGATTTTTCCCTCTTGCTCTTTTTGCCTGCCTGTAAAATCCTGTCAATAATACCAAATCATGGCCTGTGGACAAGACAACATTTCATACTGATCAAAATTTCCTACATGGCCAGTTGTCCTAGAAAAAAAAAAAAAAAAAACGCATTTGAAAATCCCATAGATTTCCAGAGATTAGGGTCAGGGCGGGGTTGTTGCTCAATCTGATTCATTACGATGAAGGCTTTGCGTGTATTAGCTGGCCGGGGAGGCTGCAGCACATGCAATTTGGGTCAAAGATGATATGAGCGTGTGAGCGTGGCACAGCCTCTCTACAAATCCTGTTTGTTTTGATTCCACTATCTGCCTATTCATTCTTTCTAAGTGAAATGTGATATTTGATGCACATTTGAATCCAATAAGTGATAGCAAAATTAGAGATTATTGCTTAAACTAAAGCTACTGGATAAGAGCAAACCGTGTGATCTGTCCTTCCCACAGGAAATGCTGTTTAATCATAACCCAAAGAAGCACAGTATATAAGGTCAAGAACTATATGCAAGAGCAATTTAGCACAGAATAAAGCTGTTAAACGATCTTTATATTAGATTTTTAATGAAAAACTGAAAATAGGTCAACGGGTGTATAGTTTTATATTACATGGAACAAATCCCTAAAATCCAAGATCCTTAAAGATATATGGAGATATGTTTGCATAAAAAGTTAGCAAAACTTTGTGCTTTTTATCAATGTTAATATAGTTCTGATAATAAGTTGAAAAATATAAAATCAAAAAAATCTCTCACCCTAATGTCGTTCCAAACCCGTAAGACTTTCGCTCATCTTTGAAACACAAACTAAGATCTCTTTTTCAAATTAAGATCTGTCGCTCCATTTACACTATACCATAACTGTGTGTTGATGAATGTTTATATGTGAATAAAAGCCTAAATTCAATCTGTACATCATATAAATGTACGTGTCTCTTCAGAAAATTTCACATTAATTAGTTTTACGATCTCTTTATGAACTTTTTGAAGCATCAAAGTGGTAGTTGCGTAGACTGTCAATGGAGGGACGGAAATCTCAGATTTCATTTAAAACATCTCCATTTGTGTTTTGAACGAAAGTCTTACAGGTTTGGAACAACATGAGGGTGAGTAAAGAATGACAAGTTTTTATTTTTTGGGTGAACTAACCCTTTAAGAGCCAGTGGGTGTAAACTTCTTGAATTGGATGATCGGGGTAAATTGTACATATTTTGTCTTCGCGGAAACGTAAATATCTCATTCAAGGGTATGCAAACTTTTCAACTGGTCCATTTGTGTACATTTGGTTATTATTTTGTCTTGTTGACTATGTTAACTTCAGTTATGTGAAACAGTTTATTCAGAACAGTACAAAAAATAACATGCAATTTGTATGATCCGTCTTCTTTTGCTAATATTGTTAACATTTTGTATATTCTGCAAGGGGTATGTAAACTTTTGAGCAGAACTGTATATCCATAACGCATATTATGTTTTCACTGCTGTACTTGTAAAAAGCAAAAGAAAACAATTACAAATCAAAAATGTTCTCAATGTTGGTTATCTAACACTTAAATATAAGAAAATAATCAGTATTGTGAGTGTAAATGTATTAAAAAGGTAGCATATTTGTGTCCTTTCAACAACAAGTTTACATCTTAAATCACATTTATAATAACAAAACTCCAATAAAACCACCAATAAAACCCAATTTAAATGAAATGTATTAGTTGCTGGGAATTCGAAACGCCTACAAACAGGTACAGTAATTAAAGAGGCAAGTTTCAGAATGTTTTAGGAATGCAGCTTTAAATAATATTTACAAATCAAACCAAAAGGAGGCGGAAAAGACACAAGACATCTGGGATCCATTTGATGGCATCAACATGAACCCTCCCCTCCCCAAAGAAACAATGAGTCTTACCACTCTCCAGATATTCTTATCAAACAAAAACACACCACAGCTTACAAGAACATGTAAGCAACTGGCAGTGTCATCGGTTTGCCCGGAGCCAACCACACTCAAACAAGAAAGCCTTTGAACATCACCGGAGACGCAAATAGACAAGAAAAAGGAAAGTGTGTCTCCACCTGATGTGTGAATCTCAAAAGAAACATCACAGCACATAAACAAAGTCACTTTGTGGCAGAAGGAAGCATCATGTCGTTGTGGTGAAATCGCTGGGGCTTAAGGATGGGTGGCTGCAGAAATAGGCCACACTGAAATACTCAAGGTACTGAAGGTCAGGAAGAAATGAAGGAACAGTGAAGCCACCACGAGTTAGAAGACAGGATCTGTCGGCAGGCACTGGGTGAGACTGATTCAAATGCATGAAGGAACCGTAAGCCAATGGCGTAGGAATGTTTTTTTGTTTTGTTTATTTTTTGATGCTCATATTGTGCAAAAAGTTTGACTGTTTAGAGGATTTCAGACAACAATTGTATGTGTAGTTTTTCCAATGGATGGAATGAGAAAATATTTAGAGATGGGAAGAACAAAACAGAATTGTATGACAGTGTATGACAAATATTGTATTTGTATGATTCTCAGGCAACATTTATTTCCTTTTATAGCTTATAAAACATATGTACACTACCGTTCAAAAGTTTGGGGTCAGTGAGAATTTTATTTTTTGGAGGAAAGAAATCAATACTTTTATTTATCAAGGAATAATTAATTTGATCGAAAGTGACAGTAAGGACATTTATAATGTTACAAAAGTCTTTTGAACTTCCTATTCATCAAAGAATCCTAAAAAAAAAAAAAAACTGTACAACTGACAGACCAACAACTGTTTCAACATTGATAATAATAATAAATGTTTCTTGAGCATCAAATCCTCATATTATACTGATTTGTGAAGGATCATTTGACACTGAAGACACTGACACTGGTGATGCTGAAAATTCAGCTTTGATCACAGGAATAAATTACACTTTACTATATATTCACACAGAAAACAGCTGATTTACACTGGAATAATATTTAATACTATAACTGATTTTTGTTGTATTTTTAATCAAATAAGCGCAGCCATGGTTAGCAGAAGAGAATTCTTTTAAAAGTATTTAAAATCGTACCGACCCCAAACTTTTGAACGGTAGTGTAATATATGTAACATTGCTAACTTCTACTTTACAGATAAATCCTAAACCAGAATAATGAGGCACTCAAACACATAAAGCTTGCTGCAGTGCGCCGGCAAAAGTAATGATTATGAATGTGTCTGAAAAAAAAACAGCAAGGAGACTTACTGAACATTTTACTAATTTATTGGTAAACTAGTGTTTTCTGAGTCAGTGTCGGCTGCAAAAATGAAGTTGACGATGCCGACTTGCCATCTCTGCAGTACAGTGCACATATAGAGAGAAATGTACTTTTCATATGGATTACATAATCAGAGAATATTGAAATTGGTTAATTTAAAACTAGACAGTTCAAGCTTTCTAACATATAGAATATTCATGTGAGGCAAGTTTATGCTTGTATGAGTGAGTTTCAATTCACTTTTGTGATGTGCTTCAGAAGGTAGTTCATGGAGACCGAGATGCAGAAAGTGCACCCTGTTTGTTTTCTTTATTTTACAAAAGAGTTTTGTTGTTATTGTGAGTGTACACAAATAAAAGTAGACCCTTTACAGTTTCAAATGATGCATCTGTATGACCAAAAATGACATGAATATTTTATGCTATTTTCACTGTTATCAGGACAAAATGTAAGTGACCTCCGCATGAACACATAGACATGCGACAAATAACAGTGCACATTTATCTAGGTTAACATTAGAGCGATCCGCCATGTAAAGAGGCTAACGTTAGACTACTACTTACATGTTTAAAATGATAAGCCATTTGAGGTCAGTAAATGATAGGCAAACATTTGGATTTACTGCCCGATATACTGTAATTACCACATGGACCAGCCGTGTTAATGATTTGCCCATCACGGACTGCGTGACTGCCTGTTTTTTTTCTTTCTGTGACTACCCAACTAATTCAAATTTGGTAGACTAAGCCTCTTAATCTTGACTACGGTTAAGTCGACTATTAGGGGGCAGACTAGAAAAATCTAGTAGAGACTTCAATAACTCTAATAATAATAACAATAAATAACTCTTATAAAAAAATACACTTCAAGCTACACTTCAAAGAGTTTGCATCTGAAATCACATAGTGTCTGAGAAGACAATACATTTGAAGAGGAACACATTTTGTGACCATTAAAAAGTATGTTCAATAAAGTATGAATGTGTGTAGTATGATTTAAATACTAAATTAGGATTTACGGATCCTCTTCCGTGCCCTCATGGGATAGTAAAGTGTCCAGTGGATGAGCACTTCAGAATCTCTACAGTAGTATAGGTCATTCATGCAGTAGGTACTTTTTGCTGTTTTATGAATACTATGAATAAATGCTGAGACTTGAAAGTGTATTCGATAACTTTGGTGTGGCTTGGTCTGATGATCTAAACTCAACTATGATGACTGGACAAAAAAAGTAAATAAGCAATTTGTGTTGAAATACAAAATGTTGGCCAATCTGGTGGGCAGAGATTCAAATTAAACTTCACTTGACTCTGCATGAAGCAAGATGTCAGAGAAATCTTTTTTATCGATACCGAAGTATTCAAAAAGCAACAGAAACAGTAAAATTTGAGCAGATTTTGAGTGAGAAACCTTTAAGGTTGTTACAGCATTCTTAAAGTCGCGATAAAATGGAAGTAGTGACAGTTTTTTTTTTCTCTCGTATTGTGAAATACACCTGACTGTAACGGATAATCAAAAAAGAAGAAATGTAGGGCAAGAAATTGGTTCTATGCATCGGTAATTGATTGGATTTTGAGATGTGGGCATTCCATTAAATTAAGGCAGATGAACATGAGCTTGCAGGGGTAGAGTTTAAGTAGACTAAATGATTTGAGAAGTCATGTATGTCACAAGAAAGAAGTCTGACATTTTCAGTGGAAGGTCCAATTATGATATTTTGATAAAAATTGAGAGGTACCAATGTATCGGCCACCAATATTTATCGGCAGACTTTTGATCAATTTAAAACCATTGGCATATTGGCTACAGTATATCATGAAAAAGGCAGAAATAACAAACCAATGGATTGGTTTATTGTAGTGCTGTCAGTTAAACGCATTATTAACGATGTTAACGCAAACCCATTTTAACGGAGTCAAATTTTTTTATCGCGAGATTAACGTTCTTTTTGGCATTTCGTTCGTTTTTTTCACATGCTGTTGCAACAACTAGTAACATTAGAAAAACTACAACACCACACCGGATCTAGCTAGACCGGAAACATAACCACAGGCACGCCGCACACACTTGTTTGGGCTCGCTAGCCGGCCAAAGAGTAGTAGGCTAACGTTACGTTTTGAGTCGATGGCGAGCGCGAGACGCCGAAATAGATGCCAATAAGATTCTGAATGGAAAGTTTACTTTTAAAAAGTTGCCAAATGGTTCCATTGACAAGACCAAAGTGATCAAAGTGAATGGCCCGCCTTGCACGCAAATACTTAGCAACACCAGTACCTTCTGAAAGGTTTTCACTGTCTGGGCATGTTGTACAAAAGAAGCGAGCTTCCCTGTTGTCTGAAAATGTCAACAGGCTTGTCTGTTTGAGTAACTGGCTCAAGTAGTAGGCTTACCTTATATTGGTAACCGTTACTGTTCATTCTTTCTGAAATAAGAGGCTGGGTTGATGAGCCTCTGGTGAATAAAGAGCAGTAGCCTGACTGCTATGTTCAAAGCAAACTTGAGAAAAAGAAAGTATTAAGCCATGGTTTAACTGCACTATAGGCTGAGTCCTAGTTTACCTTACATGTGCACTTTGTAACTGTATTTTGTATCACCCTGGTTTGATCCCTTAGAAAGGGCTGTTGAAGGGGCTGTTTGTGTGACAAAGTATTTTTTTCACCCTTGTATTAATGGACAGTCTTACATTGTGTGAGAGATTACTGTATTTGCTCCAAGTGCGAATGACTGCTCCAAGTGAGAATGTTAGTGTGAAATTGAACACTACAGTATATGCCAATATTGTTTTCAATAACAAAAAAAAAACACATTTGCACAAAGTGATCCGATTTTCCATGTTGATAAGAGCATAAAAATGAGAAAAAATAATGGGACAAAAAGAAATCAAGGGACATTTAGAACAGATAAAAATGTGCGATTAATTGTGAGTTAACTATGACATTAATGCAATTAATCGCGATTAAATATTTTAATCTTTTGACAGCACTAGTTTATTGGTTAACTGTGTGAAGGTACTGAGTTGTATAATGCCTGTTGCATAATCCAACGTTTTTCTCTGGGTGAAATAATTAAATACTCGCTAAAACAAATCGAAATCTGTAGAAAATACAGCAGGGCTCGACAATAAGGACTGCCAGCATGAACGACGCTCAGGACAATTGACGAAACTGCCACTGTCCCGATCAGGCCATCTTCACGAAAGTTTATCCTTTGCATGCGTTTTTAAGCCTTGCAAATTTAAATATTCAAGCACAAGAAGACATGAAATAGAGCTCAATTGCACTCACTATGAGAGAACTTTTTCATTTTAAAGGGGTCATATAATGCCATTTTTGTACAAGCTAATATGATTATTTAGGGTCTAAATTAAAACTTTGTAATATACTTTCATTAAAAATTCTCATTAGTATTGTAAGAAAACACTTATTTTACCTGGTCAAAAACAGCTCTGTTTTCAGCACGCCGTTTCAGTGCATATGCCTTTAAATGATAATGAGCTTTGCTCACCCCGCCTCTCTGTTCTGTGCGTACACCGTTTGTAACACAATAACACAATAACCATAACGCGTTGTTCAGTATAAACGTGGGATTATGAATTATATTGAGAACGTCGTACATAGAAAACATGCCGTAATGTACCCTGAGTGTAAACCTTAGACGCATTCATTGTGAAGTGTGCAGCTAGCGATTTGCAAAGATATAAATATTAATATAAAGTTTAATAAAACGTTACACTCACTTCAGTTCTTCTGGAGATTCAGCAGGAACACGAATAGCTGGTACCGATCCTTTATTCGAGCAGCTTCTTAGCAAATCCAGCTTTATACTGATCCTCCTTTATAAAGCAGTCTGGTGTGAAATGATTCGCGCAAACATGAGAGCATTGACGTTGCTCGTGGGGAATATTCCCTTCGAAAACAAACTCAGCCACTGCGTCTTCAGCGGTTCGGATTTGGGAACATTAAAATGACTGCTGTGTTCGTTATTACACCCAAGAACAGAACACCACAATCGCTTAGACGCCATTCTGCTCATAGACAGTGCTCCAGCATATCAACAATGAGCGCGCCGGTCCGCGCAGACTATGATTGCTGTCAATCAACAATCGTGGGAGGGGCGTCCGTTTTATTGACGTCACAAAAACGAACGGCTCAATTTGAGGCAGGGGAAAACATATAAGGAGATTAAAACAAAAACACTGGATGGATTTTTATCATTATATGATGGTTGTGTACAGGCACTGCCAACACACATTTCAGTACAATCAACTTGTAAAAGTGCATGTACCATTATATGACCCCTTTAATACCTGTTGTATTATTTGCAGTAAAAGCACATGCCATCTGGCTCTGACCAAAATGATCTGAATGCACCTGAAGTCGTAATTACACCTTCCCAACTTGTTAATGCAAAACTTCCCAAAACAACTTAAACACACCATTAGACCCCGTCCAATCAGTGTGCCAAATTTCACAACTTTTTACCATATGGTTCCATGGGCTGTCTTAGACACTCAGCCAGAAAAAGAATACAAATATGGTGGAATGAAAATACCATTGGTGCTTGATCCCAAATAGAACATATGCAGTCAGACTTCTATAGTAAAACTTTCATGGATTAGAAAGGAAGTAATTTGGGCTTTAGGTCTTGTGTTGACTTGCTCTGTTCCAGTTTCTCTTCTATCCTTTTCCCCAGACACACTTAGGGAAGCAAACATTTTTTTTTTTTTTGCCTTGGGCTTGTTTGTTTCCTCCTCCCTTTTTTCAATCTTTTAAAATCTCTTTATTTCTAAAAATATTTGACCATGTTTGTGACTAGTCTTGATTCTGCCTAGAGGGGGAGGGTGACCTCTCTACGGGGTTGGCAGAATGGCAGCACCTAGACTTGGCACATAATCAGGAGTGGCAGATGGCCTGCCACGGGCTAGCCATTAGCTCCTAGCAGCTAACAAGCCTCCCCTAGCACCATATAGCACTGCAGGCCTACTAATAGTCCAAAGCTTATGCTAGTCCCCCGCAGCCCCAATCCTTTCCATGATTCCACTGCTCTAGTTCGAGTGAGCCTCTAAATGCCTCTGATAAGTCCAGCTTAATGCATGCTAATGTTGTTATCTTTGCTACATCCAATTAGCGCTACCTTGGAATCTACAGAAGCATGTTGCTCACATGCGCAAACACTGACACAGCTCCTTTGAAAAGGATGTTAGGGTGTGTTATGGGCTTTTGGAGATGTTAACTAGTCAAGAGAGGATATACAGCACGTGTGGAAGCGTTTCATAGCTTTACCTGTGGTGATGACAGCAGGTCAGGGCTTGTCAACTACTTTCTTTCGAGGAATAGATTATCTAAGAAATTTACAACAATGTACACTTTTTAGTGGAGGGCAAGATAAAAGTAGCAACGCTACTTTTATTTTAATTTTCAGTAACCAGATGTTTTTAAAGTCGAGTAGCTCTACACATCACTGAACAGTCGAGCAAACACGATAATCAAACATACAGTACTCATAATAATCTTTAAACGATCCAAATAATAAAATAATCTGATAAACTTTTTTTTTTAATTGGTCATTTGAACTATGAGACATAAATAACTACATTTCTGTTCAAAAGTTTTGGGTCGGTAAATTATGTTTTATTAACAAAGTTCGGGAGGAACACATTCAAATGATCTATCCAATCAGCACGAGTTTTCCTCGACAATTTTACTGCACCCCACCACCACCCAGACTCCTATACTTTTGGCTGGTCCCTATCCCAGCCAGGGATACGGGGGAAATACTATTTCCGAGCTTGGAGCCCTCCCCTTGGACAGCAAGGCAATTTGTAAGTATGAACTCGTGAAAATTGTGAAATATTTTTACAACTTAAAATGTAATTTATTCCTGTGAAGGTAAAGCTGTATTTTCAGCAGCCATTACTCCAGTCTTCTTCAGTAGGGTTGGGTAGAGACAGATGCGCTCAGCGCTGTCATACATCACAACTATTCAGTGTTTTCAACCACATAATGTTTATTTTAGGTTTCAGACATTTAAATACACATAAGTAGGCTATTACTAAAACAACATTTATAGTTAGTAAAATACACACTGATGTCTTTGGAAGCGGCAATAACAATCCTTTCAATTATAAATGGATTAAGTGTTTAGATACACATTGTGTAGGTAACTATAAAATTAACTCTATTCTTCTCACACTTCACCAGCGACTTACTTTAATGTATTTCGGGAGAAGTGGATGAATTGATCTGTTGTAGGCTTAAATCTGACAGATCCAATTCTCTGAACCGCCGTGCGCACTAACATTGCACCCATTGTGCGTTATAGATCAACTAACATGAATCATGATCATTATAAAGGTTTCTTAAATGACAAAATACATTCACTTACATGTATTTAAGAATAAAAATATTAGCCAAGGACTGACTGACATGTAACGCAACCAATTTTTTCCCGCGTCATTTTTTGTGTGTGAAAATGTAAAGTCGATGTCCCTACAATAACAGACCCGCATACATCTCACAAGTTATTCATTCAAGAACGTGCAAATTTACTGCAACAATGGAGCCACAAACTTCACATAAAATCCAGCCTTCAGTTGATCCTGATGAGCTCTCATTACCACAGTTGTAAACATGACGGTGTTCTTCTTCTATGAGGGGTTTCATGTAACGCATTTATAGTGATACGTTCTAAAATAACGCTCACCTTGTGCAGGACATGCAATAAGTCAGGAGAGGTGTTGTATTTTGCTAGAGAAGTCAAAAAATGTAAAAAGAATAGCTGAAATTTAAAGCTGGTTTGTAGTATACCAAGAATGCTGTTATTTAGTGTTAAATTATTTTAATATATTACATTTTAAGAATTTTAGTTTTTTTTTTTTTTTGTCATTCACCATCGTTTTGAGGCTCTCTTTTTTTTAAAGTATCGGTTCAGGCACCGGTACCATTTTAAAAGTATCGATTTGGCACCGGTATCGAAAAAAAAAAAACGATACCCAACCCTAGTCTTCAGTGTCACATGATCTTTCAGAAATCATTCTAATATGGTAATTTGGTGCTTAACAAACATTTCTTAACATTATCAATGTTGAAAACAGTTGTGCTGCTTAATACTTTTTTGTGTCTGAAGAGCAAGGAATTTAAAAAAATCAAAGGGTCATAACAAATATATTGACGAGCAGAATCTGGCCTGAGGACCACTAGTTGTCACCCTGAACTCGAGGCTTGTCTTACTAAAATCATACTATCTTTCTTACCACTGGGCCAATGATGATGAGGACCACTAGAGGGTTCTGACTGTGCCATTCTGTAAGAGAGAAAATCAACTAATTTGATTGAACACATAATAATGTCTACAAACGATAAAAAAAATTCCAATGATACAGTTTCTGTTCCATGAAGAATGATGTTAAACGTATTATATAGAGCAGCAATACCTGCAAAAGCTTCTAAAAGATACAGAGGATCCTTAACTCGTCTGAGTCCACATACCAGCAGAAAAACATGTAGATTTTCCACTTGATTGGTAAGCACACCTAAAACACAAGACAAAGAATGTCACATAAAGACAGTCTTGGAATCTTTATACATTGTATCATGATTTTGAATTTTGGTACTTTTCAAATGCCTTTTTTGTATAGATTTGATAGTTTACCCCAATGATTTACATGACTTTCAAACTTAAAGATATACACTAGATGTGAGCGTTGCATCAAAAGCAAATGAAACCCATTATAATAACTGATGCTGTCTACACTGGATACAGTAGAGTACTTGAGTCTGCTGACAACAGGAAAAATGGAAGAGTGAAAAAATCTTCGCTTTGATGTGATTTGTTCGCGTCTCTGTACAGACTTCAAGAAGGATCCCAGGATGGTTTATTTTAATGGCGTTCTTGATCGAGTCGGAGGATTATATGTTTGTTCGGAGCATTTTGTTTTGTAAACGAAGCACAGTGTAATGGAGAGTTCGCAAAGAAACTTTTGTTGAAAGATGAATCAGCCAACTGTATTGGATATGACAGCAGCTGCATCACAAACCACAAGTAAATGATTTCATAAGGCTTTGTCTGTAAATGACAGTTTTATATGGATAATGTTTTCAAAACACTTACTTACCTGCAATAGCGAATGGTCGTTGATACTGTTTCCCATTCAATGACGTTAGCCAATCATAACTGTGGACGTTTACTGACAAACCTTAAAGGAGCTGCCCCTTAAAAGTGGATCATTTTAGACAGAGGGTCAGAATCTAGGTCAAAAAATATTTTTTCAAATTTTTTATTTTCTATTTTGTTTGTTTTTTGTGCAAAAAAACTTTATTAACATTATAAGTATGTTATACTTGTAAGTATGCTATCCTCAAGGAACATATTCAAATAAAATAAAAACAAATCCATGACATGACCCCTTTAAACTATATAAAAAAATATCAGTTTATGATAGTTTAAAACAAAGAGTGAAAGAACATGCAATGAATATTGAAATGGTTTGTTTATTGATTTATAAACAAAAATCTATTTCCAATTAAGTTATATTTGGTCAAATTATGCTGAGAAGTGTGAAAATATTATTTAGTTGTGCGTGTTGAGGATACATTAAATGACACGCTATGAAACTAGCATTAGCTGAATAAAGGAGTCTGCCAATTTATTCCAAAAATGTCTAAAATGCCATTTCCATCACTGAATGCTAGTCCACAGTGTTAAAAGTGCTCATATTTTGAAAAACACCTAACTACATGTGGAGAGAAACTGCTGACCCTGAATCAGATGTTTAAGTGTTTCTGAGCACTGAAATGTAATGTGACATAAATCAATGCATACATGCTGTACCTCCATCTGTAATGAGGCTAATCCATCAAACAAGGTCATAGAGATGTCAGAGATGCAATGAGCGCAAAACTGATTGCATGCTCAAAGTAGCGTGCATGACGAGTACTTTATCAATATGGCATACATAAATAGTAAGTATGTCATGTATATATGGCATGGATCACAGCATACACAAAGACTAACAACCATCTTTATGTAGATTCTTTGGTTTAAAGCCGAACATCTGGATCACTGAACGACCACTGGATTTTTGATAATCACTGAGGAGGATTAGGAAAAACTAAGGCTATCACTTTGACACATTAACTTATTTCAGTTATATATATATTACTCCCCTGATTGGTATGTAAATGCCTTAAGGAATTTTCCAACCATTGAAGCAAATTATCCTCACCAAAGTACCATTCACACAAAAAACGCATTTGAATTCAAAGGCATATGGATTGCAACAGATGATTTTTTTTAACAGTCTTAAAAAAACCCACATAGGCACATATATGTTCATGATGAGGCTCCATGTCCATGTGACACGGTCCTCTCTGTTTTGTCAGTAGTTGGTATATGTGGGAATGTTCAGTCCAAATCTGTGCTTTGCCCCAGATCATCCCTCGTTTAAATCCCACCTATTCCAGATTATCCACAAACATATGAGCGTTAGTGTACGCATGAGTGCATATGTGTGACGTTTGCACAGAGTCAGATTTCTTATCTTAAACTGTCTTTACTGGACAAATACAAACAATGCAGAAATACTTTAATTTGGCTAAATCAAATAGTAATTTCTGTCACCAAATGAAAATTCAACAATAACGATAGATTCCCCTGAATACTCCCCCATCTGTCCTTAGCAAACAGATAGGCCTTCCCCAAACTCAGGTCAGATTTTGTCAATGCATTATAGTTCAATGCATTGGTGACACAAGTCATGTGAAAGGGCCTTTAGAGATAAAGTAGTATTACACATACTATTTTTCATACACAGTAAAATGGGTTTCTATAGAGGAAAATGTGTACTGTTGCTTTGAAATTTGAAGCAGCCATTACCTCAAAATGGGATCAACATATTTGAGGCTCCTTTGCATTAAAATTGAAAAACCTATGAATTATAGCACTACCTATCTTTCAGAAACAATGCCAGTGCTTTATTTAGCCTGTTTTGGGCAGGTAAAGCCAGAGTGCAATGCCATACGCCTAAGGATAAGAGTGATAAATCAAATGAACTGTGCAACTCTTTTGGCTACAAACAACCCGTACACAAGCTGCTTAAAGTTGAGCATTGTTGCTTTTAGCAGAAATTGCTCCCTGTTCCTGATCTGGAATCAGTTTCTGGAATGATGTTCGTTTCGGCAAGGCTAAGGCTGGTCAGAGGCCAGTATGAGGACAGCTTCCACTCTTAGACAGTAGGGGAAGGTCACAAAGGTACGTAATGTGAGGTAAAGCTCTGGGATTAGATGACTGATGTAAGGGTACATGCTTACAATGGTTTAACTCACATACAAGGGCTTTGAGTCAATATTTACCTGGAAAGTGAAAGACATTGATGGTTTCACCTAATTTACCCCATAGCTGGAAAAGCTGCTGGACCTAGACTCACATTAGCTCAACTGTATATAAAGGTGTTTCTAAAAAGGGTAACATTCACACCTATAGTTCATCTAATTTCTCTTTTTTTATTTTGAAAAGTTCAGCTTTCAGACATTTAACCCTCTTCATGTTAGTATGCATACAATTACAAATACTTTCGTGAATTTAATCAATTTTTGTCAAGCACCAAATAAAATATTAAATATTTCATTATATTATAGTAGATGTTTATTTAGGGCCTTATTATTTCCAGTTTTAGAATCTAATTCGAAAATGTAATTTAATTTGAAAACAGGAGGCAGAACTGCAATTCGAATTTAAATGTAAGGAAGTAGATTTTTTTTTAAATCAATGAAATTCATATGAATAATTTTTCACTAGCCGCGTTTCCATTACAGATTTGAGCAAAACCTTTGCAATATTTTCTAAATGTCGATAAAAAACTATTGCGAAATTACGACGTTTCCATAACCGATGTTATGCAACTGAAACGTAATGTTTTCCTCTCGCAATAAGTCATACCAACAATTATGGCAACGAATGTTGGTAGGTTTATGTATATCCCAGCCACCGCACTAGCCATTATTATTAATCAAAGGAGACGTAGGCATGTTATCCAAGCATTAATGGAAAGCCCCTTATACTTGGGAGCGGCCACGTATGAGGTGTTTCTGGGTGATTCTCCCTCATATCTGCTTTCAGGTCTTGATTGTAGCATTTCTTAGTGGTTAAGAATCAAGTATTCCCCTAATTCTTTTGTCTTTTATGAGTTTAACATCAGTCTCGTCTTCGGTCCAAACATACCGCGCCATCTACGTCAGGTGACCTGTAAATGTGCAAAAACTGTTCCCATTTCAATTCGCAATTTCAATTTGCGCAATTTGAAGGGTAATGAAAACGCGGCTACTATTAGTGTTATGGTTCTGTGTATTGTTTGTGATTGTTTAATGTGTTTTCAGTTTTCTTGGTCAGGTCATGTCCTTTGTTGGATGTAACATTGGTTTTCTTTGTTTTATTTAGTTGTTTTCCTGGCTATTTTGTATTGTAAAGCTACTTTGCATTTTTACTTATTTTGTATAAAATTAACTTTCTTTCGTGTCTGCCAGTGTTACAGTTAGTGTCTTATAACCAGTATTGGGGAAAGTTACTTTTAAAAGTAATGCCTTACAATATTGCGCTAATACTAATTGCATTACTTAGTTACTTTTTATGGAAAGTACCGGTAATGCACTACATTACTTTTTTGTTACTTTTTCTGACCTGGGTTGGGCTTGCTTGTTTTTTAAAAACAACAACAACAAAGTTTTGGCAATTGTAAAGGCCATTTCACACCTAAAGTGAAATGAATAAGTATCAGTCTGAAGGACTACCAAATTGTACTTTACATTAGAGGCCGCAGCTCAAACAAATATTTCAGCTGTGCTGCCATTCAGGATCGCAGAAGAAAAGGAAGCAGGAGAACAAAGTTCAATGCTTTTATATTAGCCATTATTGATTATTGGTATGGCTGAATTGGATCATCAAAGCTCAGCAGCAAAGACATTGTTTAATAAAGTGAGAATAAATAAAGTATATTTGTATTAACCGATTTAATTATTGAAGGTTTGTGCAATATTCTGAGTTTGCATTCGTTTTAAGGAATACTGAATTTGTTTTTGTGCAAGTGAGATGAGAAAATGTATGCTCACATTTAGTCTAGAACTACAATAACCATTATGTTATTGCTTACACAGCGTACACAACGCCTCTGTATGCACAGTCACAATTTTCTCAACACGGGGACAGGAGAGGTTTCAGTCAATGAATGGGAAAACAAAGGAGCTTGCGTTACTAATTTGAAAGAGTAACTCAGACATTTTGTTGTAAATTTAAAAGTAATGCATTACTTTACTAGTCACTTGGAAAAAAGTAATCTGATTACGTAACTCGCGCTACTTCTTTCTCAACACAGCTTATAACTGATTACATAGTATAAAAGTTGGTACAGTTATTTAATCTTGAATAGGGGGCAATGAGCTAAAAAAAAAAAACTAAAAAAAATGTGGAAAGTGGTTGTCTGCAATGCAGCACTTTGTAGCACTGTAGAGCTGTTCCATTACACATATCTTATTCATAAAGACCTGCACAAGAAGACAGCGAGAAAAAACTTCACAATGCTTGAATATATTTTAGCTTTTAGCTGTGGGTTTAATATCACTCTTGGAACAGTTACTCAAGACAAAGACAGACTTAAAGTAGTATTTAGGTTTTCCAACATGAAGTGCACTTGATATCACATCCTGTTGAAGGGTATATCATTAACAGAGTACCTACAGTATACTTAAGATTAAAGTTAATATGCGCCATGGGCAAAGCATTTTTAAATATCCAAATCCAAAACTAAACTAACGGATATAAATAAAAAAAATAAATAAAAATAAAGAGGGTTCATCAAAGGTTCATCAAAACAAACACACACACAAAAACAAGCCAAAATAAACTACAGGAGAATTGTGCTACATTATAAATGCAACAGCATAAATGAAGTTTATCTGAAGTAAATCTGCAGTTATTCTCCGGTTGGTTAGTGCTTGATTACAACAAATAATCTCGTGTCATCTGAGAGTTCGGATGTACGTCCAACATCATGTAAGCGGCTGCACGGCACAGCTCACTCGTACTGTAATTCTGATCGGACATATGAGGGGCAGATGAGTGAGAAGAATGGGGGGGGGAACTCTGCGATTAATGTTTTCTTCTTTGAAGTGGATTCATTTATCTGCAAAAGGCACCGACATGCATACACTTTTAGATTCATAATAAAGCATGTCAGTCTGAAACAGGGTACTGTCACTGCAACAGTATTTGAGTGTGAACAGATGATCAAACAGATACAGCTGAAGATAAAGTGTGAAGTCTGATTTCAAAGGCTCTGCTGCACTGAGGTGCAGTCTAAATGTTTACCTAAAGAAAGTAATGGCATGTCTAATAATCATGCTAAAAGTAGTTCAGCAGAGAGATTAGCCTTCACCGCCAGAGACTGCAAATACTTCACTCCACCATGTGGCTGCAGGGAAAATAGGCTTTACTACATTCTAGAAACTCTGAACACACAAGAAAATGAAATATTTATGGGACTTGCAATGGTGTAGATGGCAAATTCAAATTAACTAGTAATGATACACTGATTAAGACCTAAATATAAAGCTGTCAGGTTTATTATTTCCTCTGACTGACTTACATTTAATCATTTAGCAGACACTTTTATCCAAAGTGACTTACAAATGAGGAGAGCAATAGAAGCAATGAAACTAACAATAGGACAACAATATGCGAGTGCTGTGACCCTTCCCAGTTTAGTCTAACACAGTGATTAAAAAAAAAAAAGATATAGAATAGAAGAGAAAAGAAAGTGTTCGTATTAATGGATCAAGTGTTACCGAAAGATGCGTCTTCAGCCGTTTCTTGAAAATGGCTACAGACTCAGTAGCTCGGGTTATTAGATATATATAATAATAAATTTAATGGATTTTAAAAAGTAAAAATATTTAATTTGTCCCTTAATGTGTGCCATAAAACATATATATATATATATATAAATAATATATTAATTTTTATCAACTTCTATGTATTTACTGTTAACTACCCATATACAATTGAGGATATACATCCTTTTTATTGACTACATGCACTACAGAAACATGTCTGATGTCTAAAACATTTCCAGGCACCTTGCATGCTGTGAATTTTCAAACTCTTTCCCACAGTAACTTTAACTTTGAAGTAAGTCCATGAACGCCTTTGATCGTGCACTCTAATCTAGTGTTAGAGGATTTGTGCACGAGAGTGGTTTACGGCGGATTACAGCCATCCTTAAACAAGAAAGCAGGGGGAATAAGTCCTCCACCTCACTGTAAACAGCCGCCATCCATATCACTCCTGTCCAATTTCTTTGACTAGTGATGGATGGATGGACTGATATATGGAAGGTCTGTCTATCTATTCTTTTATCATTTGTCTGCCTTCAAGCAGTGGCTGAAACGTAGACAAGCTTGACAATTTTCTGCCGTCTCTCTGTAGGATCAGTTAAGAATGCTCTGACAACTTGAGAGGGAAATATAATTACTGTAGGATGAATTACACCTCAAAGGTTTAAAAAATAATAATAAAGACAACCTTGTGGGCTTGCCCATTTGTGTGAGTGCAGTGGTAGACAAGTGTCTTTTCAACAGCTTTAGATCTAAGCGTTCACATGAAAGAAAAAGAGGAGGATATAAACAAACAGGCCTGTCACTGAAGGCGGAGGGAAAAACTAAAGGCAAATAAAGGCAAAAGCAGCACATCTCTCCAGAGGGAGGAGAAAATTCATCTTCACGTTCCACAGAAACTGATTTGGACACGCCAATGGTTGTGCTCAACATGTTTCACCCAGTACCAGTTTCTTTCCTGGGTTTCATTTTTTTTTCCCTAGCCTGCCTTTGATCATAAGGAGCAACTTTAACATGAATGTTGGTGTGAAATGTTTTTACTGGGGGATTTATACTGCAAAGAAACTCACATGGGTGTATTTCTCCCTCTAAAAAAGCCATTGTTAAAAATGATATACCTTAAAATGGTACAACACATTTTAAGCATTTGTGTACCCTGGGTTAACAGTAACAATTATGAGGTTAATAACAATGATTGTAAACAGGCATGTACTGGGCATAGGGAGAACAGGGACTTTGCATCTGCCGGCCGCGAGCGAAAGCAGATCGAACGTGCGCTGCACTTTTTTCCACTCTTATAAACAGTGCAAGTCGCTTGATCAATTCAGATTTGACTCAGAATTTTGTGTTATACAGTTGTGTGGTGAACCTTGCTGAAAACAGACACGACCATGTAAACTGCATGAGGAGGAAATCGTCAATCCAGCACCCTTATTATAATTGACCTATACAAACACTGTAGAAATATGGTGTTTTGGCATTTATGTATATTTGCTGTTAATACTTACATAAAATATTGGGGAACATAAATAACTTTCATAGAGTTGCTTTTGAAGTTTATTTATTTATTTTAGAAACCATTTCTATAATAATTTAAAGCATGGGTTTACCTTCGACTACCATGATTTTACTAATAGTTGAACTTTTTAATCGTCCTAATGCATTTTAATTGAAATAAAATGTTAATTCAATTACAGCTTGATGACATATAAATATCAGTCTTACATAAATTAGGTATTATCTCTTTAACCAATGTTATTGTTGTTAAAGGGATAGTACATCCCAAAATGTCATCATTTACTCACCCTAACCTGGCTGTATGACTCTCTTTCTGTGGAACATAAAAGAAGATCATTTGAGAAATGTCTGTTTTTTTAATAGAAGTTCTTCAAAATATCTTCTTTTTTGTTGGGCTGGATTTGTCCAGGGCTGAATTTTAGCCCCAGTCCTGTTTGTAAATGTGTAGAAATGTCACTAAGTTTCCCTTAGATATGGAGAAAAAGGACAACATGAATGTCTAGAAAGCACATGCATATTTAAAGCAACACCAAGGAACTTTTCCTCTGCGGTCGCTCTACAGGTTGGAAGCGGAATTGTTCATTACTGCTGTCGTAAATAATTTAGCCTACCGCAGCGTACTGTCACACGCGCACGCTCGCTGTTTATCCAGCACCGGCTTTGGAATCAACAATGGCCACAGACAATTTGAGGAAGTGGTGGGTGAAGTGACGTATGCCGTAAAGCAGTCAAATTTTTTAGTTATTTTTGTGCACCGGTTACTACCCGAAACCCGAAGTTACATAGTGCAAGTAAAAGCGATACAGACCACTTCAGGCTATGGCAGACGTGTCATTTAACCTGTTGTAAGTCGATGTACCATCACAAGGGTCTTGAAAATATATTATGAAGGTTAAAAAACTGTTTTGACAAATCTTTGGCAACGCAATAGTGGTTCATCTCCCAAAAGCAGTGTTGGAGAACAGCGTTATAACCTATAGTTAAAAGCAGTGTTAACGGCATTTCAAAATCACAAGTGTGCCGTTTGAGAATGGAATCAGAAGCATTTTTCAAAGCAGTATATAGCAACTTTTAACTAATGGCATAAGTCTAGACTAATGGTTAAAGTCTAGTTCACATTGCAGCTTGTTCTGGCCAAGAACAATCCACTTAAAAAGAAAGACACAGTCTTACAAAAATGTAAACCGACTAATCAAAGTTCATTTTGTTTTTACATGCAGTATATGAAAAAAATATAAGCCAAATATGAAATTATACTTTTTATTAAAAAGGCCAGAATAAGGTGTGCTTGTTTGTTTGGAAGACACATTTAACATCCAAATACCTACAAAAAAGTATCTTATAGCCAAACCCTATACACTCAACAGGAAGTCAGCCATTTTTTATTTCTTTTGCAATTTTTGCCATTTCCAGGCAAACTCCTAGAGTTTTAATCAGATCAACATCACATTTGATCAGTCTCATCTAAAGCCCTTGACTAAATAAATAATTGTTCAATTTTACAGCACCTCTAAAATAACAGTACTAATATTTATGTACATATTTACATATAAATATTGATTTAGTCTTTCAAAGGTTAAACCACCAAACTTTTATTGTGAAGGAAACCCGCAGGGATGCCTTAAAAGCCTCTTTTTTTTTTTTTTTACAACAGGTTTATAAGCTCATCTCATTACAAATATGGGAAGGCACGTTACGTTCCCAAACGCATGCCAAAAGCGACACAAACTCAGAGCAGATGTAGAGATGGAGTTCATGTAGACCAGCACTTACCGAGATGAGCTGCACACGTGTAAATAAACACAGTGCCATGCTTCACAGCGGATACATTTAATTAAATCACAGTCCTTGAAATTTCATAATCACAATTAACCATTTTGTGATTTAATTTTATTCCAATTGATTGTCCAGCCATAATGTAGTAACTACATAAACTAGTTTGATATATATTATTAATAAAAAGTGTCAAAGTGTCCTTATTATGCTTTTTAGGTTATTACTTTTTTTTAGGTAGTGTGCAATATAGCTGTTTGTGAATGTAAAAGTCCTGCAAAGTGCTTGATAAATGGAGTTATTGTCTCTTCAAATGGAAAAATTGATTCTGAACTGCCTGAAACAAGTCGTCATTAATTCCAGTCTTCCTACTCGAACCTACGTTTGTAACTAATTTGCATAATGCTAGCCAGTGTTGTGCCTGAACGCGTTCAATGAACGATAGTTCATGAACTCGTTCATATTTTGGGAGAACGTGAACTGAACGTACTGTATTACTGCCTGATGAACGTTACTGTGAACTCGTTCATTCTGGTGTCTGTGAACGCACGCACTCTCAGTTTAACTTCGTTCAATAGGGTGCCAGATTTCTATAGAGCCTTCCAGGCGAAAACCAGGCTGAAACACACGTAAACAGGCCTTAATATGTAGCGAAGAAAACACCCAATCTGGCAACACCAGCCACCAGTGTCGCACCGCCGCATGCGTCATCAAAACAAAAAGCAGCATGTATTTGACAAAGCAGCGAGCGAGGAGGCGTCGTATGATTATTTAAACGAGTTGTATGACAAGGTCGGTGAGGATGGGAAAAATCTTACATTTCTGTGCAAATTTTGCCCGTCGATAAAATAATTGCTGTCTGTGGTTGTATATGGGCTGTGGCAATAATTAAAAATATATGGTAAATGGTAAATGGACTGCATTTATATAGCGCTTTCACAGACCCAATGGCCACCAAAGCGCTTTACAATTTGCCTCACATTCACCCATTCACTCTCTCATTCATACACCGACGGGCGACGGCAGCCATGCAAGGCGCCATCCAGCTCTGGGGTTAGGTGTCTTGCTCATGGACACCTCAACACTTGGTCAGGTGGAACCGAGGATTGAACCACCAACCTTCCGGTTTGTAGACAACCAACATGAACCACTGAGCCACTGCCGCCCCTTATATATATATCCCGCTATATATATAGCTCGCAGCAACATATGGAAAAAAAACAACTATGAACTAGTTCATTTTTTGAAGTATGAACTATGAACTGAACTAGTTCATTTTAAAATTTGTGAACTGAACTTTGAACTATTTCATGTAGAAAATGAACTTTCCCAACACTGATGCTAGCCTATGGGCTTCATTGGCTGCTCAAAAACGTCAACTTTGACCCGCCCCCTCAAACACTGTAGTTGTAGCTGAGGCCTGGTAGAGTTTGGTTTGAGTTGTCGACATGTCAAGATGAAGCGGTTTTCTGTGCTGCGAATGAATGCAAATACACTTTGCATGCGCTCCCAAATGATGAGGGCGCGAGCTCATATTGATGTGGTATAACTGATGCCATCGTTGCGGTTCGTATCACTGTGTATACAAGTGCAGAGGAAGCCTGCTGAGCTGAAATTCAGATCTGGTAATCGGCGTTTCATTTCCGACACACGCTGTACAACAGACTGGGCAATCTGACCAATCAGAGCAGAGTAGGCTCTCAGAAAAGAGTGGTTTAGAGACTGAATCCTTTATCGAACCATGTCAGACACTGTGAGAAAGGAGGTGATGTGCTTATTTTATTTTATTTTTTTACCTTGGATGCATATAAATCCACTGTAGTAGATCTCCAAAGCAAAATTAGGAACCTTTAAAATAGCATAATTGGGGCACTTTAACCCATTTCAAATTAATTGTCACAGGAAAAAAAAATTATTTGCTGCCTATTATGGCAGAAAACACAGAGAATCATGAGGAGCTCAATGACCTAGTCAAAATTTCAAAATGATGTTTTCACTGTACTGTCAACCTCTCCAGCAATACTTACACCTCCAGACAGCTCAAAGCCTCAGAGAAGAATAAAAGAAACAAAACTTCACTCTTGCCACTCACATCTTTGAGAGCACTAAATTATCCCTGCATCAGGACCTCATTTCCCATGAGCCCCTGCAGGCGTGACTCTCATCATCACCCAGTGCTATGAGGGGGTCTATACTGCACAATCCCAGAGGACCAGCCAGATCTTCTCTGTCATGTGAAAACCTGCTCCACCTAAAAAACTCCCTTCACAACTATAGACCTCCAACCTAGGTGTGATCCAGAGATGACATCTCCACAATCCCATCATCCACTTCAGCATCCACTCAGCGTGGTAGGAGGTCAGAGCACCTGCTTTGATGGAGCTGCCGAGGCTTGTGTCGACTGATCTCAGAGCGGTGGCACCAGCCCCAGGGGTCTCCACAAACAAGCATGGGCTTATGTAGAGATCAATCTTCAATGCGGAGCAGCAGGCGCACTGGAGCAGATTACTCCAACACGCCAGCGCATGAGCTCATGAGAATGGATTAGATATTCATAGCCTTGCATTTAGCTTTTTATAGAGTAAAGCAGCATGTTCATAGGAACTGGGTCTTTCATTAGTGATGGGGCCGATACACAGCAGCCCCAAAAGTATTTGGACACTTATAAATCTGAATGACACTGCATTAGATACAAAATGTTCAATCAAGTGGCATGCGAGCAGATGACACAGCATCTTTTCTGAGAACTACCTTTTGACAACCACTTTCTTTTTGTGCAATATTTTGCTTGAAAAGCATGTTTGTTTAGTTCTACTGTCTATTAAATAAACAAAATGCCACTTGGTTTGATTTGATTTTGTTATATAATGTTATATACACAACCGTTTAAACGTTTGAGGTCAGTACGTTTTTTTTTAAAGAAATTAATACTTTTATTCAGCAAGGATGCATAAGATAATATTACAATATATATATATATATATATATATTTCAAATCAATAAAGTTCTTTTGAACTTTCTATTCAACAATCCTGAAAAAATGTGTGGTTTCCACAATATATTAAGCAGCAAAACTGTTTTCAACATTGATAATAAGAAAAAAGAAATGTTTCTTGAGCAGCAAATCAGCATATTAGAATGATTTTTGAAGGATCGTGTGACACTGAAGACTGGAGTAATGATGCAGAACATTCAGCTTTGACATGGAATAACTATCACAGGAACATATTAAAACCGAAAAACATTTTAAATAACTGTTACAAATAATATTAATATTTTACAATACTACTGTTTTTACTATATTTTATCAAATAAATGCAGCCTTAGTGAAAATAAGACGTTTTTAAAACATCTTACCGACCCCAAACTTTTGAACAGTAGTGTATCTGCAAAAACAATCTACAAAATTGTGATTTGCCACTTAAAGGATTAGTTCACTTCAGAGTTAAAATTCCTGATAATTTACTCACCCCAATGTCACCCAAGATGTTTACGTCTTTCTTTCTTCAGTCGAAAAGAAATTAAGGTTTTTGAGGAACACGTTCCAGGATTTTTCTCAATATAATGAACTTCAATGGGGACCAACGGGTTGAAGGTCCAAATTGCAGTTTCAATGCAGCTTCAAAGGGCTCTACACGATCCCAGCTGAGGAATAAGAGTCTTATCTAGCGGAACGATCGGTCATAAAAAAAAAAAAAACCATTTATATCCACCTTATTCCTGACGACCTTACTGTGTTTTGAATTATGGGTGGCACTTCCGGTTTGGGGAACTTCCATTCAAAAAGGCTAAAACGAATCATTTCAAATCATAAGGTTGCCCTACAAATAAAGCTGATCCGTCAGTTTGACTGGATGAGCTGTCAATTTTCCTTCACGATTTATTTTCAGACATCATGAGAATAACGTTATACTTGGTATTTTAACGTGACATGTTATAACAAGAATATATATGGCAAGAGCTCTTTTCAGTCGCTGCTTTCATTTCCTCATGATGATTTTTATTTTTTCCTTTGCAATCCGCTGTAAAAGTATGAAAAAGGACAACATAAACGGCACATTTGTGGTCTGTTCTCCCGAATTTAATTTACGATATTCCATTAATAATTCACTGGAATGAACGAAGAATCTCTCGTTATTCTCCTCAAATCCTCACGTCTCTTTCCAGGTTTGTTTTCACAGGTAAATGCAATTTATAATCTATATCAAAGTGATTTCCGTCATTTTGACAGTGTCACGTAATGCTGAAGTTAATGAACATTTTTTTATTAAGGCTTGTTATATAATACAGATATATTTGCCTTCTACAGTGATATTTAACCAAAGACTCGCACTTTTGGGGCTATTTTTGGTCTGTTGAAAGTACCTGGTTGATTCTTTTAAACTTTTAAATTTAATTTTAATGTTCGATGGTTGAAGGGTGAGTCGATTAATGTCATCTCATTGTGACACTTTTTTAACGTATTGCGTTCATAGAGCGAGCCTTTCACTGATTGTTTACAGCTTAACGGAAGTTACACCCATAATTCGCGCAAAGCGTCATGGGGCGTAGGAATAAGGTGGATACTTAACCACAAATGCTTGTCTTGCACTAGCTCTGCGATGCGTCACATACGTAATCACGTTGAAGGGTCACGAGTGACATAGGCGGAAGTACCAACCTAGTGTTTACAAAGTGAACGTACAAAGACTCACAAGTCAAATGCCCTTTACAAAAAACTAAATAAAAAGGTAATCACTATCACTGATTTTGAAGTTGGAGGAGGAAATGAGATGGAGTTTTTCACCTATGTCACGCGTGACCTTTCCAACGATTACGTAATGTGTGACGCATCGCAGAGCAAGTGGATCCTGGAATGTTTTCCTCGATTGAAAAGACAAAACATCTTTGAAATTTTAATTCTGAAGTCTACTACTCATTTAAAGGGTTAGTTCACCCAAAAATGAAAATTCTGTCATCATTTACTCACTCTCATGTTGTTCAAAATCCATAAGACATTCGTTTATCTTCGGAACACAAATGAAGATATTTTTAATGAAAGTCTATGCTTCTGACTCCATTGAAACTCTGGCGCTTCAAAATGCTCATAAAAAAGATCGTAAAATAAATCCATATGAATCAAAAGGTTTAATCCAAGTCTTCTGAAGAGACGCAGCCCTTTAAGACATATGTCAATTTCTATAAAAAACAACAAACGTTTCTATCATTAAATGTGAAGAAAGTGAATGTGACTAAAAACACGTTTCTGCTTTGAATCATAAGAAAATTATTGTTTAAAAGCTTTAAGGAGCTTTTTATGTATTACTTTATTGCCAATGTGTGAACAGCTTGTAATGAAACTTAAAAAAAAAAAAGACCAAGACCTTCCCAGACTTCCTAGGTTTCCTATGAACGCCTGTATACTAGTATATAGTATATTATATAATAGCGTAATTTTAATAACCTCATCTGTAGTCATGATGCCAGTGAATTGCAGAGCTGATGCAAGCATATCCAATTGCAATGATCATATGCTTTCTTAACTGCTTTTTTCTCACCGCTGTCATTTGTGTTGTGTTAATTTTGTTATTGAGAGGAAAGCGTGCAGCACATATTTACATATTCATATAATTTACATAAATATAACGCCACTCTCAGCAGTGTGGACGGCATCAGGATGTTTGTAAATAGTATATCACTGTAAAGGTATTTCCAACTTTGTTTTTATTTTCAAGAAAAAAAAGAAATAAAAAGGGGAAAAAAAATCACCAAAACAGTCAAACGATGTAAGTAATATCAAAAGTACAAATACATCTTTTTTCTTTCTAAAGTTGTCTTTCTTTCCTTTACTCCGTTGCCTCATCTCCAAATAATGATGCATGTTATACATGTATAGACTCACTGACACGCACAACCTCTTCGCTCCTGGCAGGCACTCAGGTTGTCTCTAATCAAGGTTGAGTGCTCTTGAGCCTATTTGAGTTTAAGAGTGTTAAGGCCTGAACATCACATGTATATTTAATGGGGCAACGTCTGTTTCTTATCAAAATTATCACGGAGTGTTTGAGAGGGATGATGATGAATGCACACGTCAAGGTATTAATCAAACAGGGTCTGAAAATTCATCTAATGCTGATCTATCTATGTCTATCGTATAATTAATGATGTAGGCTCAGGCACGTGCAGAAACGGGGGGGGGGGGGGGGGGATTATTCGGGTGCTCAAGCCCCTGCCCTTTTTCAAAAACTGATTGAAAGTGCCCCTCTCAAACAAATATCAATGATAATATTGTGGTCAATAAAACAAAATGCATTTGATTATAATTTACATGACAATGTGTACAAAACTAAAGTAGCCTAAATTCACGTTTATTTTTACGTTTCTGTCAGTCTGAGGTGCCGTTGCCATGACTCGTTGCTAAGGGTTGCGTCACTTGCGTGTCTCGCTTCGGACTTGACTGAAGGGGTCAGTCTCCGTTTTCGAGGGTCTAAACTCCGGAGTAGCCTAGTGTGGATGACAGGCATAACCGTAGCAAAAGTTATGCGTTTTAAAATGAAGATGCACTAGTGTAAATGTAGGTATTCCACAGTCTGCTCGGGAACCGATGCTCTCGAGACAACTATGGCTCTCTACAGTACCTATGGCTCGACGGAAGGAAAAAATAAACCAATCCATTTTTAAACTTTTTTTTTTCAATAATCAAAGGTAGTGTGTCGAAGTCGAATCAATAAAAAAATCCACATACTACATATTTTAAAATATTACATAATTCATTGATGCCTATTTGTCATGTATAATACACCGACCAATCGTCATCTGGCACAACAAGTTCAAATTTCATTGGACAATGTGAAGTGGAGCGGTAATTTTCCAGTCATTCATAAATTGTTTGAAAATTACAGACAAATTTACATTTATGAAGGATCTGAATCTGCGTCGTTGAATCAATGGATGTTAATTGACTACAAAGCACTCAATGAATGAGTGTAGGGTGACTGACAACAACATGCGAAATGGTGACATGAAAGGACTTTATTATATTAACATTTTTGATAATTATTCAGGAATATATATATATATATATAGTACAGTACAGTACCAGTCAAATTTGGACACATTACTATTTTTTATGTTTTTTAAAGAAGTCTCTTATGCGCTTCAAGCCTGCATTTATTTAATTCAAAATACAGAAAACAATTATTATAATTTAAAACATTGGTTTTCTATTTTAATATACAGTAGGCCTACTTTAAAATATAATTTATTTCTGTGACGCTAAGCTGATTTTTCAGCATCATTACTCCAGTCTTCACTCTTCAGTGTCACATGATCCTTCAGAAATCATTCTAATATGATGATTTATTATCTGGAAACAGTTGTGCTGCTTAATGTTTTTTTGGAACCTGTGATACTTTTTTCAGGATTCATTGATGAATAAATAGTATTTAAATGATATAAATGAATTTCTATTTTAATTAAATGCTGTTCTTTTTAAGTCTTTACTATCACTTTTTATCAATGTTTTATCAATTTTATCAAATTTATCCTTGCTGAATAGTATTAAAGGTGAACTAAGTAACTTTTTTACTTTAACCGAACAGCTTTGGAGTCATTGTAATGTTTATATTACTGATTTCATGTTGAATGGCGGTCGTCTCGCACCCCCCTGGTGCCTGTGAGCCGCAAAACCACCCTTGCAACTTTGGGCCGGCGAGCAATCAAATTCTGATAAAATGAGCATCAAACAGAAATAACCCGGCGCCGTATACATGTGGTGTTGGGCGCGCGCAGCTCTTAAAGGGGCCATACCTTATTTCCACTCGTTACAGCATCCATCCTACTGAACAGGTACCGGTGTACAGGGGGAGGGGATACGGCTGTGAGTGTGAGCCATCTCTGCGTGAGTGCTATTCACGACAGTACAAGTACTCCACAGCGACTCTAGGGGTCGCTGTTTGTCAAAAACGGAATTCCGACTTAGTGCTGCTTTAATTTCTTTTAAAAAAAGAAAGAAAAAAAATGACTGACACCAAAATTTTGAACGGTAGTGGATATTGATACAAAATATTTCTATTTTAAATAAATGCTGTTCTTTTTTAAGGTTTCTGAGTTTAAAAAGTTACAAAAAGTATCAAAGGTTATAATTATATTAAAATAGAAAACCATTATTTTAAATTGTAGCAATATTTCTCAATATTACTGTTTTTTTTCTGTATTTTTTATCAATAAATGCAGCCTTGATGAGCATAAGATACTTCTTTCAAAAACATTAAAAATAATAATGTTTCCAAACTATTGACCAGTTCTTTTATGTATATATATGTGTGTGTGTGTGTGTGTGTGTGTGTGTGTGTGTGTGTGTGTGTGTGTGTGTGTGTGTGTGTGTGTGTGTGTGTGTGTGTGTGTGTGTGTGTGTGTAAAAAAAAAAAAAGGCCATATAATGTATACATGCCCTTTTTTTTACATTTGAGCCCCTGCCCTTGAGGAACTGTAGGCTATTAAGTGGAGAGGAGAATTGTGAAGGTGTTGCACCTGTGCTGTGTAAGAAGTCGCTCCAACAGAAATGTAATGCCATTTTGGTTTCGATCCCTGGAAACATATGCAGACGTTTTAAAAATACATTTCAAAAATAGGCATTAAACATTTTTTTATTTTGGCCCACAACTTCTATGTAATGCCATAAGAAAACATTCAGTATTAATAAACTCTACCTTGAGGCTGCACACAGATCTTCTTGTTCTCACATTCCTGGAAAAAAATGGTGAAGAAAATAAGTTAGCCCCCTACTGGACATTACTATTACTGTAACCTTTTGACAAGTTTATTTCTGACTTCTCCACTGGTTTATAATTATTGACAAAAAATAATAATTCTCTATAAAATCTCTATCAAGTATAAATAATTAGTAAAAAAAAAAAAACATATATAAATATTACTAATTACTAAAATTTATACTAATTTTACTTTAGTAAGATATTACTAATTTTGCATTTTTTTTTCTTCACAATTTTAAGATTTCCTGATATTATAAGGTTTGGTGACCCTGGATGCCCTGTAGATGAAAATAAAAGTACATTTCAACCATTACAATTTCTTTTTTTTATGATAATAGAGTTATCCATGTTCAAAGTTCATGCCCAAATCATGTCCTTGGCTAATGTAATAGCAGAAAATATCTGCTGGAAAAATCTCTGTGCAGTGTGGCGAATCCCTGATTTGCCTAAATCAATACCAGTGGAGGGGGGAAAAAACAATACAGCAGCAGGAAGGTAATAAAAGAATAATATGTAAATGGCTGGTTGAGATAAAGTGGATAATTTCTCACAGACGGAGGGGAAATTGGCTGGATGTTATCAGTCCTGGGAGAGGGAGAACCCCTGGTGTGTGTGACAGAGACATCCTGTTTGCCTTGACTTCAAAATGTGTGTCTGGGGTTTCATTTGAGGATAAAACATGATGGAAATAGTGATTTTAATGCTGTGCTATTAAAGGATGCAAGGCAGGATATTGCATTTGTAGCCGTTAAATCCTCCCGCTGTATTTATAGCATCAGTTAGCGCAGTAGTTGTCTCTCTATTTTTTCCCTCCTCTAGAAGCCCATTAGAAATGAACACTAGCATATTTATTTCCACATTATCTCAATATTCTTTCAATGGGCAAACTTAATTAGGATTTTTTTGAGGATTAATTTAACATTTTCAAATACAAACTACTGTTCAAACGTTTGGGGTCAGTAAGTGTTTTCAAGTTTATGCTCACCAAGCCTGCATTTATTTGATAAAAAATACAGCAATACCAGTAATATTGTGAAATATTATTACAATTTAAAACAACACTTTTCTATTTTAATACATTTTAAAATGTAATTTTAATTCCTTTTATTAATTTAATTTTGTAATTCCTGTGATAAAAGCTGAATTTTCAGCATCATTACTCCAGTCTTTAGTGTCACATGATCCTTCAGAAACCATTCTAATATGCTGATTTGCTGCTCAAGAATAATTTATTATCAATGATGAAAACAAGTGATTGCTTAATATTTTTATGGAAATTAACATTTTTTCAATTTATTTGATGAACAAAAAGTTCAAAAGAACAGCATTAATTTGAAATATATATTTTTTGTTACATTATAAATGTCTTTACCGCCCCAAAAAAAGCATGTCTTAAACCAGATGCTAATTTGCACTGCTCTTGGTAGATTGCGTTGGTTATTATGGAAATGATCCGGCTGCGTCTGTGTTCTTTCATTTTCGTGTTGTCAGTAGATTTTTTTGGAATTGCGCTCTCGTGCTAATTTGCCCTGTTTAGTAAATCCGGCCCCAGGACATGCCATATTGTGCATTATCAATTATGATTTCACATTAACTTTAAGCAAGTGTTCAAGCGTTATTCACTGCACTCAGCGCTGCAGTTCATTTAGATTAAGTGAAAGGAAAGGGTTCCTGACACTTGCAAAGAGTTGGTTTTGGCATGTTAACAACAGCAGTCTTATGAACCTGGAGCTGTAAACTCAACATTTCTTACCAGGAGCACCTGAGCCTGTTCTTTCAATGCATCGGTGAACGCCACAGCAAACCTGCATGTGAGAGAGAGATGAAGCAAGTGAGCTGACATGTTTAACGTGTAAAGAAACATGAAAAGTCTGCACAGGGTTGTGTGACGGCGAGGTACACGCCAGCGACTGTGTTCAACCGCTTTCATTTCGCCGCAATTCCACACTTTCCCAGACATCAAAGCTGTCAGCGCTCGCCCAAAATCTGTAAATCAAATCAGTCAAGCCACGCAAATAAAAGTACAGCAAAAGTATATCCGCTTAAAGTCAGGATGATGAAGAGGAGGAAGATTTTTTGTAATTGAAAACTTTTTTATCATAACTATTAACTATTAATAATACTGCTAGCATAAAAAATATGAAAAGATAAAAGATCTTCATTTCAGAAAATACGTTTTATTTTAAAAGTGACCTAGAAAGTGACAGTGTTACATTTTTGTTTTACATCTCTCAAAACTCTTTTGTTTATTTCCCATTTAAAATTAAATTTTATATCCCAGATTTTCAATGTAGTCTTGGACTTTTGAAGCTCCCTGTATTTTTTTTTAAGAAGAAAAAAAGTCAAAGTTTGGACTGTGCCTCTGTCGTGCTGTCAAGCCTCATCCTAAAGCTTGTTTATTCAAACTCAAAACAAACGCAAACACACGCACATACATAAGACATAAGGCCCTCTTTTGATACTTGTGGGTGGAATAAAGAAAAAGCAGACAGTGTTGTTATTTTTCCAAATGACTCCAACTAAACCCCATGGGTTTCCCTATATCTCCTCTTCATCATCTCTTGTCCCTCATCTCTCTCTTTCAGGAGATGTGAAGGTTAGGCAGTAACGGCGGCAGCAGGGGGTCTTCTCTTAGAGATGTGTTTGAAGTGAAAAGGCTCTTATTCTCCCTAGTGACAATTATTCCCTTAAGACTGTCAAAAGGGTGTGAATCTCTCTGTACTAATCAAAAAGACCACAAGAATCTTTAACACCTGGCTAATGAATTGAAACCATAGCTGGCAGGCTTTGGGTACAGATGTATTATTAATTAAAAAAATAAAAATAAAAAAAGAGGAGGAGAAGAAATGCCACATAATGATACCTGGTCCTATCAACCTTTTTGGCCAAAGGCGCAATGGAGGATAAAAAGAGAGAGACTATATACTGCCATTCAAAAGTTCAATGTCATAGGTTTAAAAAAAATAATAAAATAAAAATTACAACGCAGTCCTGAAGCGTCAACTAGTCTCTCCCCTGTGCAGACCTCTTTCCCTTCCCTTTACCTCTGTACAGATAAAACGTTGCAAAATGATTACAGTTCACATGGATACGCAGAAGCGACAAAAAAAATCTGTATTTTGAATTTTTAAGGCCAGACAAGTAATTTGGTGAGGTCAATTTGTATAGAAAGACTACAGGCCTGCGCACATAGAATCATAGCACACATTCAAACCCGCATACCTATAGACTAGATGCGTAGTACGCATGTGCACGCCGTCTGTGTTTTCACGGATTCGCGTTTTTGAAGTTTGCTAACGCTTATAATAAGCGCTTATAATGATGACGCTTTTCAAAAAATTTCAACACTTGGAACCTATTTCAAGGTTTGCGTTCTCGAGCCACCAGGCACTGTTGTTGTGCAAATGAACAGGCCAGAGCGCATTAAGGGTTTTCTATTAGAAAGGTGTCGTGTAAGCGTTAATAAGTAATGATCTTTGCAACGGAAGTGAATCAATCAAAACTAACTTTAGCTGGACAATAACTTTATTCTAGAGCTGCTGTAAAGCCAAAACAATTTGGCTTTCAATCTGTGACTTTAATTTCCTATTATTACTGTAAAGCTGCTTTGAAACAATCTATATTGTTAAAAGCGTTATATTAATGAAGGTGACTTGACTTGACTTAAAGACAATAAACTGTATAATGTTACATAAGATTTCCATTTCAAATATAAATGCTGTTCTTTCAAACTTTCTATTTATCAACGAATCCTGGGTGGGAAAAAATATTATGTTTTAAAAAAAACATGAAGCAGTACCACTTTTTTTACATAGATAATAATAAGAAATGTTTCTGAGCACCAAATAAACATATTAGAATGATTTCTGAAGGATCATGTGACACTGAAGACTAGGGGTGTAACAATATATCGTGCCACAATATATCGCAATACAAAAATGCAACAATACGTATCGTGGATAGTGACAATATGTATTGTGGATAGTTCCCCAAAATGTGTGAGAAAAAAATGAAATTTTTTCAGAGTTTTAGTGTCAGTACTACATTAAACTACTATACATAATGTTGATTATAATGTATAATAATGCAATGGGGGAATATGTGTGGGTCCTGATAATGCCAAATATCTTATGTTACCAGTAAAAAGTGGCCAACATTATTTTAAATATATCTAGTCAGTGACAGAGTGCAAGTATATTCGTCTAAAATAATTCTGTATTTTCAGCTTCAGATGAATATTGTTATTCTGGTGTCACCATTGTCCTTGGGTTACAAGCACCAAGTCCAAACCTATTCATTTAAACCCACAATTTAATATCAAAGTTAACATTTTAATCAACAGTAAATTTTTTGTTAACCTTTTATCATATGTCTTGGAGTATCGCAATAATATCGTATCGTGAGTTCAGTATCGTGATATGTATCGAATCATGACATGAGGGTATCGTTACACCCCTACTGAAGACAGGAGTATTGATGCTGAATTTTCAAATGATCAAATTCACCCTTGATGAGCATAAGAAACTTATTTCAAAAATATATATTGTTTAAATCTTACAGACCCCAAACTTTTGAACAGCAGTGTACTTTTTGACAAAAATAATTGTTTGAGACTAAATACTAATTTGCAACAGGTACTAATTTATGGCAGGTACATTTTCTTAAAAGGTGCTGTAAGTAACTTTTATACTCTACTAAAGCATAAAAATACCATAATATGTTTGCAGATATTTAGGAAAAATGCTAAGTTAACATACTTGTTTCTCTGAAAAACACTTCTACAGCCAGATATTTTACTTATTATTTTACACGTTCCATGTTGTCAGTAGTCAGTCAGTTTTTGTTTTGGTCTGTGATCTCGCCCACTGCCAGTTCACCCAATAGTATTTCGACACCTCAGGATGCCACTTGGAAGGAAACACAGCGTATCACAACCTTGGAAACGAGCAAACAAACTGGATGGCAGATTCCACACAACCTAAAAAGTCTCGATATCCATCTAAAAATCTAATCTAAAAAATATATTTGAGAGCCTATTGAAACGTGGATAAATCAACTCATTGATTTACAGTCTGTAACTCTCCTCGGCTTTCATTGTCAACTGCGCTCGTTCCTGTTGCGTGTTCTCAAACTGGCAACCCGCGTGAGCGTCGAGACTGAGGAGGAGGTGACAGGGGAAACAACGATCTCTGATATTTTGAATTTGGACTGCAGTACCTATTTCGACCACTAGCTGTCATTCTTACAGGCAGCACCTTTAAGTCACCGGCCATTGGCAGGTGTGGTAAAAAAGTTAGTTTTAGGCCCATATACACTGAAAAAAATTATAAACGCAACACTTTTGTTTTTGCCCCCATTTTTCAGATCTTTTTCTATGTACACAAAAGGCCTATTTCTCTCAAATATTGTTCACAAATCGGTCTAAATCGGTGTTAGTGAGCACTTCTCCTTTGCCGAGATAATCCATCCACCTCACAGGTGTGGCAAATCAAGATGCTGATTAGACAGCATGATTATTGCACAGGTGTGCCTTAAGCTGGCCACAATAAAAGGCTACTCTAAAATGTGCAGTTTTTTCACAGACACAGCACAATGCCACAGATGTCGTTCTGAGGGAGCGTAAAATTGGTAAGCTGACTGCAGGAATGTCCACCAGAGCTGTTGCCCGTGAATTGAATGTTAATTTCTCTACCATAAACCGTCTCCAAAGGCGTTTCAGAGAATTTGGCAGTACATCCAACCGGCCTCACAGCCGCAGACCACGTGTAACCACACTGGCCCAGGACCTCCACATCCAGCATCTTGACCAGCCACCCGGACAGCTGCTGCAACAATCGGTTTGCATAACCAAAGAATTTCTGCACAAACTATCAGAAACCGTCTCAGGGAAGCTCATCTGCATGCTCGTCATCCTCATCGGGGTCTCGACCTGACTGCAGTTCGTCGTCGTAACCGACTTGAGTGGGTAAATGCTCACATTCGATGGCATCTGGCACTTTGAAGAGGTGTTCTCTTCAAGGATGAATCCCAGTTTTCACTGTACAGGGCAGATGGCAGACAGCGTGTATGGCGTTGTGTGGGTGAGAGGTTTGCTGATGTCAACGAGTGGCCCATGGTGGCGGTGGGGTTATGGTATGGGCAGGCGTATGTTATGGACAACAAACACAGGTGCCTTTTATTGATGGCATTTTGAATGCACAGAGATACCGTGACGAGATCCTGAGGCCCATTGTTGTGCCATTCATCCACGACCATCACCTCATGTTGCAGCATGATAATTAATTATGAAGATATTTTTGGTGCAAAACAACTGAACGCCTGTGACAGTGGAATTTGTAGTTGTAGAGAATAGCCACACATGTGTATCAGTAAATTTGAAGTCACAGAGAGAAATGTTTTAAGAGTTGCAAACTTGTAGACTTTTTTTTAATCTTCCACAAACACAATACAACAGTTACACCATCTCAAATTCTTCATTGCAGGAGCACAAATCCTATTCTACAAATCACAAATTAAGAAACTCGTACATACACAAGCGTCTGTAAGCTGCCAGTCGGATCACGGCCATTTGATAACAGTCGCCAAAACATCAATCATACATTAGAATAAAGGCATGACATTATAGTCATAATAAGAAAACAATTTATTTCCATGCAGCGAGAGTGTCAGGCAACGCGTTATTCTCGCACTATGAGGCATCAAATCTTAAATCATTTCTCTCTGTGACTTCAAATTTACTGATACAGATGTGTGGCTATTCTCTACAACTACAAATTTCACTGTCACAGGCGTTCAGTTGTTTTGCACCAAAAATATCTTCATAGATAATGCACGGCCCCAAGTTGCAAGGATCTGTACACAATTCCTGGAAGCTGAAAACATCCCAGTTCTTGCATGGCCAGCATACTCACCGGACATGTCACCCATTGAGCATGTTTGGGATGCTCTGGATCGGCATATACGAAAGCGTGTTCCAGTTCCTGCCAATATACAGCAACTTCGCACAGCCATTGAAGAGGAGTGGACCAACATTCCACAGGCCACAATCAACAACCTGATCAACTCTATGCGAAGGAGATGTGTTGCACTGCGTGAGGCAAATGGTGGTCAAACCAGATACTGACTGGTTTTCGGACCCCCAAATATTGCTGACTTGTGCGTCTCAAGCGCCCTCTTTACGTTTGTCCTAATGCCTGTTAGTTGTCTGTGGATTGGCCTATATTTGGCGTTGAAAATGGAAACGTCTTTAGACATGGAAAATCGATTTTACATTCGATTCGATAAGAAGTTACACCGCACTCACGATCATCAAGGTGCCAGACACACAAGACTAAATATCTCAAAAAAATAAACTGTCCGCCGCACACTTAAATCCTTTAAGCACATTTAATCCAAGCTTTCGGTCAAAAGACCATCCTCAGGGCATCCGACATTCGATTCAATGAACACTTATGTCACAGAAATCAAACAGGATTTTTTCACAAAAGTGACAGCCGTATTAAAGACTAATCTCAGATGCAGAGATTAACAATACACTACAACTCTTATATAATCCTCTTTTTATACAGTTTACCTACAATTACAAATCATAAATCTGCTTACAAACCTGTACGACCTTCTTTAAGTTGTTGATAAAAAATGTTTTTTGAAGAATGTACTGGAGATTTCAAGTCTTAAAAAAAATATGCAAAAGCACAATTAAAGTATCATACTATAATTGGGCCATATGACTAGTGCATTATAGTCTCCTGAAGCCATATGAATTCTTATGTGAGAAACAAACAGATATCGTTTTTTTTTAATTCCATGGAAAATAACAGCCAGAACATTCTTTAAAATCTCTTCTTTGAGTTCCACAGTCGTACAGGTTTAGAATGGGTCATAAATGAGGACAGAATTCCATTAACTATAGCTGACTAGAGCAGGGAAGCAGGATAAGCGGCAGCTTTCATAAGAGACTGGGTAAATTTGACCTGGCCTTGCGCAAAACTTCCTCCATCACAGCTCGTTTGTGCTCATCCTTTACGTCCTCGTTGACATCCGTCCCTCCGAAGACCACTCCAAACGGCACTCCAGCATCTGCAGAGAAATGGAAATTCACAACAAAGACGTAAATCCCTTATTTTACTTATTCACCTCCTCTGAAGTTCAACTTTTAAATCCTTAGAGTGAGCAAAGTCCTTGAGGCATGAAAGTAGAGGGGAAAGTCGTCATCCACAGAGTGGACACTTTGGGCAAAGACTAAAAAAAAACTGGCCATATCTTAGAGAGGTGAGGGAGAAGTAGCCTTCAATCTGAACAAGGCATTCTGTAAGGATGCACAATAATATCAGTCAACATTTTACAGTTTTTTTAAATGAATCCCATACATTGATCATGGAAGCAGATAATATGAGTGCCATCATACTGCCCTTAAAAAAACACTGTGACTGTGATGATGGTATCAGACAGATGGTAATACCATGTTACACTTATAGCTGAAAACTAATGGCTGATATTAATTATATATATATATATATATATATATATATATATATATATATATAGTGGCAGAAATTGGCATGAGCAATGAAATATATAATATTAGTTAATCTCATAAAAAAATGTTTCCCTAAACAAAAAACTACTCTAAAACGTAATGTTTCATGTGTAAGTGGGAATTTCCAATGTTTATATCACTAGTAAAGTCATAAATTGTGTGATAGATGTGGATAGTAACACTAATGAGACAAGATAGATGTGTGTACAGTAGGCTAACGGGCAGCTTAGACTATATGGTACACAAACTCTGGATAAAATCAATTGCATCTATATGAGCTGTTCTCACTAATATAGAGAAACCAACATGTGTGTGTATATTTTAAGAGGCAGAGGGACTTGCCACCTAAAAGAAGCCTGCCTCCTTTGAAAAGATGAATGGCCAGCGCAGCCTCGACCCGCGGCTCTTGCGTCATCAGGGATGATACATCAGAGGCAGAACTAAACTCTCTTGTATCACACAGCACACAAATGTGTCCTGCAGCCACGATGTGATTCCTGCAACCCAAACACACACACACACACACACACACACACACTGAAACACTATATATATATATATATATATATATATATATATATATATATATATATATATATATATATATCACACTATATATCAGCATCTCATTCTCTGTAATTAAGTGGCTCTGAGCTGTTCTTGGTATCATGGTACAGTGATGGTTATGGTACTTTGATAGCCTATACACGGAATTTGCCTGGTATTTCAAATAATACCATGACATTACCATTGTACAGTACATTCACCCAAAAACATGTTACTTATTTGTACAACAGCGCCAACAGATTATAGCTTCACAATGGTGTAACGTTGTGTGCATTATGCAGTGCAATACGTGACATTGCGATGTATATCGCATTACAGGTTGAAAAATCGCGTCACTTGAAAAATGATCGCCTTACAGGATTAAATTAATAGCTAAGTTACTACTCGAATAAGCTGTGCTGTGAGAGGTGATGATCGATGGAGGATTGTTATACTTCCTGGTTTCGCTAACCAAACATGTTACTGTACCTTATTCTTTCGGCAGTGGTACAGTTTCCTGTTTTAGGACTTAAGCAGGCTAGGAAGAGCAGGCGCATTTCAGCGTGTGGCGATAAAATGCTGACGCTAATAAAAAAAACAAGAGCGCCTGCCAGCAGACGGACAATGGTTTACTCCAGAGCCTTTTGACCTGACTCTGCTAATCTCATGCTGTCACGTCAGAGACCATCCTACCTATCCGACGTGCCACGCGCGTGGAGTTTATTATTGTTTATTTTAGAACGGGTCCGTTTCAAATAAAGACCCCCCGGAAACACGGAACTATAGTGGGCGCAACGTTAAAAAATGAAACGTGGCACCAAATATATAAAAATATATTAATATGTAGGCTATAATAATTTCGAGTGTATTACATCTGGATTGTGGAACAAGCCTGCTAAATGTTATCGATACAATTATAGCCTAAAATTCTGTATGTCAATAGTGCCATGATAATATTATGTTATTTATTAAATTACATAATCACCTTCTGTGTGATTTTTTTTTGTAAAAACTTCCTTTCCCTGAAATATAGTATAAAATTGACAAATTATTTAGGAACATTGTATTATATAACTGATACAATTGAGAATATCAAATAATTATATGCATTTTTTTTTTATCTTTTATTGAAAGAAGTCTCATGCTCAAAAAGGCTGCATTTATTTGATCAAAAATACAGTAAAAACAGTAATTGTCACAGTCACGTCATGTTTAGTTTCATTGTCTTGTTCTGTTGTATTTTTGTCACTGTTTTTGCCTGTGTTCTAGTTAATTATTAATTATTAGTCATGGGATTAGTCACCCGTTCCCTGTTTCGTTAATGAAGCTTCTGTGTGTTTAACCCCTTAGTTTTCCTAAGTTCATCGTCTTCCTTTAACGTTTGGTAAATGTGTAGTGTTCTTGCTCTCTCTGTTTAATAAATATTCCAGCTAATGACATCACTCACGGCCACTGCAGACACAAAGCCCACCGCGGAGACAGATCCCGAGCCCACCGCAGACCGGGTCCTGGTGCTGATACCCGCCACGGACAAAGAGCCAGAGCCAATGCCCGCTACGGAACCAGAGCCTGCAGCCCCGTCGATCCTGGAATGGAAGCCCGTCATACAGTCTGACCAGGTATGTGAGCCGGTTGTAACTTCCGAACAAGTGGGAATTTTAGTGGAGCTAGAAGTAGAGGATCTGCCTCCGCTGATCCCAGGCAGTCCGAGCTACATCGCTCTTGATGTTGTGCCCACCCAGCCTCCCTCTCCCACTTCCTCTGCCAAAGTCAGTCCCTTTGGTCCCACCTCCGCTGGCTCCCCCCAGTCCCTCGTCTCCTTCCGCTGCAGATTTTCCGGTCACCAGCGCTGCCTTGCCGAGTGGATTCCCTGGCTTCAACTCTGGACGCCGAGCCCTTAACTCCACCTCGGCCCATCGACCAGTCAGCTCCTCCTTGGCTCCTCACCCCCCTCAGCTCCACTAAGGACTGTCGCCCTCGCAGCTCCACCAGGCTCACTCATCCTTCCGGACCCACCTTGGTCAGACATCACTCTGCCTGCGCAACAGACTTCCGGGACATCAGCTGCGGCTCCGACCAGTCCACCTCAGCTGCTTGTCACCGCAGTTCCGCCCTGGCCTCTTGAAGCTACAGTGTCGTCTGGTCTCACCATCTCCTCGGCTACACCTGGGTCTCCAGATCTCCGGGCTCCACCGTTAGCTGTCGGACCGCTAACTCTGCCCTGGCTCCTCCCACCTCAGTTCTATCGTGGGGATCTTCAGTCTCGTCTGTTCTGTGGTGGACTTCTGGTCCTCCATAGGGGTCGTCAGTCCTGTGGTGGTCTTCTGCTCCACCATGGAGATCCTCTGCTCCTCCACTCTCCTGAACTCTATATGAACATTTATCATTTACTGCGCCAGGAGTCGCCTTCTGGAAAGGGGAGGTCTGTCACGTTTTGCCTTTGTTTTGGTTTCGTTTTCATATTGCACTTTCAGTTACTTGTTTCCTGTGTTCTTTTGTTACCGGCCCGCCAGTCATTAGTTGCCATGGTGTGTCCATGGGCCATGGACACTCATTTAACAATCACACATGTTAGTCTTTGAGTTATTCATTGATCATTGTGTATTTAAGTTCCTCATTTCCTTCTGTTTCTTTGTCTGGTATTGTTGTATGTTACACTCTGTTATTGTGCATTCTTTCCTGTGGATTGGAGATCTTGATCATCTTAGTCGGACCTAGAACGTTGCACACATGATCTTAAGAAATCATTCTAATATTTTAAATTCTCTCAATTAAAAAGAGAGAGAATATATATAGCCTATATATATATATATATATATATAGAGAGAGAGAGAGAGAGAGAGAGAGAGAGATTTTTTTGATTTTTCAATCATCTTTATTTATCAAAAAGATTCCTCACATAAAACAACATGTAAGTTATTACCAAATTTTTTTTTTTTTTTTTTTTTTTTTATAAAAAAAGTGCAAAATGCAGTTCATTATCAATGACAGAACACAACGCTCTTCTGTGACACCATATTCCTTCAAACACATTTAGGGAATCCATAGCTTTGTAAAAACGAAAATCAATTACAAGCCTTGATTTGATCATAGCTGCGAACACCCTTTCAACATTATAATCACTTTGTTTTTCAATTTTATCTCTTCTACTAATATAGATGGCCATTTTGGCTTTACCCAAAATAAAATTCAACAAATGACACTCGTACTTTCGCTTTTGAACATATTTAAAGCCCAAAATAAAAGTCTGCACAGAAAACTTCTCATTAAAACAATTAAAAAGATTCTGCAAACCATCAAATAAAGGCTTAAGCCTTGAACAATACAAAAATGTGTGAAAAACAGTCTCTCTCTGAAAACAAAAAGGACATTCTTTGCCAACATCTGGATTTAAAACAGAAATAAAAGCATTCACAGCAATAATGCCATGCAAAATCCTCCATTGTAGATCTCCATCTCTTTTAGCTAACGGTGGCTTGTACAGCGCTCTCCACTCTGGCCTGACACTGTCATTCATCTGAAACACAGCACGCCATGGCGTGTCAACTCTTCCATGTAGTCCCTTTTTGTTAAAAGATTTCACACAAGCTTTATACAACTTTTTCCCATTACTTTCATGCAAATCCATATCTGTCAATTTTTCAGATTCCAAAAACACTCCTGTACATTCACCTAACTTTGGTGAAAGAAGCAGATTTGGAAATGTGTCCCTCTCATCAGGGATAAACTCCCCTTTACAGTAACCTTGAAGCATTTTTGTTTCTTCCGTTGTAAAAGCAGATTGCAGTTTATGTAATACTTGTGCAACAATTCGCATGGACTTAACTCCCAACAAAACAGCTAAATCTTCAACTTTATCAAAACTTGAGCCGGCCACATTGATTAAACACCCAAGTGTTGTGATCTTAGATTTAATAAAATTTGCAGACATTGACCCACATGCCCCTAAAATGTCCAAACGTGACCCATAAATCAGAGGTTCTTTCAACAGCCAAAACAAGGAGGATGTAGACTCAATTCTTTTAACATGAAAAATGTCCCACACTTTAAAAAGATTCTTGTAGAACTCCGGCATTCTGGATGTGTTGATTTTCCCGGAATTTAACAAGAACAACGACTTGTCCAAACACAGTCCTTCAGCAGTCTTTAAAATCGTACTGGCCACCGGCCTCCAGCATAAGTCCTCTGGACCAGTGAGAAATCTCTGTACAAATTGTAGCCGAAAAGCTGCAGTCCTACTCTGCAAGTGTACAAGTCCTTGTCCTCCTTCTTCTTTTGGTAAATATAAAACATTATGAGGTATCCAATGCATTCTTTCCCAAAAAAAATCTACCAAAAGAGACTGAATTTTCCCAAGTATACATGCAGGTGGATCAACACAAGCCAGTCGATGCCATAAGGAAGAGGCCACCAAATTATTAATAATCAGAGTACGTCCTCTGTATGATAAACTTTTTACAATCCATTTCCATTTCATCAGACGACCTTTAATTTTTTCAATTATTCCCTCCCAGTTTTTTTGAACAATCGTTTCATCTCCTAAAAACACTCCTAAATATCTCAAGCCATCTTTTTTCCAACTTAACCCATTTGGGAGTGTTGGTCCCCCTCTTTCCCATTTTCCTATTAACACTGCTTCGCTTTTACCCCAATTAACTCTTGCTGAAGAAATGGTTCCAAAATCTCTCAATGTTTTTAATAATAAATCCACATCATTTTGTTTGTTAAGTATAATGACAACATCATCAGCGTATGCTGATAAGCATAAAGTGCTGTTACAGGCTTGTAAAGATACCCCTTCTAAAACCCTTCTCAATTTATTTAAAAGTGGTTCTATTGCCAACGTGTAGAGTATTCCTGACAGAGAACACCCCTGTCTTACCCCACGACACACTCTAAAAGGAGCGCATAAGCCACCGTTAACTTTCAGTAGACTCTCAATGTCATTGTACAGAATTTTAATATAACCTATAAAATCAGAACTAAAACCAAATGCTTGCAAAGTTTTCCACAGATAATCGTGTTCTACACGATCGAACGCTTTTTCCTGATCTAAGGAAATCAAACCCATATCTACACCCACTATTTTTGAAACATCAAATAAATCTCTTATTAAATGGATATTATCAAAAATTGATCTTCCAGGTACACAGTAGGACTGACCAGAGTGGATTACCTCCTCCAAAACTCTTCCTAGTCTAGTAGCTAAAACTTTTGAGAGCAATTTATAGTCATAACACAATAAAGATACAGGCCGCCAGTTCTTTATGTCTCTCACATCACCTTTTTTTGGCAGAAGAGTAAGGACCGCTCTTCTGCAGCTCAGCGGCAGAAGTCCTCCGACTAGACTGCCACTGAGAACCGCCAGCAGATCCTCCCCTACCACAGGCCAAAAGGCTTTATAGAACTCCACTGGGATTCCGTCTATCCCAGGAGCCTTGCCGTTCTCCATGCTCTGGAGCGCTTCGTGCAGTTCTCCCAGGCTTATAGCTCTCTTGAGCTCTGCATTGGACTCTTCAGAGACCTTTGGTAGCTCTTCATAAAAACACTGTTCAATAACCCGATCTTCCCTGTGTTCACAACTATAAAGCTTTTCATAAAAACTGTTTGCTCTTTTCCGAATTTCTCTAGGGTCTGATTCAAGAGAACCGGTCTCAGAAAATAAAGAATGTATAAAACGTTTCTGACCATTCTTTTTTTCTAGACTAAAGAAAAATTTGGACGGTACATCCATCTGGTCTATATCTTTAAAACGTGACCGAACAAGCGCCCCCTGTGCCTTCACTTTTTGTATGTCGGACAAAACAGATTTCTTTAAAAAAAGGGATTCGATGTGTGTTTGATCTCCACTTGACTCTGCCACTTCTTCGAATTTCAGAATTTCATCTTCTAAAACTTTTATGGATTTAATTATATCTTTCGTGACATTGTGAGTGTACTGTTGACATAGTTGTTTGATTTGTACTTTACCAAACTCCCACCATTTTTCTAAAGACTGAAAATCAGTTTTTTCCTTCTTAAAGTTTTCCCAAAAAAATATAAAAGTTTCTCTAAAATGTGCATCACTTAATAAATTTGTGTTAAAGTGCCAGTAAGCACTTCTCGGCTTGACAGAGTGTAAAGTTACTGTACATATAACAAGACTATGATCTGAAAACCCAACTGGGATTATGAAACAATTTTTAAAAGTACTAAGATGATGTTTAAAAACATAGAATCTATCTAGTCTTGCCAATGACAACCTATTATCACGGGCATGTGCCCATGTGTACTGCTTTAAATTCCCATTTAAACTCCTCCAGACGTCACATAAATCGTTTGTTTCGATCAACTGGATGAGTCGCTTACGAGAAAGCAAATGTGGCTCTACATGATTTCTATCCATGTTACTTTCTACACAGTTGAAGTCTCCACCTAAAAATAAATGCTCCTCGCTATTACATTTATCCAATGTTTCACAAAGAGTATGTAAAAACACCATTCTTTCTGCTGGTAGAGTTGGAGCATATGCACATATAAAAACAAAAATGTGGTTCTCAACCTGGGCTCGAATCTTTAGCAATCTACCGTTCACAACCTCTTCCGTCTCAATATTAGAGGGAGTAAAACTATTGGCAAATAAAATAGCCACACCACCACTAAGTGAGGATTTGTGACTAAAAAACGAAAGACCTTTAAATTCTTTCGCCCATTCATCAGCATTTGTTGTATCGCTATGTGTTTCTTGCAAAAATAAAACATCAAGTTGTTTCTGACTCATAGTATTATGTATTTGTATACGTTTTATGCATTCTCTTGCTCCATTTACATTTAAGGATGCAACGCGAAAGTCACCCATGTGAAAGTTATAAAAAAATAAACTTAGGCCATAGAGAAAAAAAAAGCCAAGAAGGGCCAAAAAATTAATCCAATTTACTGCCATTAATTACTCAATTGTTGTTGGAGTTTTGTCACAAATTTTTTCAACCTATAGACTTCTTTATTTGTGAAACATCCCTCAGCCATGAAAGCCCTCGTATTTTCCACAAAACGCTTTATGTCTGGAAAATAATCAGCAACCTGTACCCCCCTCGAGTTTTTTGACATTTTTAAGAACTTCTTGATTTCTTCAGTATCATAATCTCGACACGTCCACTCATTCTGGGAACAACTAGAAGCACCAGAATCAGAGAGATCACTCTCATTACCAACATCATCATCAGACTCCCTTTCATTTTCTGTTTTTTTAGCTTGTTTTGATTCAGAAACCTTGTCATTCTTTTTCCTCTTTAACGGTGTTTTAAAAACTGCCTGATCTAGATCCATCATTAAATTTTCACTTACGTTGACACTCTCTGAATGAGACTTTGATTCAGACACTACAGTAACATGCGAAATATCCATGCTCTCATCAGCCTTGGGCTCACCTCTATCAACTACATCAACTAAAGCATTCTCCTCGTTATTCGCAGCTATGGCCTGATTCTCATGAGGTATTGTCTCAGTTAGACCACTAGTGGATGGTCTGGGATCAGTTTGGGTTAAATCAGGAACATTATCCGCTGTATTCCTGACCTGCACACCAGCTTCACCTGAGACACCTTGTGTATTTGTACCATTACTGTCCGGACAAGCACGCACTAAATGCCCAGTTTTTCCACAGCCAAAGCACTTCATCACATCAGTGCTTACAAAGACAGTGTAATCAAAGTCGTCAACTCTGAGTTTCAAATTCAGGTTGAGGTCAGTTCGATTATCCTTCAGGATCATATAAGTAAATCGCCTGAAAGACACCACATGTTTAATCAAGTCTGATTTGCTACCCAGAACGATCTTTTTCACGGGACTGACTATCTTTCCAAACCGTGACAGCTCTTTTATTAGCATCTCATCTTTTATGAACGGTGGTACGTTAGACAGAGTGACTTTTTTCGCGGGTGTAGAAAGGGGAAGCACTGGGGTAAACAAACCACTGATCACTACACCTTTTTCCACTACTTCATTCGCTCTCTCAACAGAATTTAAAAACAAAACCATTGCATTGTTCATCCTAGATGCCGCTAAAATACACTCATGGCCAACAACATTTCCAACTGCAAGAATGCACTCCTCCACATTCACCGCGGACACCACTTTCACTCCGTGACGCCGCGTGAGAGAGTCTAAACAGGTGTTTGTGTTTTGGGCTGCCATGCTTCCCAGTGACACACATACACTGGTTGCTGACGCCCGAGAAACCTCTCGCGGGAGCCTTATTCCACCACCCGATACACCACAAATACAAAAAAAAAACTCAAAGAGATTGAAAGAAAAAGATTTGAAAGAAGAAAGCCACAGCGGGCATAAACCACTCGCACTCACCACACGCACCTCACACTCGCTCAACAGACGCTCACGCATGCGCAGAGAGAGAGAGAGAGAGAGAGAGAGAGAGAGAGAGAGAGAGAGAGAGAGAGAGAGAGAGAGAGAGAGAGAGAGAGAGAGAGAGAGAGAGAGAGAGAGAGAGAGAGAGAGAAAGAGAGAGAAAGAGAGAGAAAGAGAGAGAAAGAGAGTTTGCTTAGTAATCAACAACAAACACATACCTGGTAGGTTTTATAGTCAGTTCTCATGAGAGAGAAGAGCTGTGACTGAGGGACATGCTGACTTTCATATAGGCCTAGTGTTATCATGCCACAGCAAATTGCCACTGGCACTTCCTTATAGTACAGACTGTTTGAAATTGAGTTCATGAATTTCATACATTTTAATGGGCCTGAATGAGGAAAGAAGGCTAAAGTTGGGAAAGTTTTATTCACCTCTTGATGCTTAAAAGTCTGTCAGCTAGGCTACATGAAGCCGAGCAGTTCTAGTTCTGTTCTGAGGGATGGTGTCCGTGTGATCTGTCAGTCTTCATGATTGGCACTCAAACACTTTTTTTTTTACTTTTGATCAAGTTAATTTATGAGTTCAGCAGTTCACTATTCATGAGAATAATACAAAATGAACAAGGACATCATAACCTTAATGACTAATAAAGGAAACATTTACTAAGAAACCGCAGAGCTACATAAATTTTTCAGATGCATATTATTATTTTTTAGATGTATTACAGTTAACAGACTACGTAAGAAACTACTGTACTAATAATGGGAGGGTGTAGATTCATAATAAATATTGATGCCCAACAATTATATACAACATTATTTGTTTTTTTTCTAAGAGGTGTATGCACAAATTAATTCTATAACATTTTAACAAAAACCCACACATCACAAAAGGGTGTTGAAATCAATAAACAAAACATTTATAATAAATAGTTAATAAATAAATAAATAATTCATCTAATTTAAATGTTCACATTGCCATGACTTAGGAGTAAATACAATTATGTATATAGTGTACAAATATGTATAAAAGTATGAATAAGTTATAAAACATTCCAGAATAATAAGCAGAGTTTTTAAGAAAAAATCATACTAATGGGGACAATATGATTTTTTTTCTCAGTGGTGTATGCACAAACTATTTCAACAAAAACACACACACACACACAAGGCTGTGAATAACCATAAACAAACTGTATGTAAAATGTGGATGACAGGCAAGGCACCAGCCAGGAAGATGATTGGCTGCAATACTAGCCAATAGAAAAAAAGCTTTATTTCACCTTTATCCAATCAGCAATGGCCGTTGGTTGTCTTGCTAGTTGATTGACGCTTGTCTCCATGCGTTGTATACAAAACGATCAACCTGATACTCCTCACAGGACACACGATAAGCACATCCAGATGATATGAAGATCTGATATTTGCACTGTGGGCGCGTCACTTTGACGTTTATGAGTACCGGGTGTCACGCGGTAGTATTGTGACTGGCTGTTTACTCTCAGAGCCGATAGCTAAACTTCATATCGACAGACTTTTAGGAATTTTAACATTATATTTGTATTAAAATGTATTTCGAGGACATTGGTAAACACGTCGAGGGCTGAACAGCTAAATGTGGAGCAGTGCTAAGTGTACAAGAACGGTATGTTTACGCAAATATGATGTTAGCCTGTTTACTGAGTTAAATATAGAAGTGGTTGACAACATGTCAGCGGCTTTTTATTGTTGTTTTATGTTGGGTTGAACTATTCAATTAAGTCAATAAGTGCAAGAATGAGCTAGTATTCTATAAGGACCCTGTTGTGATTTATTTCCCGAATCTCCATTATTGCGTCATGTGGCTGTTTTTTTTTTTTTTTTGTATCACGTGCTGTTAAAATAATGGTTATCGTTTTGTTGTTGTTTGTGTCCTTTAGGTTTGGATTTTGGTCAGCTGACCACCTCTTGAGAAACAGTCATATCAGGCCATGGCTGGCAGAGATGTAAACGAGAGCACTCCTCTTTTGGACAACTCTGTGGCTTCAGCCAGATCAGAGTCAGTGTTCAATGGCAGGAGACTGGCATGTGCTGCCATACTGCTGGCAGAGTCTTTAGAGAGAATGGCTTTCTATGGCATCACCTCAAACCTGGTGCTCTTCCTAAATAGCAGCCCCTTCTATTGGGAGGGCACTTTGGCCAGCCAGGCCCCCTTGATCTTCATGGGAGTCACTTATTTGATATCGCCCTTTGGTGGCTGGCTGGCGGATGCATTCCTTGGCAAGTTCGTAACCATAGCCTTAAGTTTAGTCCTGTATCTGTTAGGGATGCTGCTTTTCCCCTTAGTGGCCAGTGACAACACCAGGAATTATCTGTGTGGAGAAGAGATGGCGTTCCCAGTGCAGCCTGCAGAATGTTTTCCTGAAAATGGGACCGTGCCTGCCAATGTGACCTGCGTCAATCGGACGTCGTACTGCGGGCCGGCCATCTTCAGTGGTCTGGTGCTGGTGGCCATTGGGGTGGGAGCTGTGAAGTCAAACATCACTCCATTCGGGGCAGATCAGGTAAAGTGTTTTCAGAATGGGTTCTGAGAACGCCAGGGGGTTCCAGGGGCTTGTGGAAAAGTTTAGAGAAAAATTGTGCTAAAATAATAATAAATAATATAGTTTTTCTAACTAAATAAATAATTTGCATAAAAATAAAACCAAATAAATGTATTTCTTAATAATGCACCTAACAGTACAGTACAGCACAATTAGTGATTAGAAAAAAGTAATAATGTAACAATAGAAAATATTTTCATAGTAATATTTTACATGTATTTATAATATACATTTTTCACAGTATAAATTTTGTCTTTATATTCATACAAATAATATATAGCTTAAGATTTAGGCACAGAATGATCATATTTTGGGGGTCTGTGGCATCTAAAAGACTGAAAACCCTTGAGGTAATGAACAGACTTCACTACAACTGGAGAGTTGTCTAAACTTTGAGTAGGTTCAAGTCTCAGGGGCGCAAACTCGGATTGATTCTCAGAGCAATATTTTCTGCTGTGTCTGGCTTTTATGAAACTCTAAGTGATATTAAGACCTTTGACATGGTTGCTGGTGTTTGTTCAATAACATTCTTTCAGATGCTTCAGGTTAACCCTGTCTGGTTCTGTCTGTAGATATAATAACTCACTACTAGAGTTTGTTTCGAATAGTTTTTCTTGATTTTTTTTGTTTTTGGAGCACAAAAGGAGATGTTTTGAATAATGTGCTGGTTGCTCTTGTCCATTTAAGTTGGAGATTTGTCATTTTAAACTTCAAAAGGGATGCAAAAATATAATAAAATCATCCATATAACTCGTACACCATATTCCAAGTCTTCTGGGGTCATATGCTAGCTTTGTGCAACAAAAATGTACTTATAATCGTATAATCTCCTTTGCAAGTGGAGGCTGTAAAGTTGAAATGGAGAATGGGTCCATTTGATTTAATATATAATAATATTTTACACATTTAAGGTGCTTTTTGGAGCTCCACAGTCCTAGTCTTCATTCACTTTTAATATAAAATTCACATTTTGTGTTCCACAGTAATAAGACATACAGGCTTTGATTGAAATAAGGGTGAATAAATTACAGATTTTTTAATTTTGGGGTTTTTTTTCAAGTTCAATTTTACTCCAATACGTGCAAGAATTCTGTAGGTGCTTGAACAAAATATGGGTCAGTTACTGGGTCTTTAAGCTGTATTTTTAACCATTTGACACCACTCATATGGCAGTCATAAAAGGACACTAAATTGACAATAATAATAATAATGTGAAGTTCTTCTTGAAAAAAGGTTTCTGATTTACATTTTGTGACGTGAACCCCCGATAACCTTCTAAATTTAATATAGCCTACATTTATAAAATTTCCAAAAAGTGGTAAAGTGGGAAATTTCGGATTCCAACATAATCGGTTGCTTCATCACTTAGCAACTGTTTACAATGTTTCTGTTTTTCACTGCCAATGTACTTTTTTGGCAACATTTTGTAAGACTTCCTTAAGTTTGGACACACCTTTGGTCACTTTCACTTCACTTATTAAAAATGACAAGGCAAATATCCCACATTTCTGAGGTACTTTGAGTCTGATTTTGCCTTGTGACACAAGCCATTTTGCAACCCACAAGATCGAAATTATGCCTTTTGTTGAAGTGGCTTCTATGGTTACTACCAAGGTCTGTTTCTCAGATTCGTTTAAAACTAAATGTGTATATGAAAGCTTTATTTATTATAGTGATGAGGAAGAGCTGAAGATTTTTAGTGATATAATGTAGATTGTTTCACACCAAGTACAAACATTTCTTACAATGCAAAAACATTTGTACAATAAAAGAATCCTTCCGTGCTTTAGCCATGTTTCCATGCTAGTAAAGCTTGTGATGCATTAGCACACATTCTATTACATGACCTCTCAGTGACATGAAACTGTACAGTAGCCCAGTACAGTGGGGATGGGGAGGGGGATGTTCCTGACATAAGTGAACTATAAGGAAATCTTCTGCTAAGTGACTAAATGATTACCATAATTAGAAACTATATGATAGTGAGTAAGACTGCTCCTATCAAACTAGACATTACACGCAAAATGAAACAAAAAATTTGGGAAGTAAAACTGACATCTGTCTTTGTTGGCTTGTTCATCTGCGTAACAGATTTTTTTTTATACAGTTACCTTTTGTATTGGATTATTTGACAAGCTTTTTTTGTTAACTAATGTAGATATAACAAAAATCCAAGGTGTATTCAGCTATACAAGTCTTTAAATGGGGATGACTTGGATTAGGCCAGTGTTGATGTCTGTTGACTCTCGTCATATGATCGTCATGTGATTTTAAGATTCAATAAAGAGATTAACTGCAGGCTGTACCACATCTGAGTGTCATTGGGTCATAGATCTCATTTAAACGTATTGATTGTGTCTCTGATTGTATGGCTACATCTGCATGTATTTTGAGCTTTTTGTGAGCAGACATTTCTTCAGAAAAGCGTTGCATGCACTTGAGCAGAAAATTCACCCAAGTTTATAAATGCATTTAGTAAACTGCAAAGAAATATTAAATTAAATGAAGAATGCAAATTGATTGTTGATATGGTTATTGACGGTGCAACTTTAGTATCCACAAGCAAGTCAAAAAAGAAATGTTTTTCCAGCTGGACATTATGTTAATGTTATTGTTGCCCTTGTTTGACACTGAACTGGATATAGAATTTGTTATTATGGACTAAAAAGTGATTTGATTGTCAGTTTCTCACTTTTTCCTTTGAGCTTAAAATTAATACAACCGTTAAATGAAAATGAATGAAAGTGAATTGATGTGCATTTTTGATGTATATCCTTACAGGTGAAGGATCGAGGTCCGGAGGCAACACGGCGGTTCTTTAACTGGTTCTACTGGTGCATTAATCTGGGAGCGATCTTCTCCCTGGGTGGAGTAGCCTATATTCAGCAGAACATCAGCTTCTCTATTGGCTACATCATCCCTGCCGTGTGCCTCGGGGTGTCCCTCATCATCTTTATTCTGGGCAGAGCGGTTTTCATAAACAAGCCTGCAGACGGCAGCGCCTTCAGCGACATGTTTCGGATCCTGGCCTCGGCCTTCTGTGGACGCGGGCCAAAGGAACCCAGTCTGCTCAGGTGAGGGCTAGGATTTTTTTTGGGTGAAAAGGGCAGTTCACATGAAATCAACTTTCTTGATACAAACTACTGGTTTTATTGTGAGCATTCATTTTCTTTTCACCTCCTTATAAAGAAAAGAGTTGTTTTACCACTATACATGCATATTAGTTGCAAATGCCTGTCACTCCAAATAAATAAGCGAAAGAGTGCAGTGAACATTTCACATTTAAAACTTAAATATGACCGATATAAATTTTCATCCACAGTTAGTGCTCAAAGAAATGCACTAATTTTAATTTTCCGGTATCACTTGAAGGCACCAATAGACTTATCCAAACAATTCCTAATAAATGATAGTCCTGCTCTACTTTTTATTCCGGTTCAATGTCCTTTTTCAAGGATTTCAGAAATGATGAAATGGGTAGCATGCACCATTTCTTTTTGAATTAAGATGGATTTGTCAGCTGTTGCATATTCAGAAATTGTAAATATTTATTCTTGCATTTAAAAATGAATGTGCCTATTAGTCTTTACACAGTCCATACTGTTTTAAGTGTGTTAGATTGTAAATTTATGCCCTTTTTTTTTAATGGGAACCTCTACTGCAGTTTAGATTACTCTATTAGTCTGTAATGTTATCCCTCATCTTCCTCTTTGATCCACCTCTCCTGTCTGTCTCGTACGTGGCGATGCTATTCATCTTGTCTCTGTGGCATAAGTTACTGTCAAGTGCCGTGCCCTCTCTCTGAATCAAAGAACAATCGCTTCTCAAAAAACCCTGACATTATTATTATTTTAAGTTGGTGAACAAGACCAAATCATTGCTTTATTCGTTGTTACAAACCGTGTTCTTCCACCAGGCCCAAGCCGACTCTACTGGATGGCGCTAAGGTGACATACGGTGGGCGATTTTCAGAGGAGAAGGTGGAGGAAGTGAAAGCGCTGGTCAAAATACTTCCTGTTTTCCTGGCCCTCATTCCGTACTGGATGGTCTATTTCCAGGTAAAGTTTTTATGAGTGGGTTTCTCAACCCAGTCTGTCAGTTATAGGTCCTTATAAAAGAGGGAAATATACAGGCTATGTATATTTAACCTTAATTTACTGTAGTTGTGACAGAGGATGAATAGGGAATTGCACAGGTATTTTATTTGCTTGAAGTCTCAAGGTAAAAGAGATGCATAGTGGAGATGAACAGTGTCGTTGGCGTGTCAAATACAGTTGATCGATGTTTATAAGCAGAGATTGTGTCTCTGACATATATTAAGGGTTTGTGCCATTTGGAGCCTTTATGGGATGAGTGGGCATAAAGCCCTTGAGCAGACAAGTGCTTCCTTGAGGAACTTTATATGTGTCTTGCTCAAGGCAATGCAGAAAGGACAAGCAATAAAGACTGGGACATCTTTACTAAAGCAGCGTCCCTTCAGCAGCTGATGTGGGGCGTGGAACTACTGAATTAATGTCACCTTACCACAGAAAAAAACAAACAGAGGTTATGTGTCAAACCACTCATAAAGGGTTTTTGATGATGTTTAAAATCAGTTTGTCAACACATTGTCATGTTTAAATATTTTCAAGGTCTGTCTCTTTCATTTCTGCATTTCACAACCATACCTTAGTGAAATTTCCAGCCACAGAGCACATTTGGATTATCGGAAGGTCTGATCTTATGGACATTAACAGGTTAGATCACCCAAAAATGGATTTTTTTTTTCACCATTTACTCACCCTCATGTTGCTCTAAACCCGTAAGACTTTCGTTCATCTTTGTAACACAAATGAAGTCCCCCTGTGGTGAAAATCAGGCTTTTAATTGTGTTTATATGTCTGTGTTTTTTTTATATATACTTTAAGACAAATCATAAGTCAACACCATTTCTGCGTATTTTCTCCATAAAACTGCAGTGAAAAAAAGACAGCCTCAAAAACGTGGTTTGAAATCGCTGGTGTTTCTGATGTCACAAACTACCTTTTAACCAATCACGTCAATGTGTGATCGTCAACGATTGGATCTCTGAGCTGGTGTGAGTGGAGACGGCTATTTTGCATATAGAACCGCGTATACAAAATGAGGCAAGGGTGTAGAGTTATATTCAATCTATTTTAAGGCTTGAAGACATTAAAAAACTTTTAAATATGTAATTTTGGTGATCAGAGATGAGTTTTAAGGAATAAAATTACTTGTTGAAATGGAGCATTTCTTTGTTCCACCATTTGCACAATTATGTGAAGGTTTTTTACTGGTCAATATTTTAAGGCGAAAAAAAAAACAGTTTTACTGTGTGCTTACTATTGTATTAATGGGTCAAAGAACTACATAAGCCATTCACTCTTGTTACTGATGGTTACACATGATTTTGCTGGTTTCTTACGAATTAATCAATTAAACTCAGTGTTTCCGCTACATTCATTCCGCCGTGGTGGCGGGCCGCCACACACCTAAAACCATCCCGCCACGGCTGCAGTTTCTCAGTGAGGTCCGATATTTGTTAAGCCCCACTAAAGGCATAAACAACATTGTAAAGCACAATAAAGTTTTCCCACTACATTCCAAGACTTCTAAAGTCTTTCAATAGCATAATGTGCGGTAAAAATTAATATTTAAGTCGTTAAGTTAAAGTTAATGGAAACTCATCTCTCCTCAGTCATTCTCCATTCAGCATTCAAACAGCGCGTCGCGTTCGGTAACGACCAGGTAACGACAGTTACACGACGACACTCTCTTCAAGATCAATGTTCCCATTATTATACCTTTTTTTGTAGATAAAGGTCTATAGTTTCCATAAAATGACTTTATCTTGCTGGAGATTATTGCGCTTTCTAAATCATATTCCCTTCTCCCGGGTGTCTGTTAGATTACAGCACTGGAGTAGAGAGCGCTATGATTTGGTCTTCATGCGCACTGTAACTGAAATTTAAAACTGTAAAAAAAAGGCTCAAACTGTTGCATAGCTAGAATACACTAAGCATAGATAGATATATAATCTCTTCTCTTCGCTTTGTGCTTTGAACTTTTCAATGCGAAGCGCTGCGCACTGTGACTTCGTGTTACTTCAAGTGCATCATTCTGCGCACAGGATGCGCATAATCGCTTTGCTGCACTTATTGGAGCCTTTCATGTTATAATACTTAGGGGAGGTTTAAACACCTTGGGGCAAGGGGGCGTGGCCAATGGGAATATCATTCATGGGCCACGCCCCCTCCCCCTGGGGAAATGGGCCTGCCACCACAGTTGGAAAAAATCCTAGAGGAAACACTGAAACTATAGCTAAGACTAATTATCAGGACAAGAGGCATCCCAACTGTAACTCATGCGGGACGTGGCTCATACAATTGACACTGTCCCAATCTTATCAGGACGTCTGGTCACCCTAATCCCTTTCCAGATAGTAATCTCGAAAGATCTGATGGTGGTGACATAAAAAAAAAAAATCTTTCGCTATGTATTTACAGCGTAAAATTGACCATTCTTTGGATGCATTGGATAATTTCCTGCTGTGAATGCAGCTATTGTTGTAATGTTAAATTGCGGTAGGTCTGTAAGGACAAGGATCATTGTGTCGTAGACCATCTCACGTTAAAACAAGATTCTCTTCCTCCAATTATGGCTAAAGGTCATCTTTGAGGCCCCGTCATCCCATATGTTTTGTCTGCCGAGACGCTTGCCAACTGTTAGAAAGGTTAGCCGGCATTGTTAGTCCTTGGGGCCTTAAATTAAGGTTTGAGTAAAGGACAACGTCTCTAACTTTTAGAAAAAATTGCTTAATGACTTTCTGCATGAACCGATATTGTAGAATGTTCCCATTAAGCACCAAACTGCTCTTAAGGGCTGAAATAGTGCCACTTGCTATTTTCTTTCTCTGCCCTATTTCAAGTTTAAATCAATAGCAATATTCAGAAACAGTGTCTCCTCAAGTGCTACAGTAAATGGATCATAGTACTGTAGGCTGTTCTGTAGCGCTGAATGAGATGTAAGTGCAGCCAGCATGTTTATGTGTGCTTCTGTCTTCTCTTGCAGATGCAGACCACATATTATCTCCAGAGTCTCCATCTGACAATTCCTGGAGCCGATCCCAACTCCACAGACTCCCACCCGGTAAGAGAACAGCTATTTCAGTGCCAATGATGTCAGATCACTTCCAAATTGGCCTGAAAGAAAAATATAATTGCTTTGTTAATGAAGAGTTCAATTATTAAAGCAGTTGGCCTCCTTTTTTTGCCTGTGCTCTGGTCACTTTTCTCATTAGTTTTCCCATATTTCTCATCGGCTGTGCTATTAGGAAGGAAGCAACATTTTCAATGCCACAGATTTTTCCATTAATGATACATGTTTCTATAAATGAAATATGTCTTTGTAAACTGGATTTTCATTGCTCTTTTAAATATTGATATAGTATACAGGCAGACTCATGAACGAAACAAAGGTATATATTTATAATTTTTAAATATATATATATATATATATATACACACATTCACGCTTTTTTTTTCAGCAAGGAAATATGAAATTGATCTAAAATGTCTAAAGACATATATAATGTTGCAAAAGATTTTCATTTTAAATATGTAGCTTTGCCACCACAGGAATAATTTACATTTCAAAATATTAAAGTTACACTGTAATTGTTTTTCCAAATTAACAAAATTTAAATGTGTCAATCATCAATTCTTCCTCCACAATGTGTTTTTGTCTTATAAGTGTTTGTCTTATATTTTAGACCTGACTGGATGGTTTTAGTGGGAAATTACATACATGCGTCAGTAGCCCATGCGTGTCTCATCATATCAGTGTGCTATAACGTGTATGGAGTGGAAGTGGTAGAGGTTAGTTGTCACAATGAGCAAGAAAGGTTGACATGGTGCAGTTAAGTCTCGAACCTCCATGGAATTACACATTTAAATAAAAACTCTGAACAGAGGAGTGTTTGCTGGCTAAAAGAGAACGCAACAGGGTCCACACCACAACTATAAAGATAATGGCACAGAGAATCAATATCGTCACTTTCAGAATGAATTTTTTCTCTTAGGCCCCATCCACACTACTGCGTTTTAGTTTAGAAACGGAGAATTAAAACGAATACGATCTCCGTCCACACCAGCGTTTTAGCTGCGTATTAGAATTGATCTCCGTCCACATTAAAACGACTGAAAACGCGGATCACGTGACCATTCACCAACACTGGGCATGCGCGTGCCGGTGTAAACACAACTTCATTGATAAAATTATCCCACCATGCTCTGGGTTAACCCCAAACCGACGCTCCATGTACGGTCAACGCCGCCGCTGCACACGGGAATTGTCACAGATCGCTCGAATAATAGCTTGACTCCGGCGCATGTAGGCAGTTATAGCGTTGTAAAATGCAGAATTTACTTGTACAACAGCTGCTAGCAAAGATATACGCCATGACTGATGACACCCAATCATAGAGCCGAGCGTGAGCCTCTACTACGTCATCGTTTCTAAAGTCCTCCGTCTTGACCCGTCTACACTAAAACGCCCTCCGGAGTTTCAAAACGAAAAACGGGTCGGCAGCGTTTCTAAACTTCTCCGTTTTGGGTCTCCGTTTTTGCCGTTTTAGTGTGGACGGGAGGTGCAAACGTAGCAAAAGGTCTCCGTTTTTAAACGAAAACGCAGTAGTGTGGACGGGGCCTTAATATAGTTACATTTATAGTTAAAGGGATACTTCAGGATTTAGCATTAAGCTTTGTATTAGTAGAAAACCTGTAGTATTTTCGAATTACCATGCTTTCCACCCTCATATCCCCCTGAGACGAGAGATTTATGTATTTTTTGTCTGGAAAAAATCCTCCGATGACGCAAAAATCGTCATTTTGCGTCATCGGACGATTTTTTGGCCAGAGGCTAAAGACTACAGTCAGTAGTAGGGGCTGTCCCGCATGTTCCCAACCCGCCCATAGAGGGTGGGATCTCACTCACAGAATGTACACATAGTGTCAGCCATCTTTACTGTGGAGAAAGCTGAGTAGTAGGGGTTACCATCCTCTTTTTCCCGGACATGTCCGGCCGTCGATGTCCGGGATTCAGCTTTTGCTTTCTGCAGTCGCCATTCATTGTTTACATGCACACCTTTTGTTTCAATCTAACTGAATTCATTCCGATTGGTGAATCTGAATGTAGTGTTTACATGAACGCTAAACAAGTGATCGGTTGATGTGCGTTTTAACATTGCTAAGAAAATTCCCGCTCCTCCGTGAGAGATACGAGACCGGTGCGTCTGACAGGTGTCGCTCATTGGTAATCTAATCACGCCACCGGCCTCGCGCAGTTCTCCCGCGGCCCTAGCGTCGTCCTGCTCGCCACAGTAAACATGATGAATGGCGACTGTAGAACGCAAAAGCCGAATCCCGGACATTTTGGGCGATCTCAAAACACATTTTCGGGCAGATTCATCACGGAGACTCACTAGTAGCCTAGATTTGTTGTTTAACTACTGCGCTCTGTTACCGGTAGGCGTGGCCTCCTAGGGCAGTGAAGCAAGTGCATTCTGGGAGTTGTTTTCTTTCATCCACATAAGCCAAAAATACATTTTCTGGCTTTTCTCAGTCTAGAAAGCTCCAAATTCAAAAATAATTTCACATTTCTTTTACATAAATGATCCATTTTAAATACACATTCATCTTTCTAGAGGTGAAGTATCCCTTTAATATTCTTGGTGTGAATGGACCTTAAGGGTTAGCGAGAGAGTTTAATTTTTATTGTTTTGGTGCAAGAGACTTTGAGTAACATTATAAATGGTCTTCAGGGAAAAACATTAAATGCAACCGTGTAGAATACGGTCTCTTTGATTGACTTTTATTCTTCAGTTTTAATTTTAGATGCCGGTGGTGATGCCAGGTGTTTGGGATGTTTGTCTGGCTGTAGAGTAGAGGCTGTTTAGGATACTCTCTGGAGACTTTGGCTCGCATGAGCTAGAGAAATCCTTTGAAAACCAGGGTATTAACTTCAAAACCATGACCCTCACTAATCGCAGATTAGCACCCAGCAGCCATTTTCTCATCTAAAGTTGCTGTGTATTTGTTTTTGTGTGAGTGTGCGTGTGGGTGTACATGTATACGCTCTACTAGGTAAGTGTGTCAGAACCTTTGCCTTGAATTAAATCCCCTAAAAATAGATTCACTGTGACTGATCCAAAATCACAATTGCCGGGCGGTCAGATCAGCAATGACAATGCAGTCACATGTTGCTCGATGACCATGAAAATGCATAGATACAAATGTAACTGGATGAGCAACTCGTGTGTGTACGTGCAATTTTATCACTGTTTAAAATGGAGTTTTCCAGAATTAGATTGAGAGTCACATGGTAAGGACAGAGGAAGTGCAAAACCACAATGGGGAAGTGAAAAAGACATAATTGGCTGTGTTAAATAACACATTGCTTGAGAATGTGACTGCAGGGTCATATTGAAGAGAAGCTTGTAAAGCGCCTAATGCTCTTTAAATATAATTTTCCAGAGGACTTTCATGGTTGTTGTGCCATTTTCTGCTAACTTTTAAAAATACAACATTGACAAACCAATCTAACGTGTAATCTTTATAAAAGTACTTTATATTGGATGACTGACCTTGTCTTAACAGGTCAGAAGATCAGAATGTGTAGGCTACAACTTCCTCTGTGATCAATGAATAAACACATTCCAGCATCTTCAAGCTTTTTGCTCGCGACTGAATTATCAATCAAAAAGGAGAAGCATTCCTCTTTCAGTCTGGTTCAGGAGGAAGAAAAGTGTTGAAGTGAAAGACATTTTTGTTACAACTAAAACAAACTTGTAGGACAAAGTATTTCCTGTAACTATCTATAACTAAACTTGTTTTTGAAGAATATATAATTGCTGTTTGCTTGTGAAAAAATTGCTGCCGCCTTATTAGGTTGCTATACATACAGTCGGCATCTAGTCATAGTTGGGGGCGGAGTCGGCGTGGGGGAAAACTCTGCGACCATCGTGTGTATTTGAATGACAAAAATGTCATATTGCGAGTCATTGACGCCTGCCGACCGGCAACGGTACATTGCAAAATTAACTGCAATAGGTTATGATTGCCCTTATTTAATTAAAAACTAGGTCAATGACCCAACCATATGTCGTTTCCAGACATATTCTGTTATCTGGTTGAATCTCCAGGTAAGACATCGCGGTAACATTAGCCTATAACTCAATCAACTTTCGTATGTTGCATACTATAACTCCATAAAACCTTGTCACTTACCAATTGTACGTATGCTTCACTCCAAACTATGAATCCTTTTGTAAATCGGTGATCAGTAGTACGAAGTTACAGAGGGACTGTGTGTTACGATTTGCGTGGAAGCAAAGGCGGAAGTCGGATCTAAATGCAGCAGTAGACTTTAATTATATACAGACTCAGAACAGACAAGATACTCGTGGTACGCACATTCAAACATACATTCATTCAATAACTGACCAAGAACAAAAGAGCAGACAGGATTAAATACACAGACGGGATGAGGGAACAAGACACAGCTGGGGCAAATCAGAACACAGGTGAATAAACTGAACACTAACAAGGAGCGGGAAAACTGGGAACAGGACTGAACCAAATACACAATGACGGGGAAAACTCAGGGAAACAGATACAGAACAGACATAACTATAACACTGTGCTGACAGTTATCCCTAAATCACAGACTGCAGTGTGCTTGAGTGTAGACTCGCTTCATTATAGCGATTGGCCTATCAAGCTTTCTTTTACTGTCTATCTCTATATCAAGCGAGCCTTCAGCTGATAACGCTAATGTGAATGAGACATCCCTTATGAAAAACAACTATAGGAATCTTGTAATATTTTAGGACAAAATATAGTAATCCTATAGGAATACGATAGTATTTTGGGACATAATATAGAAGTACTATAACTTTAGAGGTATTACAGAACATCACAGAAATATTATACACTACTATAGAAATCTTATAGGGTCTTATAGGATTACTATAGTTCTTTTTCGTAAGGGATGTGGACAAATCTGGCCCACTGCCTAATAGTAATACAAGTTTAACACCCACTACTATCACACAGGGATCTACTCACACAGTAATCTAAAAAATTACAAGTCCCTGTCCTCCTTTCCGGTTCTGTGTGTTTATTAGGAAGGATGTAGAACTTAAATTCAATTTGTTTGTTTATTGGCGGTACAGAAAACGACACAGCAACTCAATTCGGCATGATTGTCGCGTGTATTTCAATGAGTGCCAAGGCAATTGCTGCGTCCCAATTCACGTACTTATACTACGCCCTAAAAGTATGTACTCTTTTTGTGAAGAAAAAGTACATACTTTTGAGTGTGTAGCAAAACAGTAGGCAAGCTTTGGGACACACTACTTCGTCATCATTAACGGACAGATCTGTCGCGTGCTGCGTGCATCCTGTCACCGTAAACTGCCCTGTCAATCATCTCGTCACAGTTAAAATCCTCCATTCAATCTAAGTTAATTTCTTACGGTTTCGGAGAGAAATGTTGTAGCACGTTCATCTGCCAGTCGTGGGTCTTTCATGCCGAGACTCTCCTCATGTGTTTGGATTTTGAATATAATAATGCATTTAAAAGTTAATGGCTAAACATATCTTTGCAAAAGTTCACAATGCTGCTGCAGATGCAATATAATGTGGACAACATTGAATAAATACATTTTTGTCAGGTTAGATACTGATAATTAATCACTCAAACCCCTTTATCTAAACCTCTCTACATAACCGTCGGACTCGCGCGTCCTCCATGTCTGTAGTTTTTGAACACTTTTCACTTGTGTTTGTAGTTCTAACCGAATCCTCGTCCAACGCGCGATGGGTTGTGGACAATATCAGCCGTTAGAGTGTGCAACGATCTGCACTTCGGATTCTGACCGGAAATAGTAGACCATCCGGGTCTCTTTGGAACACTCATTTCAACATACTACGATTTGGGATGTACTAATTCTATTTTCGAATACTATTTAGGACGGATAGTATGCGAATTGGGACGCAGCAAATGTTTTCCCCCATGGGCTAAATTCACATCACGTGACGGGGCGTTGTATGATCTATACACAAGTTTACGCGCCAAATCCTGGGCGGCGCCATAACTCTAAAAAAATGCACTTGATTTCCGCCGGAAGTGGTTTGCACAGCGTCTGCCGGTGTAAACGCAGCGATTAAGATGCCGCTTGGGAACACGGTTCTACTACTTTAACTGGAAATGGCGTTACTATCCCCCACCCGAATTCAGTGCAGACCTGGGAGGATAACATGACGACGTGGCCCAGCATATTGTACAGCAAGATTTGCTCCTACTTCGTGTAATCCATGGCAATAGATGGAAAAGCTATGGACAATCTGAAAGCCTCCGAGGCATATCAATATCTGCACAGCAACAAAGTCGGTTGTGTCATGTCATACAAACATGATCGTTTTGTTTATCTGAAAGCAAATGTAGAGCCTAGCCTTATTTAGGTCATGCCAACAGATGTCCGTTGTTTACATAATGCACAATTTACATTATCTCTTTATGCTGTGCAATATATCAGTGTGCCTGTAAGTTACATCATGTTTAACACACAAGCGTTACGTTCAGTTCAATTATGTGAAATTAACAGTTATGTTTTGACAGCTGGTAGCTTGGTAGCTTTACCCGTCGAAGTTTCTAGTTTGAATCGATCTGCCATGCGTTTTTGTTTGTTTGCATCTTTTATCCACACTAGTTCACTTTCTGTTAATTTATGTAAGTGTAGACAAAGCTTTCATGCAGGATCTGGTGCTTGCTGTGAGAAAAATCAATCGGTAAACGCATATGGCAAAGGAAGTGCATTAAAACTTGCTTCAGCGCGTATTTATGTGAGGCGCGTGCACGCGAAGGGGCGTGTGATTTGTCCGCGAGTCGGAATTCGGTACAACACCTGTTTTAATACCAAAAAGACTCGTGTTTTTTTTTTTTTTTTACACTACGCTGAACGGTTGTTTAAGTAAGTGTGGAAATCATAGTGTCTTTTTAGATTCTTTGATGAATATAGAGTTCAAAACAGCATTTTTGAAATATAAATATTTTGTAACATGTCTTTACTGTCACTTACTACTTTATCTTTTTAAAGGTACAGTAAGCTATTTCTGAGAAACATTGTTGATATTTGAAATCAACCTAAACACACCCCTCAGTTCATTGCTCCGCCCCCAAAATGGAGTGGATGTGTCTTTATCATAGATGAAGCAAAGCAAAATAATGCTTTGCAAAAAGTGAAGCGAAGATGACAAAGAAACGACAAGGAAGAACAAAAATTGAACACACAGTACACAATACAGCATCAGCAGCACACCAGCTCCAGACAAACAATGACAGTCAAACCTGTACAGCAACAGCATATCTTTGTTCTGTAAAACATGGCAAAACCAATGTTACTCAACCGGGGTCCTAAAGCTCTTGCCTGATCATAACCCTTCTTTTTCCAGTGATATTCCTCTGACCTTTTCTCTTTTGTAATCTCTCTCAGCCATCTCACTTTCTACAATCTTTCTTCAAATTTCCCTCTTGCTCACTCAAGATTCAAGATTCAAATAGCTTTATTGGCATGGTGAAAGAAATCTTTACATTGCCAAAGCATTCATAACACTATACAATACAAATAAGTAAATAATTATAAAAATTAAATAACTAAATGAAAGTATTTTTTTTTTTTTTGATGGAAATAAACATCTTCTAATATTTACACAGTGTCTCTAGGCGTGTAGTTTGTAGCTCTGTCCTGCAGGAGGCTCTTTCTTCGTGACAGGACCTCACGTACCTGGCAGCCAGGTTTGAGCTCGCTGGGCTTTCTCCTAGGAGTGGGAGTTTGTCCATATTAGATTTCTGATGGAAGTCTTTCTAATGTTTGTATATTTGGGGCAGGATGTCACAAAGTGAAGTTCTGTCTCCACTTGGTTCTCTGTGCAGTGAGGGCACAGTTGCTCTTCCTTCGGCAGCCAGGTCTGTCTGGGTCTGCCTGTCTCGATGCTCAGTGTGTGTTCACTGAGTCTGTACATGCTCAGGACTTTCCTCAGTTTAGGGTCGCTCACTTTACTCTGGTATCCTGCCAATTCTGTTTAGGGCCAAATAGCATTCCAGTTTACTCTGTTTGGCTGTTGCGTCTGTCCAATGTTTGAGGTATTTTTCTTTTTGTGTTTTAGTTATTTGGTTTGGTCTGGCTATGTTTTTACTGTCAGTTTGTGACGTGACCTCTAAGACCAATCGGCCGAGGGTGTTCTTCTCTGGCTTCAGCTCTTGGTAGGTCAGGGCTTTGTGATGGAGGGTCTGTTCATCGCTATTTTTTTAAGTGGGAATGGAATTTAATGGAATCACTCTCTCTCTCTCACCTCCCATCATGAGTGTACTACTGATTGGCTACAAGTGTGTTGTCAACAGCGTTTCTCAGAAACCTAAACTTTTGAACGGTAGTGCACATATATGTTATAAAACGGGTTAGTTCAGTGTTCTTTTATCAGTTAAAGGTCAATTAGCACACATTAAGCCCCTTTTTCACTGTCGGCCAGAAGGAACAGTTACAGACATATTTCCACTTGAGCATGGTTCGGCACGGCACGGCTAAAAAACATCCTTGGCCCGAAATTCTCAGCAAGTTTGTCTAACCGCGTTGAACTGTGCTGATAGAATACGTGTAGTGATGGCTCCACTCGGGATTGGTCGCTTGTCTGTTGCCTGGCTAACAGTTTCTCCGTAGCTGGCCAAGCGCACTATTGGATCGAAGTAAACAATCATAAAATTTAAATTAATAATACACTTAAAAGAAATACCTGATCATCCTCCATATCGCGGCCACTATTTTGCGCCTCATACATCTGTAAAGTCTTGCGTTACCAAGGCAATGAAATGTTCTAAGAAAACAGAACAAAAATATTGATGACTCAAAAATGTAGGTCCTACCCCAACTTCCTGTTTCAATAGGAATCAAGTAATTTCATTCTGTCCTGAGTTTTTCTCTGGAGTGCATACTCCAGTTTGCAAATCCCCATCTGTTGCTCATTCTCTCACACACAAGGGTCCCCCCTTCTAAATGAACATGTGCTGCCGTAGATTTGACTCTGTGGACCGCGCAGCCTAAAGGGAATACAGTGCACAGTCTTAACAAGGCCAAACTGTGAGCTCTTAATTAGGAGATACCCATAGAGAGAACGAGACACCAGTAATGTGGGTGAAAATGATATGATGATAGAATGATGCAAACTGGCAATTTCAAATGGAGAAAAAAGTATTTAAAAGTGCACGATGATGAAGGGGAGACCGAGCGCTCGGAGGGACATGTATAAATTACCAATGCTTAGTCAAAGAAATGTAAATGTAATGAGGGAGTAAGCTGGAGAATTAAAAGTATTAAAAGTGCCGGTAGATTGGGGACTGACAGAAGCTGTTGAATTAAATTCAAACATGCTGAGGGAGATACGCTCTCCACTTAACCGCCTGATACTCCACTGGAGGTGTAAATGTGTGTGTGATATGCCCATACACACCTGCAGGCATGGATGCATAATAAACCTCTGTTTGAGCTCCGGGCATCTAGTCCTCTGGTGTTGCATTTCACAGGCATTATTTGATTAACGTCAATTAAACGACATAGGCGACATATTGTGCAGTATGTTCGAATTAATTACAACCAATCAGACCAAGACAAGAATGGATTGGGCTGTTTTTAACTTTTGCTACATGCGTACAGCATCTACCCACATCTGCTCAGTCGTATCATCAAGCCCTGTCTGTGCAGGAAATGAGGACAGATGGTTTCCAAAGTGAAAATATTCATAATCAGAGTTAAAATTGGTCAATCCCTCATTGGTGAATTTGACCACACATTTGACTCACACCTGCTACATACTGTTAACCTGACTCCGCCAGATGGATTTGCTCCGCATATCCATCTGGAAACCTTCCGTTGAAGTAGTTTTGGTAAGGGGCGAAAAATACTGGTTAGCTGATTGGCCTATGTTGGTGATAGACGGGCCAATTCAACCAATCAGATCAACGAAGCATATGACGTACTAACAGAGCGTATCTTTTCCTCTGAGAAAAGCCTCCAGAGCAGTGTTTTGCTCTTCTTTCAGTGAAGAAATACTCTGTAATTCCGATAAAACTTGCTCGATAGCCACGCTGATGCTAGTTTCATCCGCTGAAGCCGACATGTTCTTTAGACTGAACTGACGCGCTTCTCGTTGCGTCACACCTCAACCCGCCTCAAAGCCAACGCTGATTGGACGTTCGTTTGGTGAACTGCTCCCAAATTTTCTTTAACGGAAAGTATCCAGACTGATCTGCGAGTGAAACCTTGAAAGCTCGTCCGTTGAATGGTCTCACGAGGCTAACATACTGTACTGTATATGCACCCTGGATATATAATGGCAGGGAATAGCGACCAGCATCAAGCTTCTAAAAAAGGTGCAAAAGTACCACAGAATGGTCCCATGCAACACGTGTCGTATATTCCCAAGTGTTCTGGAGGTATATGATAGGGTTTGGTGAACAAACAAACTGAAATTTACGTATTATTTAACGAAAATCCAGAGCTTGGCTGTTCGTCTGTGCATGGCTGGGTATTCATGAGACTCTATAAGCACTCGGACTCGCTCAAAAAAAGCACAAGTAGTGAGAAACCAAGATGAATAAAAACTAGGACTGTCAAATGATTAATCGCGATTAATCGCATCCAAAATAAAAGTTTGTGTTTTTCATAATATATGTGTGTGTACTGTGTATAATTATTTTTAATACATAAATACCCACACATGCATGTGTATTTAAGAAATATTTGCATGTATATAGACTGAATGTAGCCTATATATAATGTATATTTTATATAAATATAAACATTTTATATATAAATAACATATTTTTCTTAAATATATACATGTGTGCATTTATATACAATATAATTATACACAGTACACACACATATATTATGTAAACACAAACTTTTATTTTGGATGCGATTAATCGTGATTAATTGTTTGACAGCCCTAATAAAAACGCAACATGAAATACAATGCACAGAAAGGTTGCACTTTATTTAACATTACCTGCACTGTACTTACAGTCTGGGCAAGGTACAAGGTAACTGCATAGGTTAGTGTTAGGTTTAGGGGTAAGTTCAGGGTTAGTACCTAGTTATTACCCAGTTATTATAATTGCAATAATAAGCACGTAGTAGGTACATGACATGTGGACCAGGACTGTACAATAAAGTGGGTTACACTTTTATTTAAGGTGTCATTGTTACAGTGTAATTATATATTTAAGTACTGAGTAATATTAATTAACAACATGTACTTACTGTAGGGTTAGGGTAGGATTAGGATTTGGTTGAGGTTTTGCATGTAATTATGCATAATTTACTTACTACTGTGGTAAGTACATGTAACATATGTAACAAGGACACTTTGAAATAAAGTGTTACCATAAAGTGCTACCCATAGAAATCCCCCCAAAAAAGGATCCGTTTGCTTTCTTCACTGAGTTTACCGGTACTATATCTGGATCGGAATGCCGTTTGTCTGATGATAGTCAGAATGACAGTTGACAGATGTGGAAGCAATAACCTGATGCAACACATTTTTTTTTTTTTTTTTTTAAACCAAACACTATTAAATTTAAGGGTTTATTTTACCCCCAGAACACTTGGAATATACGACATGTCGCATGGGATCAATCTGTGATACTTTTTTTTTTTTTTTTTTTTTTTTACAAGCCATTATATGGATGAGTGCGAGTGGGATCTTTAAAAAAAAAAAAATTCTCCTTTGGTGGTTTGAAAAAAAAAGAATGGCATTTTGCATTAAAACTAAATTGACTTAATTTTCATTTTTGGGTGATCTACCCTTTTAATGTATGATTTTTGCTTAGAGGATGAGAAAATAGCTGAAAGACATGAAAATAAAAATGTATTAAGACAAACATAGATATTTGGGTCTGGGCTTTTTTTTTGTTGTTGACTTGGGCCAGTTATCAAGAACACCTAAAGCCTTAGCAACTTCATAGCAACCCCCTGGCATCCACCCATAATACCATAGCAACAACAAAAGTTCTGACTGACAGAGTCCATAGGCAGTGTTTCACTGATCCCTACTCACTGAGCAAAGGATATTTGTTTAATTTCACTTCATTTGACAAATGCATTCATTTGGAACACCCTGCAAAGTCATCGAACTGATGACACTTGAGTCGTGACTTGTGCATATTAAAGAAGTTGAAGCTATGATGACATAATATACTTCTCCTGTAAATAAATATAAATTACAATACGTTCATGTGATATACATGTGTGTGTATATAATACATCATGTGTATTTATAATATAAATATAATTTTGTATTAATTGAATGAAAACTGTCATATTTGAAAATGCTAAACTGAGTGATAATTGCATATTGCAATGTACGTTTAATATGTGAATAAACATAATTTGTTTATATTAGATGTATCTTCTCTTATGTGGCCATAATCATGATAGTTGTATTGTTACTGTTACATCTCAATCTCACACACTTTTTCTTTTTTTTTTTTAATACCCGCAAACAACCACATACAAACTACCGGTACAACTGGGACTAATTAAATCCCGTAATAACACTGGACGCTCATCTTAGTTTAACCGGCGCCTTTATTTTATTCACACATACTAATGCACAGTGACTGGTGGGTAAATTTCCCTCTCCACTTCCTGTGCAGTGATGTATCGATGTTCCCTTATTCCCTATGCTGCCCCTTACCCTTCGAACTGAACTTGTTTGCTCCCTTTGGATTAGATTCTCACATTTGATGGCAGAATTCCCTGCAAAGTGGACTTCAAAGGGTACTTTCTGTCGAATGGAAATCACCTATAGTGACACATTTAAAAAAACACCCAGAAGACCTTAGCAAGCGCATAGCAATGTGCTTAAAACTGCTTAGGACACTTAAGCAAAGACTAAGCAACCTCCTGGCAGCAAGTTTTGCATTTGACTCATTTTCTTTTTCTTCATGTAAAATCTATTTCCTTATTAAGGCAATTTTTTTTCTCTGTCAAAATAGTCCAAATTTCTAAATCTATCACTATTACCGAACCATCCTAGGTTTTGCATAGGAAAACACCATTCATTATCTTTTTCCGCAGAAATAAAACCTCTCAGAACACCGAAGCAACCACTTTTTTCCCCTTTCTTTCCTCTGATGGGGTTTTCATCACTCATCAGTGGCATGTGAGGGGAGCAATCAGCCATTCATTATGAAACAGGTGCTCTGACGCATGGTATTCAATCCCCATGTGATATTAAAGTACTTAACAATTGAGTAATGATTTTATGGGCTATTAAGAGACCTGTCCCTCTGTCAGTTACTGGATGGGTTTTACATCCACAGACCAGCACTGGCCACATGAGGGCGCTAAGGTTGCTGGAATGATTTGGTTTCCTGCTATCTCTCTTTCTTTCTCATATGCCCTCCCATAATTCCCATTTAGGCTTGTACTTATTTTCTCAATGGAGGACAAATGGAGAAGAACGAAGCACCTGAGTGTTATGAGTGACCTACACACACCCTGATTCCTGTTTATTCATCCTCTAGTGTCCTGCAACATGACTCATTATATTCCCCTTTTGTTTTCAGCAATCGTTTCGCTTCCCAGCGGCTTGGCTGACCATGTTTGATGCCGTGCTGATCCTCATGTTGATTCCCCTCAAGGATAAAGTGGTAGACCCCATCCTCAAACGTAAAGGCCTGCTGCCCTCCTCTCTGAAGAGAATCGCTGTGGGCATGTTCTTTGTCATGTGCTCAGCAGTGGCGGCTGGTGAGTCAAACACAAACACACTAAATGACACGTGTTTAGTGTATTATCAACACACACAACAAAGATTTATGGCTGTCTGTGAACCTGTGAGTTTTGTTCTTCAGCTTGCACTCTTGCCACATGAACTGTGTGTGTGTGTGTGTGTGTGTGTGTGTGTTGGCTGGTAGGGTGGGTGTATCAAGCTTCTTTGTAAATATTCACCAACTGAGACTCATGAAAGAGGATGTGGGAGTGTTTGAGTGTGATAGCAGACATTTACATACACATTTTATATGAATGTGTTCGTTTTTGTGTCAAAAGGCCCGTCACGGTAGTGAACTTTCATTTCAGACTTCATAAGGTTCATATGGTGTGTGTTCTGTTATATGTGACATACTGTAACACGCACATTTCAGATCACTGAGACTTAAATTATGCAATAATATATTCTTAACTCTAGGGCTGGGTATAGCCAACTACTTCATGATAAGATACACTTTCACGATTCAGTACATCGCAACATCATAAATATGGTAATCTTGAATGAAATGGCGGTAAATGTGCGAGGGAGACGGACTGCGAGCGAATGAATGAATTTGTGGGGTCAATCCATGTTCCCTTCAACTTTGTTTTAAGAAATACCTTTGGTTACCAAATATTGACTGATGTAATAATTATAATTTTTGATTAATTTATCGTTTTGACACAATGACAACTAAATAATCATTAGATTACAACAATGCTTAAAATGATGTATGCTTATGTGATATATCAGTCTTGTAGAAAAAGAAATTGTCCCCCTCATGGGCTCTGGCATGTTGGCAAAATGTGACCAGTTGCCAATAATACGGTGTTTACTTTGTATTGCACTTAGCTTTTTATAAGCGGTGCTCCTTTCTGTTTACAAAGCATAAACATACAACTACCGTTCAAAAGTTAAGAGTCAGTAAGATTTATTTCATGTTTTTGAAAGAAGTTTTTGAAACAAAGATGCTCACCAAGTCTGTATTTATTTGATCAAAAATACAGTAAAACAATAATATTGTGAAATATTATTACAATTAGCTATAACTGTTAGCATTCTACGTCATTGCACATGGACCGATCTTTCCAGTTTAGGTTTTCAATGTCATCAAATGTGCATGTCCTATCGAACAGATTAGAAAATATTATTTAAACCACCCCTTACAATCCGAATGAAATCGCAGTCAGATTTGGCCAATTCATTCTGATTGACATGGTTACATGTGACTTTATAAAATTATTATTACTATTATTATTGTCCGACTGTGCTACAAGTCTGATTACAAACAAATTATTAGTGTAATCGCAGCTTAGTTCGTTTTTTTGTGAAAACCGTTATATGTATTTTTTCATTAGCTCAAAAGATGTATCCTTGCTGAATAAAAGTATTGATTTGTCATAAATAAATAAATAAATTAAAATCTTAGTGACCTCAAATTTTGAATGGTAGTTTATATCCAAAACATTAACAACACACAAAATATACAGTGTTGCAAACACATGTGTGTGGATTTGATTTTTAACACATTTTAACATGTATGTGATCAGATTTTACTGTGGATTGTGGTAGTATACCTTCTCTTTTATTTATTTATTTATTTATATAGAACTTTATAAAATAGAGATTTTTTCAAAGCAGCTTTCCAGGGATAAACAGGAAAATATTGATCAAGGGTGAAAACACAATTCAATTCTACTGTAAAACTGTTCTAAAAAAACCATTAAGTGCCATTCAGCTGATGTCAGTTCAGTGTTGATTCAGTTCAGTTCAATCAATTTTGAAATGAATTTAATTCAGCTATAATGCAGCTCTGCAGAAAACAGTGATGTCATCCTCCAACTCAGTTGCGTTCTCATTGTGTCAGTGCAGTCAAAATATAGAATGTATATGTATATAGAAATATATAGATAGTCTGGTGGTAAAATGGAGACAGTTTAGTTGAATGTTTAAGACGTCAATTGCACAATCTTCAGGTGTGGAAAAAGTCATTGCCCTTAAAGCATTACACCTCATGTCGTTCCAAACCAGTAAGACTTTTGTTCTTCTTCGGAACATAAATGAAGATTTTGTGTTCCGAAGATTAAAGTGATAGTTCACCCAAAAATGAAAATTCTGTCAGTATTTACTCACCCTCATGTTGTTCCAACCCCGTAAGACCTTCGTTCATTTTCGGAACACGAATTAAGATATTTTTGATGAAATCTGAGAGCTGGATCACTCCTCCATACTAGTCCATAGGCTTCTTCAGGGATTGAACTTGCCGGCCTCGAAAAGTTATTAAAGACATCGTTAAAATAGTCCAAGTGACTACAGTGGCTCAATCTTAAGTTTATCAAGCGACGAGAATACTTTTTGTGCGCAAAAACAAACAAAAATAACGACTTTATTTCAACTATTCATTTCCTTCTCTTTGGGCCTCTAGTCAGTTAACGTAGTGTGATTCCGTAGAGCTACGTCACACGTAGGCTCACTATTGGCCGACGCTGGTCATGTGCGTGATGCGTGTGACGTACAACAACAGAAGCTTACGCTATTACACTAGTGAACTGACTCGAAGCCCACAGAGAAGGAAATGAATAGTTGAAATAAAGTCGTTATTTTAGTTTTTTTTTGCGCACAAAAAGTATTCTCGTCGCTTGATAAACTTAAGATTGAGCCACTGTAGTCACTTGGACTATTTTAACGATGTCTTTAGTAACTTTTCGAGGGCGGCAAGTTCAATCCCTGAAGAAGCCTATGGACTAGTATGGAGGAGTGATCCAGCTCTCAGATTTCATCAAAAATATCTTAATTCGTGTTCCGAAGATGAACGAAGGTCTTACGGGGTTGGAACAACATGAGGGTGAGTAATTACTGACAGAATTTTCATTTTTGGGTGAACTAACCCTTTAACGAAAGTCTTACTGGTTTGGATCAACATGAGGGTGAGTAAATGATGACAACATTTTTATTTTTGGGTGAACTAACCCAAAAAGAAGCACCTGGATGATCCTCAAGAATTGTGGTATATGATGCATTATGGACAGACAAACTAAAGTATACCATTTTGCTATACATACTATATGCTTAGTTACAGTATGTTTGACGTGAACCAAACACTGCATTTTTAATCACAGCACTGTTCATGCTACAGACAGAACACGGCAGGAAGGCCTCAGTCAGCATAGTCCAGAGTGGTGTATGGATCATGTGTCAAGTCCAAAACAGAATGAATGTACAAAATAAAATGTCCAAACAAATAGTCCCTAGTGAAACACATTAAGACAACCCGCATGATCAAGCTGATAAACTCTGTGACATCAATATGCTGGGTCATTATTATGAGAAAGATTTGTAAAATATAAAAATATATCCACACAGACAATTGTCAAATCGTGTTTTCTTAGTACTGTTCACCTTAAAATAAGGAATGAGTTCATCTCAGAGAGGTTACGGCATTTCCATCCATCAGATAAGGTACAGTGACTCCAAGATGGCAGAGATTCGATGTAGAATGACTCACCCACAAACACCCACACACTCTTGACACATTCACACAGACCACTGATCTCTCCTCTGAATTCTGTCACTCCTGTCCAACCTTGAGCCGGCTCTATTGAACCCTGCAGAGGGTGGATCGATATCCCCACTTGTTCTGACAGTTAATATTCATACTGCCCACCGTCCAGGAAAATACCAACCTGAATCAGCACTTTTGCTCTTTTCATTATTCTCACCTTCCCTTTTAACATATTTTTGCAGAGGAACTTTAAATATCTTCTCACTTGTTGTTTCGTCAAAGTCCCATAAAACTAGGAATCTATCTCAAAAGCTACCCTGTCTACCTCAACAACATTTTTTTGGCCATTTGTAATGGATATGCTTGATGTTACATAACATTTTGGCCTAAATGAGGTATCTTCATGGCTCAACAATAAGGGCCCTATCATACACCCTGCGCAATGCGGCGCGACACAAGTGTTTTTTGCTAGTTTCAGCCCGACGCAGTTATGATTTTCACCTGCGCCACGTTGTTTAAATAGCAAATGCATTTGCGCCTATTTGTGCGCCCATGGGCGCACAAAAACGAAGTGTGTTCAGGCGCATTGTTGTGCGTTGCAACTGAAATAGACTGCGCCATTGACCAACTAAAACCTGGTCTAAAGTCAATGGCGCAAATTTTTTTTTGTTATTTAAAGAGTGCGTTAGTAATATGCGCATATAGGCGGGTCCACAACACACGTACACTTTGTCCCGTAGATGGTCTGCTCGCGTGCTTTAACCTCGCACACGAGCAGATCCGTTTCCTCGCTAGAGAAGCGTTCAGTTTTTCCGCTTGCGAATTCTGCCATGTAAATAGCGAATCCGCCATGGCGCGAGCGCAACTGGCTTTTAAAGGGAATGGGAGATAAGATTCTGATTGGTTTATTGCACGTTACGCCCAAAACACACCCATTACTCATTAAGAATTCTATTTACATTTACTCAAAATAGGGGCAACGGACTACCCTTTTAGACCATGTGCCGGGTGCGCCGACTATTTTTCCCGTCGTTAAACTAGCAAAAGTGGATCTCGGACACGCCCTAAGTGCACTTGTGCCGTGTGCTTTAGACCTTTCACTTAGATTGTTAAAATAGGGCCCTAAGACTGGCCCAGAGCTAGTGTGATAGTGACAATCCTGTTGACAGATAGACTGTCGCTACGCCTTACATTTGTTGATCATTTTTATATTTTATGCCTTTATAAACGTCACTGATTTAATTATGCCACACAGGTAAAATTATTTAGCTGGTTTAAATGGATTATGATTTAAAATTTCAAGAATGACAGTGGGTTTGATTGGTAAAATTATAAACAAAATGGTAACACTGTGAAAGCTATAAATTCACAAACTGGAAGACAATGGTGTAGCGTGATTTAACGGTATCATTTTGCAAATTAAGAACCTAATGACATGGTTCCCACATTGGAAGTCCTGAAACTAAAAAAAAACTGAAATAAAAGAATTGATAAAGTTTAAAAGTTCACGGTAACACTATGGAAATTTGTATAGTCAATATATTTTTTCCCCTGTTGATGCTCAATTCCAAAACGTTTTGTATAAATCTAATATTTAATGTAAAATATTTCTTTCTGCCAAACATTAATACAGTCTTTTTTGTAGTGGCTTGAAAATATTGGCAGTACAAAGCTGCATTACTGTCCCGATTGAGCAAAAAGAAAAAAAAAATCCTGAATATTGAGACTTGATCTAAGATAGGAGCATAATCTTGCTAACTAAAGTTTTGAGATGACCTTCACATCAGAAGATCAAACAGAGCTCTTTGTGTAGGCGGGTTACTAGATTTTGAGGCACAGCAATCTCTCCAATACTTAAGCACTTTCCTTCCAAGTGTTTTTGGCTTGCTTGTCCGTCTGAAGTTCTGTACGCAGTTGATGCTTTGCTGCGAAGACAACACGTTTTGAGATTGTGTCCACACATACACGAAAGTTCGAGTCACATGTTCGAGTCACACTTTTATCTGACACCACAGTGTCGTAGAGTGCCTTTCGGAGGTTGTAGAAGACACCGTTGACAGGTCGCAGTATCTCATTGTTCGGTTTGACTGCGCCCAGCACTCCAGTCAGTCCCCAGTCCAATTCCAGGCTCTGCCCAGTGGATTAAACTGAGCTTAGTCAGCCTGACAGTGTGCGCTGTATCCAGACATTGACATATTTCAGACTAAAGCGCTTTTTGAGTGAGATGAGTTTTGGGAGATGCGCTCTGGAGTGTGAGGAAAGTATGAATATTTTTTTCTCTCTCCCACCCTGTCTGTCTTTCTTTCTTTGACTCTCCCTGACTCTTTTAAACCACTGTCAAACTCTGCACGGTGAGGGAGAGAAAGGTTTAGACGTTTCTAAGCTGCCATCAAACTGAATAAATGTGAGTTTGTAGTCATCATGAGGGATTCTTTAAGCAGTAAACACCCCAAAGTTCAGAACAACTCTAAACAGTCAGAATAATGAGAGACTGGCGTCAAGTTATTTGCTGGATGATTGCAGTTTTCAGGTGTTTACTTCACTTGATTTGTTTTCACTGTAATATACTGATACCTGTTTTCTAAGATGTCTGATACAACATAAAGCGTAGTCCACATCGATTATGCAGGCGGACAACCACTCACTTAGGAATATTCACTCTGAATAATGTGTTAAACAACTTACCATAGTTTAATGTAACTCTCAGAACAAAACATAATTGATGTGATCTTACATGCTGACAGTTTATACTGCGCAAACAGTGGGAGGCCGTGCATGTACACTTTTTTTAAAAGATTCAGTGCTTCAAACTTTTCCAAATCCAGCTTCTAGGTCTTTTTTTTAGAGAACTCATTCTAACAGCATGAGATCTTGTAAACACAATATTTCCTGGTTTACTGATAAACCTGTGCACCCTGAAGCACCCCTGGAAATTGAGTAAAGCCAATCAATCAGATTGGAGGTTGCAGTTTTGATAATGCCCTTGCCAATGTTGTGTGCACTAGACAGCGTACCAACATACGGTTCAAGGATGGTCTGATTCATAAGACTAATAACAGACCAGCAACTTGAAGACATAAAATGCAAGTGGCTTGTAGTCCATGTGTGTTCGCTTTAAGGTCATACAGGCTACAGGCAAAGTACAATTTTAGTACACCTTTTTCTTCTTGGAAATCAGACCAAAACATATTATTTCATTTATCTTGTTTCCAGGGGCATTTATACATTTCTGTCCAAGAAAATGGTCTGTCATTACCTGATAATTGCACTTGCATCTGACATGCAATTGCAAGTAGCAAGTAGACTAAATATATACTATTTAAAAAGTCCCCACTTTAGTTGTCTGTTTTTAATAGTAAATACATCAACAAAATAAATGTTCATGCAAATACTAAACTAATTGTCTATAGTTAGGATGGCAACATAAAACAGCTTAATAGGAAAACACTTTCCACATCAAAGACTGTGCATTCACTAAACTTACTGTATTTTGACATAATCTGTTCATCAGTGATAGAAGTGGGCAAATTAGGCAGATGCTAAAATGGATAGGTTCGTTGTGTGACATGCCCTAATCGTCAAAAACATGATCAAAACTACTTAAAGAGAAAGTTTGCCCAAAAATAAAAATTGTCATAATTTGCAAATCCATAGTTGGATAGATAGTTTGTTCATCTTCGAAACACAAATGAGAGATTTCTGTCTCTCCTTTGAAAGTCCATTTCACCATAACTTTGACACATAATCCATAATCCATGTGAATTGAGCAGTTTAATCCAAGTCTTCAGATGATGAACATATTTAATTTTGGCTTTTATTCACATATAAACTTTAATCAACACACATACATAAAAACACATCAAATATGGTAAATGGAAGCTCAAACATGCAAGAACAAGAACAAACCTCATTGGCTCTTTTCAGAGGACTTCAGAAGGCTGCTCGATTCATATGAATATCCGTTTACTTACGTTTTATTCTTTTTGAAGCATCAAAGTTTTGGTTGAATGACTTTCAATGGAGAGACTGAAATCTCTCAGGTTTTATTAAAAAACTTCAATTGTGTTTCGAAGATGAATGAAAGTTTTGTGGATTTGGAATGACACGAGGGTGAATAAATGATGATGAATAAATGATAAATAAATGAGAATTTTCATTTTTAGGTGAACTAACCCTTTAAGTTAATATAAAATGTGAATGAAAGCATGGAATCTTTCAAGCAGCATTTAATAATAAACTAATTAATACTCTTCAGCTTTTGATTTTAATGACAATTTTGGGTCACCACTCCATGTCCAATGGGAAAACAAACTGGGTCCTGTAGCAAAACCAGCTGAGAACCACTGTTTTAAAATGATGCACAAGGAAATGACCTTTAGTATTGCATGACAAAGCCTGAACATGCAGTAAGTCTAGTATGCAGTGCACAATACAGATGTTATCTAATAATAACCATTTCTTTGATGTAGCCAAGAGCGGGGGGGTTGGGGGAATCATCTCGTTGGCACACTCTTGTGGAATCAGTATGTGCAAACCACGTTCATATCAGACTAGTTGTGTGTGTGTGTGTGTGTGTGTGTGTGTGTAGAGATCATACTAATGAGAACCTTTGGGACTCATGCTCTCCTTCTTGAGAGAGAAAGAGAGCGTCCCATCCTTTGTACTCCCTCTCAATGACACACTTACTCATTAATAAACCGCTACCTGATACAAGCATGGTTTAAGGATGCTTACTATGTGTGAATGGATTCTTTAAGTGTGTGTGTGTGTGTGTGTGTGTCTGTGTGAGAGAGAACTATTAGTCATATAGTGTGTGTGTATATTAAGATGCATGGAGTGGTGAGTGTGTATGCCTGTGACATAATGGCTCCCTCTAATGGCACTTATTATATAGATGAGATATCTTGGGAAATTAGTCTTTTAGTGCCCCTCATTAATACCAAATGTATAGTAATCACGCAGTTCTTTCTTTTCTTTACCCCTTCGCTCTTTATTTTTCTTTATTTTTTTCATTAAAGGGATAGTTCACCCAAAAATGAAAATTCTGTCAGTAATTACTCACCCTCATGTTGTTCCAACCCCGTAAGACTTTCGTTCATCTTCGGAACACAAATCAAGATATTTTTGATTAAATCTGAGAGCTGGATCACTCCTCCATAGGCTTCTTAAAGGGGTCATATAATGGTACATGCACTTTCACAAGTTGATTGTACTGAAATGTATGTTGGCAGTGCCTGTACACAACCATCATAAAATTATAAAAATCCATCCAGTGTTTTTTTTTTAATCTCCTTATATGTTTTCCCCTGCCTCAAATCAAGCCGTTCACACGTACGGCCGTGATATTTCACGTAGTGATATTGCGCAAAGCTTCTGTGTATCTTAATTTGTGTTCCGAAGATGAACGAAAGTCTTACGGGGTTGGAACAACATGAGGGTGAGTAATTACTGACAGAATTTTCATTTTTGGGTGAACTAACCCTTTAATATTACGCACGCACACAAATGTCACCTGTGGGCACACGCAGCATAAAGGTAAATTGCAGGCAATTATTCAAAGAGCCAAGGATGTGTATGAAATTAAATATCAACAAATAATGAACAATAATTGGAACTTTTATCTGAATCTCTGAAATATTTGTGACTCATCGTTCTGAATGAAACCTCAGGAGCAGGAAAGACAAAGAGTTGTATCTCTTGAAAGGTATATTTTGTTTGTAATGTGACATATAATTGAGGGCATAGATTGGGAAAATGTAAAATGTAGACTTGTCAGACACCAGCACACCTTTCTACTTTGCAGCAAGTCTGTCTCAGATTTACCAGTACTTTTTGCCCCCGTTTTCCCATCTGAGGGCTTGAAGATCATGGGCATTTATTTATTTATTTATTTATTTATTTATTTTCTTCTTCTCTGGATTCCTTTCTGTCTGGATTGTGTGATTCTTTTTATAATACTATGAACGTTAGATGATGAAATCCCTGAGTTTTAAATAATATTTTGTTGAGAAACAAGGGCTATTGTAAAGTTATGTGCAAAAGTGTAATTTCAAGTCTAAATGGATATTCACTTAGGAAAAAAGGCAAATGGAATGTTTTACTATTGAATTGTGAAAATTTGGATTATTTGCTTTTTTTCTTTAGTGGTTTTGCCACCAAGCATAGATGAATGTGTGTATGTTTATGTGCTTACACACAAGGCTTGTGCCTCTTAGATTAAAAGTGCTTCAATACACTTGAGTTTGTGTCTACCCAGTAGCTGAACCCAGCAGGGCTTAGGTGGGTTTTAAAATACCACTGCCAGAACCCCCTCACAACATTTACACAACATTTTCCAAACAGATGGGTGCTTGGCAGTGGCATAGCTCTGAAGCCAACCTTACCCGCAGGCACAGATGATGCCCACACACCTGGACACACTTGTTGTCCTGCTCTCAGGAAGCAGTCATTTCCACGGCAAGCTGTGCCGACAACAAAGCTGCAAACACACGCTACCGCCACACAGCACACGATGCCTCGGGCAGTTCTACTTCTGTTCAATTTTCTCCAGAAATAAAAGTTTTTTTGTTTTTTTTTCAATCTGGGTTTAGAACCTCTTGGAAGTGCAGGAGTGAGGACTGTAATCCGCAGCGGGTCGCACTTTTAGCCAAAGAGTGTTTTATTCCAGGCGTCATTTGTATTCCGATCTAAATCTGACGCCACAGCCACAGATCAGAGCCGGAACGCTTCTGGTGTTTGGGAGAGGGGTGGAGGAGGGAATGAAAGATGAGAGGGAAGAGAGGAAAAAAGTTACTGTTTTGTTAACTGAAGCACTTTGTGTTAGTGACATGCTATAGATGTATCACATCCTGCTATTTTAAGCATATGAAATACAAGGTCATACCCCTTCAAAAATGGAAATATGTGCATGTCTGTGTGATTGGGATCCCATGAGGAGTTATCTGAATAGCACCTGCAACATGGTTATTATTTTATCAAGCTTTTAGATAGACCAGACTGACAATCTCTGCTCCACTCCGATTACCCGCTAAACCCGACCTGGTACAATTTTGTGTGTGCGAACGTGTTTTTATGTGCAGGAGATAAGCTGTTTGTGACCTGTGTGAAGCGCTAGCATTGACCTGACACTTAATCCATTAATGGACTGTTCATACTTTTTTCATTCACTGTTACATGCACTTTCCCTCCAGACATGCACACGTGTATCTGATCTAGCACCCTGACACACACATGCTTAACACTTAGTTTTTCAATGGCTGCTGCCAATATTTAGAAAGCAGTGCGCTCATTAGTTGATTTATTGCTGATTTATTATTACTGTATACACTACCATATTACACTACCATTCAAATGTTTGGGGTTGGTAAGGACTTTTATTCTCACCAAAGCTGCATTTATTTTAAATTAAATTACAATTTTAAATAACTTTAAATATACACACACACACACACATATATATATATATGCAGCTAAAATAAATGCAGCTTTGGTGAGGATAAAAGTATACCTGTTAGGTATATAAAGTATACCTAACTTATACCTGTGATGGTAAAACTGCCTTTTCAGCAGCTGCTACTCCAGTCTTCAGTGTCACATGATCCTTCAGAAATCATTCTAATATGCTGATTTGGTGCTACACCCCCCCAAAAAAAAAAAAAAAAAAAAAAACCAATCCATACCATTACGGTTTCTGGACTGTTATGAGGTATTTATTAGTCATTTTTTATCTTATATGCTCTTTCTTGCTCCTCACAGGTATTTTAGAGACAAAGAGGCTGGACATTGTCCACACACGAGATCCCATCCCGCAGTCGCTCGGTGGAGTTATATACTATGCAGCCGATCTACCCATATGGTGGCAAGTCCCCCAATACGTCCTCATTGGTGTCAGCGAAATCTTTGCTAGTATTGCAGGTAGGTAGTCCTTTGCAAAACACTTCTGAACACACAAACACATATTGATTTTATAGTGTACAAACTGTATATTATATCCCCTAACCCTGAGCTACCAAGAAACCTTTACCACTAAGAAAACTTTCTGCATTTTTTTATATTTTCCAAAAAGAAAAAAACATCACTTAGTATGATTTATAAGCTGTTTTCATCATGGGGACCAAAAAATGCCCCAACAAAAACAAGGATTTGGGATATTGCCGTCTTTTGATGGACTTTCCCCCCCATAACGTAGGGTATACCTGAGCCACACACACACACACAAAGCTCTTACCTTCACAAACAGAGCTTATAAAGGGACCATATTCTACATTGTTTGTAGCATTCTTTATTTAATTAGTTTATTTTAGAATGTTTAACAAGGTTTCTTGCACCATATGGCACTGAAATGACTGAATGAAATGTTTGCTTCTGTTCTGAAATGTTTAAGACTGCTGTATGTAAATGACCATTGTTATAAATAACTAACCTCAAATATGATCCAGTATGGTTAGGTGTTGATATGTTAACTTGGACAGTCAAACTTGACATCAGAATTATGAAAAAACTAGATGACTAGTTTTTGCTGCAGTATGTCATACTTAAACATAATCGATGTATTAAAATGGATGTTTTCCATGAAATGGCCCTTTTAACATTTAGTGGTTCACGAGGTGATACTGAGCCTGGAAGGACATTTGAGAGATGATGACCATGACGAGAAACGCCTCGGATTTTGATTGTAGAATCAATTTTTGTAAACATCAATTTTAGATGCATATAATGAATAACTTGTCCAGATAACTTGAAGCTTGATTTAACACAAGTGTGTTTTTGTGTCCTCCTAGTTCTCGGCCTCTTCTGCGCACTGTAGAGTTTTTCCGTAGGATCATTCATCTGTCCTAATGACCATGCTAATCAATGCGTGTCCTTTTAAAAACTGCAGTAAACTTCTCTCTGCCTTGCCTTTGTGTAGTAGCTCTTGTCTGAGCCGTTGCTGAAATTGCTTGCTAAGGAATCCATGGCTGTATCAATCAGGACCGATCGATTGGGGCTTGGCGATACATTATTGCAGTTGCGCAGTTAAGACGGCCAGGGAAAACATCTCGCTCCTGCTGGAGCACACTGAGAAAATATCAAGAAAGTCTCTAGCAAGTGGGTTTGAGATTAATGAGAAAATAGATGAAAGGAAACTATATCCCCTAACACAGCGTTTGAAAGAAAAAAAAAAACTGTGTGGGAGCGGCTCCTATTACCACCTTCACTGCTGAGATCTACAGTAATTACAGCAATTTCTGTCATGATGAGAATTGTAAGGAATTTCATTTGGATTTCACTTAACAAATCCGGTTCCTTAATGATTCCATTAAGAATTTGTTTTTGTACACATCGTCACTGCCAGGCAGAAACCTACTTTTCAGTATTTCTTAAATAATAAAACACTGACTACGTTTACATGTGCAACAATAACATGATTGTTTCTAATAATCAGATTAAGGTCTTAATGTTTTCATGACACGAGCAGAAGTCTTCACTCCAGTTTACATGCAATTTCCATTATTCTGATTATTCGTTAATAAGGATGATTATACCACACTCAGAAAGGCATACAGTATGCATGTTACCGGCCATTGTTTGAATCTACTCGCAACAAATTCAAAATACATTTGTATGGACATACTGGATATTATTCGGCGCTGTGATAAACATTGCAATTCTGGGTTTTCCTACTCTGCCGTCACGTTCTTTGTGTCTACTGGATGAAGATACAGAGCAGAGACTGAGCAGTGAGTTTAGCGATCTGGAGAAGAGAAAACTTCAGAATAATGTCACATAGTTCATTCATGTAGTTGTGTGAACAACGATGCATCCATGTACGTCCGAGCACATGCACACTTTGGTCAGAGTGGTTATAATGCAATTAAGGTGCCCCTGTTTATTGCGATTAAAATCGGTGTACGCCACATAGTTTAAAGGGATAGTTCACCCAAAAATGAAAATTAGCCCACGATTTACAGTATTGGCTATAACTGGACGGCAAATGCAAGACTAAGACTCTGCTCCTCCAATACATAAAACATTGGTATATATAAAGTGCTTTAATTTACTTGAGTAAAGACAACACTGTACTTATCCAAACAGTTCTTTATTCACCCTCGCTTTGCAAACAAGCAGAGACCGTCTAAAATGTGTGCGGCACTTCATTCAAGATTGAGGCGGCGTGAAGTTCTGAGGTTTTACTGACAGTTTGAGAATCCTATGGAGTTACGGTTTAGTCACAAGCTCTTTTTAATACTTTTCATTGGTTAAAATTTGCAAACCCCAAAGTAGTAATAATAGTAATGATTTATGAAGAAAAAAAAAACGAAATATGGAGATATATAGTTTTACTCCAGACCGTGACAATATGAGAAAGGATTAAAACATTGCTAATTATAATAATTATTACAAATAGTTCAGTATTTCTGCCCATACTGACGCCATTGGTTAAGCCAATGTCTAACATGTAACACACTGATTCAGTATCATAAAGCTTAAAAATGTAATGCAACAATTGGATTTGAGTTTGTGGCATGACTGACTGACTGATTCAGTGATTGACTTCAAGATTCATTAGTAAATCATTTTGATTTTGTTCAAACGAACCAGTTCACAAGAATCATTCATTCACACTGAACTACTCTGGTTGTCCTACTTTTTTTTTGATTCCCTTTAAAAAAAAAATGGAACAGATTCTGAGTAAGGTTTTTGATTTCCAGCTCAGCTCCCACATTTTTTTTTTTTTTTCTATAGGTTTGCAGATTACAGTTATCCATGGCACTTGTCTTATTTGTGTTCGCTGTCTCAGCTCTATATTTACCGCTGGTTATATGTGGACCTGTCTGTGTCCAACCATACATATTTTCACACAGGTTAGCAGTGTTCAACTCTCCCCAAACTTACAGCTGCGTTCATTTCAACCCTTCAGCTTCTCTTCCAAGGTCATGTTCAAAAATGCTTGTTTTCCTCTTAGACACACACCACACCAGTAATTTTACGCCCATTTCACGCACAGAGTACATCAAAGGCTGCACGTCTCCCCTCTTAGCCGTTATGAACAAACAAGACTAATAAGTACATTTGACAAAGGCAAGGAAAACACTCTCCCTTCATGCTGAATTGTAGAGAACACAGTACTGATTACTGGATTTCTCCTCTACCCCCTTAGAAGAGGTGTTTTAAATCAGATTGTTGCTCATGGCTTATGGTCCTTCAAATAACTGGATGCTTTTTTTTAGTCGGTATGTCTACAAGGGCTTTCAAGGTCTTTTAAAAGAAGATATTAGCTTCAGAAAATGTTGTGCACTGCTGTTTTTTTTCTCTGGATCTAATTATTCGATAATTTATTCATTAGATCTGTTAAGTAACAGATAATTTGACCCTTTTATGGCAAGGCAAGGTCATTTCAGATTGTGTAATGTCATGTGGTGCGACTTTCCAAAAACGTAATATTTAATTCATAGTATTTGCTAAAAACATTTGACCAATATTTTTTCTTCAAAACGTTTTTTGAAAATAATGATTCCGATTTAATGCTGGGAACTCAGAAATGAGGTGTGTTGGATTCAAATGCAGTATCTTTAATAGTCAAATAACAAAAGTACAAGAAACTGTTTTTGACAAGCGCTGATCATTCTTAATGTAAGGTTGCTTTTAAAGTATTCTAATGTTTCTCTACATCTAAGGTGGTGACATTTCTAGTGTAATGTTTGCATGATGGTAATTTAGTGTTCATTGGTGGTGGTGTTGCAGTGCCAATGTATATATTATTCATTTTAATGTAGTGTTCATTTAATGGTACTGTAATGTTGTCAGTGTTAATGTAGTTTCTTTTATGAAATTCTAGACCAGCAAAACAATTTTACACCATTCCAAAAAAAAAAGTTTTTGTTACACCAAATTATATTTTTGTAATAATAGCATTTAAACTTCTCTTAAAAGTTGTAAAAAAAAAAGGTTTTCAAAACCACATGAAACCAGCATAATTCTAAGAACATGAACTAGATTTTTGGACATTCTTTTTTTGTCATTGAGCAGGTTGCCAATCCCAAACACTGATGTAATGAATGTATCCTGAATTAAATCCCTGTCTGTATTGTACTTTGTACCCCCAAAGGATACTTCTCCGCTTTGAGACCTTGTCCTTAGAAGAAAAAAAAAATCCCTCAATGCGCACATCTTTTGAATATATGATTTCAAACAGGAACACAACCAGTTAAAAAGCTGCATTTTACCCTCTTTTTGTTAACACAGCAGCCCTCTCCAAAAAGTAACAAGAGACCTCTTTTGTTTTCCCTTTCTCTTTTTTTCTACTTTCTTGTGGGGATAGTGGCTGTCCCTAACAGTTAACATCTTCATTTTATTTTTTATCTGCGGACCTGAAAAAATTGAAAGAAAAAAGGCTCAGCGCCGATGGAATAATATGTCCATGGTGGACGTAGCGGCCCCTGATTGAATTTCCAGCAGAATGGGGAGATGGGGAAGGCTAAGTGTAATCTTCCGCTCCTCCATCACGTCTCCAGGGGTTCGAGTATTGTGGAAAGCTATAAGACCCTATCTGCAAAGGCGCTTTTTAAATCTGAAGAGAGCCATCAAGCTATGAGAATCAATACAAGAGGCAGCCCGCCGCTTCCTGATCACAGACAGCTGTGAAATGATAGAGAAATTGGAGAGGTGCGAAGACTGCATCAAAAATATTAAGATTAAAGATGTTGAATAGCATGTCACCCGCTGAAATGAAGATAAATTTAGCTTTTCTCATTTTCTTGAATAATCCTTTTACATTTGAACATGATTGGGAAGATGGCCAAGGCCAGAGATGGTTTGATGCAGTGGAAATCATTCTACGAACATCTGTAAAATTGCACAATGTAGTTGTGTATATGATTGTTCCATGTACATTTTGGGAATGTATACTTGAAAGAAAAGGTAATGTGCTCTGCTCTGAGATGTATGCTAACATGCTAATTCCAAAGATTACCCAGAAGCTCAGCTGCAGGACATTTATCCATCAGTTATGAAACAACATCTTGGCACTATTTTGGGGGACTCCTCAATTCCTTAGGTCAACCAGACTAAGATTTAATGTGACCGCAACAGCAGTTAAACACAGGTTTGTGTCTGATAACGTCATGTCTGTGCGGCGGGGTGCCGACACACTTTCGTAGTCAACTCTCTCCACCTCACCCCAGGTCTTCAGTGTCCTAGCACTCCCATGAAATGCATGCCTCCTGATAGCATGGAGGACTCTTAAAATAAAGCCTCAACGCTCCATCCCTATCCCTGGGGAACCTCCAGGAAATTGGATGACAAGAAATGTGACAAATGTCTCTGGAAAGTTCCCTCCTCTGGCCCTATTCTGTTTGAATAAATCCGTTTTAATGGACTCCACTGCCAGCTCGCTTTGTCGTGGGCTGTCAGATGACAGCGGAAGTTGAGTTGATTCTGATTTTTCACATTGTTGTAGACGAACACTTGCACTTACACACATGCACCACCTGCGGGAGATATGTATGGACTCCGGTTGAGGGGACAGACCTAAAACCGGAATCTTTTTTTTTTTTTCCTCCCCTGGGAATTTTAATTATATATCGTTCTCTCCGAAAAATGTTAAAGGCTAATGTTCTTTCCGAGAAAGAAAAATTGCCCACTGCCTGACTCTGCAAGGGGAGAAATAAAACCAGAATATTTCAAGTTAAACTTCTTTTCTTTTTTGAATAATTCAGCTTTGAAGTTAGAAAAGGTCAGGTTTTATATATTTTTTTCTTTCTTCTTCCGTGATATTGTGGATGGTCGTGTCATTAGACTGCAGCAACCACTGCTGACTGGGAGCAACCCATGAGCCTTGCTGTTTCAGAGATACTCTGACCCAGTCACCTTGCCATAACAATTTGGCTCTTGTCAAATTTGCTCCAATCTTTATTTCCGCCCATTAAGAACTGATTTTTTGCTTACCATCTAATTTAGCCAGATCTTAATATGTGGCCTTAGTGGATTATCATCAATATTTGCTTCACCTGTGACTGGTCATTAATGTTTTGGCTCATCAGTGTGTGTACAGAACTTTCCCCTCCCATCGGCACTTTTATGGGATTGCGGTTATACGCAGATTTGCCGTATAGTAAATCTGGCCCTTGGTGAGCATAACAGACTTCTTTCAATAACATTTAACAGCAGGTGATGCCAGTGGTATTTGTTACTCCATAGAGGTCAATGCATTACATATCGTTCACGCGAGTCATGTTAAAATTTATTCCAGTTCATTGTAGTATGTAACACAATGATGTACTGTAAATCAAACCATTTTAGAAAGAAGAAGCTCATAACATTTCCGTAGTCTTGATTGATTTTGAACAGTTACTCTTGTTTTAAGTGTTTCTTGAGCCCAGGGCTTCTCAAACATCTGATTGCTGTCGTCAGACAGCCTCCATCGCACAAACAGCACTTAGAAAAGGTCAACCATGCCTGCAGACAGCTATAAACACTGTAATAGAGCAGCCGCATTCCTTCATCTCCCTCTCTTTCACTTTTTTTCTTGCTCTGCCCCTCCTGCCTCCATGCCTCCTAATGTGCATTTGTTTGAGAGCAGCGAGAGCGTGGGATTGTGGGATGGGATTAGATGATCTCTTTTGCTCCGTTTTGTGGAATCCCTCCCTTTTCTTTTTAGCAGTTTTCCCCCTGTGCTCTCTCTCTCTCTTACTATCTGTCCATCTAGCAAAGAAGATTCATGGCCTAACCAGGCTCAGTAAACGAGTCTGACAGTTGTGCCCACAAGCCATAATTTTAAAAATGACAAGTTTGAGGCGCCATGAAATTATCAATGTCAGCCAGCAGGCAGCCACCACTCAGGGTTAAAAAGAGATTTGATCTTCTCTTTTTCTTCTTCTGCATCCTTTCTACATCCCCTGACTTTCCTGAACTACTCCACCTTTTCTTTCCACCACTCAGCATCCTCTATATACTGCTTTTCTCTGTTTTTTTTTCTTGGTGTCTTTCTGTAAATATTTAGGGATGTGTGCTGATTTTGGCAGTTGAAGTAGGTGTTTCTGAGTCATTCTGCTGCCAGACCTTCATCAGTGTTACAGATGTATGGACACACACTCATCTCCAAATATGTTTTAGCAATGTATTCCCAATTTTTGGCTGATGCATCTAACAAGGTTTTCTTGTCTGCTTTGTCGGTGGATGTTAGCAATGTAGGGATGCCATTTTAAAATCTAATGCCGGAATAAATTATCAATTGATTAATTCAAATGTAAATAACAAACTGACAAATAAATAGATGCATGTAAAAACTATTTTAAAATAGATAGATTACATAGAATATGTAAAAACTATTTTAAAATGGATAGAATAGATATGTAAAACTAATTTATTTAAAAAAAAAACTTTAAATATAGAAATGAAAGGTTTATCAGGTAATAAAAAAGGTAATATACAAATTAGAAGGTGCATTTTTAAAAGTTATTTAAATTTTTTTTAAATGTTTCTTACATTAACTATACATTTTTAAACATAGATGAAATAAACATGAAATAAAAAAATATACATATACATATACTATATACATACACATACTTGGTGTGTGTGTATATATATATATATACAGTATATATACACATCACACACACACACACCAAGTTGTCATGAAACTATAGATGGCACAGGCTGACGCTGGCTGAATTCCTCATGACGCTGGGTTTTTTTTTTTACTCCTTAACAATCGTTAATGGCACAATCCGATTGGTTCCTGTCGCATCTGCAGCCAATGAGCTTTCTGATCAACATTTAAATAGCTGATTAGCGTTTACCATTGCAGTTTGCAGTGCGCTTTCAGATTTCCTCTGAAACACACCACCTTCCCCAGCTCCACCTTTATAGATCTGCTATGGTTAATTTTTTATATGCCATTTGTGCAGAAGCAGTATGTTTTACATTCTCACAGCAGCGTGTCTGGGAATGTATTGACAGCATCAAGTTCCTGTACTTGCTCTGCAGCAGCAGTAGCTGCAGTAATCTACAACAACAGCAGTAATCAATAGCAGCAGCGATGTCAGCAGCAGCTGCCAAGACCAAATACATTAACATTCTCATATCTATTACCATGCTAAAAAATCTTCAGAGAGTTGGCATATGTATATGTGTGTGTATATATATCAGTATGTATCAAATATCAGTGCTGACAAAATGAACGCGTTAACGCATGCATTTAATTGTTTGTTTTTGACGCTTTAAAAAATATTGAAGCAATTAACGCAGCATTTATTTTTTTCTTTCATCCTTTGGCTGCGCTACAGTATATGATCACGCTGTTATTTATTCAAGCGCTATTAAACCATTCAAACGTGACGAGACAAATAATTAAAATCTTCACTGGCTGTGAAGCGGCTCTCTGTGAACAAACACCCGAAACTCTCACACAGAAAGCCGCTTCAGACAGCACCCCATTGAGTTCTCTTTCACGCTTGTACGGACAAAAACACACAAAATTATGCCAAAATTCCTGTTTTGTCGAATATCCCCATAAGCACAATCTTAAAAGTCTTAAATGAACGCAAAGATTTGTAAGAAAATAGGATGTTTCAGGTCTTAAAGTGACAGCAGTCTAATACACTTACTGCTGTCTGTAATTTAATGTTAATCAAAGAACAAAAGACAAAGAGAAAATCACTCCCTGCTCTTGACTGCATAACATTTGTAGCTTTTAATAAGGATTCATCTATATTTAATTCAAAATGTATGCTGTGAAGACTGCAAAGTGTTTGATAACTTTATTCAGTTTCAGTATATCTGTTAGAGCTACCTGAAAGTACTCTTTACAAGGTTACATGGGTCAAAAACAACGAAAACAATAACTTTTTTTTGTGCATTTTAGCAGGGCAGATAAACATCTGAACTGTCCCGACTGGAAAAAAACCCTTTGTGTTGAACCCTGATAAATTAAAGACAGCTAAATGTGACATTTCTTGCAATGGTCTTATGTGAAGATTGTTATGGAATTTCTGTAATGGAGACATAAGTATTGGTATCAGTGATACTGGCCTTCATTCATAGTGCTTAGGAAAAAGAAAAAAAGAAAATATTTAAAATACACTGCCTTTGTTGTTTCTACATTATTTAGGTGATCAAATGTTAAAGTATTACAACATAAATATATATTAAAAACTTTAATGTTATGTGCGATTAATCATGATTAATTACAGAATTTGTTGTTTTCATCGATTACAGCACTAATATATATATATATAAACTCTCTGAAGATTTTTAGCATTTTAATGGACATGGTAATGTTAATATATCTTTTTTTATCAAATCATTTATAGTTAATTTCTTTTTTATTTTTAAGTAGAACATGCACATATATTGCAGCCTATTTTAATGCAAACACTCCTCATTTCTATGCGAATAAGGCTCATTAAGATCACGTCTTTTTCACAAAAGTCAGAACTCTTTGGCTGCAAGTTGATACAACAGTATAGAAAGTGTATGAGAATAAACAGTGCTTTAGGTGCAATTCATTCTTAGTGAATTCCCATGTGTCTTTGTCTGTGAGCACTTGTATCTACATGCAGCGAGCCTGTATTTTCAACCATGATCTTTTCCACAAGACTATGTTTTTTTCTGTGTATGTGGACACGTAGAGTGCCTTTGAGGTTCTGATCATGCATTGGAAGCAAACTTCAGACTTTCATCATAGGTTTCTGCATTTTCTTGTGTTTGTAGGTCTGGAGTTCGCCTACTCCGCAGCCCCGCGCTCCATGCAGAGCGCTATAATGGGCCTGTTCTTCTTCTTCTCCGGCATCGGCTCCTTTGTGGGATCTGGACTTCTTGCTATCGTCTCTCTCAAAGGCATCGGCTGGATGTCCTCGCATAAAGACTTTGGTAAGACTTGTGTGAGTGTTAGAATGTAGAACAAGATATGTGAATGGCACTGCATAAGGTCTGGGATGAAACAGATGTAGGTTGCCTAGCTTTTGATAAGTGTGTCTGTTGGAATAAGTGTGTGCATGAATATAAATGTGAGTGTGTGTGTGGGTCAGGCTTTGCCTGCATTGAGGGGACCATATGTTCTTATAATGATCTTAAAACCTAAAATTAGCTACAGTGGGGACCTGTGAGGAAAAGGGCTTGATAAGCGTACTTAATTATGACTTAATGAAAATGTAAAGGTTTGTGAAAGGGTCCGAGGGTACAGAAAATATATTTAGCTCAGTTTAAACTCAATTGAAGTCAATATTAAGTCCCATTTCAACAGCTTGGATTTTTAAGAAACACAGCTTTTATGCAATTATCATTTGTAAGCTGATTGATGTAAAATATCCTGAAAATCAATGACTTTTATGTTCCATCTTGATGAATGAAATCAATGATGAAAGATGGTCCCTGATCAGCATTCTGTGGAAATGCGATTTATTGTAATTATGCCAAGGGGAAGAGAGGTCGTACCTTTCAGCTTAACGGTTGTGTCAGAGATGAAGTGACGAGGTGAGCACATGTGCTTGATGGATGATGTGTGTTTTATGAGTGCGTGTCCACGTCCCATGGCTTGAGCGTAGTCATTAGTAGTCAGCTGAACCCAAGAGTTGATTTCCCATTTGCCCACTGTTTATGTGTGTGTGTATTTGTTTATTTGTGTATCCTGCCCAAAAAAGCTTAGTATTTTGTTGGTTTTTTAAATGATTGATGACACATATTATGAAGAATCAGATACAGAGTATCAGCATACAGATTGTTTTTTTACATTTATTTCTGCTTCCATCTGTTTAGAAGGCGATCCTAAACTAGTTCACACAGCGGTTATTCTGATATATACAGTGATATATACATTATTAACTGAAAATATTGCTTAGCCTGCCGTAATGCTACGTCAAGATTTCTCTGTATTGAATTAGTTTCCATCTTCAAATTGGGTTTAGATTCTTAAACTTTTTATTATGCATGGAGATTAAATATGTAAGTAAAATAATGCCAAATGTTTTTGAAACAAAAAAGCTTGTTGAATTGCACTAATTGAAAACAATATGCATTGCATTAACCGTGCTTGCATTTTAATGCATTTGTATTTTTAGGGCTTGCATTTTTAGGGGCTAAAATTCAACATGGTTATATATTTAAGCTGTGGATATTTCATATGCATATTTTTTCAAGTAGTTTTTCAACAAGCTTTTTTTGTTTCAAAAACATTTGGCATTATTTTATTTCCAAAATGAAATCAAAATGGATCCATGATTTTGTTTTAATTATTGTCCCTAGTCTTGCTGTGCATTAATCGTCAATACATGTTGTTATTTTGTATAAAAAAAAATCATAGCCTTTCATAAAAATGTAATATTATAGTACCTCTGAAAGGTGAAAGAAATATTCACCAATAACCACCCACTTTTCAGAATCCAACTAAATCAAGTCCCGTCTTACATTTTCCGCTGAATAGTCTGCCACTCATAAATGTTCCATTATTATGTTACATGCAGTTATCTGGGCACATTTGAGTAAAGTAAACTCTTGAACTGGAGAAAGAAAGCCATACCTGAGTGCAAGGTCTGGTATTATGAATGTGCATGCTAATTGATGGTCATGTCAGGCTTACACCAGAATCGGTTTGTAAATCTGTCACAGCGAGGACGATGAATGGCACAAAGGAGACAGTAGATGGATGTGATTTCCATTGCAATGACAGTTCAATGGTCCAGATGTACTCCCACCCATTCTGTGTATCTGAGGCAAATGAACACTTTACACACAAACTACTTCCGCACCCATTAATACAGCACACCCAGACAGGTGTGAGGCATTTCTGCTAATGGCAGCAGTGAGTGCATGTACTTCAAATCTGTCCCTCTTTGCTCTTTTTGTTTGGCAAGCATCACTGGGATATTAGAGTGGGCCTCAATATGAATTATATGACACATTGCTATTTTTTCTTTTTCTTTCATGCGACATTTAGTGATTGGATGGTAAACGATGAGAAGTGGAAGAAACAGAATTGACTGTGAAAGAACAGTCAGACTCATACCTGCAATGTCCATATGAGTGTCACATGCTATAATATGAATAAATGCTGGATTCATGCCATTTCATAATTACCGTAATTTCGAGATAACACGTGGCGTTCTGAATGCACCATATGGCCACATTCATACAGCAGCAGAATATTGTTGTCAATCCTGTATTTGAGTCCTTGATACGGTTACATTCGCACACAGTTCAGATATTTACGGTAGTGACAACCGCATTCAATGACTGAACTCATACCTGTAAATTTTCAGGACTCACAACCGCATTGTGTGACCTGCGCTGTGTGAAATGAACCAGACTGGAAACTAGATGGACCCTATCATAAACCTGGTGCAATGCGGCGCCAAGTTTTTTGCAAGTGTCTTTTGCTAGTTTCAGCCCGGCGCAGTTATCATTTTCACGTCCTGCGCCACGTTGTTTAAATAGCAAATGCATTTGTGGCCATTTGTGCGCCCATGGGCGTGCTGGTCTGAAAACGAGGTGTGTTCAGGGCAGGCGCATTGTTGTGCGTTGCTATTTTGAGGCAACTGAAATAGACTGCGCCATTGACCAACTGAAACCTGGTCTAAAGTCAATGGCGCAATTTTATTATTTGTATGTTATTTGAAGAGCGTGTTAGTAATATGCGCATATAGGCGGGACCAACACGCGCATACACTCTGCTTATTACACACACAGCAGCAGCACACACAAACATGCCAAATATAAAAAATAAAAGGATAACAATGTTAAAGATTAATATTGTGTACATAAAGATATGGTGGAATCCGGCGTGTCCCATGGATGGTCTGCTTGCGCGCTTTAACCTCGCGCATGAGCAGATCCGCTTGCTCTCTGGAGACGCGTTCGGTCTTTCCGCTTGCAAATTCCACCATGTAACTAGCGAATCCGCCATGGCGCGAGCGCAACTGGCATTTAAAGGGAATGGGAAATTACACTCGGATTGTTTTTTTGCACGTTACGCCAAAAACACACCCATTACTCATTAAGAGAATAGTGACATTTTAGGCCATGCGTAATTTTTCCTGTCGTTAAACTAGCAAAAGTGGATTCGAACATGCCCTAAGTGCACTTGTGCCGTGCACTTTAGACCATGCACTTAGATCGTTAAAATAGGAGAGAAAGCTGCTCTGCGCTGCACAACACGTGTCTATCGTATGTTGCGGGTTTTTGTGTGTGGTTTCATTTTTGATAACTTAAAGCGACGGAGATATGAGCTTTGTGTCATCTGAAGGTTTAAGATCCAGTCACTGTTCTCCACCCGAGCTGCTCCCACCAGTCAAAAAGCTGATATTACTGTTTATACAAAATGCTGTGTTGATTGTCCGAAGTATATGAAATATGAGGCACGCGATTGGGTGTCTGTTGCTAAAGCATCTAGCCAAAACATTCCAACACCACATTGTTTCAAACTTTACATGTTTTCCACTGCAATACGGGGTTAACACAGCAAAAGCGGTGCTAACACTGCTCTGGGACTAACACTGGAGCAGGGTTTCATAACCCCTGGTAAAAAATCTGTACGAGCCCCCCTTATAAATTACAAGTGTAAAATGTTTCTCTACCCAGGGTCAAAAGTGGTGTTTAGAACATCAATAACCCAGTTAAGAGCAGTGTTAAAAGTTCGATAGTCACCTCGTCTAGCCAGCATGTGTTAGCTGCTAGACTCCAACATAGTCGAATTCTTTCTATCTGCTCTCTCTTTGCCAAACAGAAGAAGAAAAGACACCTGCAGCAGACTATCACACACTTGTGAAATCTGAATTAGATGCCCAGGATGACTTTGTGTCTGAACAACAGGAAAAGATCGGTCCGGGTTTCATGTTGTTGTTTTTTTTTATTTTTGGCCAGCAGCATAATGTTATTCTTTATCTCTGCTGGTTACTCCATTACTGTTCTCTCTCCCTGTTTCCTGTGGTGTTGGACTCTGCAGGAAATGAAGAGAGAGAGGGAATTATGCAGCGTTGAGTAGAGAACTTTCAAAGTATGTACACACAGACGCCATCCAAGCCTGTGGCGCGCCTGTGGACGCATATACAGACTCCAACTTTTATGGGATCGGACACCCAGGTATTAATCACTAGCTGCAGGGCCAGATTACCCAGCATTCAGATCTGTAACACACTCTCTAGCACTTATTTTCACAAATTTGAGCTTCTTCCCAGAATACCATTTAACAGATCAAACCTACCTCTCAGGTTGCATGCGAGGGTAAGTTCGGCATGCTCTCTTACTTAAAATCCTACAACACTTGATGATAACCTTTGTAAAAGTGGAGGCAGTCAGCCCACAGGGCTATTGGCTACCGCTCGCACAACATTACTGGATCACTTATCGCACTGATCACCAGAGAGCTTCCATGGTCCCTATAGGCTAGCAGGTGTAAATCTGCAGCTCGTCGTACATCCATGCTTATCTTTTGCTGCATTTGGCATGGTAAAGGAAAGGCACTCCACTTTCTTTCATTAGTAGGTATTTTTCTTTGTTTCCCCTTTTTTTGTAGTGTCGGTATATACTTTACATACCATGCTGACACAGTTCTAGCTGTTAGACAGTTTGCACGATGAGACTCTTTCGGAGATGTTTTATTTTTTAATTCATGCATTGTTCATGCCTCACAACTTGTGCTGCTTTCTTTGAGCGTCTCGCACCATGTTTTTAAAATCTGAAATTGAAATCACTTTTTAAAAACATATCTCAAGACCCTTCAGTTCTGTCCCATTCTGTTGTTCTCCTGTAAAATTCCCTGAAAAAAACGTAATCTGATTGGGGTTAAGTAAATCTGAAACCAGCATAGCAATAAAGGGCTTCCTAAAGATCAATGAATCAACTAGCCATTGATGTAAACCATCATTTATTTTGATAATGCCTAGTTTTGTTAATGTAAAAATCTAGTTCCTTATTAATCCTTTTTTTTTTTTTTGGTAAAAAAATATTCCTTAATTTTCCAAATCTGTCTCTTCCCAAATAGTCCTAAATTTTGTATAGGCAAACACTACTCGTGACAAGTGGAGGAAAACGGGTGAGATCCACAGAATAAGAGAAATAAATGTGTTGTTTGCCTTAGGACGTGAGAATCGGAATGTAAAAAAAAGATGGTCAGGATATACCATCACTGAAGACGACCTTTTTAGCTAAACTCAGACATTTATGGTTGCAAGCTATTAAATGGATAGACTGGACTGATGAAACCTGCAATTATTAGTCTACTTAAAGCATGAATTTTAAGCAAGCTACAGATCTACATAATATTCACATATGCAGTTCATAGGAGGCATAATGTATTAGCACTACAGTTACAGCATGAAATAACATTTGAACCTATACAATTTTTATCTCACATTTATGTTTGTTTTTCTCATAATTGCGAGTTTATGTCTCCTAATTCTGACTTTATAACTCGCAATTGCAGTTTATAGAATTGTGGGATATAAACTCGCCATTCTGAGTAAAAAGGGCAGAATATTATATTACGCAATTATGATTTTTTTTTTGTTCCTAGATTTTAAAATCTATCACTATTCCCGAATAGTCCCAAGTTTTGCAAAGGCAAACATTACAACACTATTAATTTTACTTTTCTTTAAAAATCTAGTTCCTTATTAACCCTCTGGGGACCAGAAACGCGCCCGCGCGTTTTGCCGTTTTTTTTTCACATAGCAGAAAAATAGACTTAAAATACTCTGTTGATTTTGATCGTACATATAAGTGTTATACATCAATCGATCCTGTTAATTGTCTATTATTTTTCTGTATACTCACAATAAAAACAAAGTTTTGTGCTTTTTGTCAAATAAAGAAAAATAAACATGATGCGAGTTTTGCCTTCTCTCTGTCAGTGCAGTCCATTCTGAAACACGTCCGAAAAATTAACTCTAACTCTGCAAATACTTGTCATACAGGCACGAGAGGTTTTTCTTTATGAAGCTTGAATTCTCTTCTTTTTAATGATGTAATTTATATAAAAAACAAATATTCTCAGTTTATGTAATCTGTATGAAAAGAGAGTGCTGTCAGATTTTTTTTCCCCAGCTCATTACACTTCATTACGCGTTAATCTGACACGCCCACGGAGGACGCGCGCTATTCAAACGCAAATGTCGAGGCAAGCCATGACAATGCCCACATCAGCCGTTCCACCGCGGCGGTAAAATGTGGGGTGTATTTGCTGCCTTTTACCGCCAAGAGGCGCTACAATCATAGACTCTGAAAAGTGTTTGTTTATTCTCTCTAATGCGTAATCTGCTGCCGCACCGCACTGATTCAGAGCGTTTGAAAGCTGGTAGCAGATGAATTCAACAAGTGAAACGTAGTTAAAATAATTCATAATCACAATACTGAAATTAGGCTACTGAAATGAAATTGAATAAATAATGAAAAAGTAAAACATTGCAATAAAAACAGTCACAGACGTATAGACGATAGCTCAGTGGTTAACGCAACAACACGAGCTTCGAGGAGCTTCAATCGACTCGGATCGAATCTCAATGTAGCATACATGTTGTTAACCGATGTTGCCCTACAGCGTTTATGTTTAACCTTCTTGATGCTTAAATAGCTAACTGTTTATAACTGTTTACTTATTTAAAGTCAAGAGTTTTGTTTAATTATTATTACAACATAAATTTGCTACATTCCTGTAGAACCGCAGCCGCTGCACAAAGGACAAAAACTGATGAAGGAAGATTGTCAGCCGATTGCATCAGAAAATGAAAATGAAGAAGCTCGTCTTTAGTCTGCTAAATTATTGTGTAATGTAAAAGAACACTAAAATTACTTAAGTTTGAAACCAAGTTCGAACATTTCAAGGTTTAAATAAAGTGTCGGGACAGTTTTTTTTATTTAAAACAGGGTTGCATCGGGTTTAGAGTTTATTTCTTTTGCGATGCAAAATAAGAAACACTAGGCTAATCTTATTCTTGCGACATTTTAAATTTGTATTGCCAAAGAAATGACAGCTATATTAAACAATTAAAACAGTAGGCCTACAAAACGAAAATTGTCCAAAGCAACATAATTAAATTAAAACATGCGTTTTTCTTTGCCTCTCTCGCGCTGAATCTCTTTTTAACAAGTTTATTTAGTCTCCCTCGCTCTCCATATGAAAGAGGAACATTAACACCTATGCCTATTGTCCTGCGCGCTCGATACAGCACTGAACTGTCCCTCCAACCCCCCACCGGCTATTGGAGTCTGAGGCTGATTTAACACAAAGAGAAGTCACAATTCACACTTAAATCGCTATTCTAGACAGTGTTGATAATGAAGGAATTAAATGATTTAAGTTACATGTAGCCTAGTGATATTTCTGTCATAAAAGCTTATTACTAAATATTTAATTATTTCAGTAATTGATGAAATAAAACTGGTTTGGGCCAGCTTTTTCCAAGCAAAACTAAATATAATCTGAAAAAACGCATGTTAATTTGTTTTCATGAACAAAATGTTCAACTCAATATTAAAGTCTACAGGGATCTTTGGATCCTTTCAACCAGGCATGCAATTTGTGAATTAAGTTTTTTTATTTTTATTTTTTATTCAAATAAATATCGAACCACGGTGCTTCGTGGTAATGCTGCTAAATTAAATAACATGTATTGAATAATTATGAACTTAAATGAAACAATATCGCAACATTTCGACAAATGCATTATTTGATCTGTTTTTACATTTTAATTCAGGGCGATTTAGCCTGCTACATTTAATTAGAGCGAGATTTTCACCCTTGTCTTGTCATTTTCTCATTGGGAAGCGCTTACAGGCTACATGTTTGAGTACATCCTCTGTACCTCTCGTTTTCATATGGATTACATAATCAGATAACATTTATTAGCCAGAATATTTAGACATTTAAAGGCTTTAGACAGAGCCGATTTCTTATAGTGACTGAGCTGAAGTGGCTTTCGGTTCATTTTTGTGACGCGCAGTTCCCGGAGACAGAGACGACAGATAAACTGTTTTTGTCGTTAGCAAAAGTTCGAATAAAACCCGACTTTAGAAAAATGCATAGGGCCACTCGGCGTGGTCTGCCAAAACACTTAATTATAAACTTCAATATTTCATTCAAAATAATCTCAAAACGCTTTGTGAAATTTTGAAAAGCCGTGCATGCATTAAGGCCACTTGAACTAATGAACAACTGAAACGCTGGTTTTGATTTTATTGTTTGTCGTTGTTTAAACGTGCTTGTTGCATATCTCTATTTTATATTTGATATGGTCTATTGGTGAAGTAGCCTATAGCATTGATTAGCTGTGGAGGGAGGGG